>NC_092333.1:595861666-596605833 GCF_046630445.1 Rutidosis leptorrhynchoides | reverse complement strand
TGGGGATGAACCGATTCTCTAATAAAGCATTGCATGACTTGGCGTATTTGACCTAAATTGATTATTGTGAGGCACCTAAATAAGGCCATGAAAAGTATTCATTTTTAATGCTTCACTATTTTTCGTTGATTGTGCCGATGTCTGTGCTCGCGATCAGAACTTGCTCTTGATCTACATTTTCGAGTAGCAAAATGTGATATAGGTGTAATCAGAAAAGCTAGTAATTTGTCATAAAAACCCTTCTTCTCCCTACATCAACACCGTCATCACCCTCACTCACTCTCTTCCATTTTTACCACTATCACCCATCTATTCACCCTTGGAAAACTTAGAAAATAAAATCACTTCACAAGGAAAATCATGTCGTTAGTCACTTACAAAGATTGCGACAGAATCTTGAAAGCCTACCAGTGGAAGCTCCCTGATAAGCAAAGTCTGTAATGTTGAGTCTCAAAATTTTTGAACTATTTTATTTCATTCATTTAACCTTGACCAGTTTCGACGATTCACGAACAATTAATTATAAATAGATATGTGTGTGTGTGTATATATATATATATATATATATATATATATATATATATATATATATATATATATATATATATGGCAATTGGAGAAATAATTTATAATATTATATGTTATTGCTATTAAAATTTAATGATGTAAAATAAAATAAAAATAGGATATTATAATAATAATTATTTAAAACATAGCTATATATAAATAAAGTATATTAAAAATAAATATTAAATGATTGAAATACTCTTTTGATGTTTCGATGGATATTAAACAAGTTAAAAATGAACTTATGTGATTTTAAAATAAACGGTGATTCGAAAATGAGTAATATAAATTTTAGGCTTATTAAAAATATATTTAGAAGCTAATTAATAAATTTCAACACTTTTTATATTTTACCCAGGATCGGGCGTGGACAGTGAGTTAATTTTTGTTTAATAATTTATGATCGAATTTTATATCATAATGACTAAAATAAATAAATATAGTTAATTTAAAAATATGAGAATTTTCTGAACACTTTTTATCCGCCACTGGGTAACAATGGTGTACGAAATAATAGTCCGTGAAAACTGTCAGTAAAATAATTCGGCTGCTTTACTGTGTTCTTAAGATTCACATGTTTTATTTATATCATATTATAATTAAGATATTATATATATTCTGTTGAATATACATCCGTGAATGAACATATAATTGTTTGTGATACAGTATGGTTACTTTTTGTTTTTCTTTACAACTTGATATGGATATATATGTTATACATACATAAAGTAGAATGAAAGAAAACCCACTCCATCTCCTATTTCCACATCTATTTCTTCGATCATCATGATCAACCACCACCTCCATATCGCCTTCACCCTTACAGGCTGCAACCATCGCCACTCAACCATCACAACCACCTACGAACATCACTTCCACCATCGTGTGTCACCACCATCGAAGAACAAATTCAAAACCGAAACCTATTTCAAGTTTCCTTCTTCTAATTATATATATTTTTTGTTTTCTTTCGATCATCACTTGTTAGCTACTATTAACAGCCGATGACCATCACCAACTCAAGAACTCAAAATCATGTTAACCACTTTTGCTATTTGCATTCTGTTTTCATTCAAAAGAAAAGCATCACCACCACCGCTGCTGTTTCTCTTTTTGTTTGTGCAGCCTAGAAACACCGCAAACCACCACGATATCTATCTATCTCTCTCTTCTGTGATGTTAGAAAACCAACGACACCACCACAGCTCACCACCGCAAGTCACCACCACCTTGACATCCATCAAGAACTGCCACCTCACAACCACCTCTCAAACCACCACTTTCATCTCACCATCACCACCATCGAACCAACACCATAGAACTAAACTACTGCTAATTGGGTTCATAGTGCATATGCAAATCATCAAGCCCGAACCCCACTTCTGTTTTTGGTCCTTCGATCAAACCCAGTCACCATCATGAAAAAGAAGAACAACCTGCAACTTTCCTTCAATTGCTACAGTTAAACAACTCAAGAACCACCCATTGCCGCCTGCTACAGTTACTGTTACGGTGTATTTATGTTTATGTTTTCCGTCCAAAATGAAACCTACAAACCATTTTGAACTATACACTGTTGCTGTTTCGTTGCTTCTTTTTTTGTGAAACGATTAAGATGATGAGGATAACCGGTGACGTTTGATGGTGATATTACACGATAAAGTTGATACATAATAGATGATAAAGAGATAAGGTAAAAAGAAGACTTTCTTGCTTTATTCAAAACCCCAACTATCATTATTTTATGCAGCAAATATTGAAATAATTTAAACAAAAACCCACTTGTGTGTTCGTTACTGTTTCACTGATCGAGAATAATAAATAAAATGAGTGTAAGGGTTTAAATAGGACAACTGGCATTTGACATAAAGATTCTGTTGGGATTTAATAAGTTTCAATATACTTAAAACATTTTAAGAATCAAATTAAAGCAGAAGCATGTATATATTACCATATAAAACTTGTTAATCTTTAACCATTTAAAGTTAAATCCCAATTAGGATCAAGTCATGAAATATACTTACAAACTACAAGCAAGAAAAGAGTTTATACCTACTCCAAGCTTGTTGGTGTATGATGAAGATGATGATAAAGAATGGAGCCTCAAATGGATGAAACCTCAAGTAGTTATACCCCAAATGTGTGCACCAACACCCTAGATTTTGGTTAAAATTTTAATTACACTTGAATGAGCTTGCAAAAAAATTAAAATGAAGCCTCTCTTGTGCACAAAAGCTACGACCAGCAGCAGCAAAAGGAACAAGGAAGAATTTTTTTTTCCTTTACTTGAAATGTAGTTGCATGTATATGTGGTCTCCAACATGTCTTGGTTAATATGCTTAAGGCATGGGAAGTAACCAAATAAACAAATGCATGCTTACTTCAACTTCCATGCCACTTCCATGTTTTTATAAAATAGTTTTATAAGACTTGACATAATTTATAAACTTGCATATTTTATAAACTTGTTTTTGTAAAATTAGATTTTATAAAACAAATTTTATAAACTTGCATTTTATAAATTATGTATACATTATTTATAAAACCAATTATATAAAATTTCATATTATTTGTTATGTATACTTTATTTTATAAAACCAATTTTATAAAATGTAACATAACTTATTTAATTATTTAACCTATAAATAATTAAATACTTATCATATAAATTATTCCATAATTTATATATATATATATATATATATATATATATATATATATATACATAATACATATAAAGTGTTATTGTTTTAGAAACCATTTTCTTAAAATTCAAGTGTCGCGTAATTTAATCAACGATTCAATCGCTAAGATCAAATACGCATAAGATGTCGGTAAGCTTGTTATTGGGTATGACCCGACTTGGATCAAAACATATTAGCCACATTAATTTAATATGTCTCTCGGGCATATGAAATACCTTCAATCTCCCACTTGTACGAGAAACATAAGAAATTAATGCAAGTGATGGATACCACCTAACGACTGTCCATCACCCCCAATATGTTATGACTTTGTGCCATTCAATAACATCATCCCTTTCGAGTTCCCATCTTGAATATGAATAGGTGAATCTTTCATTCTATCCTTTCGTCCTAGATGTCATGTTAAATCCAAGAGATATAGAGTGATCACTCTCTTCTAGATTTAACTTTATCAGGCCTTAGACATCTGACTCTCAACGAATAAGAGGGAC
The DNA here is from genome assembly GCF_046630445.1 of Rutidosis leptorrhynchoides. NCBI lineage: Eukaryota > Viridiplantae > Streptophyta > Magnoliopsida > Asterales > Asteraceae > Rutidosis > Rutidosis leptorrhynchoides. The sequence continues at coordinate 596,602,070 of NC_092333.1, read as the reverse complement.
AAATTCCATCTTGACTACATACGTTCTAAATATATACTTTGTATTACACCTGAGCTCTTCCTTATGAACTACCATATTTCAGAATAGCGAAGGAAAGAATCAAGGCACATTACTTAGTGAATATCCGAACCCAATATGTATCTCAGGTCAGAGGATACAGTGATATTCGCCTTTACTCAAGATTACATGTGATCAACCACAAAGGCTCCATTTAGTAAATCTTAAGAGCGGGTCTTCCAATATTTGTATCCTACAAATATCTATGAACTTTGGTTGTAACCTTGCCCCGCATTCAGCCTGTGAATGTATACCAATCCAAGTTCATAATAGTCTAAACCTCACACTTGTTCCCACAAATGTGATCGACTATGGAATTTAGAATAATAGCTTATTCATGGATAAAATATGCAAAATAGGAACTTGATTCAAAATAAATTAACACCATAATTATATTAATGAGTTTGAACAACTTCATTCCGTTACAATACTTAAAACAGATCATAACCAATCACTAGAATATCGAAGCCCTAATGCACAAACATGTCCTTCATGTTTTGCTCCATGTAAGAGCTTCGTGAGTGGATCCGCTATATTAAGATCTGCGTGAACTTTGTGAATACATATCTTTCTCTTTTCAACCTCATCCCTTATGTAGTTGAATCTTCGCTCAATGTGACGGGTCTTTTGGTGAGCACGAGGTTCCTTGATTTGAGCAATCGCACCCTCATTGTCACAAAAGATCTTAAGAGGGTCCTGGATGGAAGGGACTACTCCTAAGTCATCGATGAATTTCTTCATCCATGCAGCTTCCTGAGCTGCCAATGAGGCGGCAATGTACTCTGACTCTGTAGTGGATAATGCAACAACATCCTGTTTTGAACTCTTCCAAGAGACCGCACCTCCATTCAACATGAAGACATAACTGGATTGTGATCGAGAATCATCTCGATTAGTTTAGAAACTCACGTCCACGTAACCTTTTACAGCGAGTTCCTCATCACCAGACCTGTATATAAGAAACATATCCTTAGTCCTCCTAAGGTATTTCAGTATACTTTTAATCGCAATCCAATGACTGTTTCCTGGGTTATTCTGGTATCTACTTGTCAAGCTAAGAGCGCACGACACATCCGGTCTAGTACATATCATTGCATACATGATTGACCCAATAGCATATGCGTACGGGACTTTCTTCATTCTATCTTGTTCATCTTTCGTGGTAGGGCACTGAGATGAACTTAGAAGCGTCCCTCTTTGAATAGGTACCAAACCTTTCTTAAAGTTCACCATCTTGAACCTTTTCAAGATCTTTTCAATGTATGCACTTTGATGCAAACCTATCAATTTCTTGGATCTATCTCTGTAGATCCTATTCCCCAAAATGTATTGTGCTTCTTCAAGATCCTTAATGGAGAAGCAGCTTTTTAGCCAAGTTTTAACACCTTGCATCGTCAGGATATCATTTCCAAATAATAATATATCATCCACATATAATACAAGGAACATGATAGTGCTCCCACTAGCTTTCTTGTATACACAAGCTTCATCACTATTTTTAATGAAGCCAAATTTCTTAGCCTCCTCATTAAAACGATGATTCCACATTCTAAATACTTATTTCAATCCGTAGATTTACTTCTTTAACTTACGTACTTTGTTAGGATGTTTCGGATCGACAAAACCTTCAGGCTGAACCATATAGACATCTTCCTTAAGATATCGATTTAGGAAAGCGGTCTTGACATCCATTTGCCATATCTCATAATCATAATGAGCAACAATGGCAAATAAAATCCTTATAGACTTTAGCATTGCTACGGGTGACAAAGGTTCATCATAGTCAATCCTTTGAGTTTGAGTGAAACCTTTTGCTACGATTCTAGTTTTATATGTATTTAAGTTTCCATGCATGTCGGTTTTTATCTTGAAAATCAATTTACAATCAACTAATCTAGAGTTACTTGGTTGTAAAAGTTATCATACATGGATTGCATTTCAGCGTTCATGGCTTCAAACCATTTATCTTTATCAACCCGTGATAAAACATCTTGATAGTTGGTTGGTTCATCCAAATCAACCACATAGCAATCATCCATGAGATACCCATATCTCTCAGGAGGATTAATAATCCTATCAGATCTACGAACGTTTTGTATACTTTGATCGTCCATTCGATCATTCTCAACATTTTCATGTTGAGTGCTAGTGTCAACCAATTGAGTATCATCTACTTGATCTTGAACCTCTTCAAGATCTATCTTCCTTTCACTATTACCTTCCATTAGGAACTTAGTTTCAAGGAATTCAGCCTTCCGAGCAACAAATACATTTTGCTCGGATGGATCATAGAAATAGTATCCCATATCATCCTTGGGATATCCTATGAAGATACACTTCGTGGATCGAGCATTCAACTTATTAGGGATGTAACGCTTAGGATAAGCTTCACATCCCCACACCTTTAAGTATGATAGAGAAGGAGGTTTTTCAAACCACATCTCATGAGGAGTTCGTTTGTGATGACCCGGGAATTTCCGACCAAATTTAAACTTTAATATTTATATCTTTGACACGATAAGCAAAGTCTGTAATGTTGAAATCTCAAAAACTATGAATTGTGTTCATATATTCAATTGACCTTCGACCATTCTCGACGATTCACGAACAACTATTTGTAAATAGATATATATATATATATATATATATATATATATATATATATATATATATATATATATATATATATAATAATTTGAAATATTATTTGAAATAAAATATGATTTAATTTTAGGAAATAAATATGTAAAATAATATGCGATGTAATGGAAACTATATTTATAAATATATAGATATATACATAATTATGTATATAAATATTACTTGTAAATATATATAAAGTTATATTAAATTTATTTGTTTAAATATATATAATATATTTGTTTTAGTAATTAAACTTGTTTTTTTTAAACTGTTTATATATAGAAAGAGAATATATTAAAAATAAATAATTTCGAGCTTAATCAGTAAACGTCAGTAACACTCAGTTGACGTTTTGTTAGTTTTAATATAGATATAGTACATGTTCATGATGGATTGAAATAAAGGTTGGTTGTAAATTGATTACGAAGATTTTAGATTTGTTAAAAATATTTTTACATTTTTAAGTTTAAATATTAGTACTCCGTACACTTAAACTGGAACAGAAAATAAACAATTATCGAACCTTTTTTTGATTAGGTTTCAAACAGTTAATGAGTGAAATAATTAAATATATTTAATATAAAAATTTGGGATTTTTCGGAACGCTTATATTTATTAACTGTTTAGCAAGGGACACGACACCGCACTCCCTAACAACTGTCGGTACATATAAACAAAAGTATGGCTGCTAAATGAATTCGCATGCTTTGATTTTTATCCTTATATTATAATATTATATTTCTGTTCTCAATTGAATTAACTTCTACCGTGATTGGAATCTAGACTTAGATTAGTGAGTTATTACTGTATGTGATTGAAGTAAGGATCACTATGTGGACTTTGTTTACTAATAATTAAAATTCAAAAGTATTATATATATACATTCACTTACACTTATAGAAAGGAGAGAGAGTTATATATATATATATATATATATATATATATATATATATATATATATATATATATATCCATCGAGCATCCTCTTTATCACCTCACCACCCATATCATATCTACCCTCGGCCACCTTACACCGTCACGAGGTCACCACCTCCGGTGTCTACAACCACCGTCCTCTCTCTAAGTGAAAACCATCACTCATCTACAACCACCATCGACTACCACTTCCTAACACCCCTGCCGTCGACACACACCACCACACAAGCCACCATCGAAACCATCTTCCACCATAAACACCACAAGCCCAACCGTTCCAACCATGAGTCACCACCGGCTACCACCATTGTCACCACCTTAGCTCACCACATGACATCTTATTCTTCATAACCACAACCCTCTCCCTGTTACTGTTTCGATTCATCAAGACCACCACAAAACTGCTATCGTATATGAACCAAATCATCTCCATTTAAACACCACCGTCTACGCTACTGTTTCACTACCTACGATTGCTATGACTCGCGTTTCTGTTACTGCTACAGCGAAGGAAGTGATGAGAACGAATGATGGTGATGAAAAAAAAAATGAGGATACGTGTTATTTTTTTTTATTTTTCGTGGTAGATCTCAATGATAAAGTGATGATGATGATTAAGAAGGTATGATGATGATAGATAGGATGAAGGTTATGAAGTGTCACGATAATGACGAATCGTGATCGAAAAAGACGATGATATAGAACGATAGTGATGATGAATAGTGGCGATGACATGAATGACGAGGAAGCCATCGTCTCTACCTGATGCTGTTTCGCTATTTTTTATTTTTATGTTCTCTGTTTATGCTTCTATTTCTATATTACAAACGAAGATGATTATAATAATCTTTGGAAGACAAAAATAAAGGTATTGATAATACTATGATGATGAATCACGAAGGATGATTTATGATAATGAGGATGAAGATGGGGATCGCCGGCTATGTTAGAGATGTTATGATGATGACGATATTAATAGATTAGGGACGGTGATGATATAGTTTAATGATAAGGATGAACGATGATGATAATTATAAGGATTAGATAATGATGATAGATGATATTGATAATTGATCAAGTGAAGAAGATAAAGGAATAGTTCTGGTTTTTGGTTTTTGAAAAAGAAAAGGGAACAGGTATATGCAGTTTATATATAATTAGAAATTGATTTAAATAAGAAAAGTAACAATAGATGGATGGTTAGAGTGGGTGCTGGATGGGCGAGAGGTCCTAGGTTCGAATCTTGGCTACTGCAAATATTTTTTTATCAATATTAAATAGAGATTGGGCTTTGATTTGTTTGTTGGGCCAAATTCCTATTTAGTTATATTGGGCCACGATTTAGCTATTGTGCTCCTGTTGGGCCGAATTAGTGGATGAAGAAGAGAATATGAAATATAAATGGATAACGGGTTGATTATGTTAAAGTTCCATATTATACCAGAAAAACATGGATGGTGTAATGGTTTGATGGTCTATTGAGTTAGCGAGAGGTCGTGAGTTCAAGCCCGAGCTAGTGCAGTTTATATTTTTTAAGCTTATCCATGAAGTGAGGTAGTTTTCTTATTATATTTATTATTATTATTATTACTTGTATCATTATTATTATCTTGATTATTTTTATCAATATCAAAACAAGTATTAGAACAAGTAATATTGTTATTATGATAAAGATTATTGATATTAGGAATATTATTATCGTTCTAAAATTTGTAAGAACATTGTTATTATTAAAAGTAATATAAGTGTTACTATTATTATTATTATCATTGTTATAGTTATTAGGATTATTATTATTATTATTATTATTATTATTATTAACATAAGGTTTAATATTAGCAATATCATTATTATTATTAATAAAGTTATTATTATTATTATTATTATTATTAGTAAATCATTAATATCAAGACTATCATTTTTTTTAACAAATAAATATTTTGTACATAAAAACACATTTATTACTTATACTATAACTATATTGATATTTCATATAACTATATATAAAACATATTAACATTTCTTATACAAATACTTACATATAACAAATTAGGTACTTTTAATATAATACTAAATATATATAAATATTAATATAACTATATTAATTACTTTAGATATATATATATATATATACAAAATAAACATATATAACACATAATTTAAGATATAACATATATTAATAACTACAACTACATAAATAACATATATTAATAAATGAAATTATGTGATTTTCATTATATGTTTTAATAGATATAAAATTGATATAGGTTCGTGAATCCGAGGCCAACCCTGCATTATTCAATATAGTCATATGTATTTTTACTACAAAATATATTAGGTGAGTTTCATTACTCCCTTTTTAAATGCTTTCGCAATATATATTTTTGGGACTGAGAATACATGCGCTGTTTTTATAACTGTTTTACGAAATACACACAAGTAAATGAAACTACATTCTATGGCTGGATTATTAAATCGAATATGCCCCTTTTTATTAAGTCTGGTAATCTAAGAATTAAGGAACAGACACCCTAATTGACGCGAACTCTAAAGATAGATCTATCGGGCCCAACAAGCCCCATCCAAAGTACCGGATGCTTTAGTACTTCGAAATTTATATCATGTCCGAAGGAGGATCCCGGAATGATGGGGATATTCTAATATGCATATTGTGAATGTCGGTTACCAGGTGTTCAATCCATATGAATGATATTTTTGTCTCTATGCATGGGACGTATATTTATGAGAAATGAAAATCTTGTGGTCTATTAAAATGATGGAAATGATTATTTATGTTAAACTAATGAACTCACCAACCTTTTGGTTGACACTTTAAAGCATGTTTATTCTCAGGTACGAAAGAAATCTTCGGCTGTGCATTTGCTCATTTTACAGATATTACTTGGAGTCATTCATGGCATATTTCAAAAGACGTTGCATTCGAATCGTCGAGTTCATCAAGATTATTATTAAGTCAACTTTAGTTGGATATATTATGAAATAGTATGCATGCCTGTCAACTTTCGATGTAATGAAAGTTTGTCTTTTCAAAAACGAATGCAATGTTTGTAAAATGTATCATATAGAGGTCAAATACCTCGCGATGTAATCAACTGTTGTGACTCGTTTATAATCGATATGAACTTCGTCCGGATGGATTAGGATGGGTCATTAGAGTTGGTATCAGAGCGATGGTCTTAGCGAACCAGGTCTTGCATTAGTGTGTCTAACTGATAGTTGTTTAGATGCATTAGTGAGTCTGGACTTCGACCGTGTCTGCATGTCAAAATTTTTGCTTATCATTTCGTGTCGAAAATCATCTACTCATCATCCTTAGGAAATTACCTACTTATCATTCCTAGTCTAGACACATCTTACTGCATTGATTGCATGAATAGTGTATAGACAAAATCCATATCTTAGCGTATATGTTACTGTAGACTTTATCTGACACGTTTCCTTAATTTCCTCCGTAATCTACGGGATCTTCTGTACTATATTAGATATTCTGTATAATTAGAATATTACCCAATAACCGAAAATCATTTTATACCGAAAATCGTCTAACTGATCATAAGAGATGGATCCTACACCTAGATTGGATTCCATTAGTTCTGGAAGCAATTTCGAGATGCGTATTGAAGTAGACTCCGAAGTCAATGAACCCTAAGTGTCTTCACCGTTTAGCTATTTTTCTTTCTGGAGGAGATGGGGGTGGGTCCGAGACTTACTCACTCGATGGAGAAATGAAGAAAGCGAGCCCTACCGCGAACCAAACTTACCTCCTAACATCGGAGAAAACGATGTACTCACCGGTGAACCTATGCGCAACACTGTATTCACCTTTCTTTCTAAAGTTTTCCACCTCGAAGGTCGCATTACTACAATATCAGAAAATATTCAACCTCTACTTCCGAATACCAATCGAAGGGGAATATTAGAAGAAGTTAGGGAACTTCGAATTAATAATCAAGATCTATCGAATCAGATGAGTGGATGGATAAAAATGATGGAGGGTAGGATAGAAACCCTGACAAGAATGGTGCGTGATTTACAAGCTATACTTACTACACCAACATCATCACCAACCCCAGCATCAACAACACTTGTAGCACCGACAGCAACAGTACCACCATCAGCAGCACCAGCAGCATAACCAGTACCAACAACAACAACATCATCACACGTCTCAACCTCGCAATCTATACCTCAAGCATAATCATCGTTCTACGAATCTTTCTACATAAACTATCTTCGTCCTTCATGGCAATTATGTAATCTCTAATGTTTTAGAGATTATGTACTCCAGTTCTAGCCGTAAATCTGATGAGTTTAATATCACATTGACTCATTAAATTCATGATTACGTCTGAAGAAAATATATATGTATATATGTTTTCATAAAGATTGTAATTAAAATTTTTATTGTACAAAATGTTAATGGTGAAAATATTTTAACGGGTAGGTAATACCCGAGGAATATTTAGATTTCACATTAATAAGTTACACTGTACATTCTTCGAATCTGATTCAACAGTCATTTACTATCCTACTTACATCCACCGATATACGTATTCATTCACCACAGAATAACCATTTTCATTCAATTTCATAATTAGATTTTGATCTATCAGAATTCGACAAGTGGCATAATGAAGAAACCATTGAACAAAATAAAATTTGTTAGAAACAAAGAAATTAACTATGAGAAATTTTGTTAAGAATCCACGCTAACAAAATCCTAGCTAATTGTTCCTAGCTAACTGATTAAATTTTATTTATCGCAATTTAATTATCGCAATTTACATTCTCGCAATTTTATTTATCGTCATTTAATTTCTGTTATTTGCTTTACGCACTTTATTTATCGTTATTTAATTTCTGTTATTTATTTTACGCACTTTAAATATCGGGACACGTATACAAGGTTTTGACATATCATATCGAAGCATATATATATATATATATATATATATATATATATATATATATATATATATATATATATATATATATATATATATATATATATATATATATATATATATTATTTAGAGTCACCATAGACACTCTATATGCTGTAATGATCGAGTTCTCTATACAGGGTTGAGGTTGATTCTACAATAATATATATACTTTGAGTTGTGATCGAGTCTGAGACATGTACACGGGTCACGATACATATTAATTAATTCAAATATTATATATTAAATTATTGAACTGCTAACTGTGGACTATCAACTGTGGACTACCATTATTGGGCAATTAAAATGAATTAAAATATTGATTATACCATATGAAACTAAACAATTCTTCAAGATTGCCACTTGATTTCATCTTAAATCTCATTTGTATCTTGACGATTACAATCTGCGTGCAAACCTTTCATAATTCTTGAAAACACCTCAATCGAGTGAATGAACCAACCGCACTTCATCTACGGAAGAAAAGATTTATGCATAGAGTTATGCACCTGAAAACACTCGGAACCTGAGTAAAACGTTTAACCCGTATCTGTGTTAGCTCCTTTAGCATTATTATTACCCAAAATAACTTGGTAATTCCTTTCAAGTAGCAAATTTTATCACAGCTCCAGCAAGACAACTTCGACTTTTCGTTCAAAAAAACCTTATTATAACCTTGATATATATGTGTGTAATCTTTTATTGTTACCGAGGAACCTTTTATATTCCACGACATTATCAGAAGATGTACCAGCAACTCCGTTGATCTTTGATTTTCTGAAAATCATTATATTCATTGAAACCCTATCATATACTCATCCGCATCTTGTAACGAGTATTGCCATACCAAATACCGGGAATCAGCAATCATTATTTTGAATCTTGTAACAAATTTTACAATAACAGTTATATGTATATATATATATATATATATATATATATATATATATATATATATATATATATATATATATATATATATATATATATATATATATATATATATATATATATATATATATAACATGTACCTCTTAAAATCATGATCTTCAATTCTGAGATTTTGAACAGCACTCAGTCTACAAATCAATACCACAAATTCTGAAAAAGCTGAATACAGCAGCACAAACTGTACACGACCTTAACTGTCAAAAGTTTGATGATAAAGAATGGAGTATTGGAAACAATCAATCGAAACTTTTGTACCGAAAAGCGGATTATGCGAAACTATGAAGGAAGCCGTGGAGAAATCACAAAGAATAAGTTTGACTTCAAAGAATCCAAATGATTCAATGCCTGTTAAAGTCTTTAGCGAATATCTTGCTCTTTATTCTAAACCCTTGCGGACAATAATTTCTATCATCCTCTGATCTTAGATATTCCGAGATATTATCGTATCTTTCATTATAAATATACTCGATATTTCTCAATATATTTTCATAACTAATCTTATCTGAAATCATTAATCTCTTCATGCTATCAGTATTACATCATATAGAAACTGTTAGTTTCTATATTCTGTAAACTTTCGAGCTTAAAATATGAATGTTATTGAAGTAATGTTGAGAACTGATGCATGAGTTAGTATAATATAATGACACTTGATCAACGTGATTATATTACAGTAAGTCATGCTGAGTTTCTAATGAAACGTGATGATTCACAGACTCTAACATCATCACGTACCATGTTACACGACTCGTTCATTCTACTTCACCTCCGAACATATCAAGAAAATATATTCTTGATAGTTCTATTCTCAGTAATTCTGGTAATTTGACAAATCAAATCGTACCATTACGATTTCCTTCTTAGAACATTAACAATGTTCATTCTAAAACTTATATCTGCGAATTCTGGACCATTACAAGAGATGTCTAATCGCAATAAGAAGAAACGGAGGGACAAGGCTCCGAAACAGAAATTGGAGTATTAATCGCAGCAACCAGGAGGGAGTATTAACTGTGGGTAACAATGATTATAGGAAACAGAAATAGAGACATTGAAGTATAAGGGGAGATATAAAGCCCAATAACAACACGGAGGTTACAAACCGTGGATATTAATACGAATAGCAATACGAAGACATGGTATAATTAAGAATAGTATCACCCCAAGATAATAGTAGAAGTAAACAGATTCTTCTGGAGGAAGATTGAAAAGAAGGATGACAGAAATGATAATTAGAAAAATATCAAGGATTAGAACTGGATTAAGCATTTTCAAAATCTTTTGGATGTATGAACTAAGAAAGAAAGTATAGGAATGGTGAGAATAATGGAACGGAAGAGTTTAATTTATAATGGAAATACCAGAAAGAGTAATCGAGGCAGATTACCGTATTTAATTATAGAGATCTTAATCTCCTTATTCGCCGAAGAATCAAATCTCTTAAATTTTGAAGATTTTCTTTAAATCCATTGAATTCCGGAATTCAACTAAGACAACGTCAAAAGTTAAGAAGCACTTTATTTTATAAATTCAACCCTGACTCTGTCAAAAGTTAAGATGAATCTTTACTTTCCTATTTCACTCTTTGGTGATAGCTTCATTCGTACTCTTCAAATAATCGAGTTATTTTTATCCATATTACTCAATGATGATAAAACTCATTTTATCAACTCATATTCGTCATGAAAACATTTTTACTGTTAGCCATGACGACCTCACTCAAATTTCGGGACGAAATTTCTTTACCGGGTAGGTACTGTGATGACCCGGGAATTTTCAACCAAATTTAAACTTTAATCTTTATATCTTTGACACGATAAGCAAAGTCTGTAATGTTGAAATCTCAAAAACTATGAATTGTGTTCTTATATTCAATTGACCTTCGACCATTCTCGACGATTCACGAACAACTATTTGTAAATAGATATATATATATATATATATATATATATATATATATATATATATATATATATAATAATTTGAAATATTATTTGAAATAAAATATGATTTAATTTTAGGAAATAAATATGTAAAATAATATGCGATGTAATGGAAACTATATTTATAAATATATAGATATATACATAATTATGTATATAAATATTACTTGTAAATATGTATAAAGTTATATTAAATTTATTTGTTTAAATATATATAATATATTTGTTTTAGTAATTAAACTTGTTTTTTTTAAACTGTTTATATATAGAAAGAGAATATATTAAAAATAAATAATTTCGAGCTTAATCAGTAAACGTCAGTAACACTTAGTTGACGTTTTATTAGTTTTAATATAGATATAGTACATGTTCATGATGGATTGAAATAAAGGTTGGATTGTAAATTGATTACGAAGATTTTAGATTTGTTAAAAATATTTTTACATTTTTAAGTTTAAATATTAGTACTCCGTACACTTAAACTGGAACAGAAAATAAGAAATTATCGAACTTTTTTTTGATCAGGTTTCAAACAGTTAATGAGTAAAATAATTAATATATTTAATATAAAAATTTGGGATTTTTCGGAACGCTTATATATATTAACTGTTTAGCAAGGGACACGACACCGTACTCCCTAACAACTGTCGGTACATATAAACAAAAGTATGGCTGCTAAATGAATTCGCATGCTTTGATTTTTATCCTTATATTATATTATAATATTATATTTCTGTTCTCAATTGAATTAACTTCTACCGTGATTGGAATCTAGACTTAGATTAGTGAGTTATTACTTTATGTGATTGAAGTATGGATCACTATGTGGACTTTGTTTACTAATAATTAAAATTCAAAAGTATTATATATATACATTCACTTACACTTATAGAAAGGAGAGAGAGTTATATATATATATATATATATATATATATATATATATATATATATATATATATATATATATATATATATATATATATATATATATATATATATATATATATATATATATATATCCATCGAGCATCCTCTTCATCACCTCACCACCCATATCATATCTACCCTCGACCACCTTACACCGTCACGAGGTCACCACCTCCGGTGTCTACAACCACCGTCCTCTCTCTAAGTGAAAACCATCACTCACCTACAACCGCCACCGACTACCAGTTCCTAACACCCCTGCCGTCGACACACACCACCACACAAGCCACCATCGAAACCATCTTCCACCATAAACACCACAAGCCCAACCGTTCCAACCATGAGTCACCACCAGCTACCACCATCGTTACCACCTTAGCTCACCACATGACATCTTATTCTTCATAACCACAACCCTCTCCCTGTTACTGTTTCGATTCATCAAGACCACCACAAAACTGCTATCGTATATGAACCAAATCATCTCCATTTAAACACCACCGTCTACGCTACTGTTTCACTACCTACGGTTGCTATGACTCGCGTTTCTGTTACTGCTACAGCGGAGGAAGTGATGAGAACGAATGATGGTGATGAAAGAAAAAATGAGGATACGTGTTATTTTTTTTTTCTTTTTCGTGGTAGATCTCAATGATAAAGTGATGATGATGATTAAGAAGGTATGATGATGATAGATAGGATGAAGGTTATGAAGTGTCACGATGATGATGAATCATGATCGAAAAAGACGATGATATAGAACGATAGTGATGATGAATAGTGGCGATGACATGAATGACGAGGAAGCCATCGTCTCTACCTGATGCTGTTTCGCTATTTTTTTTTATTTTTATTTTTTATTTTTATGTTCTCTGTTTATGCTTCTATTTCTATATTACAAACGAAGATGATTATAATAATCTTTGGAAGACAAAAATAAAGGTATTGATAATACTATGATGATGAATCACGAAGGATGATTTATGATAATGAGGATGAAGATGGGGATCGCCGGCTATGTTAGAGATGTTATGATGATGACGATATTAATAGATTAGGGACGGTGATGATATAGTTTAATGATAAGGATGAACGATGATGATAATTATAAGGATTAGATAATGATGATAGATGATATTGATAATTGATCAAGTGAAGAAGATAAAGGAATAGTTCTGGGTTTTGGTTTTTGAAAAAGAAAAGGGAACATGTATATGCGGTTTATATATAATTAGAAATTGATTTAAATCAGAAAAGTAACAATAGATGGATGGTTAGAGTGGGTGCTGGATGGGCGAGAGGTCCTAGGTTCGAATCTTGGCTACTGCAAATATTTTTTATCAATATTAAACAGAGATCGGGCTTTGATTTGTTTATTGGGCCGAATTCCTATTTAGTTATATTGGGCCACGATTCAGCTATTGTGCTCCTGTTGGGCCGAATTAGTGGATGAAGAAGAGAATATGAAATATAAATGGATAACGGGTTGATTATGTTAAAGTTCCATATTATACCAGAAAAACATGGATGGTGTAATGGTTTGATGGTCTATTGAGTTAGCGATAGGTCGTGAGTTCAAGCCCGAGCTAGTGCAGTTTATATTTTTTAAGCTTATCCATGAAGTGAGGTAGTTTTCTTATTATATTTATTATTATTATTATTATTATTACTTGTATCATTATTATTATCTTGATTATTATTATCAATATCAAAACAAGTATTAGAACAAGTAATATTGTTATTATGATAAAGATTATTGATATTAGGAATATTATTATCGTTCTAAAATTTGTAAGAACATTGTTATTATTAAATGTAATATAAGTGTTACTATTATTATTATCATTGTTATAGTTATTAGGATGATTATTATTATTATTAACATAAGGTTTAATATTAGCAATATCATTATTATTATTAATAAAGTTATTTTTATTATTATTATTATTATTATTATTATTATTATTATTATTATTATTATTAGTAAATCATTAATATCAAGGCCATCATTTTTTTTAACAAATAAATATTTTGTACATAAAAACACACTTATTACTTATACTATAACTATATTGATATTTCATATAACTATATATAAAACATATTAACATTTCTTATACAAATACTTACATATAACAAATTAGGTACTTTTAATATAATACTAAATATATATAAATATTAATATAACTATATTAATTACTTTAGATATATATATATATATATATATATATATATATATACAAAATAAACATATATAACACATAATTTAAGATATAACATATATTAATAACTACAACTACATAAATAACATATATTAATAAATGAAATTATGTGATTTTCATTATATGTTTTAATAGATATAAAATTGATATAGGTTCGTGAATCCGAGGCCAACCCTGCATTGTTCAATATAGTCATATGTATTTTTACTACAAAATACATTAGGTGAGTTTCATTACTCCCTTTTTAAATGCTTTCGCAATATATATTTTTGGGACTGAGAATACATGCGCTGTTTTTATAACTGTTTTACGAAATAGACACAAGTAAATGAAACTACATTCTATGGCTGGATTATTAAATCGAATATGGCCCTTTTTATTAAGTCTGGTAATCTAAGAATTAGGGAACAGACACCCTAATTGACGCGAACTCTAAAGATAGATCTATCGGGCCCAACAAGCCCCATCCAAAGTACCAGATGCTTTAGTACTTCGAAATTTATATCATGTCTGAAGGAGGATCCCGGAATGATGGGGATATTCTAATATGCATATTGTGAATGTCAGTTACCAGGTTTTCAATCCATATGAATGATATTTTTGTCTCTATGCATGAGACGTATATTTATGAGAAATGAAAATCTTGTGGTCTATTAAAATGATGGAAATGATTATTTATGTTAAACTAATGAACTCACCAACCTTTTGGTTGATACTTTAAAGCATGTTTATTCTCAGGTACGAAAGAAATCTTCAGCTGTGCATTTGCTCATTTTACAGTTATTACTTGGAGTCATTCATGGCATATTTCAAAAGACATTGCATTCGAATCGTCGAGTTCATCAAGATTATTATTAAGTCAACTTTAGTTGGATATATTATGAAATAGTATGCATGCCTGTCAACTTTCGATGTAATGAAAGTTTGTCTTTTCAAAAACGAATGCAATGTTTGTAAAATGTATCATATAGAGGTCAAATACCTCGCGATGTAATCAACTGTTGTGACTCGTTTATAATCGATATGGACTTTGTCCGGATGGATTATGACGGGTCATTAGATCGTTCCACTTTCTTGGTTGGGGCCATATTTAAAATACGAGCCGCGGAGCATAGACTATAACCCCAAAATGATAGAGGTAACGAGCTTCTAGCCATCATAGATCGAACCATATCCATTAGGGTTCGGTTCCTCCTTTCGGATACTCCATTAAGCTGGTGTGATAACCCGGAAATTTCTGACCAAATTTAAACTTTATCTTTAAATGATTTAATGTTTTCGACACGATAAGCAAAGTCTGTAATGTTGAGTCTCAAAGTTTTGGAACTATATTCATATAATCAATTATTTTTTTTGACTGTTCTCGACGATTCACGAACAATATATATATAACTTAATGTGTGTGTGTGTATATATATATATATATATATATATATATATATATATATATATATATATATATATATATATATGATTTCAAGTTATTTAGTAAACGATATTAACATTCGATTATTGATTCTATTAATATTTAGATAAGTTAACTAAAACGTTTAAGATGAACCAGTAAAACACTAATTTGCTACAGTATTTTCGAATTGCTACAGTACCCGAAAAGCTACTGTGTTTTCGAAAATCACTACTTTGCTACAGTAAAACACTATTTCAAAATGAAAAAGTATATATTATATATATATATATTAACAAATAGTGAGACGATGATTTATAGAAGTAAATGACCAAAACACTCGAAAGTTTAAGATATACTTTGAGTGGTATAGTTTATGGATAACTTAAGGCTATATTTTGACAAAGGTACGTGACACGAAACGTAAAATGCAAGTTTTCTCAGCGTACGAAGGGACATTCGAAAAACAGGAACCGGGACATATGTCGAGTGACGATGTACGACTTATCAGAACGAAAATTACAAGTCAACTACGCACGTGAATTTAATATAATATATAACTAATTATATAAATTATATATATTATATATATAATTAAATATTATGCCGACAAACAACGAGACAAAATCATTTTGTGCTGGACAGCGAAGCCATGCGATCGCATGGCCTTTACACTAGTTTCCCATGCGATCGCATGGGAAGGAAATTCAGAAAACATCTATAAATCGAGCTGGTTCCTGCACTTATAACACACACACACATATCCGAATACATATTACTCCCTCTGTAATTATTATTATTATTTATATTATTATTATTATTATTATTATTATTATTATTATTATTATTATTATTATTATTATTATTATTATTATTATTATTATTATTATTATTATTATTAAGATTAAGATTAATATTATTATTAATCTTATTATTATTAGTAGTATTAATATTATACATAAAATACTACGACGAGGTCTTGAGCGTGTCACTTTCAAAATGGGTTTTCAAGCGGAATAGAGCTAAGGAAATTATGGGTAATGTTCGGGGGTATATTTATGAATCAAACCTAGTGTTTATCATCTCCGTTACGTCTACGTACTTTCCTACAATATTGAATCTCAATATTGATACGTAAGCACTCATATTTTATCTTTTATATATTAATTGTGTATCCATGTCTAGTGCTCGAGTATATATATTTATACATACGTGTATGCTAAATTTCGTCGTTAAACAGTTTATAATATGTGACAATCGCTCCAAATCCATATGGACGAACACGTCATTCATCGATTTCATTGCGAGGTATTTGACCTCTATATGATACGTTTTGTAAACATTGCATTCTTTTGAAAAGGCACACCATAAATGAATATTTAAATCAAAGGTTTTCGACATCTGATGATTTCTACATATAGACAATCACCGTAAATAATAGTTTACAATAGTAATTCCGTTGACAATGCAGTCAAAATAAGATACATGGTGATGATTTGGTGAATGCAACGTTTTCTTGATAAATATGCCATGTAAGACTCCATGCACATAGCTTGTCTAACATATAAGCAAACAGCGGAAGACTTCTAGGGAACCTGAGAATAAACATGTAAACAAGTGTCAACACAAAGGTTGGTGAGTTCATAGTTTTAGTGTTTCGCATAATCTGTATATAAAGGTGGATCACAAGATTTCAGTTGTTGTAACAACCCAAACCAACCCCCGAACAATCACGCGAAAAATATGAAAAAAAAGAAATTTGTTGTGACTGCCATCTGCGCGGCGCGCCAAACCACCTGGACAGCCCGCTGTCCGGTTTTGCCAAAAACACGAAAATGTTTGACCCTTTCCCGACGTTTTTAGACGAAACGCTTTCAACCACATATTCATGTATGTAAAACTAACACGTTCCATTAATAAAATAAGTTTTATGAACCCGGGCCCACATACGCCCAATTTACCCTTCAAGTACAAAATACAAATTCGACCACAAAAGTTTAAGTTCCAACAAAACTACGAGCATGATGTTGGGGATAAACTACCCAATCCTAGGTCAAATACAAAAGTAATCCATGCAAGCATCAAAAGGGAAAATCATCTAAATCCCGAGCATACCCTTGCCAAAACCGCTTCCGTACCTAAAAATGAAAACAACGAGAGGGTAAGCTAATGCTTAGTGAATGCAATACTTATACATATACATATGTAATTTACCTACACACATCCACTTACAATACCATGCATACAATATATAAAGAGCTAGCATCAACAAACACACGACTAGCAACAACGTTAGAGTATAAATTACCGCAATTATAAACTAAACATAAAAGGCATAGACACGCTAACCGTTCACCGCTTTGCTACTACCGACTTGTAGTCGACCAAGATCATCGAGTCTCACTCGTACTATGTCACCGACTTGTGACTCGTCATTTGGTGTCACCGACTCGTGAATCACCACTAATACTTATGGGTCACCGACTTGTGAACGCCATGTAGCATCACCGACTTGTGAAGTACCACCAAGTGTCACCGACTTGTGAAGCACTATAAGGTGTCACCGACTTGTGAAACACCCGTCAATACATATGAGGTCACCGACTTGCGAACCTCCAAGAGGTGTCACCGACTTGTGAAACACTACTAAGTGCCACCGAATTGTGAACACTACAAAGTGTTACCGACTCGTAAATCACTTCTCCAACTTATGGTGCCACCGACTTGTGAATCACCAACCAACTACTAAGGGTCACCGCCTCGTAAACCACCGTGAGGTGTCATCGACTCATGAGTCTCCTAACGAGACATTACCCACACGTAATCCTCTTCACCCATAACCCCGATAAGTCTCCGTCTTGTGACACAACGCCCAATAGTCACGATGTGGCACCAAAGGCCCACATCGCGTACGAGTAAATAAACCACATACATACATGTATAAATATTCCACTCACCTCGATTACTTGAAGAAGTGCAACTCGCAAACTTGAACTCCTTCCACCGACTTCACGTATATCACCTACGCAAATCATACATGCAAATAAGCTACAACTTAAGCCTATTCGACTTAACACATCACAAGTGTAATTTCGACTATATACACTTGACCAACTTTGACTAAGTCAAATCTCACCTGAACCACTCATAATCACAATCGAATAGTGATTATGTCCCACTAATACATTTTGCACAAGGTTTGATCAACCAATCCCCCATTTGGACTCACGACCCGCCCAAATTGACATAAAGTGCAATCTACGCCTTTTTGCACTTTTAACGATACTCGAAAGTCCAAAACTAACGAGACCATTTCCTGCGTTCCCGAAATACCTAAATACACCTGTTTTAGGCTTTAAATGCATTTTAGACCAACATTTACACAAAAACCCATTTTGACCTAAAACTAGTCAAAACACCCAATTTGTGAACTTACACCCCAAATCACTAATAATCCAAGTTAGCTAGTGATTTCATCAACAAAATTAGTTTACAAACTAACAATATCATCATCCAATCCTAAACCCACCAACATCAACAATGACTAGTTACAATTACCCATTTCACCTCCTAAAAGAGTTTTATAACTAACTAGTTCAAAACCCTAAACTTGAATATCAAATTACAAAGATGAAGTTCGGAGTTTGAACTTACCAATACCGCCAAAATGATGCCGTTGACGAGTAGAACAACTTTAATACCCGAGGTTTGACCCGAAACACCATTCTTCTTCTCCAATTGGAGTTCTCTCTCTCTAAAACTCTCCTCTCACTCTAGGGTTTGAAGATGAGAGTGTTTGATGAGTGAAAATGAGCTCCAATGGAGTTCTAGATTAGTTTTGGTGACCCTAAACCGACCCTAAATGAAAAGGCCAAAGTACCCCTCATTTAAACCTTTTAAAAAGGCTGAAAATTGCATCAGACGGGTTCGGCGCGCCACGCCGAAAGGTGGAGCGCCGCTCCAACCTACAGGTCAGCTTTCAGAAACTTGTTTTGGCCATAACTTTTTGACCGTAGATCCGTTTTCGATGAATCAAATATCGTTGGAAACATAATACGATATTCTTTCCAATGGTAAGGCTTTGAAACATCAACTCAAACTTTATTTGGGGTTGAGAAGATACGTACACACCTTGTACCTCAAACAACGTCCAGTTTTCTTCGACATTCGAGCAAGCAACACGTACATGCTTCGTACACTTCATATACGCATCGTACACCAGGAATACATTATGTACAATAAATATTTAGGTCTTATAACTCTCCCCCACTTAAATTGGATCGCGTCCTCGCGATCTAAACCTCATCGCAAACAAAAACAACACACTTTCCTCAAGTCTTCGAGTTCTCACACAATCTCGGACCCCTTTGATGCCGCCATTGCATCCTATCGATCACGCCTTACCACCATGCAACGTTCCAATCGCACAACTATCCTTCAGGATTTCCTTGGCGTACTCCAACTCACGACTTAGAGTTCTAACGCCCACCGCCAATACTCTAGAGAGTTCGTTCCCGAACGCACTCTACACTAACACGCCCCTACATGAGACAGTCCAAACTAACACTCTACGTCTCTAGTTGGCTCTCAAAACGAGGCAACTACCGGCAAGTGACCCAAACACGCCTACCAAACCGAGGGACCACCGTACTCTCCGGGTACATACTCCCCCACTTAGGGTTTTAACCCCACGCTATCACCGTCAAGATGATAATACCTTGCGAAATTTCAACATTCTACATCACACACGCCCGGTATCAACGTTGGTCATACTTAAAATCTTCAGCGGACTTACCACAAGATACATGAAACTCGACCTTTCGAATCGGTCAAACGTTGACGCCCGCTAATCTTCACAATAAACCATCTTCGTACCTTCGGGTTTTCTCGTCGGTACCCAAGTACAAAATAATCACAACACCGGAGTGAAGCATTCCACTTGCAGGTATACAGAGGGCACCTGACGTAGTGTTATGCAACTCCCATTACTACCACCGAGTCTCAATCACTCGACCCTTTCGGGTCCCTCCTCGGTGCCATATGACACTTGACTATTCGAAGTCACACAAATCCAATGGACATTACGGCTCAACGCCTACAACTTTCTAGTGACGCCTGCTTGTCACTATCCGCCTAGGCCGTAAAGCAAGCCTAGCAATCCTTTCACTTACAATGGTGGTGCTTGGTGCCACCAAGACTTACACCCCAACTCGTATCCTCTCAACCGTTAACACGGTTACTCACACACACCAAAGATAGTCAACAATCGTGACTCTTCTCGCACACCTACATGATCAACGTAAGCACCTCTCGAACGGCATGCCATCCTACGCTAACCCTTATGGAGAACAATACAAGTAACCCTCTAATCATCCTATGGTTACCCTCGACTTGGTTAAGCCTCCAACACCAACCCAATTAACCCGACTTGGTCAAGTCAAATACACTATATCGACCCGCCTCGGTCAACACCTAACAACAATCGATTAACCCTACTTAGTTAAGTCAACACACACGGTCAACCCGACTTGGTTAAGTCCTAACAACAATTGATTAACCCGTCTTGATTAGTCAAACGCACTCGGTCAACCCGACTCGGTCAACACTCCTAACAATTTCTAGATTAACCCGACTCGGTTAGTCAAACTATCTCGGTCAACCCGACTCGGTCAAACCCCTAAAAACAATTTGAGTAACCCGGCTTGGTTAGTCAAATACCCTTGGTCAACCCGACTCGGTCAACACCTAACAACAATTGATTAACCCGACCTGGTTAGTCAAACCGCAATGGACTAACTCGACCTAGCTTGTCACTACAACACATGGATAAACTCAATCATTACCCAAATCACCCGCACATAGATAGTACTAAAATCGAATAGTACCTGAATCAAGCGTCGCCAGATTTTCGCGCCCCGTCACTATTCCACTCGGGACATTCCGACTTCCGGTGTCCCTCCTTCTGGCACTTAAAACATGTGACCTTGTCCGATGGACAATCACGAGAATTATGCCCCGTTTGTCCACAATTATAACACACGAATTTAGAACCACCCGTGTCACTCATCTTTACGCTTCCGACACCTTCGGTAGCGCTTTTATTCTTCTTGTTCGAAAACGCCGTCACTTCGAACTTCCGTTTACTAACACCGGACACACTTGGCTTCGACACCTCTGGTTCGAAACCCCGAGCCAACTCTAATAACTCTTCAAAAGACTTAGCCATTCCCCGACTAATCTTACCCTTAAATTCGTCATTCAGTGTACGGTAGAAATCTTTCATCAACTTGTGATCGTCACCAACGTACTCCGGACAAAAACGAGTCTTTGCTAAAAAGGTAGACTTGAGAGTAACCAAGTCCATCGAATCTTGTCGCAAATTGTGTAACTCGTCCCGGATTCTATCAAGATCGGAAGAAGTTCGGTATTCATCAAAGAACTCCTTTTTGAACTCATCCCATGACAAGCTCATACATTGTTCCTCGCCATACAATTGAATCTTGTCATCCCACCACAACTTGGCTTCTTCACGTAACATACTAGAACCGTACCTCGTTTTCTTCTTGGGAGGACATTCACTAGTACGGAAAGCCCCCTCGATGTCGGAAACCCAACATGTACTCTTCAACGGATCCCTTACCCCATTAAACATAGGAGGTTGTGCATCCTTGAAGTTTTTGTAATGGAAATCCCGCCTCCCATTTCCTTCACTCCCTTCGCCTCGGGGATAAATATTTCTAGCATCAAGCGCTTCCTCGATTGCGACCTTCACCCTTTCATCAATTAGATCGGTTATTTGCCCATCAACCGATTCCCGGAAAACCTTTCTAACATCCTCGAGAAACTCCGCTTTTTGACGTTTAAAGATGGCCTCAACCTTAGCCGTGAACTTAACATCTTCGTCTTGATCTTCGTTGGCTTGTTTGCTCCTTGTCGTCATTCTAAGAAATGAACTCGATTAGGAACATAACATGAATAACTTACACACACCACCACGATCAATCGTTCACAAACATATAATATGCCACCGTTCGTACATCCCATCTAGTTCAACACTTGTTGTACATCACTTGCATGACTTGGCTTGCAACCGTAATAATGGTCGCGAAGCATTATTACGCTCACACGCCATGCCGAACTCATGAATACAACAATCATCTCGCTAGATGTTCAACACAACACAACATGATTAGTAACACATAATCAACACGTAGTTAAAGAACCTATTCTCAAAGGCACTAACTAGAAACCCGAACCGACCCGTAATCCTACAAGTCCCGCATAATAGTCCACACAAAAAGTCTAAGTCTAGGCGCCTATCTCAAGTCACCTAAATCCCTTAGACCATGCTCTGATACCACTTGTAACAACCCAAACCAACCCCCGAACAATCACGCGAAAAATATGAAATAAAAAAAAATTTGTTGCGACTGCCATCTGCGCGGCGCGCCAAACCACCTGGACAGCCCGCTGTCCGGTTTTGCCAAAACACGAAAATGTTTGACACTTTCCCGACGTTTTTAAACGAAACGCTTTCAACCACATATTCATGTATGTAAAACTAACACGTTCCATTAATAAAATAAGTTTTACGAACCCGGGCCCACATACGCCCAATTTACCCTTCAAGTATAAAATACAAATTCGACCACAAAAGTGTAAGTTCCAAAAAAACTACGAGCATGATGTTGGGGATAAACTACCCAATCCTAGGTCAAATACAAAAGTAATCCATGCAAGCATCAAAAGGGAAAATCATCTAAATCCCGAGCATACCCTAGCCAAAACCGCTTCCGTAGCTAAAAATGAAAACAACGAGAGGGTAAGCTAATGCTTAGTGAATGCAATACTTATACATATACATATGTAATTTACCTACACGCATCCGCTTACAATACCATGCATACAATATATAAACGAGCTAGCATCAACAAACACACGACTAGCAACAACGTTAGAATATAAATTACCGCAATTATAAACTAAACATAAAAGGCATAGACACGCTAACCGTTCACCGCTTTGCTACTACCGACTTGTAGCCGACCAAGATCATCGAGTCTCACTCGTACTATGTCACCGACTTGTGACTCGTCATTTGGTGTCACCGACTCGTGAATCACCACTAATACTTATGGGTCACTGACTTGTAAATGCCATGTGGCATCACCGACTTGTGAAGTACCACCAAGTGTCACCGACTTGTGAAGCACTATAAGGTGTCACCGACTTGTGAAACACCCGCCAATACATATGAGGTCACCGACTTGCAAACCTCCAAGAGGTGTCACCGATTTGTGAAACACCACTAAGTGCCACCGACTTGTGAAAACTATGAAGTGTTACCGACTCGTAAATCACTTCTCCAACATATGGTGCCACCGACTTGTGAAACACCAACCAACTACTAAGGGTCACCGCCTCGTGAACCACCGTGAGGTGTCATCGAATTGTGAGTCTCCTAACGAGACATTACCAACACGTAATCCTCTTCACCCATAACCCCGATAAGTCACCGTCTTGTGACACAATGCCCAATACTCACGATGTGGCACCAAAGGCCCACATCGCGTACGAGTAAATAAACCACATACATACATGTATAAATATTCCACTCACCTCGATTACTTGAAGAAGTGCAACTCGCAAACTTGAACTCCTTCCACCGACTTCACGTATATCACCTACGCAAATCATACATGCAAATAAGCTACAACTTAAGCCTATTCGACCTAACACATCACAAGTGTAATTTCGACTATATACACTTGACCAACTTTGACTAAGTCAAATCTCACCCGAACCACTCATAATCACAATCGAATAGTGATTATGTCCCACTAATACATTTTGCACAAGGTTTGATCAACCAATCCCCCATTTGGACTCACGACCCGCCCAAATTGACATAAAGTGCAATCTACGCCTTTTTGCAATTTTAACGATACTCGAAAGTCCAAAACTAACGAGATCATTTCCCGCGTTCCCGAAATACCTAAATACACCTCTTTTAGGCTTTAAATGCATTTTAGACCAAAATTTACACAAAAACCCATTTTGACCTAAAACTAGTCAAAACACCCAATTTCTGAACTTACACCCGAAATCACTAATAATCCAAGTTAGCTAGTGATTTCATCAACAAAATTAGTTTACAAACTAACAATATCATCATCCAATCCTAAACCCACCACCATCAACAATTACCCATTTCACCTCCTAAAAGAGTTTTATAACTAACTAGTTCAAAACCCTAAACTTGAATATCAAATTACAAAGATGAAGTTCGGAGTTTGAACTTACCAATACCGCCAAAATGATGCCGTTGACGAGTAGAACAACTTTAATACCCGAGGTTTGACCCGAAACACCCTTCTTCTTCTCTAATTGGAGCTCTCTCTCTCTCTAAAACTCTCCTCTCACTCTAGGGTTTGAAGATGAGAGTGTTTGATGAGTGAAAATGAGCTCCAATGGAGTTCTAGATCAGTTTTGGTGACCCTAAACCGACCCTAAATGAAAAGACCAAAGTACCCCTCATTTAAACCTTTTAAAAATGCTGAAAATTGCATCAGACGGGTTCGGCGCGCCGCGCCGAAATGTGGAGCGTCGCTCCAACCTACAGGTCAGTTTTCAGAAACTTGTTTTGGCCATAACTTTTTGACCGTAGATCCGTTTTTGATGAATCAAATATCGTTGGAAACGTAATAAGATATTCTTTCCAATGGTAAGTCTTTGAAACATCAACTCAAACTTTATTTGGCGTTGAGAAGATACGTACACACCTTGTACCTCAAACAACGTCCAGTTTTCTTCGACATTCGAGCAAGCAACACGTACATGCTTCCTACACTTCATATACGCATCGTACACCAGGAATACATTATGTACAATAAATATTTGGGTCTTACAGTTGTTTCATCCGAAACGTTTATCAAAATATTCTACGAAATTGAGCACCCTGGTAACTAAACTTTAACGTTATAATGATAAATACCCAATTCGTTTTAATACACGCAAACCAACGTGTCCTAAACTCAAATAACACACGCAATTTAAAAGGCTACCACTCTAGCTCAGACGGGGATGTCAAGCCCTATGGATCCATATACTGTTATTCGCGCCCACCAGTCCATATCCTATGTACTGGCAGCTACTAGTTACCAAAGCTAAGGGATTTTCGGTTCAAACTCAGTGTAGAATTTAGTATATACTTGTATCCATTGCGTTTAAAATAAATTGCATGTATTCTCAGCCCAAAAATATAGATTGCAAAAGCAATTAAAAAAGGAGCAATGAAACTCACCTTAGCAGCATATAAAGTCGTTCACCAAAATGTTACCGAAACTCGGATTACCAAATAACCGTAGATCTCAACCTAGAGAACATATGTTGGTCAATGATTTTCTATCAAGCTAGGTTAGGTCATAGTGTATCACAATCCTAATGCTCGAGATCGACATACAAAAGTTATCCAAAGTCGTTTCAAAAAGTCAATTTTGACAATAGTTCAACAAAACGAGACGTGCCTTATATAAGGATTTATTTACTCGGCTGGTAATATTTAAAAATCCATTTTATCAATCTCGTAAACAAGTTGTTTAAATCTTAATTGCAGATTCAAAAGCAATTTCAATTAACGTCAATCATAATTCAGTTGATCATATCTTTTAATCCGTTCATCGAAACTATTCGATATCTAAATGAAAAGTTATTGATTTTTCGTTAGCTTTCCAAAAACATGTATATCATATACCTTTTACTAGTAATATATGTATTAAATTTGTGATTCGTTATAAACTGTTTAACGACAAAATTTAGTATACAAGCATGCATAAATATATATACTCAAGCACTAGACATGGATACACAATTAATATATAAAAGATAAGATATGAATGCTCACGTATCAATATTGTGATTCAATATTGCAGGAAAGTACGTAGACGTAACAGAGATGATAAACACTAGGTTTGACTTGCAAAATAATACTCACGAACATTACCCATAACCTCCATAGTTATAACCCATAGTTTTCCTAGCTCTATCCCGCTCGGAAGGCTTGTTTGAAAATAATTCGCTCATGACCTCGTCGTAGTATTTTATGTATAATAATACTAATAATAATACTCCTAACTATAAGATTAATAATAATATTAATCTTAATAATAATAATAATAATAATAATAATAATAATAATAATAATAATAATAATAATAATAATTATTATTATTATTATTATTATTATTATTATTATTATTATTATAATAATATAAATATATATTACAGAGGGAGAGGATTGATTGTGGAGGGCGTAATAAAATTCGAGCAGAAACTGACATTTTATAGGTAAATTTTTGGAATTTGATGCCCATGCGATCGCATGGGTTTTATGCCTATTTCTCATGCGATCGCATGGCCCTCTGATCCAGCTCATAATCATTTGTTGTTTTATTTGTCGACATATTTAAATATAATATATATAATATATATAATTTAAATAATTAATTATATATTATATTAAATTCATGTGCATAGTTGACTTGTAATTTTCGTTTCGATGACTCGTACGTTGTCACTCGACTTATGTCCAGGGAATGGTTTCTCGAACGCATTTTCGTACGCTTAGAAAACTCGCAATTTACATTTTGTGACTCGTACCTTTGTCAAAATATAATCTTAAATTATCAATAAACTATATCATTCAAAGTGTATCTTATACTTTCGAGTGTTTTGATCATTTACTTCTATAAATTATTGTCTCGCTATTTGTTAATATATATATATATATATATATATATATATATATATATATATATATATATATATATATATATATATATATATATATGATAACAATTCGTTTTATGACCAGTTTAATATTATATTTTATATATTTTCAATATTAATATATACGTTTTAAAATACATATCACAAGTTATTCATATATCTAATTCCAATAGTTAATATTCCTTATTATTGTATGTCTCCAAATTACGTTATTTAAACAAACGCTTTACCATTTATATCGAATATCGTTAAAAATGAACGATTTCCCAAATCAACGTGGACCTCACAACAGAGACTCGTAATAATATCATAATCTTTAAGGGACTCAATAAATATCTTTTAATTTAATCGTTTAGCATAATCTTTTAACTCCGTAGTTAAATATATCAATCAGATAATCAAACCAATAAGGTTAATACACAGTATCGTTTTCATAACACTTTGTTACGTTTTCAAGTTATAGTATATATATGTATCTATTTACATATACTTGTTCGCGAATCATTGAGAACAATCGAAGGGTATTTGAATAGTTCAAGAATTTTAGGATTCAACTTCATAGACTTTGCTTATCGTGTCGGAAACGTTAAAGATTAAGTTTAAATTTGGTCAGAAATTTCCGGGTCATCACATAATAGATCACAAATTAAATACATATATTACTGGTAAAAGGTATATGATATACATGTTTTTGGAAAGCTGTCGAAAAATCAATAACTTTTCATTTAGATATCGAATAGTTTCGATGAACGGATTAAAAGATATGATCAACTGAATTATAATTGAAGTTAATTGGAATTGCTTTTGAATAATATTTAAACAACTTGTTTGTAAGATTGAGAAATTAGATTTTTGAATATTACCAACCAAGTAAATGAATCCTTATATAAGGTACGTCTCGTTTTGTTGAACTATTGTCAAAATTGACTTTTTGAAACGATTTTGGATAACTTTTGTATGTCGATCTCGAGCATTAGGATTGTGATACACTATGACCTGACCTAGCTTGATAGACATTTATTGACCAACATATGTTCTCTAGGTTGAGATCTACGGTTATTTGGTAATCTGAGTTTCGGTCACATTTTGGTGAACGACTTTATATGCTGCTAAGGTGAGTTTCATTTGCTCCCTTTTTAATTGCTTTTGCAATCTATATTTTTGGGCTGAGAATACATGCACTTTATTTTAAACACAATGTATACAAGTACATACTAAATTCTACACTTAGTTTGAACTGAAAATTCCTTAGCTTTGGTAACTAGTAACTGCCGGTTATAAGAACTGGTGGGCGCGAGTAGTAGTATATGGATCCATAGGGCTTGATATCCCCGTCCGAGCTAGAGCACTAGCCTTTTAACGGACGTATGCTATTTGAGAAGCGTACACGTTGGTTTGCGTGTATTATTAAGATGATTATACAAAGGGTATAAATTATATATACGTTAAGTTTAGTTACCAGGGTGCTCAATTTCGTAGAATATTTTGATAAACGTTTCTGAATGAAACAACTGAAATCTTGTGATCTACCTTTATATACAGATTATGCGCAACATTAAAACTATGAACTCACCAACCTTTGTGTTGAACTTTTAAGCATGTTTATTCTCAGGTTCCCGAGAAGTCTTCAGCTATTTTCTTATATGTTAGACAAGCTATGTGCATGGAGTCTTACATGGCATATTTATCAAGGAAACGTTGCATTCACCAAATCATCACCATGTATCTTATTTTGACTACATTGTCAATGGAATTACTATTGTAAACTATTATTTACGGTGATTGTCTATATGTAGAAATCATCAGATGTTGAAAACCTTTGATTTAAATATTCATTTATGGCGTGCCTTTTCAAAAAAATGCAATGTTTACAAAACGTATCATATAGAGGTCAAATACCTCGCAATGAAATCGATGAATGACGTGTTCGTCCATATGGATTTAGAGCGATCGTCACAGTTGGTATCAGAGCGTTGGTCCTAGCGAACCAGGTCTTGCATGAATGTGTCTAACTGATAGTTGTTAAGATGTATTAGTAAGTCTGGACTTCGACCGTGTCTGCATGTTAAAAGTTTTACTTATCATTTCTTGTTGGAAATTACATACTTATCATTCTTAAGTCTAGACACGTTTTCCTGCATTTATTGCATAAATAGTGTATAGACAAAAATTCATATCTTAGCGTATCTGTTACTGTAAACTTTTCCTGACATCTTCCGAAAATTTCTCCGTGATTTATGGAATTTGGTATTATATATACTTATGTAAATTATGTATTGAAGAATACCAAACTAAATTCAATAATCTAATTCATATCAAAAATCATCTCCCTAATTATACAAGATGGATCCCGTATCTAGTTCAAATTCCTTAAACTCCGACAGCTATTCCGATATCGATATTCACCTGAATTTCGAAGACAGTATAACCGGAATGGAACAACCAATTAGCCATCATCTATTCTGGATGAATTGGGTATGGGTTCGTAGTCTACTTAATCATTGGAGACAAGAAGAAGGTGATCCCTTCCATCCACCACATTGCCCTCTTGGCGATGAACCTGAAGCACTTACCAGTGAACCTATTCGACACACCATTTTCTCTCTCATTTCCAGAGTATCTCATCATGATTATATACTATCTCAAAATCTGGATCTTATTCATCCGCTCGTCCGAACCGCCAATCATCCCGGTGTAGTAGAAGAAGTCAACGAGCTTCGCGCTCGGGTAGTGGCTTTGGAGAATATGGTGCAAAGGTTACAAGCACCAGCAGCATCACTGGTATCAACAGTACCACCGAAAACAACACCAACAGTACCATTACCGCCACCAACAACATCCGCATCGCAAACCTCAACTTCACAATCTGTTCCACGAGCATCAACGTCATACGCACTGTAGTTACCAAGAAATACCAGCAACAATAACCGATGAAGTATTAACTCATTTCCCCTAAAAAATTTTATGTATATTTAATATATATGAATTTTGAAATCAAAATAAATCTTTTCGTACTAAGCTATTACGTGTGAATCTTAACTGGTAGGTACTACTCGGTTAGATCATATTACTAATATGCAATGATATACATCCTTCCTTAACAACTTAACAATCGTTAATTACAATCTCTGTTTCAACTTAATGAATTCCATTTCCTAATAAACCAAGTTGTATTATTCAATTACATAATTGATTTTACATTTTCATTTTCGATGTACTCGAAACTTTCCAGAAAACATCATCTGTGCCTTGTAAGGTTCACAAAAATTCCACGAGCATCAACATCCTTCACCGAGGAATATCAATAAGAATAAATAATGAAGTGTTGATTTTATTAGTGAAAAAAACTCCGCAAACATTATGTAATCTTTAATGTTTTAGAGATTAATCATTTCTAAGTCAAGCCGAAAATCAAATGAGCTTAATATGATATTAACTCATTAAATCCGTATTACATCTGAAGAAATATACATACATATATTTTCATAAAGACTGTAATGAAAATTCTTTTGTACAAAATATTACTTGTGAAATCTTTAACGGGTAGGTAATTCCCGGAAAATATATAAGTTCACAATTAATATGTTATACTGTACATTCTTAAACTTTGATTCAAAAATTATTAACTATGCTCACATCGATATACAATCGTTTCCATACAAATTCAATTACATATTCTGATATTGACGGATCAGAATCCAAGTCAAGATTTAACAAGTGATATCATTCTTAGATCTCTACATTTTTCAAAGTTATACTTTGACTTCAAAACTGTGAAAGATCCTTTATCATTGTTATTACCGAAAATAATCTTGCAATTCCTTTTCAAAGTATCCAGTTTTATCACACTTCCAACTAGTCAACTTTGACTTTTCAGATTAGCCTTATTATAACCTTGACATATATGTTCTTGTTACTGGGGAACCTTTCATGTTCCACCACATTAGCAGTAAATTTACCAACAACTTTATTAATCCTTGACCTTTCGAAAAATCCTTATACTCATTGAAACCCTATCATGTACTCATCCACATCTTGTAACAATAATTTCCATACCAACCACCGGGAATTAGCAATCAGTATTTTGAATCTCGCAGCATTTTCTACGACAACAGTTATATATAGATAACATCTATCTTCTAGACTTACATACTTCGAATGTGAAGTTTCTGAAAAACACCCCAAACTACGAAACTAGTTCTCCGAATTTTGGAAAAATGCTAATGAAGCAGCAAAAACTGTAAATGACTTTAACAGTCGAATGTTTGATGATAAAGAGTAGTGTGTTGGAAAAGCACAAAAAAAAGAGAAGGTTTGGAACTGGAAAACGGGTTGAGCAAAGTATGAAGGAAGCTGTAGACAAATCACAAGGACAAAATCTACCTTCAAAGAATCCAAATGATTCAGTGTCTGCTGAAACCATTAGTAAGAACCTTACTTCTTATTCTAAACTTTCACAGACAGATTTTCCGCGTCATCCTCTGATATTAGAAATTCTAAGATATCATCGTATCTTCCATTATAAATATCCTTCATATTTCTGAAGATATTTTCATAACTATTCTTATCTGAAATCATTCATCTCTTCGTGCTATCTGTGTTATATCATAAAAGAAACTATTTTAGTTTCTAAAATCTGAAAAAAATGAATGTTTTGAAGTAGTGTTGGGAACTGAAGCATGAATTAGTACAATATAATGACACTTGATCAACGTGATTATATTACAGTAAGTCATGCTGAGTTTCTAATGGAACGTGATAAAGGTTCACAGATCCCACCCTCATCATGAACCATGTTACATAACTCTTTCATTCTATATAATCTAAAAATATATCAAGAAAATATATTTCTTGATGATTCGGTCTTTTTCTGATATTTTGGTAATTTGACAAATCAAGATAGTGCAATTACAATTTCTTTCTTAGAACATTAACTATGTTCATTCCGAAATGTATAGCTACGAATTCTGGACCATTATTCGCTTGACTTGAAGTCGGGAAGGAAAAACGAAAGCATGGAGCTCCTAAATATAAGGGAAAATATAAAGCCTGACAACAACACATATATTACAAACCGTGTATATCAATGCGTATAGCAATATAAAGACACGGGAGAATAAAAAATACTATAACCCCAAGTGTAAGACCTGGATCCAGATTCTGGCAAGTCGCGCGCCGCGCCACCTGGTCGCGCGCTGCGCCACCTGGTCGCGCGCCGCGCCATATGTCGCTGGCAGACTCCCTTGTTATTTTATGAGTTTTAAAAGGGCATTTTGGTCTTTTCACGTTTGAGCCAGATTTGAGGACTTAACCTCATCCACCCATTTCATTTCCTTATTTCTTTTTCCTTTTCTTTTCATTTTCTCTCTAAAACTCAAACACCCCATTTGATTCTAAGGGATTTTTGGAAAGGAAGAAACGGGTTTTGATCTTTGGCGTAGTTGACAAGTTTGTTCCCCTCGTTCTTAGCTTCAAGGTGATACTAATGGTAAGCTCTAACTTTGAATTTCGTTTTGTGTTCATCATTCAAATTTGAGGCTTTTGATTGTATGATTCATAGATGGAACCCATTTAGTTGTTAATTGAAGATTAACACCAAGGTTCGGGTTTATAAGTGTTAAAGGTGGGTTTTGGGTTGGTTAATGATTTAACCATGTTTAAGACTTGAGAATGGTGTATAATCACTAGTATTAGTGATTATTGATGTATTGGAGACCTTTAGGGTTCTTGTGGTTGACTAATTTTGACTAGAGTCAAAGTTAGGATTTGTTGATGATTATGACCTGAATGTCAATTCGATGAGGTTTATAAACTTAAAATGGATTAAGTTGAAGTATAAAACCGAGTTAAATATGTTTTGGTGTCAAAACTTGTAATTGGTGAGATTTTGACTTTATGGGTCAAAATTAGGGTTTATGGGCGATTTTGAGAACGATAAGTGTTTAACACTTGTGTTCAGGTTTAATTGGCATATTAGGACCATTATCACTTGTGTTAGTGATTATTGGTTAGTTTGGGCACGGTTTGTGCTTGGAAGTGCAATTGGGTCAAAATTGCACTAAGTGTCGAATTGGTTTGGTTTGTAAATCCATCCTAATTATGTTGTGGTATTTATGATAATGGAATAGGTACATTCCTTTGGCGAGTTGCGGATTATTTCAGAAGCGTTCATCAAGGCGACAAGGTGAGTGTTAATATCCTATGTGCATATGTATGTGTAGGATGGGTGCGGGTCGGGTGAAGAGGTTCTCGGTTATAGAGCTCACTTCACATATAGGTGGATTTGATGGACTTGTGTATAGGTCCAATTGGCACGGTTGTGCATTTTGGTTGACCTCCTTTTGGCGAGGTGTACACTTGTGTGTACGTTATCACATATATTGTGATGTGGTTTTGGATAACCCCGATGTGGTGGATTTTATAATCCCGTGACTGTGGGTTTTGGTGTTGGAGAAGTGAATCGCGTGTAGTTCGGATTCATGATGATGCGTGTAGTTCGGTCATCTTATTGAGGTAGTAATCTCGTGTGGTTTCGGATTACTAAGGCTCGTGTAGTTCGGCCAACCTCGATGTCATGAAGATAGTAATCTCGTGTGGTTTCGGATTACAAAGGCTCGTGTAGTTCGGCCAATCTTCATTGTGGTACTTGGTTCTCGGTATTGGGTTAAAGGGTTAACCTTGGTCGTATATATATTGTTATATATATTATTGTATTGTTGTGTTGTAGCTAACCCTCCGGGTGTAGCTTATTGGCGTTGTTCACGTCATCGTTGGTGAACTTACTTGTTGATATCTTTAGCTTGTTGCTTAGAGATCGTACGGTATGCTTAGTATAGTTGCCTTATACATGGATGCTCCGGTATGCGGTATTTGATTATTTGTGTGGCGTGTCCATTTTATACATATATATGTATGTAGTATATTTTCACTCACTAAGCGTTAACTTACCCTCTCGTTGTTTACATTTTTATAGATTGCTTGGAGACGGTGGCTCGGGTAAGCGGGGACTAGTGGACTTGCGTAGTTACTTTAGAAGGCTCGTTTTTGGATTGATTAGGATTGGGTAGCGTATCCCTAATCGCCATGCTCGGCTTTGTTTTGTATTAAAAGTCTTGTGATCGAAAACTTGTATTTGTACTTAAGGGGTAATTTGGGCATATGTGGGCCCAGTGTCGTAAAACCCTTTTTATAAATGGAACGTGTTAGTTTTACATATTTGAACATGTGGATAAAAGCATTTTGTCTAATTAGGTCGGGAAGTGGCCAATCTTTTTCGCATTTCAAACTTTTTGGGACAGACCAGTTTGGCGCGCCGCGCGGCCTTATGGCGCGCCGCGCCAGTTACTGAACGAACAATTTTTTTTTTTTTTTGGTATTTTAAGTGGATTGTTCGTGGTTTGGTTTGGGTTGTTACACCAAGGTAATAGTAGAAGAAAATAACTTCCTCTGGTGGCAGATGAAAAAGAAGAATGAAGGATACGATAGCCAAGAAAATATCAAGAATCAGAACTGGATTAAGCGTATCCCCATAAGGCCGTGCGGCGCGCCAGTTGCTGAACGAACAAATTTTTTTTTTATTTTGGTATTTTAAGTGGATTGTTCGTGGTTTGGTTTAGGTTGTTACAAGTGGTATCAGAGCATGGTCTAAGAGATTTAGGTGACTTGAGATAGGTGCCTAGACTTAGACTTGTGTGTGTGCTTAATTTATTGCGGGACTTGTAGGATTACGGGTCGGAATGGGTTTAGTTAGTGCCTTTTATATAGGTCTACTAACGTTTATATTAGTAATGCGGATATTATTAATATATGATTGTGTTGTGATTATAATTCTCGCGTGTGTTTATATCGCGTAGGATTTTGTTTGTGTTTGTTTATATCATCGAGCGAGGCGGTCGTTGTACTAACAAGTTGATACGGCGTGTATGCGTAATAAGGACTTGCAAACCTTATTACGGGTGCAAATCGGGTCTAGCAAGTGATGTACAACGAGTGTTTAGCAAGATGGGGGCGGTATTGTGTGTGTGCTTTATACATTCGTGATCTAATAGCTTTGCATTCCTTAGAATGGAGACGGGAAATGGGATCGAGACGAACGACGTGGAGTTTAACGCTAGAGTTGCGGCCGCCGTTGCGGAGCAAATGAGTGCGTTTCGAGAAGAAATGGATAGGAAGTATTCCGAACTTCAAGGTAGTGGTGAGATGGAGTGTTGTCTTAAAAGCTTCATGAGGACTAAACCCCCGATGTACGACAGAGAACCGGATCCTTTGATAAGCACAACTTGGATCTCGGATGTCGAAGGGTGTTTTCGAACAATTAAATGTCCTCCCGAGAAGAGGACGAGGCTCGCTACGAGCTTGTTGCGGGGTAGAGCAAAGGATTGGTTGGATGGTAAGATTGATCTTGTCGGTGGTGAACCGTTTATGGCGTTATCATGGGACGAGTTTAAGAAGGAATTCTTTGAGGAGTTCCGAACTTCAGCCAATTTGTCGAAAATGCGTAATGAGTTGCGAAATTTGCAACAGGGTTCTATGGATTTGAATACTCTCAAGACGACCTTTATTGCAAAGGCTCGTTTTTGCCTGGAGTATTTGGGAAATGATCATTTGTTGATGCAAGATTTCTATCGGACCTTGAATGATGACTTGAAGAGTAAAATTAGCCGGGGTCAAGCGAAATCGTTTGCGGAATTATTTGACTTGGCTAGAGGTTTCGAGTCGTATTCACGATCGAAGAGGTGTGAACCTTCAAGTGAGAGAAGGGTTGTTTTGTATGGTGTTCCAAGTAAGAGGACTAAGGGTCCGAGCTTGAGCACAGGTGGTACGCGGACGAGTATATAGGATTCTAGTGCGCCTAGATGTTACAATTGTGGCATGAGGGGTCACAAGTCTTGGGAATGTTCGGTACCAAAGAGTGATGGCATGGTGTGCTTCAATTGCCAAGAAGAAGGACATCGTAAGTCGGAATGTCCCAAGTTAGCGGGGATGGGTGCGGCAAGGAGATGTTAAGGTACGTTTCGTTTTAATAAATATGTCCTTTGATTATTTATTAAGTGCCGTTGAATTTGAGTTTGTAAAATGCCTTGTGTTGTGCATATTGTTGTTATGGGTGACGTTCCTAATGGAAGTACCCTATGGTGATGTTTTGATTAATGGGCGAAGGGCGTAAGACTAGGTGCAACCAAGCATTCCTTAGTATTTGGAAATGTTTCTACCAAGCCATGGAAATGGGTTTTGGTGTTCTATTGTTAAGCGCGTGTTTGCTATAGTGTGGAAGTTGATGAACCATGAGGTTCGTCGGGTGGACTGGAACCCAAAAAAGATCGAGTGTTTGATCTCGATGTATGTTGGTAAAGGAGTCTATGTGACGCGACATTAGGTGCCTCTTTTATACCTACTAGCATGGTGTTCGACTCCGATTATGTTGTGTTTACATTGTACTTAGGGTACCGAAGTGAAACC
Source organism: Rutidosis leptorrhynchoides (assembly GCF_046630445.1). Lineage (NCBI taxonomy): Eukaryota > Viridiplantae > Streptophyta > Magnoliopsida > Asterales > Asteraceae > Rutidosis > Rutidosis leptorrhynchoides. The sequence continues at coordinate 596,564,776 of NC_092333.1, read as the reverse complement.
CTTAGGTACATGAGTGACAAGGTGGAAGTTGACAAACTAAAGTAATTGGATAATTGTGAGGGATTTGGGTTGTGTAATTGGTGGTACACTTTTCGTTCGAAGTGTCTAAGGATAGGTTAAGATTCTTGGTATGCTCAAGGTTGGAGCAAGAGATGGTGATGGGTCGTGTGAACCCAATTGTTGGTAAAGTCTACCTTTGGTAGCATTGTACGGTTGTACGAGGTGCGGATATGGAACGTAGTTCCAAGTGGGGGAGTTACACTTCCGCCCGAGGAAGTTTTAGTGTGAGATTTCGGATGATGCTTTTGGTAGATCCGAAAAATGTTGTCGAGACCTAGTTTTGGTCGATTTGGGGTAGAGTACAATTTCGGATAAATTGTACTTATGGTTTGGATTTGAATTATCACCGAGGTGGTAATGCGGTAAATCTCGATTGAGAGATAATGGACGTGTTTGGCGAGCAAGGTGAAATCCTTCAGTTAAGGGAGGTGTGTGTCGGATTCTCTTCTAGAGAATCATTGTTTTTGTGCCTATGTTTGATATAGGTGGTTCTTGCTCGATTGTGTGGATGGTTAGTGGTATCCGTTAGGGTTCACTATAGTGTAGCAGAGGGCGATGTTACGCTACTCGTTGTTCGAGGCCAAAAGGGTGTTGATTGGTGGAGCATGACCTTCGGGGTCCGCTGACTTCATCATGGTATTGTTGATTGGTGGAGCATGACCTTCGGGGTCGGCTGACTTCATCATGGGAGTACGTGATTGGTGGAGCATGACCTTCGGGGTCTGCTGACTTCATCATAGGCGTAGTGTTATATCGGTGACGCATGAATTTCGAGGTCCGCTGACTTCATCCGGTGTTGAGATTGGTGAAGCATGACCTTCGGGGTCCGCTGACTTCATCATGGTAGTGGATCGCGTGTGGTTTCGGATTCACGATGACGCGTGTGGTTTCGGTCATCTTATTGTGGAAGTGAATCTCGTGCAGTTCGGATTCACAAATGACTCGTGTGGTTTCGGTCATGGTATTGAGGAGTGAGTCTTGTGTAGTTCGGATTCACAAATGACTCGTGTAGTTCGGTCATTCCTCTGGGATAGTGACTCTCGTGTAGTTCGGATTTACTATGGCGCGTGTAGTTCGGCCAATCCTGTTTGTTGTTGTGGTGAAGGTAGCGAGTCGCGTGTAGTTCAAATTCACTAAGGCGCGTGTGTTTTCGGCCAGCCTTCGTGTTGTGTGATCTGTTGGTTGTTTTATACACCGATGGTGGGGTCGTAAGGACCATGATGTTGATCTGTTGGTTGTTTTATACACCAATGGTGGGGTCGTAAGGACCGTGTTGTGTGATCGATCAGTTGTTTTACACACCGATGGTGGGGTCGTAAGGACCATGTCGTTTGATCTATTGGTTATTTTATACGCCAATGGTGGGTGTAACGACCCGGCAATTTCCGACCAAATTTAAACTTAATCTTTATATGTTTCCGACACAATAAGCAAAGTCTGTAACATTGAAGTCTCAAAAACTTTGAACTGTTTTCATATATTCATTTGACCTTTGACTGCTCTCAACGATTCACGAACAATTAATTGTAAATAGATATGGGTGTATGTATATATAAATAATAATTCGAAATATAATTTGAAATATTATATGTTGTTGTTATTAAAAATTAATGAGATAAAAATAGGATATTATAATAATTATTATTTGAAATATATCTATATATATAAATAAAGTATATTAAAAATAAATATTAAATGATTGTAATACTCGTTAGACGTTTCGATTATTAATTAGACAAGTTTAATTCGAACTTATGAGATTTTAGAATAAATGGTAATCCGAAAATGAGTTCTATAAATTTTAGGCTTACTAAAAATGTATTTAGGATCTAGTTATTTAATTTTATCATTTTTTTTATGTTTTACCCAAAATTGAGAGGGACAGTTGATGTATTTTTATCTAATAAATTAATGATCAAATTTTATACCATAATGACTAAAATAAATAAAGATAATTATTATAAAATTTTGGGATTTTTCTGAGACCTTTTTATTCGCCACTGAGTGAACAACAGGGCACGATACACAGTTCGGTGTCGGTAGATGAAGTTAAAACACCGATGGCTCACTGTTCTAAATGATTGATATATTAATTGAGATATACTGTGCAACTTTTGACTCTTATTCTATATATTAGTATTAAGTATTATTATGTATTATGTTATATATATATATATATATATATATATATATATATATATATATATATATATATATATAAATTATCCATATGTATGTGTTTATATAAAACACAGTTTGATCTAACGTTCACCATCCATGTTACCTTCGGTGATCAATCTTCTTCTTCTCCAACAATACAACACCGGCCACCACCACGGCAACCATCTTCCTCCCTCTCTCTCGATCACTTATGAACACCATCGAACCACCACTTTGATCCCCATAAACATGTCACGTAACCATCATCCTTCGCCACTCTACACCATCGGATATGACCACTGTCTGCCACCATATTCCCACCGTGAGACCACCATAAACAACCATCATCAGACCGCCACCCTATCGCTCTCTCACTCACTCTCTCTAACTATATCTCCCCCTCTCATATCCTGATAACTGAGAGCTCAATCACCACTACCATAAACCGTTCACCACCATGATCACCATGATCAACGAACCACCTCCTCTCTCTCTATATATCTCTCTCTCTCTCATCATCTCTTTCTATAATCTTCTTTGTGAACCTACACCATCATCAACCATCGGTTTTCATCACCGGTTAACCACAACCACCATCTTCACCCTTTCAAAATCACCACCACCGAAGACCTACTTGCAGCTGTAATGTTGTTATCCCATCGTAAACCTGCTGTTGCTATTTCTTTCATGACCCAACAAATCACTAAAACCAAACTGATTACTACTACAGCTTCCTGATTCAACCGTATATTTATTTCTATTTTTTTTTCTTCATCCTTGTTCTTCCTCGTCACTGCTACTGTCATACCCCGTCCTAATCCATCTGGACGAAGTCACCAACATCTGGTTCCATTGCGATGATCGACTCCAAATAATGACTTTAAAATGAGCAAATGCACAGCAGAAGATTTCTTTCATACCTGAGAATAAACATGCTTTCAAGTGTCAACCAAAAGGTTGGTGAGTTCATAAGTTTATCATAAAACAATAAAATTCATCATTTTGATAGACCACGAGATTTAAATGCTGCATGGTACAAATGGGCCCGAATCATATACCAACCTGTAATGTACATGTTATATCTTTTAATTACAGTACATCTTTCTCGTGTACGAAACCATTTTAACAAATCTTTGTGACCGTACACATATCTCGTGTACAAAATATCATACACATAATCTGTGTATAAAATCATTCTCTTGATATATAACATTCACTTCAACTGGTGGCAATTATCATGTCCACATAATTCAATGGTGGCAATTATAATGTCCACATAATTCAATAATAATCTGCAGAACTTCTGTCTGCATAATAATTCATTCGAGGAATGTTTTGCTTGTGTCTATCTCGTCAAACATTTATAAAAGCATTTCATGTATTCGCAGTTCAAAATATATTTCAAAAGCATTTAATAAAGTAGTTGTAAAAAAAAACAGTACATGTATTCTCAGTCCCAAAAATGTAAAGAGTAAAAGGGAGCAAATGAACTCACCATACTGTATTTTGTAGTAAAAATACACATGACGATATTGAACAAGTGTAGGGTTGGCCTCGAATTCACGAACCTTTGAAGAAAGCTTTAAAAAAACGCCATAGACGGGACTCGAACTCAAGACCTCTCGCTCCCTCGATAACACCCTAAACCATCAGTCCAAGACTGTTTTGTGAATTAATTTGTATCCATTTGAATATAACCGCTTTTCTGTTTCCAATCCGAATAGCCCAATCATAGTTGGCCCAACAGCATATACGTGGCCCAATAACAAAAGCAGCCCAATATAAAAGATCTGGTAGCAACAGTAGTCGATTTTTAAGTGTTATAACCGGAACATGCCAACGTATAGCAACAGTAGTCGATTTTTAAGTGTTATAACAGGAACAGGCCAACGTACAGCAACAGTTCTATCCTCTATTCCATTTCAATTGAACCGTACATCATGATCACATCATCATCAACTTCGTTTATTATTATTTCGAATCATAATTTCATGATCACGATCCTTTAACATCATCACCTACATTATATCAATCGTCACTATTCATCTTCTTATTCATGTCTTTACCCTCCATCATCATTATTCATCATCGTGTCATCGGTCATCATCATCGTCATCTTTGTTTCCTTATACCACCACTGTTATTACTTTTATTTGTGACCATCATTATACGTATTATTACCACATCATAATCATTATCATACTCAACCCATCAACATGAGGTTCGTTGTAACATAACAACCGTTTATTTGTTTCGTGATGTGCATCAGAATAATCGTAGTAGAAGTAATGGAATAGAATAGTTGGGCCTAGGCTTAATAGTCAGAATAAAACACGGCCCAATTAAGGAGCCTAATATAATTGTAAAGAAGCCCAATAGACAAAAGGATTTATAATTCTTTTTCATGTATCTGCGTTTATATAAAAAAAATTGGAACCAGAGTAGGCGTAGTGAGAATGGAACAAGCAAATATAATTATTCCCATCCTAGTCACAATTCCATTAACATTATTATATAATAATCCCCATCAACTATCATTGTTATAGATTTAAAAGCCGAAAATGAAGATCATGCGTGATTAAAAAATCATATAAAAGCTGTTGGTCTCGAACAAAGCAGAAGTACACAGTAGGATGTATTGGTTATTATTTGGGCTGTGTTTACAAGGGGAATAGAAAATGAAACAAAACGCAGATAAGTATTGGTGGTTTCGAGTTGTTGAAACAGAAACAGTAGTCTACAACTAAATTAAAAAGTTCGATTGTTTAATGGGTTGTGGAGGTTTATGGCGATTGTTATTCGATTAGAAACAAGAACAAGTTATTACGCAACAGCAACATACGTTCATGTGGTAACTGCAAATCAGAAGAATAAGCAACGGTGGTGGTGAAGATAGATGGTTTACGAAAAATAAATAAGAGAGAGAGAGAGATGATAGATGTGGCAGGTTTTACAGCTAAGAGAAAAAGAAGTATAACTTACTGCAGTTATATGATTCGATGGTGGTTGATTTGTGTTTGAAGGTGGCCATCGTGGCCGGCTGTGGTGATGGTAGGAATTTGTTCACGTTGGTGTAGCAAAACAGAATAATAAAAGTGGTGGTTGGTTTGGATATGGGTCGATAGAAGGCAAGAAAAAAAAAATGAAGTGGGTTTAGTGATAGTGTACCGTTTAAAGTGATAGAGATGATGAGGCGGTGTTGAGGATTGATAGTGTGAGTTTTGTTGTAAGGTTTCGATTCACAACATCAAGATTTTTGGTTTATGAGTGATGGTGTCTCGATGGTTGTTGTTATGGTTGATCACAGTGTTTTATCATGGTGACCGATGGTGGTTTGCTTTGAGTTGTTTTGATGGTGGGTGTTGGAGATGGTTTTTGGTTCACAAAGAGTAAAAAGAAAGGTGTTGTGCTGTATGTGTATATAATATCCTGTAAGAAGAGATAGATAAGGATATATAAAGATATACATATAAAGATAGTAAAGGATGGATAACAGAAATATTAGATTTTTAAATCGTAAAGTGGGTGATTGATTGATGCCAGATGTTGATGTAAAACAGAAATTAAAGATGACAAATATGTAATAGTAACATATGTCTTAATTTCAAAATCACGGGTATCACAAAAAGCAACTCATTGATTTGAGCAGATTCCACCAACTAACTATCTTTAAAATTTATTTTTAATTAATATTAACAATTAATAAATATATTATTAATAATAATGCTTTTAACATTACTGATAATAATAATAATGATAATAATAATAATAATAATAATAATAATAATAATAATAATAATAATAATAATAATAATAATAATAATAATAATAATAATCATTATTAATGGTGTTAATAATGATTTTAGTACTAATAAATATAACAAATTAATATTAATATATAATTATTTTCATTAAGATGAAATATTATAATTTTCTACATATAATATTTATAAATTATCTATATTACAATATTCATTTAACCACTTATGTATTTCAATCCACTATATTCGTATATATATTTATTTACACATAAATGTTCGTGAATCGTTGAGAGCCGTCGAAGGTCAATTGAATATATGAACATCGTTCCAAAATTTTTGAGACCCAACATTCCAGACTTTGCTTATCATATCGGAAACCTATAAAGAATAAGTTTAAATTTGGTCGGAAATTCCCGGGTCATCACAGTACCTACCCGTTAAATAAATTTCATCCCGAAATTTGAGTGAGGTGGTCATGACTAAAAATAAAAATGTTTTCATGACAAATATGAGCTGATAAATAGAGGTTTATCATCATTGAATAATAATGATAAAATAATTCGATTATTCTAAGAATACAAATGAAGCTATTGCAAAAGAGTGAATAGAAGAAAATAAGATTTTCCTTAGCTTTTGACGTAAACAGGGTTGAATTCCGGAATTCAAGGGATTAAAGAAAATCTTCGAAATCTAAAGGATTTGATTCTTTGGCGAGTAAGGAAAATTAAGATCTCTAAAATTAAATACGGTGATCCGTCTCAATTACTCTGTCTGATATCTCCATTATAAATTAAGCTCTTCCGTTCCCTTATTCTCACCATTTCTATACAATCTCCAAATTTAAAAGATTATGAAAATGCTTAATCCAATTCTAATCCTTGATATTTTCCTAATTATCATTTCTGTCACCCTTCTATTAAATTTTCCACCAGAAAAAAATCTGTTTACTTCCACCATTACTTTGGGTGATACTATTCTTAATTATACCGTGTCTTTATATTGCTATTCGTATTAATATTCACGGTTTGTAACCTCTGTGTTGTTATTGAGCTTTATATCCTCCTTTATATTTCGTAGTCTCTGCTTCCGTCTTCTATAACCATTGTCATTTACAGTTAATCCTCTCTCTTATTTGCTGCGATTTATACCCCCTTTCTATTTCGAAGCTCCATACTTTTGTTTTCTCTTCCCGACTTCAAGTCAAGCGAATAATGGTCCAGAATTTGTAGATATAGAGTTTCGAATGATTATAATGTTCTAAGCAGGAAGGAGCGTGATAGCACGATTTGATTTTCAAATTACCAGAATCACTAAGAATAGAACTATCAAGGATATACTTTCTTGATATGTTCAGAAGTTAAGCAGAATGAAAGAGTTATGTAACATGGCACATGATGACATTATGATCTGTGAATCATCATGTCCCAATAGAAACTCAACATGACTTACTGTAATATAATCACGTTGATCAAGTGTCATTATATTATACTAACTCATGCATCAGTTCCCAACATTACTTCAATAACATTCATATTTTAAGCTCGAAAGTTTACAGAATATAGAAACTAACAGTTTCTATATGATGTAACACTGATAGTACGAAGAGATTAATGATTTTAGATAAGAATAGTTATGAAAATATCTTCAGAAATATGGAGGATATTTATAATGAAAGATACGATGATATCTTGGAATTTCTAATATCGAAGGATGGTGAAGAAAATTTGTCCGCAAGAGTTTGGAGTAAGGAGCAAGATATTCGCTAAAGACTTCAGCAGGCATTGATTTATTTGGATTCTTTGAAGTCAAAATTATTCTTTGTGATTTGTCACGGCTTCCTTCATAGTTTCGCATAATCCGTTTTTTGGTACTAAATTTTCTATTGAGTGTTTCCAATACTCCATTCTTTATCATCAAACTTTCGAAGGTTAAGGTCGTGTACAGTTTTTGCTGATGTATTCAGCTTTTTCAGAATTTCAAAATTGAAGATCAAAATTCTAGGAGATAGATGTTATATGTATACATATAACTGTTGATGTAGAAATGTTGTGTGATTCTAAATACTAATTGCTGATTCCCGGTAATTTGTATGGCAATTCTCGTTACATGATGTCGATGAGTATACGATTGGGTATTAATGAATAAATATAGTGATTTATCGAAGTGACTTTCACCAAAGAGTAGTGAAGTTGCTGGTATGTTTACTGTTAATGTGGTGGGATATAAACAGATCCTCGGTAACGAAGGCGAAAAGACAACGTATATATCAAGGTTATAATAAGGTTGTTTCGCACGAAAAATTGAAGTTGACTTGTTGAAGCTGTGACAAAATTGGCTAATTTGGAAAGAGATTGTAAAGTTATTTTCGGTAATAATAACGCTAAAGGAATTAGCACAGCTACGCGTTAAACATTTACTCAGTTTTCGAGAGTTTTCAGGTGCATAATTAGATGCATCGATCTTTTCTTCCGTAGATAAAGTGTCGTTGGTTCATCCTCTCGATTGAGGTGTTTTTAAGAATCATGAAAGGTTTGAACGCAGATTTGTAATCGTCAAGATACAAATGAGGTTTAAGATGAAATCAAGTGGCAAACTTGAAGAATTGTTTAGTTTCATATGTTATAATCAATATTTTAATTCATTTTAATTGTCCAATGTCATTAGTCCACAGTCGATAATCCACAGTTAACAGTCCAATAATTTATATATAATTTAATATATAATATTCGAATTAATTAATACATATCGTGACCCGTGTACATGTCTCAGACTCGATCACAACTCAAATTATATATATTACTTGAGAATCAACCTTAACCCTGTATAGAGAACACGATCATTACTGCATATAGAGTGTCTATGGTGATTCCAAATAATATATATAGATGCGTCGATATGATATGTCAAAACCTTGTATACGTGTCCCGATATTTAAAGTGCGTAAAATAAATAACAGAAATTAAATGACGATAAATAAAATTGCGATAATTAAATTGCGATAAATAAACTGCGATAAATAAAATGTAATCAGTTAGCTAGGAACAGTTAGCGTGGATTCTTAACAAAATTCCTCATAGTTAATTTGTTTGTTTCTAACAAATTTTATTTTGTCAAATGTTTTCTTCATTATGCCACTTGTTGAATTCTGATAAATCAAAATCCAAATATGAAATTGGATGAATATGGTTATTCTGTGGTGAACGGATTTGTATATCAGTAAATCCGTATATCAGTGGATGTAAGTAGGATAGTAAACGACTGTTGAATCAGCTTCGAAGAATGTACAATGTAACTTATTAATGTGAAATCTAAATATTCCTCGGGTATTACCTACCCGTTAAAATATTTTCACAATTAACACTTTGTACGAAATAATTTTTAATTACAATCTTTATGAAAACATATATACATATATATTTTCTTCAGATATAATCATGGATTCATTGAGTTAATATGATATTAAACTCATTTGGTTTACCGTTAGAACTAGAATACATAATCTCTAAAACATTTAGAGATTACTTAATCGTCATGAAGAACGAAGATAATCGATGTAGAACGATACGTAGAACGATGATTATACTCGAGGTACATAATGAGATGTTGAAGCATGGATTGTTGATGGTACTGGTACTCTTACTGATGGTACTGTAGATACTGGTGATGTTGCTGAAGCTGGTACATTTTGCACCATACTCTCCAAATTGATTACTCGAGCGCGAAGTTCGTTGACTTCTTCCATTATTCCAGAGTGATTGTCGGTCGAAACGAGTAAATGAATAAGATCTAGAATTGTGGATATAATATAATCGTTGTGGGATATCCTGGCAATGAGGGTGAATATGGTGTTTCAAATAGAATCGCCGGTAAGTGCTTCAGATTCTTCACTAAGAGGTGAATTCGGTTGATGAAAAGGATCACCTTCTTCTTGTCTCCAATGATTAAGTAGACTACGAACCCATCAGATGAATTGATGATGGCCGATTGGTTGATCCATTCTGGTTATACTGCTTTCGGAGCTCAAGTGTGTTTCTACATTGAAATAACTGTCGGAATAACTATCGGAATAGCTATCGGAATCTGAAGGACTCGAACTGGTTGAGGGATTCATCTCGTATGATCAAATGAAGGATTTTCGATAAGAAATAGATTATAGGATATAGATTAGTATCCTGCAATACATAATTTACGTATGCATATATAATACTAAAATCGCATAAGTTACGGAGGAATCTACGGAAGCTGTCAGGCAAAGGTAATAATAACAGATACGCTAAGATATGAATTAGCAGATGCGCTAAGATATAAGTTTTGTCTATACACTATTCATGCAATCAATGCAATAAGATGTATCTAGACTAAGAATGATAAGCAAGGGATTCTCTAAGAATGATAATCAGGTAATTTTTCGACACGAAATGATAAGCAAAACTTTTGACATGCAGACACGGTCGAAGTCCAGACTCACTAATGCATCCTAACGACTTATCAGTTAGACACACTAATGTAGACATGGTTCGCTAAGACCACCGCTCTGATACCACATGTCATACCCTGTCCTAATCCATCTGGACGAAGTCACCAACATCTGGTTCCATTGCGATGATCGACTCCAAATAATGACTTTAAAATGAGCAAATGCACAGCAGAAGATTTCTTTCATACCTGAGAATAAACATGCTTTCAAGTGTCAACCAAAAGGTTGGTGAGTTCATAAGTTTATCATAAAACAATAAAATTCATCATTTTGATAGACCACAAGATTTAAATGCTGCATGGTACAAATGGGCCCGAATCCTATACCCACCTGTAATGTACATGTTATATCTTTTAATTACAGTACATCTTTCTCGTGTACGAAACCATTTTAACAAATCTTTGTAACCATACACATATGTCGTGTACAAAATATCATACACATAATCTGTGTACAAAATTATTCTCTCGATATATAACATTCACTTCAACTGGTGGCAATTATCATGTCCACATAATTCAATGGTGGCAATTATCATGTCCACATAATTCAATGGTGGCAATTATCATGTCCACATAATTCAATAATAATCTGCAGAACTTCTGTCTGCATAATAATTCATTCGAGGAATGTTTTGCTTGTGTCTATCTCGTCAAACATTTATAAAAGCATTTCATGTATTCGCAGTTCAAAATATATTTCAAAAGCATTTAATAAAGCAGTTGTAAAAAAAAAAACAGCGCATATATTCTGAGTCGCAAAAATGTAAAGAGTAAAAGGGAGCAAATGAACTCACCATATTGTATTTTGTAGTAAAAATACACATGACGATATTGAACAAGTGTAGGGTTGACCTCGGATTCACGAACCTTTGAAGAAAGCTTTAAAAAAAAGCCATAGACAGGACTCGAACTCAAGACCTCTCGCTCCCTCGATAACACCCTAAACCATCAGTCCAAGACTGTTTTTGTGAATTAATTTGTATCCATTTGAATATAACCGCTTTTCTGTTTCCAATCCGAATAGCCCAATCATAGTTGGCCCAACAGCATATACACGGCCCAATAACAAAAGCAGCCCAATATAAAAGATCTGGTAGCAACAGTAGTCGATTTTTAAGTGTTATAACAGGAACAGGCCAACGTACAGCAACAGTAGTCGATTTTTAAGTGTTATAACAGGAACAGGCCAACGTACAGCAATAGTTCTATCCTCTATTCCATTTCAATTGAACCGTACATCATGATCACATCATCATCAACTTCGTTTATTATTATTTCGAATAATAATTTCATGATCACGATCCTTTAATATCATCACCTACTTTATATCAATCGTCACTATTCATCTTCTTATTCATGTCTTTACCCTCCATCATCATTATTCATCATCGTGTCATCGGTCATCATCATCGTCATCTTTGTTTCCTTATACCACCATTGTTATTACTTTTATTTGTGACCATCATTATACGTATTATTACCACATCATAATCATTATCATACTCAACCCATCAACATGAGGTTCGTTGTAACATAACAACCGTTTATTTGTTTTGTGATGTGCATCAGAATAATCGTAGTAGAAGTAATGGAATAGAATAGATGGGCCTAGGCTTAATAGTCTGAATAAAACACGCCCAATTAAGGAGCCTAATTATAATTGTAAAGAAGCCCAATAGACAAAAGGATTTATAATCCTTTTTCATGTATCTGCGTTTATATAAAAAAAAATTGGAACCAGAGTAGGCGTAGTGGGAATTGAACAAGAAAATATAATTATTCCCATCCTAGTCACAATTCCATTAACATTATTATATAATAATCCCCATCAACTATCATTGTTATAGATTTAAAAGCCGAAAATGAAGATCATGCGTGATTAAAAAATCATATAAAAGCTGTTGGTCTCGAACAAAGCAGAAGTACACAGTAGGATATATTGGTTATTATTTGGGTTGCGTTTGCAAGGGGAATAGAAAATGAAATAAAACGCAGATAAGTATTGGTGGTTTCGAGTTGTTGAAACAGAAACAGTAGTCTACAAGTAAATTAAAAAGTTCGATTGTTTAATGGGTTGTGGAGGTTTATGGAGATTGTTATTCGATTAGAAACAAGAACAAGTTATTACGCAGCAGCAACATACGTTCATGTGGTAACTGCAAATCAGAAGAATAAGCAACGGTGGTGGTGAAGATAGATGGTTTACGGAAAATAAATAAGAGAGAGAGAGAGATGATGGATGTGGCGGGTTTTACAGCGAAGAGAAAAAGAAGTATAACTTACTGCAGTTATATGATTCGATGGTGGTTGATTTGTGTTTGAAGGTGGCCATCGTGGCCGGCTGTGGTGATGGTAGGAATTTGTTCACGTTGGTGTAGCAAAACAGAATAATAAAAATGGTGGTTAGTTTGGATATGGGTCGATAGAAGGCAAGAAAAAAAATGAAGTGGGTTTAGTGATAGTGAACCGTTTAAAGTGATAGAGATGATGAGGTGGTGTTGAGGATTGATAGTGTGAGTTTTGTTGTAAGGTTTCGATTCACAACATCAAGATTTTTGGTTTATGGGTGATGGTGTCTCAATGGTTGTTGTTATGGTTGATCACAGTGTTTTATCATGGTGACCGATGGTGGTTTGCTTTGAGTTGTTTTGATGGTGGGTGTTGGAGATGGTTTTTGGTTCACAAAGAGTAAAAAGAAAGGTGTTGTGCTGTATGTGTATATAATATCCTGTAAGAAGAGATAGATAAGGATATATAAAGCTATACATATAAAGATAGTAAAGGATGGATAACAGAAATATTAGATTTTTGAATCGTAAAGTGGGTGATTGATTGATGCCAGATGTTGATGTAAAACAGAAATTAAAGATGACAAATATGTAATAGTAACATATGTCTTAATTTCAAAATCACGGGTATCACAAAAAGCAACTCATTGATTTGAGCAGATTCCACCAACTAACTATCTTTAAATTTTATTTGTAATTAATATTAACAATTAATAAATATATTATTAATAATAATACTTTTAACATTACTGATAATAATAATAATGATAATAATGATAATAATAATAATAATAATAATAATAATAATAATAATAATAATAATAATAATAATAATAATAATAATAATAATAATAATAATAATAATAATAATAATAATAATAATAATAATAAAAATAATAATAATAATAATCATTATTAATGGTGTTAATAATGATATTAGTACTAATAAATATAACAAATTAATATTAATATATAATTATTTTCATTAAGATGAAATATTATAATTTTCTACATATAATATTTATAAATTATCTATATTACAATATTCATTTAACCACTTATGTATTTCAATCCACTATATTCGTATATATATTTATTTACACATAAATGTTCGTGAATCGTTGAGAGCCGTCGAAGGTCAATTGAATATATGAACATCGTTCCAAAAATTTTGAGACCCAACATTCCAGACTTTGCTTATCATATTAGAAACCTATAAAGAATAAGTTTAAATTTGGTCGGAAATTCCCGGGTCATCACAGCTACTACTACAGCTTACGTTCTGTTTCCTGTTTTCTTACCGATGAACAAAGGAAATAATCGAATAAGGATGATAATGTGTGAAGAAGAAGAGGAATAGTGATTAGTATTACGTGATAGAAGACGATTACAGAATGATGATGTTGTTTATGAACAAAGAAGAAGATGGTGGTGTACCGATCGAATAGATGATGATAAAGATAAAAGAGGAAGAACGATGAGGGTTTTGATGATTACTCGATGATGGAAGATGATGATGATACAATTATATTCGATGATAATGATGACAGGTGAAGAGGAGAAACGAAGAAGATAATGAGGAGATACATGAAAGATGATGATGATTAAATTGTAAACGATAATGAACGATGAACAATGAGGAAGAGATACGGCCATCGTTATATATTTTTTTTGTTTCTAAATCCAGTTATATTCTTGGGCCATAAATATACTAGTTGGGCCGAGTATTGTGGTGGGCTGAAGATCATCAAAACAGGCCGAAGCCTTTTATTTTGGTTGGGCCGTGAAACAAATGTTTTGGTTGGGCTATTTTTGTTGGGCCAAGAAACGGGTTATATGGATTTCTGTGGGAGATACAATAGAAAAACGTAATAGATTAGCTGGTAGGGAGTGTTGTTGAGGAGCGGGAGGTCGTGGGTTCAAATCCCTGGAGTGGCAGTTTTCTTTTAAGGCCAAATTTAATTGAAGGTAGTTTTATTATTATTATTATTATTATTATTATTATTCTTATTATTATCATTATTATTCGTTTTATTATTATTATGATTGTAATTATTATTATTGTTATTAGTATTGTTATTATTAGTTATTATTATTATTATTACTACAAGTATTATAAGTATTATTATTATAAATGCTAAAATAAGTATTAAGAATCATTCATTATTAATAAAATAATTATAACTAAAATTATAATTAATATTATAAACATCATTAACAAATATGATTTTACCATTTTTTTTATTATTAAGATAAGTATTATTAACATTATTATTATTAATATAGTTATTAGCGTTGTTATTACTAAATTTATTATCACTAGTAATAAAAGTATTGTAGTTAATATTAGTATCTTTTTATTAAAATTAACAGGTTGACTAAGAGTTATTATACATATTAAAAATTATCATTTTTAAAGAATTATGATTATCTTTATTATTACTAACATTATCATAAATATCATTAACAATAAAATTTATATTTTACAGCTATTATTGTAAGTATCATTATTATTATCATTAGTATAATTATTACCTTATTAGTAAAAATCAAGTATTATAACTATTATCATTTTTGTTTTACAAAATTAATATTTTTTTTATAAAAATATGAAATGTATATATATTATTAATATAAAAAAAGGATATAACTAATGAATTTACATAAATATATAAGGTTGTTCGAATTCAACTATGTGTTTTAATATAATTACAACTAATATAGGTTCGTGAATCCGAGGCCAACCATGCATTGTTCAGTTTCGTCGTATGAATATTTTTACTACAAAATATTGGATGGTGAGTTTTCATTTGCCTTTTTACCCTTTATATTTTTGGGCTGAGAATACATGCGCTGCTTTTATAACTGTTTTACGAAATAGACACGAGTAAATGAAACTACATTCTATGGCTGGATTATTAAACCTAATATGCCCCTTTTTATTAAGTCTGGTAATCTAAGAATTAGGGAACAGACACCCTAATTGACGCGAATCCTAAAGATAGATCTATCGGGCCCAACAAGCCCCATCCAAAGTACCGGATGCTTTAGTACTTCGAAATTTATATCATGTCCAAAGGAGGATCCCGGAATGATGGGGATATTCTTATATGCATATTGTGAATGTCGGTTACCAGGTGTTCAATCCATATGAATGAAATTTTTGTCTCTATGCATGGGACGTATATTTATGAGAAATGGAAATATGAAATCTTGTGGTCTATTAAAATGATGGAAATGATTATTTATGTTAAACTAATGAACTCACCAACCTTTTGGTTGACACTTTAAAGCATGTTTATTCTCAGGTACGAAAGAAATCTTCCGCTGTGCATTTGCTCATTTTAGAGATATTACTTGGAGTCATTCATGACATATTTCAAAAGACGTTGTATTCGAGTCATGGAGTTCATCAAGATTATTATTAAGTCAATTATAGTTAGATATATTATGAAATGATATGCATGCCGTCAACTTTCGATGTAAAAAAAGTTTGTCTTTTAAAAACGAATGCAATGTTTGTAAAACGTATCATATAGAGGTCAAGTACCTCGCGATGTAACCAACTTTTGTGAATCGTTTATAATCGATATGGACTTCGTCCGGATGGATTAGGACAGGTCATCATAGTTGGTATCAGAGCGATGGTCTTAGCGAACCAGGTCTGCATTAGTGTGTATAACTGATAAGTCATTAGGATGCATTAGTGAGTCTGGACTTCGACCGTGTCTGCATGTCAAAAGTTTTACTTATCATTAGTGTCGAAAAATTATTTGCTTATCATACTTAAAGTCTAGACACGTCTTACTACCTCTATTGCATAGACAGTGTATAGATAAATTCATATCTTAGCGTATCTATTATTGTTACCTTTGCCTGACAGCTTCCGTAGATCCCTCCGTAACTTATGGGATTTTAGTATTATATATGCATATGTAAATTATGTATTGCAGGGTACTAATCTACATCCTATTATTTATTTCTTATCAAAAATCCTTCATCTGATCGTACGAGATGAATCCCTCAACCAGTTTGAGTCCCTCAGATTTCGATAGCTATTCCGATAGTTATTCCGACAGCTATTCCGACACGGATATTCACCTAAGCTCTGAAAGCGGTGTCACCAGAATGCGTCAATCAATCAACCATCCCCAATTCATCTGATAGGTTCGTAGTAGACTTAATCAATGGAGACGCGAAGAAGGCGATCCCTTCCACCAATCGAATTCACCTCTTGACAATGAACCTGAAGCGTTTACCGGCGAACCTGTTCGAGACACCATTTTCTCTCTCATTTACAGAGTATCTTGTCATGATCATATACTATCTCAGATTCTAAACCTCATTCATCCGCTCGTCCGAACCGACAATCATCCCGGTATAATAGAAGAAGTCAACGAGCTTTGCGCTCGAGTTGTAGCCTTGGAAAATATAGTGCAAAACATACCAGCTTCAACAACATCACCGGCACCAACAGTACCATCAGTCACAGCACCAGTACTATCAACAATCCATGCCTCAACATCTCATTCTGTACCTTGAGTATAATTATCGTTCCACGAATCGTTCTACATCATTTATCTTCGTTCGACATGGCGATTAAATAATCTCTAATGTTTTAGAGATTATATATATTCTTATTCTAAACGGTAAATCAAATGAGTCTAATATCATATTGACTCATTAAATCCATGATTTCATCTGAAGAAAATATATATGTATATATGTTTTCATAAAAATTGTAATTAAAATTTTTATTGTACAAACTGTTAATGGTGATAATATTTTAACGGGTAGGTAATACCCGAGGAATATTTAGATTTCGCATTAATAAGTTACACTGTACATTCTTCGAATCTGATTCAACAGTCATTTACTATCCTACTTGCAACCACAGCTATACGAATCCGTTCATCACATAATAACCCTTTTCATTCAATTTCATATTTGGATTATGATCTATCAGAATCCAACAAGTGGCATAATGAAGAAAACATTGGACAAAATAAAAATTGTTAGAAACAAATAAATTAACTATGAGAAATTTTGTTAAGAATCCACACTAACTATTCCTAGCTAATTGTTCCTAGCTAACTGATTACATTTTATATTATCGTAATTTAATTATCGCAATTTACATTCTCGCAATTTTATTTATCGTCATTTAATTTCGGTTATTTACTTTACGCACTTTATTTATCGTCATTTAATTTCTGTTATTTATTTTACGCACTTTATTTTACGCACTTTAAATATCGGGACACGTATACAAGGTTTTGACATATCATATCGACGCATCTATATATATTATTTGGAATCACCATAGACACTCTATATGCAGTAACGATCGAGTTCTCTAGTTGTGGTTGATTCTACAATAATATATATAGTTTGAGTTGTGATCGAGTCTGAGACATGTACACGGGTCACGATACGTATTAATTAATTCGAATATTATATATTAAATTATATATGAATTATTGGACTGTCAACTGTGGACTATCGACTGTGGACTAATAACATTGGACAATTAAAATGAATTAAAATATTGAATATAACATATGAAACTAAACATATTTTTTCAAGTTTGCCACTTGATTTCATCTTAAACCTCATTTGTATCTTGACGATTACAATCTGCGTTCAAACCTTTCATGATTCTTGAAAACATCTCAATCGAGAGGATGAATCAATCGCGTTTCATCTACGGAAGAAAAGATTGATGCATATAGTCATGCACCTGAAAATACTCGAAACTTGAGTAAAAGTTTAACAACTATCTATGCTAGCTTCTTTGGCGTTATTATTACCCAAAATAACTTTGCAGTTCCCTTTCGAAATAGCAAATTTTGTCACAGCTCAAGCAAGTTAACTTCGACTTTTCGTTCGAAACAACCTTATTATCACCTTGATATATATGTGTACTCTTTTATTGTTACCGAGGAACCTTTTATATTCCATGACATTATCAGAAGATGTACCAGCAACTCCGTTGATCTTTGATTTTCCGAAAATTATTATATTCATTGAAACCCTATCATATACTCATTCGTATCTTGTGACGAGTATTGCCATACCAAATACTGGGAATCAGCAATCATTATTTTGAATCTAGCAACAATTTTACAACAACAGTTATATGTATATATATATATATATATATATATATATATATATATATATATATATATATATATATATATATATATATATATATATATATAACATGTACCTCTTAAAATCATGATCTTCAATTCTGAAATTTTGAACAGCACCCAGTCTACAAATCAATACCACAAATTCCGAAAAGGCTGAATACAGCAGCACAAACTGTACACGACCTTAACTGTTGAAAGTTTGATGATAAAGAATGGAGTATTGGAAACACTCAATAGAAAATTTAGTACCGAAAAGCGGATTATGCGAAACTATGAAGGAACCCATGGACAAATCACAAAGAATAAGTTTGACTTCAAAGAATCCAAATGATTCTGTTTCCGATGAAATCTTTAGCGAATACCTTGCTTCCGAATCTAAACCCTTACGGATAAATCTTCTTCATCATCCATCGATATTATAAATTCCAAGATATCATCGTATCTTTCATTATAAATATCCTCCATATTTCTGAAGATATTTTCATAACTATTCTTATCTGAAATCATTAATCTCTTCATGATATCAGTGTTACATCATATAGAAACTGTTAGTTTCTATATTCTATAAACTTTCGAGCTTAACATATGAATGTTATTGAAGTAATGTTGGGAACTGATACATGAGTTAGTATAATATAATGACACTTGATCAACGTGATTATATTACAGTAAGTCATGATGAGTTTCTAATGGAACGTGATGATTCACAGATCATATCGTAATCCCGTGCCATGTTACATAACTCTTTCATTCAAATTAACTTTTGAACATATCAAGAAAATATATTCTCGATAGTTCTATTCTCAGTGATTCTGGTAATTTGACAAATTAAATAGTGCTATTACGTTCTTTCTTGCTCAGAACATTAAGATCATTCGAAACTCCATACCTACAAATTCTGGACCAATACTTGCGAAAAGAAAACAAAAGTATGAAGCTCCGAAATAGAAAGGGGTTATAAATCGTAGCAAATAAGAGAGAGCATTAACTGTGAATGACAATGATTATAGGAGACAGAAGCAGGAACACCGAAATATAAGAGAAAATATAAAGCCCAATAACAACACGGAGATTACAAACCGTGGATATTAATACGAATAGCAATATAAAGACACGGTAGAATTAAGAATAGTATCAACCCAAGGTAATAGTAGAAGTAACCAGATTCTTCTGGTGGAAGATTAAAAAGAAGGATGATAGAAATGATAATTTAGAATATATCAAGGAGTAGAACTGGATGAAGCATTTTCCCAACCTTTTAGAAGTAAGAATTAAGAATGAAAGTATAGGAATGATGAACAATAGGGAAAGGAAGAAATTCATTTATAGTGGAAATACCAGACGAAGCAATCGATACTGATCATCGCATTTAATTATAGAGATCTTAATTTACTTATTCGTCGAAGAATCAAATCTTTTAGATTCCGAAGATCTTCTTTAAATCCCTTGAATTCCGGAATTCAACCCTGAATCTCTCAAAAGTTAAGACAAACCTTATTCTCTGAATTCAAACGAGACAGCGTCAAAAGTTAAGACGAACCTTACTTTCTAAATTCAACAGTGACTACGTCAAAAGTTAAGGCAACCTTGACTTTCCTCATCTCACCCTTTTGTGTTAACTTCATTCGTGCTCTTCGAATAATCGAATTATTTTATCTGTATTATTCAATAATGATAAAACTCTATTTATCAGTTCATATTCGTCAGGAAAACATTTTTATGGTTAACCATGACCACCTCACTCAAATTTCGGGACGAAATTTCTTTAACGGGTAGGTACTGTGACGACCCGGCAATTTCCGACCAAATTTAAACTTAATC
The DNA here is from genome assembly GCF_046630445.1 of Rutidosis leptorrhynchoides. NCBI lineage: Eukaryota > Viridiplantae > Streptophyta > Magnoliopsida > Asterales > Asteraceae > Rutidosis > Rutidosis leptorrhynchoides. Next base: position 596,544,049 of record NC_092333.1, on the reverse strand, counting down.
TTTATATGTTTCCGACACGATAAGCAAAGTCTGTAACATTGAAGTCTCAAAAACTTTGAACTGTTTTCATATATTCATTTGACCTTTGACTGCTCTCAACGATTCACGAACAATTAATTGTAAATAGATATGGGTGTATGTATATATAAATAATAATTCAAAATATAATTTGAAATATTATATGTTGTTGTTATTAAAAATTAATGAGATAAAAATAGGATGTTATAATAATTATTATTTGAAATATATCTATATATATAAATAAAGTATATTAAAAATAAATATTAAATGATTGTAATACTCGTTAGACGTTTCGATTATTAATTAGACAAGTTTAATTCGAACTTATGTGATTTTATAATAAATGGTAATCCGAAAATGAGTTCTATAAATTTTAGGCTTACTAAAAATGTATTTAGGATCTAGTTATTTAATTTTATCATTTTTTTATATTTTACCCAAAATTGAGAGGGACAGTTGATGTATTTTTATCTAATAAATTAATGATCAAATTTTATACCATAATGACTGAAATAAATAAAGATAATTATTATAAAAATTTGGGATTTTTCTGAGACCTTTTTATTCGCCACTGAGTGAACAACGGGGCCCGATACACAGTTCGGTGTCGGTAGATGAAGTTAAAACACCGATGGCTCACTGTTCTAAATGATTGATATATTAATTGAGATATACTGTGCAACTTTTGACTCTTATTCTATATATTAGTATTAAGTATTATTATGTATTATGTTATATATATATATAAATTATCCATATGTATGTGTTTATATAAAACACAGTTTGATCTAACGTTCACCATCCATGTTACCTTCGGTGATCAATCTTCTTCTTCTCCAACAACACAACACCGGCCACCACCACGGCAACCATCTTCCTCCCTCTCTCTCGATCACTTATGAACACCATCGAACCACCACTTTGATCCCCATAAACACGTCACGTAACCATCGTCCTTCGCCACTCTACACCATCGGATATGACCACTGTCCGCCACCATATTCCCACCGTGAGACCACCATAAACAACCATCATCAGACCACCACCCTATCGCTCGCTCACTCACTCTCTCTCTAACTATATCTCTCCCTCTCATATCCTAATAACTGAGAGCTCAATCACCACTACCATAAACCGTTCACCACCATGATCAACGAACCACCTCCTCTCTCTATATCTCTCTCTCTCATCATCTCTTTCTATAATCTTCTTCGTGAACCTACACCATCATCAACCATCAGTTTTCATCACCGGTTAACCACAACCACCATCTTCACCCTTTCGAAATCACCACCACCGAAGAGCTACTTGCAGCTGTAATGTTGTTATCCCATCGTAAACTTGCTGTTGCTATTTCTTTCGTGACCCAACAAATCACCAAAACCAAACTGATTACTACTACAGCTTCCTGATTCAACCTTATATTTATTTCTCTTTTTTTTTCTTCATCCTTGTTCTTCCTTGTCACTGCTACTACTACAGCTTACGTTCTGTTTCCTGTTTTCTTACCGATGAACAAAGGAAACAATCGAATAAGGATGATAATGTGTGAAGAAGAAGAGGAATAGTGATTAGTATTACGTGATGGAAGACGATTACAGAATGATGATGTTGTTTATGAACAAAGAAGAAGATGGTGGTGTACCGATCGAATAGATGATGATAAAGATAAAAGAGGAAGAACGATGAGGGTTTTGATGATTACTCGATGATGGAAGATGATGATGATACAATTATGTTCGATGATGATGATGATGACAGGTGAAGAGGAGAAATGAAGAAGATAATGAGGAGATACATGAAAGATGATGATGATTAAATTGTAAACGATAATGAACGATGAACATTGAGGAAGAGATACGGCCACCGTTATATTTTTTTTTCTTTCTAAATCCAGTTATATTCTTGGGCCATAAATATACTAGTTGGGCCGAGTATTGTGGTGGGTCGAAGATCATCAAAACAGGTCGAAGCCTTTTATTTTGGTTGGGTCGTGAAACAAATGTTTTGGTTGGGCTATTTTCGTTGGGCCAAGAAACGGGTTATATGGATTTTTGTGGGAGATACAATAGAAAAACGTAATAGATTAGCTGGTAGGGAGTGTTGTTGAGGAGCGGGAGGTCGTGGGTTCAAATCCCTGGAGTGGCAGTTTTCTTTTAAGGCCAAATTTAATTGAAGGTAGTTTTTTTTATTATTATTATGATTATTATTCTTATTCTTATTATTATTATCATTATTATTAGTTTTATTATTATTATGATTGTAATTATTATTATTGTTATTAGTATTGTTATTATTAGTTATTATTTTTACTACAAGTATTATAAGTATTATTATTATAAATGCTAAAATAAGTATTAAGAATCATTCATTATTAATAAAATAATTATAACTAAAATTATAATTAATATTATTAACATCATTAACAAATATGATTTTACCAATTTTTTTTATTATTAAGATAAGTATTATTAACATTATTATTATTAATATAGTTATTAGCGTTGTTATTACTAAATTTATTATCACTAGTAATAAAAGTATTGTAGTTAATATTAGTATCTTTTTATTAAAATTAACATTTTGACTAAGAGTTATTATACATATTAAAAATTATCATTTTTAAAGAATTATGATTATCTTTATTATTACTAACATTATCATAAATATCATTAACATTAAAATTTATATTTTACAGCTATTATTGTAAGTATCATTATTATTATCATTAGTATAATTATTACCTTATTAGTAAAAATCAAGTATTATAACTATTATCATTTTTGTTTTACAAAATTAATATTTTTTTTTTATAAAAATATGAAATGTATATATATTATTAATATAAAAAAAGGATATAACTAATGAATTTACATAAATATATAAGGTTGTTCGAATTCAACTATGTGTTTTAATATAATTACAACTAATATAGGTTCGTGAATCCGAGGCCAACCATGCATTGTTCAGTTTCGTCGTATGAATATTTTTACTACAAAATATTGGATGGTGAGTTTTCATTTGCCTTTTTACCCTTTATATTTTTGGGCAGAGAATACATGAGCTGCTTTTATAACTGTTTTACGAAATAGACACGAGTAAATGAAACTACATTCTATGGCTGGATTATTAAACCGAATATGCCCCTTTTTATTAAGTCTGGTAATCTAAGAATTAGGGAACAGACACCCTAATTGACGCGAATCCTAAAGATAGATCTATCGGGCCCAACAAGCCCCATCCAAAGTACCGGATGCTTTAGTACTTTGAAATTTATATCATGTCCGAAGGAGGATCCCGGAATGATGGGGATATTCTTATATGCATATTGTGAATGTCGGTTACCAGGTGTTCAATCCATATGAATGATATTTTTGTCTCTATGCATGAGATGTATATTTATGAGAAATGGAAATTTGAAATCTTGTGGTCTATTAAAATGATGGAAATGATTATTTATGTTAAATTAATGAACTCACCAACCTTTTGGTTGACACTTTAAAGCATGTTTATTCTCAGGTACGAAAGAAATCTTCCGCTGTGCATTTGCTCCTTTTAGAGATATAACTTGGAGTCATTCATGACATATTTCAAAAGACGTTGCATTCGAGTCATGGAGCTCATCAAGATTATTATTAAGTCAATTATAGTTAGATATATTATGAAATGATATGCATGCCGTCAACTTTCGATGTAAAACAAGTTTATCTTTTAAAAACGAATGCAATGTTTGTAAAATGTATCATATAGAGGTCAAGTACCTAGATGTAACCAACTGTTGTGAATCGTTTATAATCGATATGGACTTCGTCCGGATGGATTAGGACGGGTCTTTACAGTGGGGTCGTGAGGACCATGTTGTATGATTAGTGATGCGATAGCCGTGTTTCGCTCACATGATGTTACGGGTGTGACGATAGTCGATTTTGTACACCTTGGGATTCGCATTTCCGTAGTCGTTTTGGGTTCTATTGGTTCTAGCAGTTGGATTATGATATTACGGTAGTTGCGTATGGGTCGTATTGCGCACTACAAGGGATGTTTAGTGGTAAGTGTTATCCGTAAGGATTTACTTCTTTTCAGTCTTCGGCGGTTTAGATGGTTGACCTCAAGTTGGTATGTGGTTACTTTAGCATTGTACTTGGTAATGGTACGCTAGAGGGTTGATATCTCGGTTAGAGATTGGATGAGTTTTCCCGATGTTAGGGAATGAGCATAGTTTTAGTGCTCGGATTGTAGATTTGATAAATCCCGGGTGACGATTTAGCTGTTAAAGGTGATTCATTAGGAAGAATTATCTAGGAAAGTTCGGATTGGGACTTATGATTGTGGACCGTTGAGTGGGTCCGGAGTGGTTAAGTGGTGAAGATCACGAGGACGTGATCGATTTTAAGTAGGGGAGAGTTGTAAGACCTGGATCCTGATTCTGGCTAGTCGCGCGCCGCGCCACCTGGTCGCGCGCCGCGCCATATGCCGCTGGCAGACTCCCTTGTTATTTTAAGAGTTTTAAAAGGGCATTTTGGTCTTTTCACGTTTGAGCCAGATTTGAGGACTTAACCTCATCCACCCATTTCATTTCCTTATTTCTTTTTTCCTTTTCTTTTCATTTTCTCTCTAAAACTCAAACACCCCATTTGATTCTAAGGGATTTTTGGAAAGGAAGAAGCGGGTTTTGATCTTTGGCGTAGTTGACAATTTTGTTCCCTCGTTCTTAGCTTCAAGGTGATACTAGTGGTAAGCTCTAACTCCGAATTTCGTTTTGTGTTCATCATTCAAATTTGGGGCTTTTGATTGTATGATTCATAGATGGAACCCATTTAGTTGTTAATTGAAGATTAACACCAAGGTTCGGGTTTATAAGTGTTAAAGGCGGGTTTTGGGTTGGTTAATGATTTAACCATGTTTAAGACTTGAGAATGGTGTATAATCACTAGTATTAGTGATTATTGATGTATTGGAGACCTTTAGGGTTCTTGTGGTTGACTAATTTTGACTAGAGTCAAAGTTAGGGTTTGTTGATGATTATGACCCGAATGTCGATTCGATGAGGTTTATAAACTTAAAATAGATTAAGTTGAAGTATAAAACCGAATTAAATATATTTTGGTGTCAAAACTTGTAATTGGTGAGATTTTGTCTTTATAGGTCAAAATTAGGGTTTATGGGCGATTTTGAGAACAATAAGTGTTTAACACTTGTGTTCGGGTTTAATTGGCATATTAGGACCATTATCACTTGTGTTAGTGATTATTGGCTAGTTTGGGCACGGTTTGTGCTTGGAAGTGCAATTGGGTTGAAATTGCACTAAGTGTCGAATTGGGTTGGTTTGTAAATCCATCCTAATTGTGTTGTGGTATTTATGATAATGGAATAGGTACATTCCTTCGACGAGTTGCGGATTATTTCGGAAGCGTTCATCAAGGCGATAAGGTGAGTGTTAATATCCTATGTGCATATGTATGTGTAGGATGGGTGCGGGTCGGGTGAAGTGGTTCTCGGTTATAGAGCTCACTTCACATACAGGTGGATTTGATGGACTTGTGTATAGGTCCAATTGGCATGGTTGTGCGTTTTGGTTGACCTCCTTTTGGCGAGGTGTACACTTGTGTGTACGTTATCACATATGTTGTGATGTAGTTTTGGATAACCCCGATGTGGTGGATTTTATAATCCCGTGACCGTGGGTTTTGGTGTTGGAGAAGTGAATCGCGTGTAGTTCGGATTCATGATGACGATTGTAGTTCGGTCATCTTATTAAGGTAGTAATCTCGTGTGGTTTCAGATTACTAAGGCTCGTGTAGTTCGGCCAACCTCGATGTCGTGAAGATAGTAATCTCATGTGGTTTCGGATTACTAAGGCTCGTGTAGTTCGGCCAATCTTCATTGTGGTATTTGGTTCTCGGTATTGGGTTAAAGGGTTAACCTTGGTCGTATATATATTTTTATATATATTAATGTATTGTTGTGTTGTAGGTAACCCTCCTGGTGTAGCTTATTGGCGTTGTTCACATCGTCGTTGGTGAGCTTACTTGTTGATATCTTTAGCTTGTTGCTTAGAGATCGTACGGTATGCTTAGTATAGTTGCCTTATACATGGATGCTCCGGTATGCGGTATTTGATTATTTGTGTGGCGTGTCCATTTTATACATATGTATGTAGTATATTTTCACTCACTAAGCGTTAGCTTACCCTCTCGTTGTTTACATTTTTATAGATTGCTTGGAGACGGTGGCTCGGGTAAGCGGGGACTAGTGGACTTGCGTAGTTACTTTAGAAGGCTCGCTTTTGGATTGATTAGGATTGGGTAGCGTATCCCCAATCGCCATGCTCGGCTTTGTTTTGTATTAAAAGTCTTGTGGTCGAAAACTTGTATTTGTACTTAAAGGGGTAATTTGGGCATATGTGGGCCCGGTGTCGTAAAACCCTTTTTATAAATGAAACGTGTTAGTTTTACATATTTGAACATGTGGATAAAAGAGTTTTGTCTAATTAGGTCGGGAAGTGGCCAATCTTTTTCATATTTCAAACTTTTTGGGACAGACCAGTTTGGCGCGCCGCGCCAGTTGCTGAACGAACAATTTTTTTTTTTATTTTGGTATTTTAAGTGGATTGTTCGTGGTTTGGTTTGGGTTGTTACACCAAGGTAATAGTAGAAGAAAATAACTTCCTCTGGTGGCAGATGAAAAAGAAGAATGAAGGATACGATAGCCAAGAAAATATCAAGAATCAGAACTGGATTATGTAACACCCCAAATATTTAAGGTATTATTTTATGTAAAATTTTATTGCTAAGAAATTAATGGTAAAGGATATTTTATGTTAAATGGACGAAAGTTAATGTTGTTAGTTAAGTTTCAAGGGACTAAAGATGCAAGGTTATGATTTAGGACCTCCTTAACTATAGTTTACATGGGGAGGGTAGAAATTGCAATTATGCCATAGTTGTTTTAATAAAAGAAATTAGAAATGCTGGAAATTGATTATTATTCACAAAAAATAAAATACAGAGAGTGCTCCTGGGTTGTGTATGTCGACATTTGCAAGGGAAGAAGGAGGATCCATCATTTGTTGAAATTTAACTCATGCAAGCTTGAATTTGTGAAATCTAACACACCCTAATCACTTTAGCAAGCTCTAATCTTCCAATTTCATCTTCATTGTGCACAATTAGGGTTCTTAAAACTCTAAAAGACAAGGTATGGATTTTGTGTCTAATTATTGCTTGCATTGTATGCTAATGATGAGATTATGCTTAAGAAAGTTGCTATTTGTTAAATTGTGCACATTTGGATGAGTTAGTATGGATTTGTTGTTGATTTTGGAAGTAATTACATGTATGAACTTGCATTATAGATTTATGGCATGATTATGGTGAGAATGATGATGTTCTAGTTAGATTTCTAGTCATGCACACCAAGTGTTTGTTAAAATGCCTCAATGAGATGATTTTGTGTTCTAGCTAGAAATTTTGATGAAGGATGCTCATGTATGAACTTTTGTTATAGTTATAAGTTATAGAAATTGATAATTTGATAAGTTAATGGTGTTAGTAATGAAATTGAATTATTATGCACATTTGATGTTTAATGAAAGAATTAAAGGAAAAGTTGCATGATAAAGCTAAAAGTGATGAGTTAGTAATGTACATGATTAAAATGTGATGTTTGATTGGTAACATGCTTGTTTTAGAAAAGATGAGTTCAAAGTTAGAAAGTATGAATGAATGTATGTTGTGATTAGGGAGTAAAGTGTAAGTGTAAGTATGAATGACGTAATGATTCAAGAAAGTTGTGATTTTGATTTAGTTATGTGATTAATGAGATTAGCTCATGTATAGGTGCTAATCAAGGAAAAGAAGTTACAAGTGACCAAGGAAATTCAATTAAGCAAGGTGAGTTTGTAGGGGGTAATATGGGCGGGTCAAGAGTGGCTTAGTGTTCTCGGATTGCATCCGTGCAAGAGAGTAACGACTAAGTGCACTAGTTACGTAGCTTAGATAGAACTATTGGGTTAGCTCAATAGTTGTGTCTATGGATGATGCTTAGCTTAGGCAAGGTTATTACATTGCTAGTAATCTTGCCTATGGTTCATGTTAGCTTAGACACTTCGGGTGTCTATGTATGAGATGATGATAGCTTAGGCATATTTAGTATGTCTATGGTTAGCTTAGACATGATTACTAGGTTCGGCCTAGTAAGTCATGTCTATGGTATGAATGATCGGATCCGAAAGTATGCAAGCAACCTAAGGGTTGAAGGATAAGTGTTTCGATTATGCCCAAATGATTTATGTTTATGTTTTATGTTTGTTGCTTTCCTATAACTCACTAAGTGTAAAAGCTTACCCCCATGATGTTTTATGTTTTAGGTGCTAAGGTTCATCGAGAAGGTAAGGAACCCGTGTGAAGAGCTGGAGGAGTATTGGCATTGGTGTAAGTGGTATTGCAAGTCCCTATTTGTAAACACGCTCTACGGTTACCGCTTATCAACGCCTAGTATTTTGAATGTGTCATGTTTGTTATATGTCAAGTTTTGGGACAAAAGTATGGTTTAGATCATGAAAATATGTTTTGATGTTTAAAAGATGTTTGTGAATGTTTAGTGGTATTTGAAACGGATTTCTTAAGTTTGTGTACGATTTATGCAGTTTTGCTTGTGTTTGAAAATGAGAAAATGTGTAAAAATTTGGTGTTAGTAAAATGTTGCAGGTAGGGTCCTGGACCCGTGTTATGTCGCGCCGCGGCCAGGGGCTCCGCGCCGCGGCAATGCACTAAGGTTGATAACAGAAGCTGAGTTAAGAAACGTAAGTTTTCCCGTGTTGTACCGCGCCGCGACAAGGCTCGCCGCGCCGCGGCATAAGCCTTGTCCAGGCAGTAACTTAACTTTTCAAAAAAAAAAAAAAAAAAAAAAAAAAATTTACTCGAATCTAGGCGTTAAAAGTTGGTATCAGAGCTGTGGTTTAAGGGACTTGGATAACCCACGATAGGGATTATCTAGGCTTAAACCATTGTTGCGAAAGGATAAGCGGTTTAGGACTTGCATAAGTGTTAAAGTCGTATAGTTGTGCCATGCTCCATAGGGTAGAGTCATTGACAAGACCCATAGAATAATGAATAAGATTACGAATTGGTTTATGTAAGGAGTTTGATACTCGCTAGCCATGATGTCGTGGTAGACTAGATGTGTAATGAAATGGTGTAATAACAACAGGCCATTGCTATTACTTCATTCTAGTACACATGGACGTCTACTATGGTCATGGTGAATCGAGTTAGGAATTCTTTCGGATTGTTTGGTTTTGATGAATAATGGTGTTACCGGTATTTGAACTAATGGGTTGAATGTAATTTTTTTTAGAAATGGCTATTGTATCACCAAACGGAGGTCAAGATGAGGATGATGAGTACATCCGCACCCCATCCGCGGAGTCTATAGAAGACTCTCAAAACGAATCGGAAGAAGTTAACATGCCAAATGACATTTCGGGGCAAATAGGGCAAGCCTTGATACGTTATACCCCAACCTTGTTAGAAAAGATCAAGACATTGATCAATGATCAATTAGATGAGAAGTTAAAGACTCTTATTGCTAATAACCCTACCTTAAGAGGTGAAGGCGGTAGTGGGGTAAGACAAGAAGAGGTAGAAGCCCCAAAGAAGAAGGATGATCGTTTTGAATACAAGAACTTTGCAAATTGCCATCCCCCCGAGTTTCATGGTAAGGTTGACCCAATCGTTAGTCAAAGGTGGATAGACGAAATTGAAGAAACTTTTATGTTATGTGAATGCCCCGAACATTTAAAGGTAATTTACGCGGCACATCAAATGAAGGGTAGTGGTTATGAGTGGTGGAATTTTATAGTTAAGTCTCATGGGCGAGACGTGGCTACAAGTTTCTCATGGGACAAGTTCCGTGAAATGTTTATGAATCAATTTGCTCCACCCGCCGAGGTTAGTAGGTTGAAATCCGAGTTTATGAATATAGAGCATGGAAGTAAGTCGGTGACCGAGTTTAATGCCGAGTTCAATGATAAGTCTCGATTTTGTCCGGACTTTGTGTCGAGTCCCAAGTTGATGATGGATCATTATCATGAGAAGTTGAATCCCGAGATAAGTGAGTTTATCGACAAGAGCACGTATAAGACTTTGGCCGAAATGATGAATAGAGCACTTGTTAGAGAACACGGACTTAGGAAGAAGGCGGCGTTTAAGCGAAAATTAGATCAAGACTCCAAGGTAATGCAAAATGTTAGTCCGAAAAAGGGTAAGTTTGGTTTCGAATCCCCGCACAAGTCAAAAGGGGGTTTTGTGTCGGGTAAAAGTGGTGGGAAAGAAGCCAAGTTGTGTACTAGGTGTGGTAAGAATCATACGGGCGAATGTAAAGCGGGTACCACCGATTGTTACTCTTGCGGTAAGCCGGGACATAGGGCCGCCGAATGCCCTAAGAAAGGTAAGCAATGTTACTATTGTTTTGAGAAAGGTCACTTTCAAGCCGAATGTCCGGAATACAAGAAGGATTTAGCTAGTGGTAGTGTTAAGAAAGAGGTTAAGACGGAACCGAAGACTAGTGATAGCCGACCAAGGGCCCGAGCTCATCAGATTACCGCACTCGAAGCGAAGGAGTCCCAAAATGTAGTGTCAGGTACCTTTATTGTAAACTCTTTACCTGCGCATGTTTTGTTTGATTCCGGTGCTACGCGGTCGTTTGTATCATATTCTTTTTGTAAACATTTTAATATGACCCCTAGTATGTTAGAACACCCACTAGAGGTTGAAATAGCGGATAATAAGACTGTGATGGTGTATAGTATCATTAAAGGGTGTGAAATTATTTTGGATGATGAAAAGTTTGTCATTGATTTAATACCCATGCATATGGGGGAATTTCAAGTAATTGTGGGTATGGATTGGCTAGAGGACAATGAAGGGATAATTTTATGTCGTAAGAAAATTGTGTTAGTTCAATCACCTAGTGGAAAGGTTATATGGATTTATGGGGAACGAGCTAGGCGTGCTATACCTATATGCACGTATGCTAAAGCTAAAAGATTTTTATCTCATGGGTGTTGTGCGTTTTTGGCGCATGTTGTTGATAATTCGAAAAAGGTTGTTGAATTAGATGATGTACCAATTGTTAACGAGTTTCCGGACGTGTTTCCAAGTGAATTGCCCGGTGTACCTCCCGAGCGTGAGGTAGAGTTTAGAATAGATTTGATACCCGGGGCCATGCCAATTGCCAAAGCTCCATATCGATTAGCCCCGTCGGAAATGAGAGAAATGATGACTCAATTGCAAGATTTGATAGATAAAGGTTTTATACGTCCTAGTAGCTCACCTTGGGGAGCTCCGGTTTTATTTGTGAAAAAGAAAGATGGAACTATGAGAATGTGCATTGATTATCGAGAATTGAACAAGGTCACTATTAAGAATAAGTATCCGTTGCCGAGGATAGACGATTTGTTTGATCAATTGCAAGGTGCAAGTTTCTTTTCAAAGATAGATTTGAGGTCGGGTTACCATCAATTGAAAGTGAGGGAAGAAGACGTCCCTAAAACGGCTTTTCGAACGAGGTATGGTCATTATGAGTTTGTGGTTATGCCGTTTGGGTTAACGAATGCACCGGCCGCGTTTATGGATTTGATGAATAGAGTTTGTCGACCGATGCTTGATAGGTTCGTAATTGTATTTATTGATAATATTTTGGTATATTCAAGGAGTGAAGAGGAGCATGCGGTACATCTAAGACAAGTATTAGAGACTTTAAGAAGAGAAAGATTGTTTGCTAAGTTCTCTAAGTGCGAGTTTTGGCTTCGTGAAGTTCAATTTTTGGGTCATGTCATTAACAAGAAGGGTATTTGTGTTGATCCGGTTAAAATAGAGGCAATTATGAGATGGGAACCACCTACGAATCCTACCGAGGTTAGGAGTTTTCTAGGCTTAGCGGGGTATTATCGACGGTTTATACAAGATTTCTCAAGAATAGCCACCCCACTCACCAAGTTGACTCGTAAAAGTGTGCCATGGAGATGGGAAGAAAAGCAAGAACAAGCGTTTCAACTCCTTAAAGAGAAACTTGTTCAAGCTCCTATATTGGTTTTACCGGAAGGGAATGAAAACATGACGGTTTATTGTGATGCTTCTAAGAAAGGCCTAGGGTGTGTATTGATGCAAAATGGAAAGGTCATAGCTTATGCTTCCCGACAATTGAAGGAACACGAGAAACGCTATCCTACACATGATTTAGAATTGACGGCCGTAGTTTTTGCTTTAAAGATTTGGCGTCATTATCTTTACGGTGTTAAGTTTTCCATTTATACCGATCATAAGAACTTAAAGTATTTATTTGATCAAAGGGATTTGAATGATAGGCAAAGAAGAGGTCTCGATTTGGTGAAAGATTATGATTGTGAGATTTTATATCACCCCGGAAAAGCGAACGTGGTGGCGGATGCTCTTAGTAGAAAGTCGAGTCATCAACCGATTAAGATAACAAGTTTGACTATGGTAATAGCACCTCAAATATTTGATGATATTCGTGATGCACAAGGTGAAGCATTATCGCCCGAGAACGTGAGAAAGGAAAGGATCAAGGGGCAAGTTAATGATTTTATAGTGGATTCTCGTGGTTTAAGGCTTAGATATGGGAGAATTTGGGTACCTTTGCAAAGTGGTGTTAGAAGTGAGCTCCTTGACTTAGCTCACAAGTCTAAGTATTCGATTCACCCCGGTGCTACGAAAATGTATAGAGATTTAAGGAAAGACTATTGGTGGCCGGGAATGAAGAGGGATATAGTTAAGTATGTGCACAAGTGTCTTACTTGTCTTCAAGTGAAGGCCGATCATCAAATGCCTTACGGTAAGATGCAACCTTTAGAGGTACCGGTTTGGAAATGGGAGCATATTACGATGGATTTAGTGACTAAGTTGCCTAAGACCCCTAGACAACACGATGCAATTTGGGTTATTGTTGATAGATTGACTAAGAGTGCATTATTTTTGGCAATAAGAGAAGCTTCGTCGTCGGAAGCAATGTCAAAGTTATATATGAAAGAAGTTGTTGCAAGGCATGGAGTGCCGGTTTCTATTGTTTCGGATCGAGACACCCGATTTACATCGCGATATTGGAGAAAGTTTCAAGAGGAAATGGGTACTAAGTTACATGTAAGTACCGCGTTTCACCCGCAAACGGATGGTCAAAGTGAGCGGACTATACAAACTCTCGAGGATATGTTAAGAGCATGTGTTATCGATTTTGGTGGTAGTTGGGATACTCACTTACCTTTGGTTGAATTTTCATACAACAATAGTTATCACTCTACAATTGGAATGGCACCATATGAGATGTTGTATGGAAGGAGGTGTAGAACCCCGATTTGTTGGGGCGAAGTAGGTCAACGGGAATTAGGAAGCACGGAAATAGTACAACAAACCACCGAGATGATTGACCAAATTCGTGAAAGAATAAAGGCGGCACAAGATCGACAAAAGTCTTATGTAGATAAAAGGAGAAAACCGATAGAATTTCAAGTAGGTGATAAAGTGATGCTAAAAGTTTCTCCATGGAAAGGCATCATTCGTTTTAGAAAGAGGGGGAAATTGGGTCCAAGGTTTGTGGGACCATTTGAGATAGTGGCAAAAGTGGGGAAGGTAGCCTACCGTTTGGCTTTACCCGATGAATTAAGTAATATACATGACACGTTTCACGTGTCACAATTGAGAAAGTGTTTGGCGGATGATTCAACCTATGTTCCTTTGAATGAAATTGAGGTCGATAATAAGTTAAGATATGCGGAGAAGCCGATAAAGATTTTGGATCAAAAGGTTAAGCACTTGAGAAATAAGTCGGTTATATTGTTGAAGGTGTTATGGCAATTTAGAAAAGGCTCCGAATGTACATGGGAACCCGAAGAATGGCTCATGAAATATTATCCGGCGTTGCATCAAGAATGGTTCGCGAGGACGCGAACGATCCAAGAGGGGGAGAGTTGTAACACCCCAAATATTTAAGGTATTATTTTATGTAAAATTTTATTGCTAAGAAATTAATGGTAAAGGATATTTTATGTTAAATGGACAAAAGTTAATGTTGTTAGTTAAGTTTCAAGGGACTAAAGATGCAAGGTTATGATTTAGGACCTCCTTAACTATAGTTTACATGGGGAGGGTAGAAATTGCAATTATGCCATAGTTGTTTTAATAAAAGAAATTAGAAATGCTGGAAATTGATTATTATTCACAAAAAATAAAATACAGAGAGTGCTCCTGGGTTGTGTATGTCGACATTTGCAAGGGAAGAAGGAGGATCCATCATTTGTTGAAATTTAACTCATGCAAGCTTGAATTTGTGAAATCTAACACACCCTAATCACTTTAGCAAGCTCTAATCTTCCAATTTCATCTTCATTGTGCACAATTAGGGTTCTTAAAACTCTAAAAGACAAGGTATGGATTTTGTGTCTAATTATTGCTTGCATTGTATGCTAATGATGAGATTATGCTTAAGAAAGTTGCTATTTGTTAAATTGTGCACATTTGGATGAGTTAGTATGGATTTGTTGTTGATTTTGGAAGTAATTACATGTATGAACTTGCATTATAGATTTATGGCATGATTATGGTGAGAATGATGATGTTCTAGTTAGATTTCTAGTCATGCACACCAAGTGTTTGTTAAAATGCCTCAATGAGATGATTTTGTGTTCTAGCTAGAAATTTTGATGAAGGATGCTCATGTATGAACTTTTGTTATAGTTATAAGTTATAGAAATTGATAATTTGATAAGTTAATGGTGTTAGTAATGAAATTGAATTATTATGCACATTTGATGTTTAATGAAAGAATTAAAGGAAAAGTTGCATGATAAAGCTAAAAGTGATGAGTTAGTAATGTACATGATTAAAATGTGATGTTTGATTGGTAACATGCTTGTTTTAGAAAAGATGAGTTCAAAGTTAGAAAGTATGAATGAATGTATGTTGTGATTAGGGAGTAAAGTGTAAGTGTAAGTATGAATGACGTAATGATTCAAGAAAGTTGTGATTTTGATTTAGTTATGTGATTAATGAGATTAGCTCATGTATAGGTGCTAATCAAGGAAAAGAAGTTACAAGTGACCAAGGAAATTCAATTAAGCAAGGTGAGTTTGTAGGGGGTAATATGGGCGGGTCAAGAGTGGCTTAGTGTTCTCGGATTGCATCCGTGCAAGAGAGTAACGACTAAGTGCACTAGTTACGTAGCTTAGATAGAACTATTGGGTTAGCTCAATAGTTGTGTCTATGGATGATGCTTAGCTTAGGCAAGGTTATTACATTGCTAGTAATCTTGCCTATGGTTCATGTTAGCTTAGACACTTCGGGTGTCTATGTATGAGATGATGATAGCTTAGGCATATTTAGTATGTCTATGGTTAGCTTAGACATGATTACTAGGTTCGGCCTAGTAAGTCATGTCTATGGTATGAATGATCGGATCCGAAAGTATGCAAGCAACCTAAGGGTTGAAGGATAAGTGTTTCGATTATGCCCAAATGATTTATGTTTATGTTTTATGTTTGTTGCTTTCCTATAACTCACTAAGTGTAAAAGCTTACCCCCATGATGTTTTATGTTTTAGGTGCTAAGGTTCATCGAGAAGGTAAGGAACCCGTGTGAAGAGCTGGAGGAGTATTGGCATTGGTGTAAGTGGTATTGCAAGTCCCTATTTGTAAACACGCTCTACGGTTACCGCTTATCAACGCCTAGTATTTTGAATGTGTCATGTTTGTTATATGTCAAGTTTTGGGACAAAAGTATGGTTTAGATCATGAAAATATGTTTTGATGTTTAAAAGATGTTTGTGAATGTTTAGTGGTATTTGAAACGGATTTCTTAAGTTTGTGTACGATTTATGCAGTTTTGCTTGTGTTTGAAAATGAGAAAATGTGTAAAAATTTGGTGTTAGTAAAATGTTGCAGGTAGGGTCCTGGACCCGTGTTATGTCGCGCCGCGGCCAGGGGCTCCGCGCCGCGGCAATGCACTAAGGTTGATAACAGAAGCTGAGTTAAGAAACATAAGTTTTCCCGTGTTGTACCGCGCCGCGACAAGGCTCGCCGCGCCGCGGCATAAGCCTTGTCCAGGCAGTAACTTAACTTTTCAAAAAAAAAAAAAAAAAAAAAAAAAAAAAGTTTTACTCGAATCTAGGCGTTAAAGATTAAGCATTTCACAATCTTTTGGAAGTATGAAATAAGGAAGAAGATGTAGGTGTGGTGAAAATAATGAAACGGAAGTGGTTAATTTATAGCAAAATATCAGACATAACAATAGAGGCAGATTACGCATTTAAAGGAAATCTTAATTTCCTTAAATTTTGAAGAATCAAATCTTATTTAGATTATGAAGATTTTCTATTCCTTAAATTCCGAAAATCAATCGTAACTACGTCAAAAGTTAAGACGAATCTCTATTCTTTCATTTCACTCTTTTACGATAACTTCCCTCATACGCTTCGAGAAATCGGATTGTTTTATCCATATTATTCAACGGTGATAAAATTCTATTTATCAACTCATATTCGTCATGAAAACATTTTTATTGTTAGCCATGACGACCTCACTCAAATTTCGGGACGAAATTTCTTTAACGGGTAGGTACTGTGATTACCCAGAAATTTCTGACCAAATTTAAACTTTATCTTTAAATGATTTAATGTTTTCAACACGATAAGCAAAGTCTGTAATGTTGAGTCTCAAAGTTTTGGAACTATATTCATATAATCAATTATTTTTTTGACTGTTCTCGACGATTCACGAACAATATATACATAACTTAATGTGCATATATATATATATATATATATGTACATATATATATATATGTATATATATATATGTATATATATATATATATATATATATATATATATATATATATATATATATATATATATATATATATATATATATATATGATTTCAAGTTATTTAGTAAACGATATTAACATTCGATTATTGATTCGATTAATATTTAGATAAGTTAACTAAAACGTTTAAGGTGTACCAGTAAAAGACTAATTTGCTACAGTATTTTCGAATTGCTACAGTACCCGAAAAGCTATAGTGTTTTCGAAAATCACTATTTGCTATAGTAAAACACTATTTTAAAATGAAAATGTATATATTATATATATATTAACAAATAGCGAGATTATGATTTATAGAAGTAAATGACCAAAACACTCGAAAGTTTAAGATATACTTTGAGTGGTATAGTTTATGGATAACTTAAGGCTATATTTTGACAAAGGTACGTGACACGAAACGTAAAATGCAAGTTTTCTCAGCGTACGAAGGGACATTCGAAAAATCAGAACCGGGACATAAGTCGAGTGACAATGTACGACTTATCAGAACGAAAATTACAAGTCAACTATGCACGTGAATTTAATATAATATATAATTAATTATATAAATTATATATATAATTAATTATTATGTCGACAAACAACGAGACAAAATCATTTTGTGCTGGACAGCGAAGCCATGCGATCGCATGGCCTTTACACTAGTTTCCCATGCGATCGCATGGGAAGGAAATTCAGAAAACATCTATAAATCGAGCTGGTTCCTGCACTTATAACACACACACATATCCGAATACATATTACTCCCTCTGTAATTATTATTATTATTTATATTATTATTATTACTATTATTATTATTATTATTATTATTATTATTATTATTATTATTATTATTATTATTATTATTATTATTATTATTATTATTATTATTAAGATTAATATTATTATTAATCTTATTATTATTAGTAGTATTAATATTATACATAAAATACTACGACGAGGTCTTGAGCGTGTCACTTTCAAAATGAGTTTTCAAGCGGGATAGAGCTAAGGAAATTATGGGTAATGTTCGGGGGTATATTTATGAATCAAACCTAGTGTTTATCATCACCGTTACGTCTACGTACTTTCCTACAATATTGAATCTCAATATTGATACGTAAGCACTCATATTTTATCTTTTATATATTAATTGTGTATCCATGTCTAGTGCTCGAGTATATATATTTATACATACGTGTACGCTAAATTTCGTCGTTAAACAGTTTATAATAGATCACAAATTAAATACATATATTACTGGTAAAAGGTATATGATATACATGTTTTTGGAAAGCTGTCGAAAAATCAATAACTTTTCATTTAGATATCGAATAGTTTCGATGAACGGATTAAAAGATATGATCAACTGAATTATAATTGACATTAATTGGAATTGCTTTTAAATCTGCAATTAATATTTAAACAACTTGTTTGTAAGATTGAGAAATTGGATTTTTGAATATTACCAACCGAGTAAATGAATCCTTATATAAGGTACGTCTCGTATTGTTGAACTATTGTCAAAATTGACTTTTTGAAATGATTTTGGATAACTTTTGTATGTCGATCTCGAGCATTAGGATTGTGATACACTATGACCTGACCTAGCTTGATAGACATTTATTGACCAACATATGTTCTCTAGGTTGAGATCTACGGTTATTTGGTAATCCGAGTTTCGGTCACATTTTGGGGAACGACTTTATATGCTGCTAAGGCGAGTTTCATTTGCTCCCTTTTTAATTACTTTTGCAATCTATATTTTTGAGCTGAGAATACATGCACTTTATTTTAAACACAATGGATACAAGTACATACTAAATTCTACACTGAGTTTGAACCGAAAATCCCTTAGCTTTGGTAACTAGTAACTGCCGGTTATAAGAACTAGTGGGCGCGAGTAGTAGTATATGGATCCATAGGGCTTGATATCCCCGTCTGAGCTAGAGCACTAGCCTTTTAACGGACGTATGCTATTTGAGAAGCGTACACGTTGGTTTGCGTGTATTATTAAGATGATTATACAAAGGGTATAAATTATATATACGTTAAGTTTAGTTACCAGGGTGCTCAATTTCGTAGAATATTTTGATAAACGTTTCTGGATGAAACAACTGAAATCTTGTGATCCACCTTTATATACAGATTATGCGCAACATTAAAACTATGAACTCACCAACCTTTGTGTTGACACTTTTAAGCATGTTTATGCTCAGGTTCCCTAGAAGTCTTCCGCTGTTTTCTTATATGTTAGACAAGCTATGTGAATGGAGTCTTACATTGCATATTTATCAAGGAAACGTTGCATTCACCAAATCATCACCATGTATCTTATTTTGACTACATTGTCAACGGAATTACTATTGTAAACTATTATTTACGGTGATTGTCTATATGTAGAAATCATCAGATGTCGAAAACCTTTGATTTAAATATTCATTTATGGTGTGCCTTTTCAAAAAAATGCAATGTTTACAAAACGTATCATATAGAGGTCAAATACCTCGCAATGAAATCAATGAACGACGTGTTCGTCCATATGGATTTAGAGCGATCGTCACAGCTGGGGTGTCCCGGGTAGAGTAAGTTGCGAGATAATCCCACAACCTTTAAGATGTTCCTGGAAAGCATCGCTTAGGTATTCACCTCCTCTATTGGTACGAAGTACCTTGATTGTTTTGTTGAGTTGATTTTGTACTTCATTTTGATATTCTTTGAATGCTTCAAAAGTTTCGTCCTTGTGTCTTAACAAGTAGACATATCCTAAACAACTGAAGTCATCAATGAAAGTAACGAAGTATCTTTCACCATTCCTAGCCATGGGCTTAAAGGGTCCACACGCATCCGAACGTATTAATCCCAATAAGTCTTTAGCCCTTTCATAGGTCCCTTTGAAAGGTGTTTTAGTCATTTTGCCTTGTAAACAAGATTCACATACATCAAACGAGTCTAGCTCATTTGATTTCAAAAGACCACTCTTTTGAAGTGTATGCATTCGGCTCTTGTTTATATGACCAAGGCGACAATGCCATAAGTAGGAATCACTCAAATCCCTTTTGAGTTTCTTGGTGTTTGCATGGAATATTGAGCTATTGAATGATGTGTCATCATGAACCAATTCATAAATACCATTTAAAGGCGAAGCCTTAAAATAGAACACATTATCTAAAGAAACATGGATATCATCATTAATAAAATTAAGATTAAAACCAAATTGTCTTAAACGGGATACAGAAATAATGTTTCGAGTCAAATCAGGTGCATACAAAACATTTTTCAAAACAAGCTCCAAACCAGTTGGTAGCTTCAAAATATAGTCTCCTTGAGCTTCAACGTGCACCTTTGCACCATTTTCCATGAAGAGACTCGTTGTTCCCACATCTTGTTTATTTCTTTTGAATCCCTACAAAGAATTGTAAAAATATGAGTTCCATATCCTGTATCTAATACCCATGTATTAGAAGAAGTAATACTAAGCTCAACGCATACCATATATACATTACCTGAGGTTTGCCCTGCATCCCTCTTTTCTTTCAACTCCTTTAGGTAGATCGGGCAGTTGCGTTTCCAGTGACCCATCTCACCACAACCAAAGCACGGATCTTCCTTGGGGTTTGCTTATCCAGCAACCTTTTGCTTCTTGTTTTCGTTGGTTAGGGTAACCATCTTCCCCTTTCCCTTGCCCTTGCCATGGTAGGCAAGTCCTTTCTTCTTGGCCACCTTTGGCTTGGAAGTAGAATTGTTCTTAGACCCGCCTTCATTGATCATAAGCACGGGTGAAGCCCTTTTACCCATGCTTGATTCGGCCGTCCTAAGCATGGCATGCAATTCGCCAATGCTTTTATCCCAACCATTCATGTTGTAATTCAACATGAATGTGTCAAACC
Source organism: Rutidosis leptorrhynchoides (assembly GCF_046630445.1). NCBI lineage: Eukaryota > Viridiplantae > Streptophyta > Magnoliopsida > Asterales > Asteraceae > Rutidosis > Rutidosis leptorrhynchoides. The sequence goes on along the minus strand of NC_092333.1, from coordinate 596,523,264 downwards.
TTTTTGACAAAGAGTTGAGGATAAGGTCCGTGGCTAATTCATTAGACACGTTACAGTTTAGACGGTGCAATCGATCAATGAGACTTTTCATCTTAAGGCCATAAGATGAAATAGATTGGGAGTCGTCCATACGACATGCATGAAGCGCTCGAACCATTTTAAAGCGCTCAACACGAGCTTGTTGAAGGAACATCTCCTTCAATTGCGTGATCATGTCATATGCACTATGATGCTCGAAGTCCTTTTGGAGTTCGAGGATCATAGTCCCAAGCATAAGGCAAGAAACTTGCACCGAATCGGCGCAATGTTTCTCCCAATATGCCATACCTTCGGCATCATCCTCCTCGGGTTGGTCGGGAATGGGGTCTTCCAACACATACGCTTTATCCTCGAGTTTGAGGACAATCCTAAGATTGCGGTACCAATCCATAAAGTTCGTATGGTTGAGTTTTTCTTTTTCGAGGATGGACCTCAATGATATGTTATTAAAGTTGATTGGTGCGTTTGGAATGTTGTTGTTATTGGTGGCCATCTACAAAATTTAACAAAGTTTATTTAAGTATCAATTTTAATTTAACAATCAATACCCTTTTAAATTCAATTGATATATTAAATTTTAGAATCCAACGGTAAACCAAATTCCGGTTAGGTGACCTTTATCCCGTTATTTGATTTAGCTAGGTAGTCATTTATATGACAATTGCAATCCCTTTGCAACATCTAAGGTATAGGATCATGCAATCGTTTTGCATGGCATATTTATCCTATCAACGCCTATTTGTTCCTCATGCTTCGGTAACCCTAAGTTCATGATTTCCAAATCAAGTCGTCCTATTTATGTAAACATGTAAACTTAACATACAAGTGGTTAGGTGACCTTAATCCCACAAGCATGTGAAATTCACCTTAATCATATTAGTTTGCTTATAATGGTTAGGTGACCTTTATCCCATTATGAGTTCCCTAATATGTCTAAGTGTCACACAAAAGGATGGTGTTTAACTTGTTTGCCTTGTTAATAAGGGATTTTTAAGTTTTCATTATTTTGTAACAACCCAACCCGTATTTCCATACGATAAATTTTTTTTTTTTTATACACATTTACGCGCCAATTAAATATGTAAACCATTCCACAATTCCATTTAAACGTACATCAATTTAAATGTTTACAAAAGGCACAAAGGCCATTAATTAAGTTCAATACAAGTTTGACCCACTACAACGATAGTTTATAATCCAAACGACACTTGAGCATGGTTTGGGGCTAAACTACCCAAAACGGCAGGCCAAGTTCAAAAGCTATCCCAAAAGCACCCCCCGTCAACATAAACGGGAGACCACTAATCCAACCGTATGCCCTTACCCTTGTCCAAGCCGGAACCTATAAAATGGTAAACACGAGAGGGTAAGCAAGGCTTAGTGAGTGCAACAATTATACATACATATATATAACCTACTTACTTGCAAACACTCACCAAATCCGCATACATACTAGTTACATAATTAGCATACATTTCACATGTATAACGCTAAGTACCACGATTACAAGGCTAGTATAATAATAGCATATAACACAACAATATAATATGCTAAAACATAAGTATAACGATGATGTTCACAACATCCATAGTACTCAAGATCCCAAGGCTAGCCCAACTAATGGTATCATCAACATCGAACTTAAATCCCATTCGCCTACATTAATGTGGTATCATCAACACCGAACTTTAAACCCACATATGAGGTATCGTCAACAACGAACTTTAAACCCTCATCAACGTCACTAAATAATCGTATGGCATCGTCAACATCGAACTTTAATTCCATACGTATGAGGTATCGTCAACAACGAACTTTAAACCCTCATCAACAACAATATACTCTAGGGTATGGTATCGTCAACAACGAACTTTAACCCATACCTCACAAGTAAATAAATTATATACATGCATATATAATTATTCCACTCACCTTATCGTCTTCGGTGAATTAGGAAGTAAGCTCGCAAACTTCAAAGTAAAGCACCTATTACAATATGCATATAATTAACACACCATCAAGTTGAATTAAATGTCAACTTCTAACACCCGAGCATTTAATGGCCCGAGCATTAATTGACTCATCTACACCAACCACCCAAAATTTGTCAAGACTCATTATAATCACTAAAGCTAGTGAATTAAAGTCCATTACTCTTCAACTAGCACAACCTAGGGTATTTCTCACCCATTTTACCCAAATTAGGTCAACTTTGACTCATGTGACCCATCTAACACTTAAACACATAATTTTGGTCAAACATGACCCATTTAACATCTCTTTCAACTTTGAACAAGTGTTTTAATGCTTACAACACCTTTGACACTTACAAACCTCATTACATTAGACCAAAACCCTAGATTATGATAATTAGGGTTTCCTTTCAACAATCTAACCCAAGATCCACCCATTTATCCCTCAAATGGGTCATACAAACCCCACATGAACCAAACCCTAGCTTAAACAAAATAAAACTCAAAACAAAGAGTTAAGACTTACCAATACAATCACAACGTAGCTAGAGACGTAGGGAGCAACTTTAAAACTTGGATTCGGGTGAGATTTGGTCTCCTTCTTCTCCGAGTGAGCTTTCTCTCACTAAACCCTAACTCTCTCTCTCTCTAAATTGAATGTGGTGTAGGTGAAGATGTGTTAAATGAGTTAGGATAACTCATTTATCAGTTTTCTAGATAACCGTCCACAAGTGAAAAGACTTAAACACCCCCAAAGATGCCATTTAAATTGGGTCAAATTTGTCAAACTGCGACATCTGTCCCGTTTCGCGACAATCTGTCGCGTTACGCGACGTCCAAACGCGACAAACCACAACAGAACGTGATAACCTTGACAGAACTGGGTTTCTGAATCTGTCGCGTTTCAGCCTACTTTGTCGCGTATTGCGACGCACCCGGACGCGATGAAACCCATTCAGACGCGACAGAAGACCTGATCAAACCATTTTCCATTATTTTCACACATTAAACTAAAATAAACGATCATAGATGCAATAATAAATGTACCCGATGTTAATTACGCACCTTAAGTCATATTCGAGGAAAACGGGATGTTACAACTCTCCCCCACTTGAATCGGAGCGCGTCCTCGCGATCCAAGCCGCATGACAAGAGGGTAGGTAAACCAACACGAATTCTTCGGGCTCCCAAGTAAATTCGGAACCTTTACTACGACGCCATTGAACTTTAAAAGTTCTCACTTCTTTATTTCTCAACCTTTTGACCTTCTCATCGAGTATAGCAATCGGCTCCTCAATATACTCTAACTTATTGTTTAGCTCAATTTCGTCTAAAGGCATCCAAGAAGAATCATCCGCAAGACACTTACGAAGATGGAAAACATGGAATGTATCATGGATCCCTGCAAGCTCTTCGGGTAATTCCAAACGATACGCAACTTCACCAACACGAGCAAAAACCTTAAACGGCCCAATAAACCGAGGAGCTAACTTTCCCCGTTTTCGAAACCGAATAATACCTTTCCATGGCGAAACCTTAAGCATCACCATATCACCTTCTTGAAATTCGATCATTCATCTATGCTTGTCGGCATACGACTTTTGTCTATCTTGCGCCTTTTTCAAATGGTCCCGAATAGTATCGATCTTGTTATTCGTCTCCAAAACCAAATCGGTACTCCCGATTTCTCTTTGACCCACTTCACCCCAACAAATTGGAGTTCGACACGTACGCCCATAAAGCATCTCGTAAGGTGGCATCCTGATACTAGTATGATAACTATTATTGTACGAGAATTCCACCAATGGTAAGTGCTCATCCCAACTACCACGGAAATCGATAATACACGCTCGTAACATATCCTCCAAAGTTTGATTCGTACGTTCGGTTTAACCGCCCGTTTGAGGATGATATGCTGTGCTTAACTTCAATTGCGTACCCATATCTTCATGAAACTTCTCCCAAAATCGAGATGTGAAACGGGTATCTCGATCCGAAATAATAGATATAGGAACCCCATGTCGCGAGACCACTTCCTTGATAAACAACTTAGCCAAGGCCTCTGACGATATCGCTTCTTTAATGGGAATAAACAAAGCACTTTTCGTCAAACGATCAACTATCACCCAAATTGTATCAAATTGGGTTCTCGCCGTCTTAGGCAACTTTGTAATGAAATCCATGGTAATGTGCTCCCATTTCCATTTCGGGATTTCTAACGGTTACAATTTACCATACGGATTTTGGTGTTCGGCCTTTACTTGCAAACAAGTAACACATTGTTCAACATATTTTACAACATCATGTTTCATGCCCGGCCACCAATAATCCTTCCTCAAATCATGATACATTTTCGTCGCGCCCGGATGAATGGAATATTTTGACTTATGTGCTTCATCAAGTAGCACCCGTCGGAAATCACCCATCTTAGGCACCCACACCCTTCCTTGAAAAGACAACAACCCACACAGGCCCATAGTAATGAACTCCGATTGGCCCACGATTCGCTCCGTATGCTTGTTGTGAACATAAGCCTCTATTTGAATCTCACCAAGCTTCTCTAGGAAATTGTTGGTAATAATCAAACGTAACGATCCCACTTTTATCGCCGGATGTTGTCTCTTTCGACTCAATGCATCCGCGACAACATTCGCCTTACCCGGATGATAAAGTATCTCATAATCATAATCTTTCACCACATCCATTCACCTACGTTGGTGATAATTCAAATCTCGTTGATTAAAGAGATGTTTCAAACTCTTATGATCCGAATAAATCGTACACTTAACACCATACAAGTAATGGCCCCAAATTTTCAACGCATGCACCACCGCCGCCAACTCAAGATCATGAGTCGGATATCTCGTTTCGTGTTCCTTCAATTGTCGAGAGGCATAGGCGATGACTTTACCTCTTTGCATAAGAACACACCCGAGCCCATTGAGAGAAGCATCACAATAAACCGTCATATCTTCCACACCTTCCGGCAATACTAACACCGGAGCTTGACATAACTTCTCCTTCAACAATTGAAAAGCAATTTCTTGCTCGTTCTCCCAATTAAACCTAGCATTTTTTCTTGTCAACTTCGTCAATGGAGAAGCAATCTTAGAAAAGTCTTGGATAAATCGACGATAATAACCGGCCAATCCGAGAAAACTCCGGATTTCCGTAGGCGTAGTCGGTTGTCTCCAACTCTTCACCGTCTCTATCTTCCCTGGATCTACTTGAATGCCGTCTTTGTTCACAATGTGACCAAGGAATTGAACCTCCCTTAGCTAAAATTCACATTTGGAGAGCTTAGGATACAACTTCTCCTTTCGTAACGTCTTCAATACTTCACGCAATTGACGTTCATGTTCGTTCATACTCTTCGAGTAGACTAGTATGTCGTCAATGAACACAATCACCGACTTGTCCAACATGGGTTGGCACACCCGGTTCATAAGATCCATGAATGCCGCCGGTGCATTCGTAAGACCAAAAGGCATTACCACGAACTCAAAATGCCCATAACACGTTCGAAAAGCCGTTTTCTCAATATCTTCCTCACAGACCCGCATTTGGTGATAGCCGGACCGTAGGTCAATCCTTGCGAAATATGTCGCACATTGGAGTTGGTCAAACAAATCGTCAATCATAGGCAATGGATAACGATTTTTGATTGTCACCTTATTTAACTCCCGATAATCGATGCACATCCGCATACTACCATCCTTCTTTTTCACGAATAAAACCGGAGCGCCCCACGGCGAAGCACTCGGTCGAATAAAACCCTTCTCAAGCAACTATTAGGTTTGATTTAACAACTCTTACATTTCCGTTGGTGCTAAATGATAAGGATTTTTAGCAATGGGAGTAGCTCCTGGAACCAACTCAATACGAAATTCAACTTGTCTTTCCGCCGGAACACCCGGTAACTCATCCGAAAAAACGTCTTCGAATTCACTAACTACCGGAATTTCAAGAATAGGTGGTGGCTCATTACGAGTATCAACAACATGGTTAAGAAAATCCATGCCACCACAAACAAGAAAACGGCGTGCCCGTGCAAAAGAACATATCGGCACAAGTCTCCTCCGTTTATCACCGTGAATAATTATCTCTCCCCCACTTGGGGTCTTCACACGAATAGATTTCTCATGGAATGTGATATCGGCTCTATTACGATCGAGCCAATCCATACCAACAACGATGTCAAAATCGCCCAAAGTCATAGGGATGAGATCAATTTTAAAGTTTTCGGCACCAAAAACAACGTCACAATTCTTACACACATCGACCACTAGCACCGTCTTGCCGTCTGCTATTTCGACTTCTACCGGATGACTTAACTTAGCTAACGGTTTATCAAGTTTAGGCACAAATTTTGGAGACACAAACGATAAATTTGCACCGCTATCAAAAAGATTCCTTGCCGGATTAGAATTAACCAATTAGGTACCTGAGACAACTTCGTTGGATTGCTTGGCTTCGTCGTTAGTCATCAAAAAGTTTCGCCCTCGAGCCGTACCCGCCGCCTTCTCTAGCCTTTTAACATTATCGTTGTTCAAATCGGGACACTCTGACTTTCGGTGTCCTTCTTTGTTGCAATTAAAACAAGTGAGCTTGTTTGTTGAATTTGGCTTCGGACAATCTCGAGCCATATGTCCACGTACCCCACAATTGTAGCAAGTAGGGACAAAGTTCTCAAAATCACCGGGGAGCGCCCTTCTTCACACTATTGACACTTTCGGAACCCTTTTTGTTCTTGTTCTTTTTATTTGAAAAGTTCAAATGACTCGAACCTTCAAACTTTCTTTTTGAAAAAGTGAAATCGCTTTTTCTTGGAACCTCCGGCTCAAAACCTCGAGCTAACTCGAATAGCTCTTCAAAAGTCTTAGCCATACCCCGACTAATCTTACCCTTGAACTCGTCGTTCAAAGTACGGTAGAAATCTTTCATTAGCTTGTGATCGTCACCAACATATTCCGGGCAAAAGCGAGTCTTTGCCAAAAAGGTAGACTTGAGAGTAACCAAGTCCATTGAACCTTGTTGCAAATGATGCAATTCGTCCCGGATTCTATCAAGGTCGGAAGGAGTTCGGTATTCTTGGAAGAATTCCTTTTTAAACTCCTCCCATGTCAAGCTCATGCATTGCTCTTCACCATATAAATTGATTTTATCGTCCCACCACAACTTCCTTCCTCACGTAGCATGCTAGACCCATATCTAGTCTTCTTTTTAGGAGGACATTCCGCGGTACGGAAAGCTCCCTCGATATCGGAAATCCAACAAGTGCTTTTCAATGGATCCCTCACCCCATTAAACATCGGAGGTTGAGTATCCTTGAAATTCTTGTAGTGGAAGTCCCGCCTTCCACCCCCACCATTACCTTCACCCCCTTTGCCTCGAGGATAAATGTTTCTAGTTTTCAAAGCCTCCTCTATTGCGGCTTTCATTCATTCATTTATCATTTCGGTCACTTGTCCATCAACCGACTCTTGGAAAACCTTTCGAACGTCGTCAAGAAAGTCCTTTTTTAGTCTTTTAAAGATGGCCTCGACCTTGACCGTGAATTCGGGGTCCTCGCTTGTACCACCGATATCGTTATCGTGTCCGTTTCTCGTCTTCATTCTATAAAACGGAAAAGCTTAAACCATGAACGAAAAGGCACAACACATAAGTATAAACATACGTACCACACTACCCCATCTTGCTCAACAATCGTCGTACATTACTCGTTTGACACGATTTGCACCCGTAACAACGGTAGCTAATCGTTGTTACGCGAGCACGTCGCATTAACTCGCTAGTACAACGTCCGTCTTGCTTGATGATTTCTAAACCCAACACAAAACAATTAGCACAAGGTTAGTTCACATAAACCAAGGCACTAACAATTCCCGATTCGACCCAAAGTCCTATAAGTCCCGCATAAAGCGCTCACCAATAAAGCCCAACTCTAGGCACCTATCTCAAGTCGCCTAAATCCCTTAGACTATGCTCTGATACCACTTGTAACAACCCAACCCGTATTTCCATACGATAAATTTTTTTTTATACACATTTACGCGCCAATTAAATATGTAAACCATTCCACAATTCCATTTAAACGTACATCAATTTAAATGTTTACAAAAGGCACAAAGGCCATTAATTAAGTTCAATACAAGTTTGACCTTCTACAACGATAGTTTATAATCCAAACGACACTCGAGCATGGTTTGGGGCTAAACTACCCAAAACGGCAGGCCAACTTCAAAAGCTATCCCAAAAGCACCCCCCGTCAACATAAACGGGAGACCACTAATCCAACTGTATGCCCTTACCCTTGTCCAAGCCGGAACCTATAAAATGGTAAACAACGAGAGGGTAAGCAAGGCTTAGTGAGTGCAACAATTATACATACATACATATAACCTACTTACTAGCAAACACTCACTAAATCCACATACATACTAGTTACATGATTAGCATACCTTTCACATGTATAACGCTAAGTACCACGATTACAAGGCTAGTATAATAATAGCATATAACACAACAATATAATATGCTAAAACATAAGTATAACGATGATGTTCACAACATCCATAGTACTTAAGATCCCAAGGCTAGCCCAACGAATGGTATCATCAACATCGAACTTAAATCCCATTCGCCTACATTAATGTGGTATCGTCAACACCGAACTTTAAACCCACATATGAGGTATCGTCAACAACGAACTTTAAAACCTCATCAACGTCACTAAATAATCGTATGGCATCGTCAACATCAAACTTTAATTCCATACGTATGAGGTATCGTCAACAACGAACTTTAAACCCTCATCAACAACAATATACTCTAGGGTATGGTATCATCAACAACGAACTTTAACCAATACCTCACAAATAAATAAATTATATACATGCATATATAATTATTCCACTCACCTTATCGTCTTCGGTGAATTAGGAAGTAAGCTCGCAAACTTCAAAGTAAAGCACCTATTACAATATACATATAATTAACACACCATCAAGTTGAATTAAATGTCAACTTCTAACACCCGAGCATTTAATGGCCCGAGCATTAAATGACTCATCTACACCAACCACCCAAAATTTATCCAGACTCATTATAATCACTAAATCTAGTGAATTAAAGTCCATTACTCTTCAACTAGCACAACCTAGGGTATTTCTCACCCATTTTACCCAAATTAGGTTAACTTTGACTCATGTGACCCATCTAACACTTAAACACATAATTTTGGTCAAACATGACCCATTTAACATCTTTTTCAACTTTGAACAAGTGTTTTAATGCTTACAACACCTTTGACACTTACAAACCTCATTACATTAGACGAAAACCCTAGATTATGATAATTAGGGTTTCCTTTCAACATTCTAACCCAAGATCCACCCATTTATCCCTCAAATGGGTCATACAAACCCCACATGAACCAAACCCTAGCTTAAACAAAATAAAACTCAAAACAAAGAGTTAAGACTTAACAATACAATCACAACGTAGCTAGAGACGTAGGGAGCAACTTTAAAACTTGGATTCGGGTGAGATTTGGTCTCCTTCTTCTCCGAGTGAGCTTTCTCTCACTAAACCCTAACTCTCTCTTTCTCTAAATTGAATGTGGTGTAGGTGAAGATGTGTTAAATGAGTTAGGATAACTCATTTATCAGTTTTCTAGATCTAAAACCGTCCACAAGTGAAAAGACTTAAACACCCCTAAAGATGCCATTTAAATTGGGTCAAATTTTTCAAACATCGACATCTGTCGCGTTACGCGACGTCCAAACGCGACAAACCACAACAGAACGTGATAACCTTGACAGAACTGGGTTTCTGAATCTGTCGCGTTTCAGCCTACTTTGTCGCGTATCGCGATGCACCAGGACGCGATGAAACCCATTCAGACGCGACAGAAGACCTGATCAAACCATTTTCCATTATTTTCACACATTAAACTAAAATAAACGATCATAGATGCAATAATAAACATACCCGAGGTTAATTACGCACCTTAAGTCATATTCGAGGAAAACGGGATGTTACATATTTCTAGTTTAAGAAAACTTTTATACCATACACTAACATGCATTTAGTGTGTGGTACTTGTGAAAATCCATTTTCATGTCATGTAATAAAGCCAATTTTATTACTTTGAAATAAACATTTTATTATGTTTTAATAACCAATTATTAAAATCCATTTAGCCATTTTTAATTTAACCAATTAAATTATATTTTGTTCTTTGCATGTTATTAATAATTTCTAATTCAACCAATTAAATTATAGTTTTGTATTGTCTATTTTCTTGTAGCAACCAAACATACAATCCATAATCAAACAATAAACAACCAAGCATGCAAAACAATTTGTTCACAATCAAGCCAATTTGGTGAACATTTGTTTAGTCGAAAACAAATGTCACCGGTTAATGGGGATAAACACAAATTAAGAGATTTCAAAGTCTCCCACTTAATCTTGCATCTTCCTTGTCTCTATCTTGTGCATCTTCATCTTTTACAAAATATATCCTAATACATTTTTCTCTAAAAAAATGAAAATAAATTACATAACCAAAAGAATAAATAATATTACAAACCAAATGAATGAATAATACAACCATATTGAATGATTAACAAATCAATCAAACAAACATCCATTCAAACACAAGGTCAAGGCTATGATTGTGAACATCAACATACAACAAATATGACCAAAATGGAAGAGCCCAAAACCCATTTTGGGACTCAAAGATTTCAGCCAAACCATCAAACCCACCCAAACCCTTTAATTTTTGCATTTTACTTTCATGCATCTACATAAAATGCAAAATATATATTGAGTTTAATAACCATCTCGAAGCATATTTCAACAACTTCGGCTCTGATACCATTGTTGGGATTTAACAAGTTTCAATATACTTAAAACATTTTAAGAATCAAATTAAAGCGGAAGCATCTATATATTACCATATAAAACTTGTTAATCTTTAACCATTTAAAGTTAAATCCCAATTAGGATCAAGTCATGAAATATACTTACAAACTACAAGCAAGAAAAGAGTTTATACCTACTCCAAGCTTGTTGGTGTATGATGAAGATGATGATAAAGAATGGAGCCTCAAATGGATGAAACCTCAAGTAGTTATACCCCAAACTTGTGCACCAACACCCTAGCTTTTGGTTAGGATTTAATTACACTTGAATGAGCTTGCAAAAAAATTAAAATGAAGCCTCTCTTGTGCACAAAAGCTACGGCCAGAGTAGCAAAAGGAACAAGGCAGATTTTTTTTTTGCTTTACTTGAAATGTAGTTGCATGTATGTGTGGTCTCCAACATGTCTTGGTTAATATGCTTAAGGTATGGGAAGAAACCAAATAAACAAATGCATGCTTACTTCAACTCCCATGCCACTTCCATGTTTTTATAAAATAGTTTTATAAGACTTGACATAATTTATAAACTTGCATATTTTATAAACTTGTTTTTGTAAAATTAGATTTTATAAAACAAATTTTATAAACTTGCATTTTATAAATTATGTATACATTATTTATAAAACCAATTATATAAAATTTCATATTATTTGTTATGTATACTTTATTTTATAAAATCAATTTTATAAAATGTAACATAACTTATTTAATTATTTAACCTATAAATAATTAAATCCTTATCATATAAATTATTCCATAATTTATATATATACATATCAAGTGTTATTGTTTTAGAAACCATTTTCTTAAAATTCAAGTGTCGCGTAATTTAATCAACGATTCTGACACATAAACAAACTGGTCTTAGCAACGCCGGTTTGATCAAGTTTCTGACACATAAACAAACCGGCTTTCTCAAGGCCGGTTTGTTAAAAGCTTAATTTTTCTAACCCTAGTTCTTGACACATTATGTGATGATCGCTCCAAATCCATATGGACAATACGTCATTCATTGATTTCATTGCGAGGTATTTGACCTCTATATGATACATTTTGTAAACATTGCATTCTTTTGAAAAGGCACACCATAAATGAATATTTAAATCAAAGGTTTTCGACATCTGATGATTTCTACATATAGACAATCACCGTAAATAATAGTTTACAATAGTACTTCCGTTGACAATGCAGTCAAAATAAGATACGTGGTGATAATTTGGTGAATGCAACGTTTCCTTGAAAAGTATGTCATGTAAGACTCCATGCACATAGCTTGTCTAACATATAAGCAACAGCGGAAGACTTCTAGGAAATTTGAGAATAAACATGCTAACAAGTATCAACACAAAGATTGGTGAGTTCATAGTTTTAATGTTTCGCATAATCTGTGTATAAAGGTGGATCACAAGATTTCAGTTGTTTCATCCAGAAACGTTTATCAAAATATTCTACAAGATTGAGCACCCTGGTAACTAAACTTAACGTATATATAATTTGTACCCTTTGTAAAATCATCTTAATAGTACACGCAAACCAACGTGTGCGCTTCTCAAATAACATACGTCCGTTAAAAGACTAGCGCTCTAGCTCAGACGGGGATATCAAGCCCTATGGATCCATATACTACTACTCGCACCCACCAGTTCTTATAACTGGTAGTTACTAGTTACCAAAGCTAAGGGATTTTCGGTTCAAACTCAGTGTAGAATTTAGTATGTACTTGTATCCATTGCGTTTAAAATAAAGTGCATGTATTCTCAACCCAAAAATATATATTGCAAAAGCAATTTAAAAGGGAGCAAATGAAACTCACCTTAGCAGCACATAAAGTTGTTCACCAAAACGTGACCGAAACTCGGAATATCAAATAACCGTAGATCTCAACCTAGAGAACATATGTTGGTCAATAAATGTCTATGAAGCTAGGTCAGGTCATAGTGTATAACAATCCTAATGCTCGAGATCGACATACAAAAGTTATCCAAAGTCGTTTCAAAAAGTCAATTTTGACAATAGTTCAACAAAACGAGACATACCTTATATAAGGATTCATTTACTCGGTTGGTAATATTCAAAAATCCAATTTATCAATCTCGTAAACAAGTTGTTTAAATCTTAATTGTAGATTCAAAAGCAATTTCAATTAACGTTAATCATAATTCAGTTGATCATATCTTTTAATCCGTTCATCGAAATTATTCGATATCTAAATGAAAAGTTATTGATTTTTCGTCAGCTTTCCAAAAACATGTATATCATATACCTTTTACCAGTAATATATGTATTTACTTCGTTATTCATCATAACTGTTTAACGACAAAATTTAGCATACAAGCAAGCATATATATATATATATATATATATATATATATATATATATATATATATATATATATATATATATATATATATATATATATATATATATATATATATACTCGAGCACTAGACATGGATACACAATTAATGTATAAAAGATAAAATATGAGTGCTTACGTATCAATATTGAGATTCAATATTGTAAGAAAGTACGTAGACGCAACAGAGATGATAAATACTAGATTTGATTCACAAATATACCCTCGAACATTACCCATAATCTCCTTGACAATAATCCATAATTTCCTTAGCTCTATCCCGCTCAAAAACCCATTTTGAAGGTGACACGCTCATAACCTCGTTGTAGTATTTTAGATATATATACTACTAATAATAATATTATAATAAGATTAATAATAATAATAATAATAATAATAATAATAATAATAATAATAATAATAATAATATAAAAAAAAAATAATACAGAGGAATGAATCGAGCTTTTATAGTATGTGGCCTGCTACAGTACCTCATTCGATCGCATGAGTTTTCAGTGTTTTTGCCATGCGATCGCATGGCCGCCTTATCCTGTTTTTGTTTGCTAGTTCGTCGACATCAAATAGTGTTTACTGTAGCAATAGAATTTTACTGTAGCAAATAGTATTTTACTGTAGCAAATCACGGTTTCACTGTAGCACTGTAGCAAATTACGGTTTCACTGTAGCAAATAGTGTTTTACTGTAGTAAATAGTGTTTTACGGTAGGAAAGTCATTTTACTGTAGAAAATAGTGTTTTACGGTAGGAAAGTCATTTTTACTTGTACATATATATATATACATACATATAATTGTTCATGAATCGTCGAGAGCAGTCAAATGTAATTTAATACATGAAACAGTTCTAAAATTTTAAGATTCAACTTCATAGATTTTGCTTATCGTGTCGGAAACATTAAATCATTTAAAGATAAAGTTTAAATTTGGTCAGAAATTTTCGGGTCATCACAGTACCTACCCGTTAAAGAAATTTCGTCCCGAAATTTAAGTGAGGTCGTCATGGCTAACAATAGAAATGTTTTCATGACGAATATGATTTGATAAATAGAATTTTATCACCGTTGAATTATATGGATAAAACAATCCGATTTCTCGAAGCGTATGAGAGAAGTTATCGTAAAAGAGTGAAATGAAAGAATAGAGATTCGTCTTAGCTTTTGACGTAGTTACGATTGATTTCCGGAATTTAAGGAATAGAAAATCTTCATAATCTAAATAAGATTTGATTCTTCGGAATTTGCGGAAATTAGGATTTTCTTTGATTAAATGCGTAATCTATCTCGATTGCTATAAATTGACCTCTTCTGTTTCATTTATTTTCACCACTCCTATAATCTTCTTTCTTATTTCATACATCCCAATAGATTGTGAAAATGCTTAATCCAGTTCTGATTCTTGATATTTTCCTGGCTATCGTATCCTTCATTCTTCTTTTTCATCTACCACCAGAGGAAGTTATTTTCTTCTACTATTACCTTGGGGTTATAGTGTTTTTCATTCTCCTGTGTCTTTATATTGCTATACGCATTGATATACATGGTTTGTAATTTCGGGGTTGTTATCAGGCTTTATGTTCTCCATTATATTTCGGAGCTTCATGCTTTCGTTTTCTCTTCCCGACCTTAAGTCAAGCGAATAATGGTCCAGAATTCGTAGGTATGAATTTCAGAATAAACATAATTAATGTTCTAAGAAAGAAACGGTAATGGCACAATCCGACTTGTCAAATTATCAGAATATCCGGAAAAGACCGAATCATCAAGAAATATATTTTCTTGATATATTTAGAGATTATATAGAATGAAAGAGTTATGTAACATGGTTTATGATGAGGGTGTGATCTGTGAACCTTTGTCACATTCTATTAGAAACTCAACATGACTTACTGTAATATAATCACGTTGATCAAGTGTCATTATATTATACTAACTCATGCTTCAGTTCCCAACATTACTTCAAAACATCCATTTTTTTTTCGAATTTTTCAGATTTTAGAAACTAAAATAGTTTCTTTTATGATGTAAAACAGATAACGCGAAGAGGTAATGATTTCAGATAAGAATGATTTCGAAAAATATCTTCAGAAATATGGAGGATATTTATAATGGGAGATACGATGATATCTTAGAATATTTAAGATAAGATGATGATGAAGAATATTGTCCGCAAAGGTTTTAGAGTAAGGAGCAAGGTATTCGCTAATGATTTCAGCAGACTCTGAATCATTTGGATTCTTTGAAGGTAGATTTAGTCTTTGTGATTTGTCTACAGCCTCCTTCATGGTCTGCTCAATCCGTTTTTCAATTCCAAACCTTCTCTTTTTCTATGCTTTACCACCATACTATTCTTTATCATCAAACTTTTGACTGTTAAGGTCGTTTACAGTTTTTGCTGCTTCATCAACATTTTTCCAAAATTCGGAGAACTAGTTTCGTAGTTTGGGGTGTTTTTCAAAAACTTCACATTCGAAGTATGTAAGTCCAGGAGGTAGACGTTATATGTACACATATAACTGTTGGCGTAGACGTGCTACAAGATTTCAAGATACTGATTGCTAATTCCCGATAGTTGGTATCGCAATTGCCGTTACAAGATGTGGATGAGTACATGATACAGTTTCAATGAGTATAAGGATTTTTCGGAAGGTCAAAGATCAATGAAGTTGTTGGTAAATTTACTGCTGATGTGGTGGAACATGAAAGGTTCCCCAGTAACAAAAACGTATATGCCAAAATTACAAGTCTGAAAGGTCATCGTTGACTGGTTGAATGGTTGATAATACTGGATACTTTGAAAAGGAATTGCAAGGTTATTTTTGGTAAAAACAATACCAAAGGATCTTTCACAGTTTTGAAGTCAAAGTATAGCTTTGAAAGATGTAGAGATCTAAGAATGATTTCACCGGTTCAGAGTTATGACTTGAATTTTGATCCGTCAATATCAGAATATGTAATTGAATTTGTATGAAAACGATTGTATATCGCTGTGAGCATAGTTAATAATTTTTGAATCAAAGTTGAAGAATGTACAATATAACATATTAATTGTGAACTTATATATTTCCCGAGTATTACCTACCCGTTAAAGATTTCACAATTAATACTTTGTACAAAAGAATTTTTATTACCGTTTTTATGAAAATATATGTATGTATATTTTCTTCAGATGTAATACAGATTTAATGAGTTAATATCATATTAAGCTCAATTGATTTTCGGCTTGAATTAGAAATGAATAATCTCTAAAATATTAAAGATTACATAATCTTTGCGGAGTATTTCGCTAATGAAATCAATACTTCATTATTTATTCTTATTGATATTCCTTGGTGAAGGGTGTTGATATTCGTGGAATTCTTGCAAACTTCGCAAGGTGCAAATGATGTTTTCTAGAAAGTTTCGAGTGCATCGAAGATGAAAGTGTAAAATCAACCATATTATTGAATAATACACTTGGTTTCTTATGAAACGGAATTCTTTGGATTGAAACAGAGATTGTAGTTAACGAAGGTTAAGTTGTTAACGAAGGATGTACATCATAGCATATTAGTAATATGAATTTAACCGAGTAGTATTTACCCTTTTTCAATTCATACTTAATAGCTTAGTACGAAAAGATTTATGATGGTTTTAAAATATATATAAGATATACATATAAATTCTTCAGAGGGAATGAGTTAATATTTCATAACTCGTTGATATAAATATACGCGTTGTTGACTTGTAATAATATCCACGGTGCTTTCTTGAACTGGCAGAGCTTGTGATGTTAGAGGTGCTGATGATTCTAATGATGTTGACAGCACTAACTGTGCTGGTGAGGCAAAGGGTACTATTGATGCTGTTGGTAAAACCAGTGTAGCTTGTACCTTACGCATCATTCTTGTCAGGGTTTCTATTCTTCCTTCTATTTATCTGATTTACGGTTAGAACTGGGATAAATAATCTCTAAGAATTTAGAGATTACATAATCACCGTAGAATATTTCTTCGATGAAGTTATGAATCAATACTTCATCATTTATTGTTGTTGGCACTCCTTGGTATCTACGGTGCGTATGATGTTGATATCCGAAGTACAGTTTTTAGATGTGATATTGAGATGTGGGATGCGGATGTGGTTGTTGGTGGTGGTAATGGAACTGTTGTTGTTGATGATGGTGGTACTGTTTATGCTGCTGGTGCTGCTGCTGGTGTTTGTAACCTTCGCACCGTATTCTCCAAAGCCACTACCCGAGCGCGAAGCTCGTTGACTTCTTCTATTATACCGCGATGATCGGTGGTTCGGACGAGCGGACGAATAAGATTTAGAATGTGAGATAGTATATAATCATGACTAGATACTCTGGAAATGAGAGCGAAAATGGTATTACGAACAGGTTCGCCGGTAAGTGCTTCAGGTTCTTCGCCAAGAGGGCAATGTGGTGGATGGAAGGGATCGCCTTCTTCTTGTCTCCAATGACTAAGTAAGCTACGAACCCATCCCCAATTCATCCAGAATAGATGATGGCTAATTGGTTGATCCATTCCGGTTACACTGTCTTCGGAGTTCATGTGAATATCCATATCAGAATAGCTGTCAGAATTTAAGGAATTTGAACTAGATGCGTGATCCATCTTGTATAATCAGGGAATTGATTTTTGATATAAGATAGATTATAGAATTTAGATTGGTACTCCTCAATACATAATTTACATATGTATATATAATACCAAAATCCCGTAAATTACGGAGAAATTTTCGGAAGATGTCAGGAAAAGTTTACAGTAACAGATAGGCTAAGATATGAATTTTGTCAGTACACTATCTATGCAGTAAATGCAGTAAGACGTGTCTAGACTTAGGAATGATAAGCAAGTAATTTTCAACGATAAATGGTAAGCAAAACTTGGTAAAAACATATACGGTCATAGTCCAGACTCACTAATGCATCCTAACAATAACCAGTTAGACACACTCATGCAAGACCTGGTTCACTAGGACCAACGCTCTGATACCAACTGTGACGATCGCTCCAAATCCATATGGACAATACGTCATTCATTGATTTCATTGCGAGGTATTTGACCTCTATATGATACGTTTTGTAAACATTGCATTCTTTTGAAAAGGCACACCATAAATGAATATTTAAATCAAAGGTTTTCGACATCTGATGATTTCTACATATAGACAATCACCGTAAATAATAGTTTACAATAGTACTTCCATTGACAATGCAGTCAAAATAAGATACATGGTGATAATTTGGTGAATGCAACGTTTCCTTGAAAAGTATGTCATGTAAGACTCCATGCACATAGCTTGTCTAACATATAAGCAACAGCGGAAGACTTCTAGGAAACCTGAGAATAAACATGCTAACAAGTGTCAACACAAAGGTTGGTGAGTTCATAGTTTTAATGTTTCGCATAATCTGTGTATAAAGGTGGATAACAAGATTTCAGTTGTTTTATCCAGAAACGTTTATCAAAATATTCTACAAGATTGAGCACCCTGGTAACTAAACTTAACGTATATATAATTTGTACCCTTTGTAAAATCATCTTAATAGTACACGCAAACCAATGTGTACGCTTCTCAAATAGCATACGTCCGTTAAAAGGCTAGCGCTCTAGCTCGGACGGGGATATCAAGCCCTATGGATCCATATACTACTACTCGCGCCCACCAGTTCTTATAACTGGTAGTTACTAGTTACCAAAGCTAAGGGATTTTCGGTTCAAACTCAGTGTAGAATTTAGTATGTACTTGTATCCATTGCGTTTAAAATAAAGTGCATGTATTCTCAACCCAAAAATATATATTGCAAAAGCAATTAAAAAGGGAGCAAATGAAACTCACCTTAGCAGCACATAAAGTTGTTCACCAAAACGTGACCGAAACTCAGAATATCAAATAACCGTAGATCTCAACCTAGAGAACATATGTTGGTCAATAAATGTCTATCAAGCTAGGTCAGGTCATAGTGTATAACAATCCTAATGCTCGAGATCGACATACAAAAGTTATCCAAAGTCGTTTCAAAAAGTCAATTTTGACAATAGTTCAACAAAACGAGACATACCTTATATAAGGATTCATTTACTCGGTTGGTAATATTCAAAAATCCAATTTATCAATCTCGTAAACAAGTTGTTTAAATCTTAATTGTAGATTCAAAAGCAATTTCAATTAACGTTAACCATAATTCAGTTGATCATATCTTTTAATCCGTTCATCGAAATTATTCGATATCTAAATGAAAAGTTATTGATTTTTCGCCAGCTTTCCAAAAACATGTATATCATATACCTTTTACCAGTAATATATGTATTTACTTCGTGATTCATCATAACTGTTTAACGACAAAATTTAGCATACAAGCATGCATATATATATATATATATATATATATATATATATATATATATATATATATATATATATATATATATATATATATATATATATATATATATATATATATATATATATATATATATATATATATATATATATACTCGAGCACTAGACATGGATACACAATTAATGTATAAAAGATAAAATATGAGTGCTTACGTATCAATATTGAGATTCAATATTGTAGGAAAGTACGTAAACGCAACAGAGATGATAAACACTAGATTTGATTCACAAATATACCCTCGAACATTACCCATAACCTCCTTGACAATAACCCATAATTTCCTTAGCTCTATCCTGCTCAAAAACCCATTTTGAAGGTGACACGCTCATAACCTCGTCGTAGTATTTTAGGTATATATACTACTAATAATAATATTATAATAAGATTAATAATAATAATAATAATAATAATAATAATAATAATAATAATAATAATAATAATAATAATAATATAAAAATAATAATAATACAGAGGAATGAATCGAGCTTTTATAGTATGTGGCCTGCTACAGTACCTCATGCGATCGCATGAGTTTTCAGTGTTTTTGCCATGCGATCGCATGGCCGCCTTATCCTGTTTTTGTTTGCTAGTTCGTCGACATCAAATAGTGTTTACTGTAGCAAAATAGTGTACTGTAGCAAATAGTGTTTACTGTAGCAAATCACGGTAGCAAAGTCGTTTTCACTGTAGCACTGTAGCAAAATACGGTTCCACTGTAGCAAATAGTGTTTTACTGTAGCAAATAGTGTTTTACAGTAGGAAAGTCATTTTACTGTAGCAAATAGTGTTTTACGGTAGGAAAGTCGTTTTTACTTGTACATATATATATATATATACATACATATAATTGTTCATGAATCGTCGAGAGCAGTCAAATGTAATTTAATACATGAAACAGTTCTAAAATTTTAAGATTCAACTTCATAGACTTTGCTTATCGTGTCGGAAACATTAAATCATTTAAAGATAAAGTTTAAATTTGGTCAGAAATTTTCAGGTCATCACACATTATAAATAGACTACCTACTATTTCTATATTTTCACACATATTTCGCTCATCTATCTTGATTAATTTGTCAACTTGTAGATTAATATGTCTTGTCGTGATGTTAATTCGTGGGCAATCGAAATAGGAAATTGTCAAATTTCAGTTCCAAATTGAACAACACATTGTCGACAGTACAAACTGCTTGAGTTTCTTGGCTTAGCTTGTCTTATAAATAGCAACTTCCCCGTTTCCAGCCCGTGTTCGGAACGAGAGTATGGTCGAGCAAACGACCCTAAACAAAAGCGCTTCTCGGGAGGCAACCCGTGCAATAAAGTAGCAGTAGAAGAAAATAAGTGAAGAAGTGATGACAAAAGAGCATACAACTGAAGAAGCCACGAGAATGCTGAAGCCAACCAGTTCCTCAACAACCCGTAGGGAAGTACTCGTTCTCATTCGTTACTAGCTCTAAATTCTAAATATATTAAATAAAAGCCACATCCTTGCTTATCACTAAGTGTGGGATTCCAAACTCCAAAGAACCACTAGACAAAAGTTCCTAAAAAGAACTTTACTAAAAACCCTAAGTGTGGGATTTTACCACATACAAAAGGAACATTAGGGACAATGTTCATCTAAGTGTGGGATGGCAGTGTACACCTTTCTAATGTCAAATCAACCCATTACATAGATTCCATGTCGTTAACCCAAATTTCAAAATTTTTAATAAAAAAAGCCTTTGCGAATAAGTACTTTTGAACACCTAAAACGTATGCAAATAAAAGTAAGGCTTATTTAAGGCAGAAATCTTATGGGGACGAACCGATTCTCTAATAAAGCATTGCATGACTTGGCGTATTTGACCTAAATTGATTATTGTGAGGCACCTAAATAAGGCCATGAAAAGTATTCATTTGTAATGCTTCACTATTTTTTGTTGAGTGTGCCTATGTCTGTGCTCGGGATCAGAACTTGCTCTTGATCTACATTTTTGAGTAGCAAAATGTGATATAGGTGTAATCAAAAAAGCTAGTAATTTGTCATAAAAACCCTTCTTCTCCCTACATCATCACCGTCATCACCCTCACTCACTCTCTTCCATTTTTACCACTATCACCCATCTATTCACCCTTGGAAAACTTAGAAAACAAAATCACTTCACAAGGAAAATGATGTCGTTAGTCACTTACAAAGTTTTGAATAAAGGAGAAAAACTTATAAAGCAAAAAGAACCACTGGAGGTCTAAAAACGAAACCTCAAAGGATGATTGTTCGCAAAAATCCCGAAGGGAAAAGTTCAAAGAACTTCAAAAGTGCTTCACAAAATTAGTCGCACTCCTATCTTTCCTCCTTATCCGAATAAAGTCTTTAAAGAGACTATTCCATTCTTGAAAATACCCAGACACTTCACCATCACCCTTCATTTCTAGACACCCTTTATCACCTCTCTTTCACCAATAAATGGCAAATGGTCTAGAATCTATGGTTATTTCCACAATCACACTAGTAACAAGAATTTGAGTTTCGATCAAGCCTATGACGAAAAGTGCAACATGCCTGGATATGCATGATATCATATCATAGATTATAGGGAACCCCAAAATTCTTGAGTGATTTGAGTGACCCATGAGAGATAGCCAAAAAGTCATGTAACCTTATCTCATGCTAGCAGAGATAATTTCTCACCCCAACAAAGAAAGACTCGCCTTATTTTTGCTCTAATAATAAAAGGAAAACCGCTTATGCATATAGAAAGGAAAATTTGAAAGATTTCATGAAATTAAAAACTAGAAGTTTGCTTGAGGGCAAGCAAAGTCTAAGTGTGGGATATTTGATATCGGCAAAACCGACTTGTTTTTATACCCAAAAACAAGCTCGAAATTTAATAAAGTAATCGACTTTATCGAAGAATATGGTGGTTATTCGATTTATTTAGTAGATCAAGTAATTACAAGGGCATTGCAAAATGAATCAGCAAAGACGGACTTAAAACGAAGAATCTAGAGCGAAAACGGTGAAATCAAGTTACGACCTCGAAAACAGCAAACACGAGTTGCCCAAGACTAGCCACACGGGCTGCTAGACAACCAACACAGGCTTCCAGACACCCAACATGGGCTGTCATGAAGACCAGAAACATGGGCATCTCGCACGGCCAAGATCAAGCACGAGCACTCTACACGGGGCAAACTGGCTCAAAACACAGGCACCTTCCACGGCCTACCCACATTTACACGGGCAATGTCCACGGCCTGCCCAGGCCAGATCTTAGTATATATAGGATCATTTGCTTCTCATTTCAACACACACTTCAAAAACTTCAGATACACTTCACTTTCATTTCTCTCATTATAAAAGTCATACTTTCGAGGCCTTCTTCTTCGAGCGGGAAATTTAGTACCCGTAGGTGAACGGCGAAGATTATATTAGAAAGCGGTCTGGAGTCTGAAGTTATCACTTTTGTATTTTCAGAGCTCGTTTAATCTACGATACTCTTATCTTTTTATAGTATCTTCTAAAACGTCTTTCATTATGCTATTGAAAGATGATATTGTTGCCATGATTAGCGAGTAGTTATCTTTTAGTGTATGTTATGCCATAGTTAGTTACGATGTTGAAATAATGAATGTGTAATGTGATGCTGTTATGATGCTCTCCGATTATGACTAAACTCAATCGCTTTTCCAACTAATAGAACGTGGTTATAGACTATGTTATTGGGAAGTCGCGATCCCGGATTCAGAGTACACTATCTTTTTTTCACCCCTTGGTAAGAAAACTCTGCTAGATACATAGTGCGCTTGACGGAGGCACATCGGTTGTAGTACGTCAACTGACACTACGGATTCCGGTAGGTGATCTTTTGTAAATGGAAACTCTGATTGACTCTTGGAGTACACGGTTGGCCTCAGGCTATGCCACTGTAGTAAGTAGCGTGTAAACATCGCATGTATATGAGGAGGCACACCAGTTGTAGTACTCTATGCCTCTGCTATGTATGACCATGGAAACGGTTTCAGTGTGGATAATGTACATTAACACCATAACACGGTCTCAGGCATTGCACTCCGCTTGAGAGATTCTTTAGTTAATTCAGGAACTGTTTGTTTAACTCATAAAGGATTGGACCGTTAGAATAACCGAACGTGTTCATGGAGTTTACACTTGTAAATCTGGCCATGGTGTTCATCATGATTGACTTTCTTTTAAATAAAAACCTAACTGATCTTTTACCAATCATTAATGAAAACATCAGAATACATCACCTCTTTCGGTTACGATATGCCCTTTTATTCTAGCTATGCTTAAGAAAGTTTAGACCCTTAAGGATCATTAATACGCCACCTTACCGGGTCACTCCTATTGACGAGCCATCTAGTTTATTCACGTTGTCGTGTTGCTCTGGAATCGGGGGTACGTAGTGTTGCTGTCTATTCAAAATCTTCAAGCCTATTGGTATTACTTAGTGACATGTCTTTGACAGGGCCTTTTAGGATAGTATAGCAGGTAACTAGTCATAACATACCCATGAGCTGACATTACACATATCCAACATCATACTAAACGAAACCAATAGCATGCACTAATCTTAGCCTTATCTGAAATACAAATTTTATCCTTTATTACTTTATTTATTTAATTATATATCTATGTACTTACTTAGATTTATAATTAAATAAATAAAGCAATAAAAAACCCAAAACATATTCCAACTACTCCTTAGAATAATACTAGGATTACACTATAATGAACGGTTCGATTCTGTTGACTTCTTAAACGAATGACCCTAAGTCATACTTCCCTTGCTCACCCATAGGAAGGAGTAGTAGATTTAGGCCTCGCAATTATAAATTTAAAACCACTCACATGTGTTGATCACTTAATAGACGTTTAGCGACCTAACGACACCGCATTAAATAAACCGTTCATTTTGTGCACATCAATGAGGATGACAATGCCAGTATATTTTAGAAAATAATAATAATTAACAAAGTTGAGGTTTATAAAAGTACATAATAAATCAGATAGCAACTCAAAGCGACACAAAAACCCTTGCCTAATAGTAGATTACCATAAATTGATTAACCTCCATCACTAACATCGCCAGTACAAAACCACCGAAAACGGAAAATCATACGGCACCACAAAAGATGTCAATAGTATACAGAGCAGTAACCACCATCGTTAACACCATCACCATCAAAAGCAGAAGCCAACATGTGCACGGAGTGACGATGATGAAGACTATATCAAATGTTATTGGCGAACAATAATCCCACAAATCGGTGGACCATATTGTAAATCGTAAAATGATGAAAAGGAATAGTATATAACCAACAATAGATCAACCGCCATCACGAACATCTTCAGTATGAAACTGCCAAAAACGGCCAATCAGACGGCACCACAAAAGCCATTAATAGTATATAAAACAGTCACCACCAGAAATCAACATGTGTAACAAGTGACGATGATGAGTGACGATGATGTAGACCATATCAGATGTTTTCGATAAACAATAATTCCAAAAATAGGTGAAAAAATTGTGAACCTTAAAATGACGAAAAGGAAGAAAAAAGTCAGTAGCAACAAAGAGATGAGAATACCAATAGATGAAAGGAAAAGAAATAGTAAAAGAATAAAAAAAACGTGAACAGTAATAGAACCAATAGAAAACAAGGATTTGCTTGTGTCCATAATATATAGGGTAATGTATTCGTAATTTTCGCTAAAAAAAACTTGATAAATAAGATAGGGCCCCGTACGAACTATTAATAACCAACATGTGACATGCTCTCAAAAAACGATTGTTTGAGACCCAAAACAATACATAACTTTCAACTCTTGGGCCACCATTTTTCCTTGTTGTGTTGTCATAGTTAAAAAGTATACAAGTACTCGTATGTGCATCTTGAGTAACAATATCATGTGCCCTCTTCATACCACAACCCACTATTGACATGTCTTAATTGAATACCATCATAAACACATCAGATCTCATCAGAACTTTGCTTGTTAAGCTTATTTAGGCGAGAGTAGTACTAAGATATGTAACCCTTGAAAAGTCCTTATGTTGCACCCCTCTTTAACAATTTCCTATCATGTTTTAACGTGATAGGCTATATCGAATATGAATACCTCATACTCCACATTAATAGAATTGGGTATTGTCGTTACACACACACACACACATACATACATATACATATATATATATATATATATATATATATATATATATATAAAGGATCCAAGAAAAATTTTGATCAGAGATAACCCATAGAACCATGTGTTTTTCATTTAAATAAAAAAATGAAACTTGAAATTAATGATAAAATGTCAAAAATACCTTGCACGTAATTATGTTCTCCAGGTTGTCTTCCTACATAAGTTCTTCATAGATCCTCTCTCTATACATACATAGTTATATATACATATACATATAGATACACACAGATACATATACACATAGATATATACGTATATATTTACATGTATATAGTGTGTATACGTAAATATATGTGTATATATGTGTGTGTATATATATATGTATATACGTATAAGCATATATATTTATGTATGTATGTATGTATATTATATATATATTATATATATATATACGTATATATATATATATACGTATATGTATATATATACATATATATATACATATATATACGTATATATATACATATATATATACGTATATATATACATATATATACGTATATATACATACATATATACGTATATATACATACATATATATATATATACATACATATATATATATACATATATATATATATACATACATACATACATATACGTATATATACATACATATATATACGTATATATACATACATATATATATATACATACATATATATATATATATACATACATATATATATATATATACATACATATATATATATACACATATATATATATATATATACATATATATATATATATATATATATATATATATATATATATATATATATATATGGGAGAGATCAAGGACACCTTTTTATCTCTAAAGTTGGTAATAATTGTGTAGAAAAAATAAAAAATATATATTTTTAGAATACGTTAACATACATCAGATGCATGATAACAAATAATCATACATTTGATCTGATTTATGGTAACAAGTTATCATACATCTGATGTATGTTAACGTGATGCGATAAAATATATTTTTTTCATTTTTTTCTGAATATACACAATGAATACTAACCCCGAATTTAAAAAAAAAAAATCTAAACTCTAACTTTTTAAAATCTACACAACGAACCCACCTTTGTGGTCAAGTGGTTCACCCCTTTCAACTTGTGCATTGGGATGAGGGTGGGGAGGTCTCAAGTTCTAGTCCCTCCCCTTAAAAATATTCGTGGGATTTATTTTCTGAAAGCCGGATTGCCCCGGGGAGGATTTTACTGACCCGTATTAAGGACCCATGTCTGATCGCTTACCCCTCGGCATGGTGTAATGTTCAGATTCCTTTAATGAGGTTCTGGTTTCCTGCCCGAAAGCGCTGCCTGCGTGACAAATGAGAGTATTCGATGTCAACAACTTGCCCTTAAAAAAAGTTATAAAGATAACAATTTACTTATCCCCTTATCTTCAAAATAGGTGCTTAGTTCTGAATCTTCTCCGTGTATATATATATATATATATATATATATATATATATATATATATATATATATATATATATATATATAATCAAGAGGGAATCACTTTTTTTGGGGGGAAAGGGAAGTAATTTTTTTCTTTTTTTTTAAATTTTTTTTACAAAAATTAAGATCATGTGAAAATATGAACATTTAAAAAAGACACTTTGTGATAAATGTTATTATTTTGGCGAGAAAACGCTCGAAGAAATAACATATAACATTTATCGTGATGAATGTTATTTTTCGATCGTTTTTTTAGGGTTTAGAAATTAGCATTTAGAAATTAAGGTTTAAAAATTAGGGTTTAGAGTTCAGATCTAGGGTTTAGATTGAGTATTGAACACCAATGATTTAGAGTTACAAAAAACACTAAACTCTAAATCTTAAACTTTAAATCGAGCTAAATTTTGAAAAAAAAAAATAAACTTCACATAAGATGAAAAAAAACGCTTGAAGAATAATATTTATCACGATGAATATTATAAGAATAACATCGATTAATTCATCACTAATGAATGATCATTTGTGATCCACATTTCCTTATCCAGTTTGTACCCCAAAATTTACTTAACTATGGATCTGTCCAATATATATATATATATATATATATATATATATATATATATATATATATATATATATATATATATATATATATATATATATATATATATATATATATATATATATATATATATATATAGGATCAAGGGAGAAGTAATCAATCGGGAGAAGCGGGGGAAAGTGGATGAAGTAATTTTTTTTTTAAATTTTGGTTTTTTTCAAATTTTTTTCAGGCATTAAGATCACACAAAAATATGAACATTTAAAAAAGACACTTCGTGATGAATGTTATTATTTAGGCGGGAAAACGATCGACAAAAATAACATTTAAGATAATAATGATCGTGAAGAATGTTAATTTTCGAACGTTTTTTTCATGTTTTGGGAAGTACTTTTTCTCAAAATTTAGCCCGATTTAGAGTTTAGGGTTTAGGGTTTAGTCCCTAAACCCTAAACTCTAAACCGTTCGTGTTAAAAATTTAATCTAAATCCAAAATCTAAACCCTAAATCTAACCTGAAACCCTAAATTTCTGAACCCTAATATCTAAGCCATAATATCTAAATCCTAATTATTAAACCCTCAAAATACGCTCGAAAAACACGATAATTGTTATATATTATTTCTTCGAGCGTTTTTCCACTAAAATAAAAACATTTATCACAAAGTGTATTTTTTTAAATATTCATATTTTCATCCAATCTATAATGTTCGTCATCAAAGTTTTTTCAAAAACGAAAAAAAAAATTGCTTCTCCCCGCTTCCCTCCGATTGGTTAGTTCCCCATTGATCCTATATATATATATATATATATATATATATATATATATATATATATATATAGGGGCAAGATCAATGAGGAAGTAACCAATCGGGGGGAAGCGGGTGGTAGCAAACTTTTTTTTTTTTTGAATTTTTTTTTCAGGAATCATGATCACACGAAAATATGAACATTGAAAAAAGACACTTCGTGATGAATGTTATTATTTAGGCGGGAAAACGATCGACAAAAATCACATTCAAGATAATATTGATCGTGAAGAATTTTAACGTTTTTTTTCTTCTTCATGTTTTGTGAAGAATTTTTTTCAAAATTTAGCCGATTTAGAGTTTAGTGTTTTGGGTTTAGTCCCTAAACCCAAAACCTTAAACCCAAAACCCTAAACTCTAAACCGTTCGTGTTAAAAACTCAATCTATATCCTAAATCTAAACCCTAAACTCTAAATTTCTAAACCCTAATTTTTAAACCCTAATATCTAAAACCTAATATCTAAAACCTCAAAATACGCTCGAAGAACACGATAATTGTTATATATTAATGCTTCGAGCGCTTTCCCGCTAAAATAAAAACGTTTATCACAAAGTGTCTTTATTAAATGTTCATATTTTCATCCAATCTATAATTTTCGTGAACAAAGTTTTTTCAAAAAACGAAAAAAAAAATTGCTTTCCCCTGCTTCCCCCAAATTGGTTACTTCCCCCGATTGATTTAATTCCCCTTGATCCATTTCATGATGAATCGTATTCCATAAGAGAATGTCACCGCGGTTGGACAACCCACTTTATCAAATGATGTATAAGTAGTAAGTTATTAAGATGTCGGGGTGGCAATTATTGTTTACTCTGATGATTCGCTAGTACGTAAAATCTATGTAACTATGTAATGTGCTATATGTCTATGATTTTAACCTGATATCGTGCTTGGGTTTATGATTGGTGACCATCGAAAACTTGCTATCTTCATCAGTGGCGGAACTTGAACCCGACCACAAATGGGGCGAGTGTAAAAATTTATTTAATTTTTCATTGAAGCTGGGTCGAACATTAAAAAAAACTTTATTTTTTAGTATTTTTTTTTTAGTGTAAATTTTTTTTTTAAAAAAAAAATCCAGCTGGGGCGGATGACCCGCCCTGTCTCCACAATGCCCCGCCCCTGATCTTCATGTTGTAAAAGTGAGATGCTAAGTTTTTAAATTATATATGCTGGCCATAAAGACTTTATTCTTGGCATTTACATGGTTTAGACTTCTTGACAGTTTTTTTTTAATGATTATTGTTTCATATTCCAATTTGTATGGGACGAATACAAGGCGTTCAAACAAGGAATTGAGTGGACATGAAAGTGATTATCTAGACACTTTACAATTTCATATATAATGTCCCACAACAATATTGGTTATATATCTTTTTGGTCTCGTGCGGAGAATTTTTTTCCCGAGTTAAAAGTATAAATTTGTTATGAAATCAAAAGTTAACAATGATTGTGGATGTCAATTTAAATAATAGTTACGCATGCATTTAAATAGTTACTTGCACAGTAAAATTTATAGTATAAATATAGGATCGAATGTAATCAGTTTTTGCACCATTCACTTCAATAAGATTTATTACTCTCTCCTTTCTCTTTAATATCAGTAGTCCATAGCCAAAAGTCAGATCACTAAAGGTAGTTATAAACTCCTAAATTATAACACGTTATCAGCACGAAGTGCTCCGTATAATCAAGGTTTATTTAAGCAATCACAAGTTACTAATCAAGGTAAGAAATTCTTTAACGATATCTTCTATTATTTATTAGTAAGGTAAATATTATTATCATCATAAGTAAAATTATATTTCTGTAATCTAACTTTTATTAACTTCACTAACATTTATATTTATGTTATTTAAGTTATATATGGTCGGTTATACCGCCTGAATTATATTTATGTAATCTAACTTTTATTAACTTCACTAACATTTATATTTATGTTATTTAAGTTATATATGGTCGGTTATACCGTCTGAATTATATTTATGTAATCTAACTTTAATTAACTTCACTAACATTTATATTTATGTTATTAACTTCACTAACATTTATATTTATGTTATTTAAGTTATATATGGTCGGTTATACCGCCTGAATTATATTTCTGTAATCTAACTCTTATTAACTTCATTAACATTTATATTTATGTTATCTAACATTTATGATTACTTATGCAATTAATCATTATTTATTTCATGCATACTAATGTTTATTCTTAAAATGCATAATATGTTTATTCTCTTAATCTTCGTATTTATACTAAACGTATTTATACTAAATGTATTTATAGTAATCGTATTTGTACTAATAAAATTTTTTTATTAAAATTATTATTAATACAACGAGTACATAACGGTTGTTAACGTCAACTGACGACGTTACAACGACTATATTAATCAAATATAAAATAAACATCTCCGTTTTCACATTTTCACAAATCAATCTTCATTTTCTCAGATTACCACTCTCAAAAAGTTTTTTTATAAAGATGATTCACACAAGGATGATTTTTCCTATTGTATTGGTCATACTAACTATCATCATTGTTGCTAATATACCACCGGGTGAACCTATATTCTATACTGCTTGTAACACCGGCCATTTTTTTTTTATACACAGCGGAAGACTTTATTAATAAACACAATATAAGTCACGTCATTACATTAAACCGTATAATTAAGTTTATGCTTACACAACAATGTTACGTTATTACAAAACATTATTTAAACAAAAGTCCACATCAGAGTAGGTTTGTCAAACATGTCTTCTGCATCAATACCCATCCCGACTAGCAGTACCTAAACCTGCAAAGGGGAAAACATGTGGGGGATTAGCGCATCGCTAAGTGAATGGAATCTATCTAACAGATATAGCTTAAGCCACACACAAGCTATATACTAATAACAACACTTGCTAACTACCAACTAACATACAATAAGACAATACGAGGATCGGCGACTTGTACGAGTACACGACTCTCAGATGATCGGGCCTGAGTCTAACGATAGTCCCTGCTACTCAATTCACAGTATAGTTATCCAGATGCAGGGGATGCATCATTCACACTATAATCCATAATCAGTAGCCTATGGACCCAACCTCCCCTTGGCACGGTTGACCTCATACGGACTCTAACCTCTCCTAGGCACGGTCTCGAGTCCCCAGTCTCCCTAGACCCGACTGGTGCCATTCACACAGTGTACACATAATTCACATACAACATCAGGCAAACGATATTATCCTATCATGGCAATTCCTACACTATGCATGGTAAAAGAGTCAACAACAGTAGCATGATATGCTACTTAAACTCTATCCGTAGATAGACCCACTCACCAATTATCAGCAACTGCTCATTTATTATTTATGAGCTTCCTCCTTGTCCTTATCTCCTGAGAACAGCAAAAACCAAGTTAGAATAGTGTTCTCATCAAGATTAGACACACTGACAGCGAATTATAGCAAATTAGTAAAAAAATGCGTCCGCTAAAATTTTCATGCTTAACACTTATGCACTTTCAAAAAAATTTCATAATTTACATCCTGAACACCAAAATACAAATGGGCAGCATAACGGCTAGAAAAAGGCACTTTGGTAAGACATTCTGCCCTGGACACACAGTCGGTCGACTGTCTCCTCAATCGGTCGACTAACGTAGACAGTCGGTCGACTGTTGAAACAACTGGTCGACTGACTATCCCAATCGGTCGACTTATTTGGTATATCCACATTCGGCCGAAAGTCAAACTCAGTCGGTCGGTTCACTCGACAGTCGGTCGGTTGAACCCTCAGTCGGTCGATTGTCGACCGACAGTCGGCCAACTGTGTTCATCTTCCTCAGAAACTGAACAAAGGCTACGGACTTCACGATGAAATCCTCAAATCTCGATCTAGAGCTCGTTTTAAACACCAAAATCGACCACAACTTGTTCACTACTTGTTATAGACTCAAAACCCACAACAATTTGACCATAACAACACTTAAATCACTTGTTTTGACACAAATTCAAGCTTTTTACAAAACTCACACAAAACTATGAATTTAACAACGAATTGAACACAAAAACACATGTTACTTACCTTGATAGACTCAGTAATCTGTAAGAAACAAGATGGTATGAACAATTTGAGCTCTAGAACACAATTTAGGAATCTAGGGTTAGAGATAGGAGATGAAGTGGGTACGGTTTGGTTTAGGAAATTTCTAGAGGGAGGAAGAAAATGAGAGGAAAGGGCAGCACAATACACATATTTGGGGTTAAAACCCCATACCCCACAACACACGGGTATTTATCAGTTATCTGATATCTTTCGTACAAGATTAGGTAACCCAAACGAGGTCCAATTGAAATAAACAAACCTGTTCTGGGACCCTTGTCACAAACTGGTCACAACACAATTATATTTAAACACTAATAAAATAATTAAAATAAAAAGCACTTAAGACTAAGCACAAACCCTATGGGCAAAAATAGTCCACTTACAACTAGCCCGGGTTTCAGTCTGTTACACTGCTCTTGTGGTTTTATCATTTGTAATCATGCCATTATTCTGTTGTTTGCTACTTATGAATTTAAAATGATTCTAATTTCATTTTATTATTTGTCTATGAATAGAAGTTGATTATGATTATGATTTATGTTGTTCATCTTTTTTATTAGAAAATGTCGAATTTGAAAAGGCTTAAATTTGCTCCTTTAGAATCAAATGGGAACAACTACTTAACATGGGTTATGAATGTAGAAAAACATCTCAAATCAATTGGTATTTTAGAAACCCTGAATGAAAATAACAATTGTTCCGAACGAGAGAAAGCAATAGCAAGAATTTTTCTTAGCAAACATATTGACGAGTCCTTAGAATCTACATATTATATGATCGAAGATCCAAGAGTATTATGGAAAATACTCAAAGATAGATACGATATTAAGTATCAAGAAATAACGGTGATCCATGAAAGAATAAAATTGAAGATGTTAGTAGACGATCTTATAAGAATCCTGGAGATTCTTATTAATGATCTGGTAACGTGGATCATCAGTCTAGTATTCAAGAAATACATGAACATTTTGTTTATCTCTACAAATAAGTCCCAAAAGAAAAGAAAACGAGAGTGAACCTGTTGAAAAATCTTGATTAAATAAACCCTGAGCTACCTTGAGACTTGAATGATTTGAATTTTCTAAGATGCCTAGCTTGTTATGTATCACTCATAAATAAATGGTTTTAGACCATAACGCATATGTTTATTAAGTGTTATCTTTTATGTACTTCAGATTGTAACTTGTTTGCAGGTAATATAATTTGATTATCTTGCTGAAATATAACTCATTATTTGCTTATCTTATTTGAAGTTTTAGTATAAATCCTGCTGAAATACAACATCAATTAAATGGTAAAAACCTGTGTATTGCAGATAGTGGTAACATACACACTATGATCAAATCTAAGAAATATTTCATTGATTTAAATCAAATTAAGGAATTATAAATACTATATCAGGTCTTACAAACTTGATATAAGGAACGGAAAAAGTAAAAATTCATATTACCAAATGGTACGAATTTTCTGATAAACAATGCTTTGTTTTCTCCCAAATCAAAGAGAAATTTGTTAAGTTTCTCTGATATATATCATAATGGATATGATTATCAGTCAATGATAATCGAAAATGAGAAATACCTATGTAGCACCGAAAAGCGCATATGATGAAAAGCGCATCGCATATGATTAAAAGCGCATATGATAAAAAGCGCATATGATGAAAAGTGCAGGGCATATGATTAAAGGCGCATATGATAAAAAGCGCATATGATGAAAAGCGCAGCGCATGTGATTAAAAGCGTAGCGCATATGATTAAAAGTGCATATGATGAAAAGCGCAGCGCATATGATTAAAAGCGCATATGATAAAAACCGCAGCGCATATGATTAAAAGCGCAGCGCATATGATTAAAAGCGCATATGATGAAAAGTGCATATGATGAAAAGCGCAACACATATGATTAAAATCGCATATGGTGAAAAGGATATATGATGAAAAACGCATATGGTGATTAATGAAAAGCACATATGGTGATTAATGAAAAGAATATTGAGAAAGAATCACCAATGTTTCTTGAAAGAATTCAAGGTTATATATATGGACCAATTCATCCATCATGTGGACCATTTTGATATTTCATGGTTCTAATAGATACATCTAGCGGATGGTCTCATGTTTGTGTGTTATCAAGCCATAATATGGCATTTGCAAAGTTTCTTGCACAAATTATTAAATTGAGAACACATTATTCTGATTACACCATTAAAAGGATGAGACTTGATAATGCCGGTGAGTTAACATCTCAAGCATTTAATGATTATTATATGTCTACAGAGATTGTTGTTGAACATCCAGTTGCTCATGTGCATACACAAAATTGGTTTAGCTGAATCAATAGATAAACGCTTGCAGCAAATAACTAGATAATTGGTAATGAGTACAAAACTCTCAATATTTATATGGAGACATATAAATTTACATGATGCGACATTAATTCACATTAAACCAAGTGCAAGTCATAAATATTCTCCATTACCAACTTAATTTGGATCGAGACCCAAATATTTTCCATCTTAGAACATTTGGTTGTGCAGTGTATTTTTAATTGCACCACCACAACAAATGGTTCCTCAAAGAAGGATTGAAATATATGTTGGATATGAAACATCTTCAATCATAAGATATATTGAATCCATGACGGGTGATGTTTTTACAGCACGTTTTTGCTGATTGTCATTTTAATGAAAAATTGTTCCCTAGATTAGGGGGAGAAATGAAAAAATAAATAAAATGATGTTTCATGATGTGAAAATCAGTTAAGGTATCTTGATACTCACACAAAAGAATGGCGAAACAAAAATTCAAAAAAATAATGCATATGCAAGAACTTGCGAATAAATTGCCCGATGCACTTACAGATGCTAAAAGTGTGACTAAATCATATATATCAGCAGTAAATACTCTAGCAAGAATTGAAATTCCAAAAGCTAGCAATAATGTCACTCATGAGTCTTTTGTCACGTCTGAAACGTGGAAAACAAATTAGTTCCAAAGATAAAAATCCTCGAAAAGGATAATCAGCTGATAATGAGGTAAAAAAAAAAGGTGGTCAAGAAGAACCACAAATCAATATTCCTTCTGCAGAGGATATTGACAATGTAAATACATAAATTGCAATAAATTATGCAATATTATGGAACCGAAATGAAATGAAAAATCTCGATGAGATATTTTCTTATAATGTTACAATGACATCATGAATAAAAATGATGATCTGGAACCAAAATCTGTCATTGAATATCAAAATAAACATGATTGAGCTCAATGGAAAGGAGCAATACGAGCTGAATTAGAATCGCTCAATAAAATAAAAGTTTTCAGATCAATCGTTATCACTCTTAAAGATGTGAAACGTATGAGATACAAATGAATTTTTATCCGAAAAAGAAATGTGCAAATGAAGTTACAAAGCAAAACTAAACTTGTAACTCAAGATTTCCCACAAAGACCAGAAATGATTTATGAGAAAAACTTATCCTCCTGTAATGGATACAATTACTTATTAGATACTTAATCAACCTGGTAGTTACTTAAATGCATCTCATGGATGTTGTAACTACCTATCTGTATAGATCACTTGATAGTGATATATATATGAATATCCATGAAGGGTTTAAGGTATCAGAAACATCCAATGCAAAACCCAAAGAAATGTACTCAATCAAAATACAAAGGTCTTTATATGGGTTGAAACAATCGGGTCGCATGTGGTATAAACGATTAAGTGATTACTTGATAAGCAAAGGGTATACAAATAATCTTATTTGCCCATGTGTATTCATTAAGAAAACTATATCTGGATATGTGATCATAGCTGTTTATGTCGATGATCTTAACATCATAGGTACAAATAAAGAGATCCATGAAGCCATTCAAATTCTAAAGAAAGAATTTGAAATGAAAGATCTTGGAAAAACCAAGTATTGCCTTGGTTTGCAAATTGAGCATATGCCTAATGGTTTACTTGTACATCAAACAAATTATACAGAAAAGATTTTAAAATGTTTCAGTATGGACAAGGCAAAACCATTAAGTACTCCTATGGTTGTTAGATCACTTAATGTTGACACTGATCCATTTCGTCCCTGTGAAGATCATGAAGATATTCTGGGACCAGAAGTGCCATATCTTAGTACAATTGGAGCTCTTATGTATCTTACAAATTGTACAAGACCTGAAATTTCTTTTACAGTTAATTTGTTGGCAATGTTCAGCTCAGCTCCTACCAAAAGACAATGGAATGGGATCAAACACATATTTCGATACCTTCGAGGAACTACTGATTTAGGATTATTTATTCTAACGAATCAAAACAAGATTTGGTTGGTTATGCAGATGCATGTTATTTATCTGATCCACATAAAGATAAATCTCAAAATGGATATGTATTCCTAAATGGAGGTACTGCAATATCATGGCGTTTTCAAAAACAAACACTTGTTGCAACATCATCAAATCATGCCGAAGTGATTGCATTACATGAAGCTACTCGGGAATGTTTTTGGTTGAGATCAATGACACAACTCATTACTGATTCTTGTAGACTAGAACGCGATAAAAGCCTAACAACTATCTATGAAGATAATGCAGCTTGCATAGCACAGATGAAAGAAGGGTATATCAAAAGTGACCGAACAAAACACATACCTCCTAGATTCTTCCCATACACTCAAGATCTCATTAAGGACAACCAGATTGAAATGAGATATGTTCAATCCAGCAAAAACTCTGGTGATCTTTTCACCAAAGCACTTCCAACTGCTATTTTCAGAACGTATACTCACAATATTGGCATGAGGCATGTTCGAAATATGTAACAGCTCAGCAATGTCTACTTGAGGGGGAGTCAACTCTATGCTGCAATCTTTTTCTATTAGCTAAAGTTTTTTCCCACTGGATTTTTTCTTTAGCAAGGTTTTTAACGAGGCAGTACTAGTTGATCTCTAATGAAAACAAATTGCCATCCAAGGGGAGTGTTATGAAATCAAAAGTCAAGAATGGTTGTGGATGTCAATTTGAATAATAGTTACGCATGCATTTGAATAGTTACTTGCACAGTAAAATTTATAGTATAAATATAGGATCGAATGTAATCAGTTTTTGCACCATTCACTTCAATAAGATTTATTACTCCCTCATTTCTCTTTAATATCAGTAGTCCATAGCCAAAAGTCAGATCACTAAAGGTAGTTATAAACTCCTAAATTATAACAAAATTGAACTACGATTGTAATTTTGGGGGTGAGGATGGTATGCTTCTTTTTTCTTTATCTTTATATATCTTAAAAATATATGAGAGGTAATTCTCACACATCACTTTTTGATCTATCTACACTTTTGTCTTATAAATTCACAGTTATATTCCTAGAGGAAGTTAAACTTATATTATAATTCTAAATATGATTAAGAATATAAGAGTAAATTACGTGTAGATGGATCAAAAAGTAGCGTATGAGAATCATCTCCCTAAAAATATATATTTAATGACTCAAATGTATGAGGGCCAATTAATCCCCCTTTGTTAATGCCGGTGGTCATCCACAACTGACTTGTAAAACAATGAATTCGATAAATGACAACCATTCCATCCGCCTCGATCGTTTTAAGAATCGATTAGATCATTAGAATTGGGAGGTCCATAATGAACCCTTACATGTGAGGTGTCTATATCTAAAATTTAAGAGTCTTTAGATGAAAGAGATGAGCATCATATGACTAAACAATATGCATCTAGTGGTCATCATTTCATGTTAGAATAATTTTAATATCAAAAGTTATATAGATCTACATTAGTCCATATCATTAGTTAAAGAACACGGACCTAAAATGAAAGTAGGATTATTTACACTCTATGATGATGGTATTTCAACAATTGAATTTGTTAAATTCATAATTGTGGTTGGTGAATTTATCAAATTAAATAGTAGAAATACTAATATCTTTCTATCTTTACTAAAGGGCCGGTATCGAGAAGTCTTTTTGACTTTGAAGTCATGAGTTCAAATCTAGTGGTCAACACTATTATGTAAATATTTGTGTTGAATATGTGATTTGTCTTTAAAAAAATATTTTCCTATCTTTCCTCAATGCAATATATACCAAAAGGACAAGAGAACACAATGATGAAAATTCATTAAAAGTGGCTGCATGGGTTTGCAATTGCATGTCATTCAAAGACAATACATACCGGCCGGTTTTCTTAAAGAAAATAAAACGGAAGTGTATTTTTTTTTTTAAAAAGCAAGGACTCAAAGTGTAACTAGTGAGGATTGAACCCGGGTCTTCTTTATAGATTTTCAAGCACCCAATCACTAGACCACCTTTGGGGTTGAGTTATTAGTAATTTTTCTAAAATTTACAATTTAATGCATGTAAATGATTTTTTAAGTTTAATACGGAGTAAATTTTTTTCGAGACATGTTGATGATTCAAAATTTTAAAGCATCAGAGCAGGTTTTCGCAATGTCTTTTGGAGATGAGCTATTCACTTTAGGATTGACTGTTAATTAGCCCACTTAATAGTGTTCAATGTATAAGCCCATTTAAAATTAGAGATTATCACCAATATGCCCATTTTTTCTTCCATTTTTAACTCAGAACTCATAGAAAATAAAAGTTGACAATTTGTCCGCGCAAGACGCAAGGGCGCAAGGTGCCTATTTTGCGACCTTGCTTCCTGGTGGACGCAAGGACGCAAGGTGCCTTTTGCGACCTTGCTTCCCGGGGACGTAAGGACGCAAGGTGCGTCTTGCTCCTGCCTAATCAATGTTTTGTTTCAGACATTTCATCAAACACCTTACGTGCATCATATACCATAATACATTTTAGTGATAATCCCTTAAAATTACTCTCTAAAACTAATCATCATCATCAAAAAAAGGTAAAGCCACGTATATATACACATTTCGATGAGTTTGCACTTTTTTTTTTTTTTAAGCAAGCTTCATTTCATTGATAGGCAAAAAGACCATTTACACCTATAAAACCCGCATTCATAGTCTAAAAAAAGGTAATCCGGTAATATATTATTAACTTAATTTAGATACCATATTTAAATTATGTGTAATTTTTGAAAAATTTAATAAAAAGGGAAAATAATAAATTATTTTTTTTGGACAGCGAGAGATCATCCGAGGGGGACTAAACCACCCGTTGCGATCATCTCCCGTTTCGACTATGCTGATGCAACGATAATAACCCCGCCCCCATCGGTGCCCGGAGAAAACCTTGAAACCGATCCAAGAGCATGGCCAAGTAAAACTCCCCTCCCCTTTACCCCCAAAACGATATGGGAAAGATGTCATGGGTGGATACTTTATGACAGGGATGAAATTGTGTTTTTAATATGTAGCCAGCGGGGGTCGAACTCCTGACCTCTCCTAAAGGAGGCAGACTACCAACCGCTGGACCACATCACAACTTTAGGTAATTTTGAAAGCGGACATATGAATTTGCTTTGTGACAAAGTCACAAAGAATACCTCGTTGATTAAAATGGGTCTAGTTAGGCTTGCTTAAAAGAAACATTGTGTTTTGGATAAGGGATAAATTATCTGTATAGGAAGTGAGGCGGTTACCTCACTTTGAAGTTC
Organism: Rutidosis leptorrhynchoides; assembly: GCF_046630445.1. NCBI lineage: Eukaryota > Viridiplantae > Streptophyta > Magnoliopsida > Asterales > Asteraceae > Rutidosis > Rutidosis leptorrhynchoides. The sequence goes on along the minus strand of NC_092333.1, from coordinate 596,482,789 downwards.
ATGTTGCATCTTTGTTCATTTTGCAACTACAGAACCAAAATATTACCCTAGCTAAAGTGCTAAACTCCGTCACTTTTGATTCTTGAAATTCAAACAAACAAGATCATGAACAAGTGTTTTCGTGAATCAAGCAAATAAAACTTGGTGATATTAGTATTTGATTTCCTTTTACGTAAAGGTTTTAATGGGTTTTTGTATTAGCTTGGATAAATGTTTGAATCTTGTTATGTGTTGTTTATTAGATGAAATTTGTGGTTATAATAGCTTTGATATGCTATGTGTGAAGTCTTTGCATGATATATTGATAAGCTTAAAATATGTCAAAATGAAGATTTGGGTGTTTAAAAAGTTGAACAGCAGTTGCCACTCCAGTTCATGGCCTCACACGCGCAAGCCGTGCCTCGCGCGCGTGTGGTGTTCCTCGCGCACATGTAGTGTGCCTCGCGAGCATGAGGGCTAACACGCGCGTTTGTCTTGCCTCAAGCGTGACTGAAATTTGATGATTGCATGGGCGCAGATGTATGGTCACACGCGCCCATGTCCATGACACACACACATGCATCTCTCGTAATATGTACGCATGTGAACTCTCATGTGCTATGATTTTGGCTGGTTTCGTGCGTGCGCCAGTCTTGGTCAAACGCGCGCAAATGATTTCCACACACACATGACTGGACTCACGCGTGTATGAGTAGTGGCGGTGTATGGCTCAAGTGTAATTCTGACCCAAGTGTTGAGAATGAATGTGTTAACCTTTTTACAGTATTAAACTGTTATGATTATGATTGGATCAGAAATGTGTTTTAATTGGGGATTTGATATTGTTAAGTGAGAGGAAAATAGAAAACTTAGTAACATTAGACTATCGAGTTTTTGCTGGTAACCAAGTGAGTGGGAGTATTCTTACGGATATTATTGCATAGTAACAAGTGTAGTTACTATGTACTTGCATGACTTGCTATGTTTGTGATTATACACCGTGTTTGTGGTACCGTCTTTGCATTGAAGGGCGGAAGAGGTCAACTTTGAATAGACGAGTTGGGCTCAATCATTATTGTGTTGCACATTATAAGTGCGAACGACACATGTGTTGCGTCTGGAGTATTATGCTATGTGACAACAGCAAGGGATATCCGTAAAAATTGCATGTAAATTTGTGCAGTGTTACAACACCAAGGTCATAAGCAGCGACCAATACAAAGGAATAACACCAAAATTTAGCTAGCACCCATCGCCTAATTCTTACAAGTAAAATTATGAAGTCTATTTAACAATTACATAATCGTTAAGTTAAATGGATTTGTCTTCCATATTTCTTTTTTTTTTTTTTGAAAAGCAAGTAAGAATTATATTAATCAACGATATAAGTACAAAGGTGCCATTGTGGCTACTTAAAAAACAACAAGAAAATACAGAAAACTACACACGAATTAGGTTGCAAAGATTGCAACTAGCACGATATGGGGTTAGAAAACCAATTGTTCCACTCGAGCTTATGCCAATTTTGTCTCCTCGAAAGCCAATCGAAAGATAGGGTTTGAATTTCCAAGATTAGTGAAGGAACCGCCCCAATTTTGTTCTTGAAAACCTTTTCATGAAAATTTGTCTTCCATATTTCTTCTTCCCCAATATGAAAATTTGTCGTCCGGTTAATGATCCATACGTGCGTCTGGATTCGAGCTTTAGCTAGGATGTCCTCACTTACCTTTGCCCTCAACATCATCACCGTATGTTAATGAAATTATCTTCTGCCATCATGCTTGATCAAATTTGATTATCTTTAATTTTTTTTTTTTTTGAAAAGCAAACTTTCATTGATCAACAAAATTACATACTAACAATTATCCCGAACACGACCAACTGATAATTACAATTACATATAGGACCGAAACAAAACAAAACAGGGAATCCACCAACGTGTTGCAGAGAGAGCAACAACAGGCTAGCCACACTCCTTTGGGTTAGATATCCAAATTAACCATTCAAGATTAGCCTTCTTACACCTTCTCGAAATCCAATCATACGATATTACTTGAATCTCATTGAAAACACTTGGGATAGTGATACACTTGTTGTTGAATACCTTTTGATTTCTATATTTCCAAATCCAATAGAGCACTATCCAACAAACCGCTTGCCAAACATGAATCTTCAAATCCGAATTGAGTGTCGAGTTGCTACCGGAGAATAAGTCGTCTAAATTCAAAGAAGATGAATCAAGTTTCCACCACGAAAAAACCCGATTCCATAGATCATTTGCGAAATTGCAAGTCTTCAAAATATGCATCACTGATTCGATATCCCCGTTGCAAATGGGACATCGAACGTTGTCGAGATCGATGCCTCGTTTGTCTAGTTCAACCCTTACCGGAATCCTTCCAAGTCTAGCCCGCCAAATAAACAGCTCGATTTTTTTTGGAACAAACTGATTTCTGAGTGTTGTGACGTCGGAACGATCTACCGTAATGTACTTGAGATCAATTAAGTTACAAAGTTTTTTTACAGTGAAACGATTACATGTGTCTAGGATCCAAACCCACCTATCTTTAGAACCAATGGAAAAAGTTACGTTACCAAGTAAACTGTTGAGCTCGATTAGTTCTCCATGTGTACGGCCCACTGGATCGCGAACCCAGGCCCATTTACCCATCACAGACCCGTTTTGAATCTGCAACCGATCAGAGACAGCAGCACTTTGAGATGCTTCAAGTCGAAATAACCTTTTAAATTTGTTCTTCAGCGCCATATTACCCAACCAATTTTCTGTCCAGAACCTCGTGTCACAACCATCGCCTAAAATTTTCTTGAAAGACTTGGAGAATGGAATACCGAGTTCGTCCGTTTTGAAACCTGCATCACGAATGTTAGACCAAATGCCACCGGTTAGGATCCGGGATGACCCTTCACCAACCGATAGCCCACCATAATGGCCATAAATACTCCGAATAACATTAATCCACAAAGTGTTGGTTTCGGATATGAACCTCCACCACCACTTGCAAAGAAGAGCCAAATTTTTACAAAAAAGAGATTTAATATTTAAACCACCTTCTTCGTGAGGAAGAAGGAGTTTTTCCCATTTCACCCAAGACAATTTTTTATAAGAATTATCTAGAATTTCAGACTGAATTTTCGCTCATCAATTATAGTTTTCGTGCTATTATTTTATATACTGAGCCTACAAACTTTGGTCGTTGATTGACCCGTGGCACGCGATAGTGGACATTAACATTTAAGCAATCTTTTGAAATCTTCATCGTGGCTAGGATTACTCTTGTTTATCAGAACAGAAAGTTAAATATTGTAGTTCTTATACTCCTTACTATTGCACTCAAGGTAATTTATGACTAATCAAAGAGATTTACTTTATCAATCTGCGTCATTGGTGAGAGTTGAGGCCATGCATGATGACTAAACTTTGTCATTTTATCCTTTGGTTAACCAGCTTTTTTTATTTACAGTATATTTTTTATCTTCACATTAAATGTATTACTTCCCATCGAAGTGGTTTTGGCCAGATCACATCGACATCTCCCGACCAGTGGAAGCTCTAATTGATTTTGCAAAGTGTACATGTTTCAAAACTGATTTTTAATATTGTTATTATTATATTTTGTTTGATTCACATTGTTAAAAATAAGTTGATCGAAAATTAAAAATAGTTTAATGAAACAAGTGGGCGTAATGGGCACATCATGAAGCTAGTTACCAATCATAAAGAGAAGAGACTTCAAGTAACAAATCCCTATATGGTCTAATCCTCTCTAGACAAACTTCCATAAATCAAGGCCAAAGACCATGACAACTAGCCACCTCAACTCTTGTGATTTTTCTATATATACATACGAGATATAGGAGATATTACCCTATTATTATTTAATATAATATAATATAATATAATATAATATAATATAATATAATATAATATAATATAATATAATACAAGATTCCAAATAACATACACCCGCAAAACATTATATTATATTATAATATGAAATTGAACCGAAGAGAATTTGACTCGGCGGTATCGTGGTGGCCCTCCAATCAAGAGGTTGGGGATTCAAGTCCTTTTTGGGACATATTCGTGGTTGTAATTTGTAAATATTCGTGTTAATGGTGTGTGTGAGTTTGCCTTAAAAAAAAATATGAAGTTGACATGTAAATGCCCATTTTGTATCAAATTTTAACAAAAACTAGGATTTAAACATATATTAGTTTATGAAATTGACATGTAAATACCTTGATAGACCAGTGAAAATCACAAGGAAATGATTTCACAACTTGATTAGACAAAACCAACGAGAATCAAAGCTAGGGCTTGGGGTTTTAGGGTGAGTTTGTGTATTTGTGTGTGTTTCTTAACATGGAAATGAAACAGAATGTTAAATATAACTAAGTTAGGTTTCCTTCTATTGAGGGAAACCTACTCGACTCACTACACGAGTATATTACCCGTTATCAGAAACACAATGCGCCTCATTAAGCGGTCTTAATGAGGCGCAAATTAAATAAACAAATATGTTATATGACCCTTGTCACAAAATAAATTCAACCAAATAATTAATAAATTATAATACACAATTATTAAAATCATTAATAATAGCACACAGGGGTTAAATGCTCATTTATTGCTAAGCTCAATTTGAGGTTGTTACACATACCGAACATCACAACGAATCAATGTCAATGTCTCTCTTATCTAGTTCCATTCTTGTAGGAAGCCTTCTTCTCCTAGCACGCCACACAAATATACCCACTTTTTGTACGACGAGGTTAATCCTGAAAGTTTCCATTGCTGATGGGAACTGATTTGCATTCCGCTTCACAATAGTTATAGCCTTGGCTGAAAATATGCCATTTGGTTTTAAAGTCCTGCTCCAATAAATCCTTTTATCACTGCTAGTTGCGAAAGATTTTTCATTGCATGGATTCTGAAAATCTCCTTATTGCCGATCCATGATGGTACGCATCCAGTTCTAAGAGAATGATATACCTTCTGAAGTCCATCAAACCCTTTCACGGATGTTAGTTGATTTTTCCCTTTCAATTATGAATGGACGATTGTACCTGCTAATAAGTTTATTGGATCTGATCCAATGATCATCCTAGAAGCGTGTAGAGGAACCATCTATTATAGGGATGACAATGGATGTTTGATTCGTCGAATATCCGACCGATCAGATGCAATTAAATGTATATGGATTATCTAAATGGATGATAAGTGGATATGGATATGAATATGAATGATGAAAAAATTAGTTGATCGTGTATGGATGATAATTTATCATCCATGATTATATATCAATTTACCACCCAAAATACATATATACATATAAATAGATACATATCCACTTTTTTATACGCATATATATATTTAGATATTTTTATATATGTATACTATAAACTATTAAAATATTATCAAAAATATAGATTGTGAAGATACAACTATGTGAATAGTATTAATTTCATATATCATAAATATATTACATATATTTGTTAAAAATACTTTGATGATTTCATTTAATAATAGGAATATTTTTTAAAAAACACTTAACATCCAACGGATATCCGGTAACCGGCTTAATTCGACGGATATGAATATGGATGGATGAATTATATCTAAATGGATATGGATATGAATTTTAAAAATTATATGAATATAGACATGGATATGGATATAGGCTCACCCGATCCATATCTGATCCATTGACATCTCTAATCTAGTATCTCTTGGTTAAAAGAGTTTGTATAACCAACATTATGTAAAATAAAGTATCTATTCTGATAATGTTGTGCTATGCAGATTTTTTTAATAGTTGTGATCTCACTTAAACCCTACCCACCCTCCTCCTTTATATGCTTTTTATGGAACGAACCCAAAGTGCATCACTTTCTATAAAGAATCTCCGCCATCATTTACCTACTAAGGCCAAATTTTAAACTTTAAAGACCCAACATTAAGTCCATCCAAATCATAAGGAAAAAAGAAATTGTCCCATTTTATCCAAGACATTTTTATGTTTTATCCTGAGCCCCACAAAAGAAATTTCTTCTCATACCTCCGTGTTTTTGATGATGCGAGAGGGAGCACGAAAGTGCGAGTCCCGCAAAAGAAATTTCTTCTCATACTAAGGAATGATTTCACAAAAGCTAGACGACAGCCGAATGACAACGGTCTTTCTTTCCAAACCGAGATCCTTTTGTGAATTTTTTTGAATATTAAGTCCCAGTCTATATCATGCTCATTTTGGATACAATTGGTAGTCCTAGATATGTGATAGGAAAATCACCTGATGTAACACCGGCCATTTTTTTTTAAATCACAACGGGAGACTAAATTATAACAGTACACTTAGATGTATAAACCATTGTTATTACACATCATTAGTTAATCACTTTATTACACAACCACTGGTGTTATGTTAATATCCGATTACAATTATAAAATAGTAGACATCTAAGTTGGCTTTGTCAAATATATCTTTAACAAGTTCCATCTCTTCAACAAGTAACAGGGAGGAAATGTGTGGGATTAGCAATGCTAAGTGAACGGAACTATCTAAAAAGTCTAGCATACAGTAACAACTCGTACCAAGCAACGACAACTAACAACAGCATACAACAAGCAACAACAACAATGATGCTCTAACTAGAGGACCGGCAGCTTGTACGGACCATTGACCACTAGCGGATCAGGCCAGGGTATATCGATAGTCCTAACTGCTGAATCTCCAGTATAGTCATCCTCCCACAAAGAATACGTCATCCGGAACTATACCAACATACAATAGTTCACAGGACCCAACCCAACCAATATAGGTTGACCTCCTAGAGATGAATCCAACCAATCAAGATTCACCTCTTGAGTAGAACCTAGCCATTCGAGGTTCTAACAACAAAGGCACAACCAAATAACCAAGCAACAAACTCAAGCAACATAACAACTATAGCTAACGCAAGGTAACCCTACACTATACAGCATAATCAGATATCTAACTACTGAGCACGACTTGCTACTATAAACTACACCCGAAGACAGTCCCACTCACTGATACACCGCAAATGCTCAGATATCTAACTACTGAGCACTGATAATGCTAAAAACGAACACATATTTCATAGCATTATCCCTCAAGAAAGACAAGCTTTTAGTTGCAATTGTTCTATTTACAAGTGATATTCGTTTAAATATTAAAAGGTGAAGACAAAACACAGATTCGACAATTTGAAGACGCAAATGACCAAAACGCTAAAAAGTACAAAGTACAATCCAAGTGGTTCAAATTATTAATGAGAAAAGTCTATAAATTACAAGAGTATGAGCCGCGAAACGCAAAGTACAAGATATTAAATCGTACGAAAGGACGTTCGAAAATCCGGAACTGGGACATAAACCGAGAAGAAACACGCGACGCAACGGACCTAAAATTACGAGTCAACTATGCACAAGAATATAATATATATATATATATATATATAATTATATAAAATTATTTATATTATATTATATATATATATTAAATTACAGCATCCCACGTTTATTGTGCTTTGTGAGCAGGAAATGACGGCCATGCGATCGCATGGCCTGGAGGAAGAAATTCTATGCGATCACATGGCACACTGTAGCATGTCAGGTCTTATAAATTCCACGAATTCTGGCCGAATTTAACACACCTTTTTCTTTTCCTTTCTCTAATTCTCAATCTATATATATATTTATATTTATAATTTTAATTTTAATTTAAGATTAATAATAATAAGGTTATGTTAGCGAATGTTTTAAGTTTGTAAGTCGAAACTCTGTCCGTGTAACGCTACGCTATTAATACTCATTGTAAGTTATGTTCAACCTTTTTAAAGTAATGTCTCGTAGCTAAATTATTATTATGCTTATTTAAGCCGAAGTAATCGTGATATTGGACTAAATATTAAGACGGAGTTATTGGGCTTTGTACCATAATTGGGGTTTGGACAAAAGACCGACACTTGTGGAAATTAGATTATGGGTTATTAATGGGCTTTATATTTGTTTAATTTAATATAAAGATTTAATAATTGGACGTACCTATAAATAACCACATACACTCGATCGGACACGATGGGTGGGATATTTATAAGTACTAATAATCGTTCATTTAACCGGACACGGGAATGGATTAATAGTCAATGGACTCATTAAAACAGGGGTGGATTACGTACAAGGACACTTGGCGTAATTGTTAACAAAGTATTAAAACCCTGGGTTACACGCAGTCGATATCCTGGTGTAATCATTAACAATGTATTAAAACCTTATTACAGTTTAAGTCCCCAATTAGTTGGAATATATGACTTCGAGTATAAGGATAATTTGACGAGGACACTCGCACTTTATATTTATGACTGATGGACTGTTATGGACAAAAACCAGATGGACATATCGAATAATCCAGGACAAAGGACAATTAACCCATGGCAATAAACTAAAATTAACACGTCAAACATCATGATTACGGAAGTTTAAATAAGCATAATTCCTTTATTTTATATCTCATCGCACTTTTATTTACTGTCATTTTATTTATTGCATTTTTAATTATCGTACTTTCAATTATCGCATTTTTATTTATCGTCATTTACTTTACGCCTTAAATTAAGTCATTTGTATATTTAATGTTTTACATTAGGTTTTAATTGTGACTAAAGTTTTAAAATCGACAAATCGATCATTAAACGGTAAAAATCCCCTTTTATAATAATAATAATAATATTACTTATATATATATATATATATATATATATATATATATATATATATATATATATATATATATATATATATATATATATATATATATATAGTTTTAAAAATATAGCGTTAAACTTGGCTAGCTCCCTGCAGAACGAACCAGACTTACTAAAAACTACACTACTCTACGATTAGGTACATTGCCTATAAGTGTTGTAGCAAGGTTTAGGTATATCCAATCTATAAATAAATAAATAACTTGTGTAAAATTGAATCGTATTTAATAGTATTTCGCAATAAAAATATAACTATTTCGTATACACCTCGCATAACATCAAGTATTTTTGGCGCCGCTGCCGGGGAACAATCAAACGCCGAAGCGAAACGCCATATATAAGAAAAAAGGATTTTTTTAAGTTTAATTTATTTTTGTAAAAATACGTTTTAAATTTTAAAAATACAAAATATATATATATATATATATATATATATATATATATATATATATATATATATATATATATATATATATATATATATATATATATATATATATAAAACTATTTAAATGTTTAAATAAAAAGAAAATATATTTTTATATAATTTATATAAAGTATAAAAGTATTTTTTTTAGTTCTTAAAAATATAAATTTATTTAATTAAATATTACTTATATATTATTTTTATAAATTAAAAATCATAAAAATTAAATTAAAAAGTAATCGGGCCAAGGTACTGTAGCAGTCCAACTTCTGGCCTGGTTTCCGGATCCATGCGGTCGCATGACCCAAACAAAGGAAACTCATGCGGTCGCATGAGGTGACTTGACAGATCTGAAACCTTAACTGGTACGGATTAGGGTTAGGTTTTTAATATAATTATTATTAATTAAGTAATTAGGGTTAAGGATTTTATTATTTAGTTTAGTTCTTAATTAATTTGTAATATTAAGTTTTAATTAGTTTTATTAAATATAAAATTGATACTTTTATAAAATAAGTAATATAAAAATAATATTTTTATAAAAATTGTATTTTTATAACTTTAAGTTTTATTTTTATATTTTGTATCTTTTTATTCGTAATTTGTATTTTTATCGTTCGTAACTAGTTTTAAGATATAGTTTTTGCCGTAGTTATTTTTATTTCTAGATTTTTAGGCTTTGCCGTAAAATCCTTTAAGTGCTTTTTCTTTAGATTAAGATTTAGATGCTTTAGAATTTTGCGACGCCGTTTATAAATTTTAGTACCTTTTAAGTAATTGCCGTTTTTCGTTTAGAATTCCTTTTAAGTTTCGACGCGCTACTTTCTTATTATTTTCCGACCTTTTATTTTTCGACGTTTTTCGACGCATTCTTTTTCTTTCTTATTTCTCGACGCTCTAGTTTTTAGGACATAGAATTTTCTTTATTTTCTTTAAAACTTCGACGAAAAATTATTTTAAGTGGTTAAATTGATAGACATCTAAAATTTTCTGATTCGTAGTAATAGTTGAATTTGTTAGTGGCGAGTTGTGGGCTTCCGATTTAAAGGGTCCTGGTTACCTGCTGCATCTATTGGCTATTCGAAACGTGAGCAAAATCAGAAAAGTCTATTAATTTGATAACGTATATAATTTTTATCTTTATAACTAATAGGATATTCAGTGAATGCACCGAGCAAAACGTTCACCACCTTTCATACGTTCACCACCTGTAACTCGATCAAGACATCTAGCCAACATTGTCGCCGTTGATTTTTCTTTAGAATCGTCATCTAGTCAACCAAGTACTCCAATTCAAATTTCTGATAATCCATTTTTTGAACCTGACCTCACAATTGAGAACCCGGAGGATATTCAGGGACAATTCAGAGATCCTGAACCACTAATCATTTCTCCTGAACCACATATTACTCATCCAGAGATTGTCGAGGAAGAAACCATTAAGTCAGAATCCTCTAGTGATTCTGATTCAACAAATTCAATCATGGAAAATCTGGAACCTCTAAGTATGGAAGACCGAATGAGGGCTAAACGCACTGGCCAAGGTCACGCAATTACTCAACCAGACATTAACGCACCAGATTATGAAATCAAAGGACAAATCCTACACATGGTAACTAATCAATGCCAATTTAGTGGTGCGCCGAAGGAAGATCCAAACGAACATCTTCGTACCTTTAATAGGATCTGTACTCTATTCAAAATTAGAGAAGTTGAGGATGAATAGATATATCTCATGTTATTTCCCTGGACTTTAAAGGGAGAAGCCAAAGATTGGTTAGAATCGTTACCTGAAGGGGAGATTGATACATGGGATGTCTTAGTTGAAAAATTTCTTAAACAATTCTTTGCATCTAAAGCCGTGAGACTTCAAGGAGAAATTTTTACGTTCACACAAAAGCCAAATGAAACTCTATATGAAGCGTGGACAATATTTGGAAAGTTGTTGAGAGGATGTCCTCAACATGGTTTAGACACTTATCAAATAGTACATATATTCTACCAAGGATGCGGCATTACTACACGAAAAGACATCGACATAGCAGCTGGTGATTCCATTATGAAGAAAACTGCAACTGAAGCTTACAAAATTATTGATAACACTGCTTCTCACTCACATAAGTGGCATCAAGAAAAAGACATCGTTAGATCATCTAAAGCAGCTAGAGCCGATTCTAGCCATGACTTTGATTCCATTTCCGCAAAGATAGATGCTTTCGAAAGACGAATGGAAAAGATGACTAAAGATATTCACGCAATACGAATTAGTTGTGAGCAGTGTGGAGGACCACATTTGACAAAAGATTGTCTCAGTATTGAACAAAAAATGGAACAAAGAGAGAATGTTTCATACATGAACCAAAGGCCTGGAAATAATTATCAAAATAATTATCAACTGCCAAGACCAATCTACAATCAAAATCAGAATTATAACCGAAATATTCCATACAACAATCAACAAGGTCCTAGCAATCAGCAAGTACCGAATAATACTTACAATAGCAAAGACCTATTTTTCCAAATAAACCACCACAAACCGATGATAAAAAGCCAAATTTAGAAGATATGATGTCGAAGCTAGTTGAATCTCAAACGCAGTTTTTCACATCTCAGAAACAAACCAATGAACAAAATGCTCAAGCATTTAGAAATCAACAAGCTTCTATCCAAAATCTGGAACAAGAAGTAAGCAACCTAGCAAGGTTAATTGGTGAAAGAAAACCGGGGAGTCTACCTAATGCTAACCCACGGAATGAAACAGCTAAAGCCATTACCACGAGAAGTGGTATTACACTTAAACCACCTGAAATACCTGTAATTTCTAATGACACTATTCCTACTACACAGGCACCACAGCCTGAGCAAGATAAGGATACAGAACAGGTAGTTGAAAAGGTTAATGAAGATAACACAGTTAAGGCTAAACCTTATGTTAAACCATACCAATCACCACTTCCTTACCCGAGTAAAATGAGAAAAGAAAGACTTGAAGCCGAGCAATCCAAATTCTTGGATATATTTAATCAAATAAATGTTAATCTTCCTTTCATTGATGTGATTTCAGGAATGCCTAGATATGCTAAATTCTTGAAAGATCTAATCATAAATAGAAAGAAAATGGAAGAACTCTCGGCTGTTACTATGAATGCTAATTGTTCTGCAGTGCTGTTAAATAAGCTACCAGAAAAATTCTCAGATTCAGAAAGTTTCACAATTCCATATTTTCTGGGTTGTCTTAGTTCAATAGAAGTATTGGCAGACTTAGGTGCTAGTATAAATTTAATGCCATATTCATTATACGCTAAACTAGACCTTGGAGAATTGAAACCAACAAGAATAAGCATACAACTAGCCGATCGATCAGTAAAATATCCTAGAGGGATAATGGAAAACATGCTAGTTAAAGTTGGTACTTTAGTATTTTCAGTAGATTTTGTTATTCTGGACATTGAAGAAGATTCTCGAGTTCCTCTCATATTAGGAAGACCATTCTTAAACACGGCTAAAGCAATAATAGACGTGTTCGGTAAGAAACTGACCCTAAGTATAGAGGACAAGAGTATTACCTTTTCTGTTGATAAAGCCATGCAACAATCGCAATCTGCAGATGATACATGTTATTACATTCAAACTATAGATTCACATGAAGAATTGTTAGAAGAATTTCCAGAATTACAAGGAACAGGAGAACGTTCTTTAGGAGAAGGAACTGAACTAATTGATGAAGCTAAAATGTTAGCTACACTTATGGCTAATGATTACGACCAACAATAGAAGAAATTCAAATGCTAAAATAAGAAGACAGATATCGATATAAATCATCGATAGAAGAACCACCGATATTAGAGTTAAAGCCACTTCCAAACCATTTGAAATACGCTTATTTACATGGTGAATCTGAATTACCTGCAATAATATCGTCTTCTCTTACTGAAAATGAAAAATCTCAACTTATTTCTGTGCTAAAAGCTCATAAACCAGCTATTGCATGGAAAATTCATGACATTAAAGGCATAAGTCCTTCATATTGCACACATAAAATCCTTATGGAAGAAGGCCATAAAACTTATGTGCAACGCCAACGAAGACTAAATCCTAATATGCAAGATGTTGTTAAGAAAGAAATTATTAAACTGCTAGATGCATGTTTAATTTATCCAATCTCTGATAGTCCATGGGTAAGCCCAGTTCAATGTGTACCTAAGAAAGGTGGCATGACTGTCATCACAAATGAAAAAGATGAGCTTATTCCTACTAGGACTGTAACAGGATGGCGTGTCTGTATTGATTATAGAAAACTAAATGATGCCACCAGAAAAGATCACTTTCCCTTACCTTTCATTGATCAAATGTTGGAAAGGTTAGCCGGAAACAGTTACTATTATTGTCTTGACGGTTTCTCCGAATATTTTCAAATTTCAATAGCACCCGAAGACCAAGAGAAAACCACCTTCACGTGCCCTTATGGTACTTTTGCTTACAAACGCATGCCATTTGGACTTTGCAACGCCCCTGCAACCTTTCAAAGGTGCATGATGGCGATTTTTCACGACATGATAGTAGAATGCATGGAAGTTTTCATGGATGACTTTTCAGTCTTCGGTGATACTTTTGAATCATGTATAGTTAATCTTGAACGAATGCTTATTAGATGCGAAAAATCAAATCTAGTTCTTAATTGGGAGAAATGTCATTTCATGGTTAGAGAAGGCATCGTTCTTGGTCACAAAATTTCAAAGGAAGGAATTGAAGTGGATAGAGCTAACGTAGATGTAATTGCTAAACTTCCACATCCCACCAATGTTAGAGGAGTTAGGAGTTTTCTAGGGCATGCCGGTTTTTACCGATGTTTCATAAAAGATTTTTCTAAAATTGCCACTCCTATGAATAAACTCCTAGAAAAGGATGCTTCATTCATCTTTTCGGATGAATGCATCAAATCTTTTAATATTCTTAAAGAAAAACTCACTAATGCGCCGATCATGATAACTCTAAATTGGAATCTACCATTTGAACTCATGTGCGATGCAAGTGATTTTGCAATGGGAGCCGTTTTAGGACAAAGGATTGAAAAACGATTTCAACCTTTCATAACCCGTCCTAATCCATCTGGACGAAGTCCATATAGATTATAAACGATTCACAATAGTTGATTACATCGTGAGGTTCATGACCTCTATATGATACATTTTAGGAACATTGCATTCGTTTTTAAAAAAAGACAAACTTTCATTACATCGAAAGTTGACGGCATGCATACCATTTCATAATATATCCAACTATAATTGACTTAATAATAATCTTGATGAACTCAATGACTCGAATGCAACGTCTTTTGAAATATGTCATGAATGACTCCAAGTAATATCTCTAATATGAGCAAATACACAGCGGAAGATTTCTTTCATACCTGAGAATAAACATGCTTTCAAGTATCAACCAAAAGGTTGGTGAGTTCATTAGTTTAACATAAATAATCATTTCCATCATTTTAATAGACCACAATAATTTCATTTTCAGTTCTCATAAATATACGTCCCATGCATAGAGACAAAAATCATTCATATGGTGAACACCTGGTAACCGATATTAACAAGATACATATAAGAATATCCCCTATCATTCCAGAAAATCCTTCGGACATGATAAAACAACATCAAAGTACTAAAACATCCGGTACTTTGGATGGGGTTCGTTAGGCCCAATAGATATATCTTTAGGATTCGCGTCAATTAGTAGATCGGTTTACTAATTCTTAGGTTACCAAGCAAAAGGGGCATATTCGGCTTCGATCATTCACCCATATAATGTAGTTTCAATTACTTGTGTCTATTTGGTAAAATATTTATAAAAAATTGCGCATGTATTCTCAGCCCAAAAATATAAAGGGTAAAAAGGCAAATGAAACTCACGATCCAATATTTTGTAGTAAAAATATTCATACGACGGAACTGAACAATGCAGGGTTGGCCTCGGATTCATGAACCTATATCATATATATATATATATATATATATATATATATATATATATATATATATATATATATATATATATATATATATATATTAACACATATAATTAATATGTAATAATAATCAAACTAGTTAATGTATATTACTTATTTAATTTAGTAATCTATTTGTTATTTCAAAGGTTATATGTAGATATATATTTATTTTGTTTATTTATACATATAGTTATACTAATACATATACATATATATCTATATAATTAGTATTATATTGTTAAATCAAAATTTGTTATATGTAAATATTTATGTAAATAATATTATTATGTTTGTAGTAATAATAATACTGTAATAATCATAATATTAATGATAATAATAATGTAAATAAAATTATATATAAAAATCATGTTAATGAAAATAATAATAATGATAGAAATAACGATAATAATAATGATAGTTTTAATAATACTAATACTACTAATAATAATAATGATAATAATATTAGTTGTACTAATAATCTTATTTCTAATATTGGTAATAATAATAATTATTTAATTATAATCAATAATAAATAATAATTATAATAATAATATCAAATAAAAAAAATAATGAAATAATAATAATAATAAGAGTATTAGTAATAACTACCTCAAAGTTGTAGCCCTTAAAAAATGCCCAAGTCCGGGTTTGAACCCGCGACGTCCCGCTAACCCGATAATTTCCTTAACTATTTGCCCGTTTCTATTTTTCTATTAAATACCATCATTGACATCATAATCATTATCATACCATCTTCATTTTATCATGCAATCGTCAATATTCATATCGGCATGTTACTCATCATCATCATCATCATCATGTATTATTACCATCATCGTCATCCTTACTTCACAATCATTATCATCCTTCTATCATCACCGTTATTTACTCATAAACGTATATCCCGATTATCATAATCACCTTATATCCCGATTATTATAATCACTTCTCATTATCTTTATCATTCCTTACCATTATTAAATACACCCCGTCATTATCATCTATCATTATCCTATAATTTAAAATGGTGTTCGGTTGGCTTTAATTATGGCAGTCCAAAATTCACGGCTCAAATAAACTAGCTAAGTAATGGCCCAACTAGAGAAAGCTTGGATTTTCGGTCCACAAAACAAACATCCCAACAGAAAATTTGTATAGATCGACTTTTGTAGTTATCTCCTACATTATCATCATGTCATATACCATTATCATCTTAATTATCCTTATCTTAATTATTATGACTATCATCACTTACCATCTCAATCAACACCGTAACATGTGTCTTCATCATCGATATCATACATCATCACCAAAATAAATTGGTTAGTTGACCTCGTGCACTATAACAGTCGAAAAGAATATATGTATAATGTGTTGTTTCCTAATCATGGTGTTCCTTTAGTGGACTTCATGATCAACTTTAAATCAAAAAAAAATTTGTTCCACTAACTTAAAAGTATGGTAAAAATGTCAGCACTCTTCCTTCCTTCCTATTTCATTTGATTGCCTTTAACTTTAATGATCATGTCGGCCCAAGTTACATTAACTAGTAGTGATATAAGTTTCCCGATTCATTTATAAGTAGAAGCAGTCCATATATTGAAATAATACGAGTGGTTTTCATACCTGAGTTATCCGAACAGAAATATAAATATATGATTTATTGTTTCAAGTTGTTCTCCAGGTATGTGATTCTTGGTTTGTGTTGGGTTGTTCATGATGAAAACAAAACACATTAGTGATAATTGTTCGTGCAGGTGGCTGTGATGTTTGTTCATTTCAAACAGACAAATATAACGCGTTGTGGTGATGGGTTTTAGTCGTGCTTATTATAGGGAAACAGAAAGATGGATGTTGTAGAGGGTGGTGTTTTGTTGTTGGATCAAAACAAGAGGAAGAGAAAAAAAATATATCGAGCATATGATTGTGGTTGTTTGGATTCGATGTGGTGGTGACGGGTGAGAGTGTGGTGATGTTCAAGAAGAAGACCCAATTTATGATGCGAGAAAGAAAGAAATAGATAGATAATTTTAATTTGATTTTTCTGTCTTTTCACTCGATTTACATTAGCAAGGGATTACATAAAGGTTAACAAATATTATTACAGCTAATCTGTTTCAATGGAACTTGTTTTGTAGCTTGATTTCGTTCGACAAACAGATATTGTGTCAGAAGAAAAAAAATTGCAAAAGATAAACTTGATATTAACAGCTTTTGTTTGTTTCTGCAGCAGTTGGAATCAATTTGTACTACCCAAAACAAATCGTTTACAGTATGATTGTGATATGAATCTGAATTGGATTCTAAAACAATCTTACGTATGAATTTTTATATAATTATTAATAATTATAATTATAATTATATTAACAATAATAATCTAAATAAATAATACTGAGTATATCTGTATCTAACTGTTAATACGGAGTATATATATTTATTTATATATTTATAATATTTAGGTGAATTATTGATATTAATTTATTAATAACTTTTATTAATATTATTAATTTTGATAAGTGTACTAATAATAATAATAATAAAAATACTAATATTATTAATGATAATATCAATAATACTAACAATAATTATATTAATAATAATAATAATACTAACCTTATTAATAAATAATAAAAACTATAATAATAATTATAACAATGATAATTTTGATCTTATTAATGATAATATAAATTAATTTAAATGTTCGATATAATATTTATATTTAATAATATTACTAATATTAATCATAATAATTAAAATTACAACTTTATTACTGTTTATAATAATAATGAGTTTAACAATGATAACAATAATATTAGTAATTATAATAATTCAATTGTCTCAAATTTCATTTAATAAGTTTTAATAATATTACTAATATTGAATGTATTAATATAACAACTATACTTGTCATTACAGTTAATATAATATACAATATTATATTATGTGATAACATTTATTTAATACTTATATAGTACAACTAATTATAAATTATATATGTATTTATATATATACATTCATTTTAATTACATTTATTTATTTTGTATTTTATTTTTACATAGTTCATTCTAATGATTTAATTATAGTTTATTTCCTCAGTTTATTATACACACTATTATATATATATATATATATATTAGTTTACAATAATTGTTCGTGAATCGTCGGTAATGGTCGAAGGCCAATTGAATATATGAAAGATTTTCAAAATTATCAAGACTCAACATTATAGATTTTTCTTATCATGCCGAAAACATATAAAGATTAAGTTTAAATTTGGTCGAAAATTCCCGGGTCGTCACAGTACCTACCCGTTAAAGAAATTTCGTCCCGAAATTTGAATGAGGTCGTCATAACTAAATATAATAATGTTTTCATGACGAATATGAGTTGATAACTAGAATTTTATCATCATTGAGTAATATGGATAAAATGATTCGATTAATTGAAGCGTATGAATGAAGCTATCACAAAAGATCGAGATGAGGGAATGGAGATTTTCCATAACTTTTGACGTAGTCGTGATTGAATTCCGGAATTCAAGGGATTTAAAGAAAATCTTCGAAATCTAAGAGATTTGATTCTTCGGCGAATAAGGAGATTAAGATCTCTATAATTAAATACGGTGATCTGCCTCGATTACTCTGTCTGATATTTCCATTATAAATTAAACTCCTCCGTTCTATCATTCTCATAATTCCTTTAATTTCTTTCTTAGTTCATACATCTAAAAGATTGTGAAAATGCCTAATCCCGTTCTAATCCTTGGTATTTTCCTAATTATCATTTCTGTCATCCTTCTTTTCAATCTTCCACCAGAAAATCTGTTTACTTATTCTATTACCTTGGGGTGATACTATTCTTAATTCTACCGTGTCTTCATATTGTTATTCGTATTAATGTCCACGGTTTGTAACCTCCGTGTTGTTATTGGGCTTTATATTTTCTCTTATATTTTGGAGCTCTTTGCCTTTTTATTCTCTTCTCGACCTCTAGTAAATCGAGTAATAGTCCAGAATTCGTAAGTATGGTGTTTCGAATGAACTTAATGTTCTAAACAAGAAAGAATGTAATAGCACGATTTGATTTGTCAAATTACCAGAATCACTGAGAATAGAACTATCAAGAATATATTTTCTTGATATGTTCAGAAGTTAAGCAGAATGAAAGAGTTATGTAACATGACATATGATGACGTTATGATCTGTGAATCATCACATTCCATTAGAAACTCTACATGACTTACTGTAATATAATCACGTTGATCAAGTGTCATTATATTATACTAACTCATGCATCAGTTCCCAACACTACTTCAATATCATTCATATTTTAAACTTGAAGGTTTACAGAATATAGAAACTAAACAGTTTCTTTTATGGTGTAATACAGATGACGTGAAAAGATAACTGATTTCAGATAAGGATAGTTATGAAAATATCTTCAGAAATTTCGAAGATATTTATGACGATATTTTGAAACTTCTAATATCGAAGGTTGATGAAGAAAGATTTTCCGCAAGATTTTAATATGAGTACGGAGCAAGATATTCGTTGAAGATTTCATCGGATCCAGAATTACCTGGATTCTTTGAATATATGGTATGGTCCTTGTATTTATCCTTGGTCTCCTTCATGGTTAGCTCAATCCGTTTTCCAGTTCCAACTTTTCTGAGCTTTTTCAACATACTATTCTTTATCATTAAACTTCCGGCGATTAAGGTCGTTGATAATGCTAAAAACAAACATATATTTCATAGCATTATTCCTCAAGAAAGACAAGCTTTTAGTTGCAACTGTCCTATTTACAAGTGATATTCGTTTAAATAATAAAAGGTGAAGACAAAAGACAGATTCGACGAATTGAAGAAGCAAACGACCAAAAAGCTCAAAAGTACAAAATACAATCAAAGAGGTTCCAATTATTGATGAGAAACGTCTCAAAATTACAAGAGTACAAGATTCAAAACGCAAAGTATAAGATATTAAATTGTACACAAGGACGTTCGAAAATCCGGAACCGGGACCAGAGTCATCTCTCAACGCTCGACTCAACGGACTAAAAATTACAAGTCAACTATGCACATAAATATAATATAATATTTAAATAATTACTAAAATTATTTATATATTATATTTATTTATATAATCCGTCGACAAGCTAGGAGCCAAGGCTTGGTGAGCTGTAAAAACAAACTCCGCGACTCGCGGAGTTTGAAGAAGGAAAGGGCCGCGAGTCGCGGAGATTCCCTGGACTCAAATCCCTATAAAACCCAACGAATTCTGATCATTTTTAATATCATATATCCCTCCTCTCTATATCTATACGTAAATATTTATATTTATATTTTAATTTTAATTTTAATTTTAATCCTAATAATAAGGGTATGTTAGCGAATGTTGTAAGGGTGTAAGTCGAAATTATGTCCGTGTAATGCTACGCTATTTTTAATCATTGTAAGTTATGTTCAAACTTTTTAATTTAATGTCTCGTAGCTAAGTTATTATTATGCTTATTTAAAACGAAGTAATCATGATGTTGGGCTAATTACTAAAATTAGGTAATTGGGCTTTGTACCATAATTGGGGTTTGGACAAAAGAACGACACTTGTGGAAATTAGACTATGGGCTATTAATGGGCTTTATATTTGTTTAACTAAATGATAATTTGTTAATTTTAATATAAAGATTTACAATTGGATGTCCCTATAAATAACCATATACACTCGATCGGACACGATGGGCGGGGTATTTATATGGACGAATAATCTTTCATTTAACCGGACAAGGGAATGGATTAATAGCCACTAGAATTATTAAAACAGGGGTGAAATTATGTACAAGGACACTTGGCATAATTGTTAACAAAGTATTAAAACCTTGGGTTACACGCAGTCGATAACCTGGTGTAATTATTAAACAAAGTATTAAAATCTTGTTACAGTTTAAGTCCCCAATTAGTTGGAATATTTAACTTCGGGTATAAGGATAATTTGACGAGGACACTCGCACTTTATATTTATGACTGATGGACTGTTATGGACAAAAACTAGACGGACATATTAAATAATCCAGGACAAAGGACAATTAACCCATGGGCATAAAACTAAAATCAACACGTCAAACATCATGATTACGGAAGTTTAAATAAGCATAATTATTTTATTTCATATTTAATTTCCTTTATTTTATATTTAATTGCACTTCTAATTATCGCACTTTTATTTATTGTTATTCTATTTAATTGCACTTTTAATTATCGTACTTTTTAATTATCGCAATTTTATTTATCGCACTTTTATTTATCGCAATTTCATTATTGTTATTTACTTTACGCTTTAAATTAAGTTATATTTATTTTTATTATTTTACATCAGGTTTTAACTGCGACTAAAGTTTTTAAAATCGACAAATCGGTCATTAAACGGTAAAAATCCCCCTTTATAATAATAATATTACTTATATATATATTTGTATTTTTATAAAATAAAACTAATATAGCGTTAAGCTTTGTTTAAAGATTTTTTTTCCCTGTGGAACGAACCGGACTTAGTAAAAACTACACTACTGTACGATTAGGTACACTGCCTATAAGTGTTGTAGCAAGGTTTAAGTATATCCATTCAATAAATAAATAAATATCTTGTGTAAAATTGTATCGTATTTAATAGTATTTCCTAGTAAAATTTAAGCTATTTTATATACACCTCGCATAACATCAAATATTTTTAGCGCCGCTGCCGGGGAACATCTAGCTTAAAAGCCGGAAGCGCAACGCTAATATAAAAAAAATTTATTTTTAGTTTACTAATATAAAAAAATACGCTTTTGTAAAAATACGTTTTAAATATTCAAAAATATAAAAAGAAAAAGAAAAATATAAATATTTTTAAGAGTTTGTTAAATATTTAAGTTTTATAAAGTTTCTTTATTTTTATTTTATAAAAAATATAAGTTTTATTTAAATAGTTTGTGTTTATTTAAAATATAATTTTTTTTTTAAAAAAACCGAAAAAAATATAAATATATATAAATCTATTTTTTTAGATTGTTATAAAGTATTTTATTTCTATCTTAGTTTTTAAAGATAAGTTTTATTTAAATTATATAAATATTTTAATTAAATTAAAAACAGAAAAATAAAAAAAATAAAAAAAATATATATAAAAATATAAATAAAAAACAGAAACCGAATGATTTTAGCCTGGTACACGTTTAAAAATACAAATCCCGCGACTTGCGGGGGTTTTTAACTGGAAACATCGCGACTCGCGGAGCCGTCTGACACGGGTGACACAGAAACCCTAACAGCATTAATTACGGGATAATTATTATTATTATTAATCTTAAACCCTAATTAGGTTTTTAGTTTTTAATTACTTAATTTAAGTTATTATTATTTTGTTTAATTAGTTTATTTAGTTTTATTAATATATAAAAACTAATAGTTTTATAAAATAAATAATATAAAAATAATATTTTTATAAAAATTGTACTTTTTATAACTTTTAGTTTATTTTTATATTTTGTCCCTTTTTATTTGTTTTAGCATAATATTTATATTTTTCTCTCATTTTTAGTTTTAAAACATAGTTTTTGCCATAGTTATTTTTATTTCTAGATTTTTAGGCTTTGCCGTAAAACCCCTTAAGTGCGTTTTCTTTAGACTAAGATTTAGGTGCTTTAGAATTTTGCGACGCCTTTTTAAGTTTTAGTTCCTTTTTAAGATATTGCCATTTGGGATATAGTTTTACTTGTAAGCTTTAATATTTTTATAAGCAACTTTTAATTTTTAGTTTTTAGTGCCTTTTTAAGTTTCAACGCGCTACTTTCTTATTTTTATTTTTCGACGCCTTTTACCTATGTATCAATTATCACTCCAATTAGTAATCTCAATTTGCGATTATAATTTTAAGTTAGTGATAGTAATAAGGTTGGGTTAGTCGAGTGTCTTTAAGTTCTATAAGTCATTTTTTTATTATTTCTTATTTTTCGACGCCTTTTATTTTTCAACCCTTTTCTTTTTCGACGCGCTCTTTTTCTTTCTTATTTCTCGCTATTCTAGTTTTTAGGACTTAGAATTTTCTCTACTTCTTATCTAAATTTCTTAAAATTACGAAAATTTATTTTAAGTGGTTAAATTGATAGACATCAAAATTTTATGGTTCGTAGTAATAGTTGGATTTGTACGTGGACCGGGTTATTGGAGCCAAACAGTCCTCAATTATATTGAGACCAAACGAATCCTGCCCCTCTGCTGCATCTTTTGGCTATTCGAAACGTGGGCAAAATCAGAAAAGTCTATTAACTGGATAACTTATATAATTTTTCTTTCCTTTTAAAAACTAATAGGATATTCAGTGAATGCACCGAGCAAGACGTTCACCACCTTTTGTACGTTCACCACCTGTAACTAGATCAAGACATTTAGCAAATATTACCGCCGTTGATTTTTCTTTAGAATCGTCATCCAGTCGACCAAGTACTACAATTCAAATTTCCGATAATCTATTTTTTGAACCCGATCTCACAATTGAGAATCCGAAAAATATTCAGGGACGATTCGTAGATCCTGAACCATTAATTTTTTCTCCGGAACCACCAATCATTCAAACAGAGATTGTTGAGGAACGAACCATTAAATCAGAATCCTCTAGTGATTCCGATTCAACAAATTCAATTATGGAGAATCTGGAACCTTTAAGCATGGAAGACCGAATGAGAGCTAAACGCACTGGCCAAGGTCACGCAATTACTCATCCAGACATTAATGCGCCAGATTATGAAATCAAAGGACAAATTCTACATATGGTGACTAATCAATGCCAATTTAGTGGTGCGCCGAAGGAAGATCCAAACGAACATCTTCGTACCTTTAATAGGATCTGCACACTATTTAAAATAAGAGAAGGTGAGGATGAACAGATATATCTCATGTTATTTCCCTAGACTTTAAAGGGAGAAGCTAAAGATTGGTTGGAATCGTTACCTGAAGGGGCGATTGATACATGGGATGTTTTAGTTGAAAAATTTCTTAAACAATTCTTTCCTGCATCTAAAGCCGTAAGACTTCAAGGAAAAATTGTTACGTTCACACAGAAACCGAATGAAACTCTATATGAGGCATGGAAAAGATTTGGAAAGTTATTAAGAGGATGTCCGCAACATGGTTTAGACACCTGTCAAATAGTACAAATATTCTACCAAGGATGCAACATCACTACAAGAAAAGACATCGATATAGCAGCTGGTGGTTCTATTATGAAAAAAACCGAAACTGATGCTTACAAAATTATTGATAACACTGCTTCCCACTCATATGAGTGGCACCAAGAAAAAGATATCGTTAGATCATCTAAAGCAGCTAGAGCCGATTCTAGCCATGACTTAGATTCCATTTCTGTAAAGATAGATGCTGTCGAGAGACGAATGGAAAAGATGACTAAAGATATCCACTCAATACGAATTAGTTGTGAGCAGTGTGGAGGACCACATTTGACAAAAGATTGTCTCAGTATTGAACTAACAATGGAACAAAGAGATAATATTTCATATCTAAACCAAAGGCCTGGAAATAATTATCAGAATAATTATCAACCGCCAAGACCGATCTACAATCAAAACCAGAATTATAATCGAAATATTCCATACAACAACCAACAAGGTCCTAGCAATCAACAAGTATCCAATAATACTTACAACCAGCAAAGACCTAATTTTCAAAACAAACCACCACAACCCGATGATAAAAAGCCGAATTTAGAAGATATGATGACAAAGCTAGTTGAAAATCAAACGCAGTTTTTCATATCTCAGAAACAAACTAATGAACAAAATGTTCAAGCATTTAGAAATCAACAAGCTTCTATTCAAAATTTGGAACAAGAAGTAAGTAACCTAGCAAGGTTAATAGATGAAAGAAAACCGGGAAGTTTACCTAGTGATACAAATGCTAACCCCCGGAATGAAACAGCTAAAGCCATTATCACAAGAAGTGGTACAACACTTAAACCACCTGAAATACCTGTAACTTCTGATGAAGCTATTCCTACTCCACAAGAACCACAACCTGATCAAGATAAGGAAAAAGAACCGGTAGTTGAAAAGGTTAATGAGGATAACATAGTTAAGGCTAAACCTTATGTTAAACCATACCAACCACCACTTCCTTACCCAAGTAAAATGAAAAAAGAAAAACTTGAAGCCGAGCAATCCAAATTCTTGGATATGTTTAAACAGATAAATGTAAATCTTCCTTTCATTGATGTGATTTCAGGAATGCCTAGATATGCTAAATTCTTGAAAGATCTAATCACGAATAGAAAGAAAATGGAAGAACTCTCGGCTATTACTATGAATGCTAATTGTTCTTCAGTACTGTTGAATAAGATACCAGAAAAATTATCTGATCCAGGAAGTTTCACAATTCCATGTTTTCTGGGTAGTCTTAGTTCAATAGAAGCATTAGCAGACTTAGGTGCTAGTATAAATTTAATGCCGTATTCACTATACACTAAACTAGACCTTGGAGAATTGAAACCAACAAGAATAAGTATACAACTAGCCGATCGATCAATAAAATATCCTAGAGGGATAATGGAGAACATGCTAGTTAAAGTTGGTACTTTAGTATTTCCAGTAGATTTTGTTGTTCTGGACATGGAAGAAGATTCTCAAGTTCCTCTCATATTAGGAAGACCATTCTTAAACACGGCTAAAGCAATGATAGACGTGTTTGGTAAAAAAATTGACCCTAAGTATAGAGGACGAGAGTGTTACCTTTTCAGTTGATAGAGCAATGCAACAACCGCAATCTGCAGATGATACATGTTATTATATTCAAACTATAGATTCACATGCAGAATTATTAGAAGAATTTCCAGAATTACAAGGAACAGGAGAATGTTCTTTAGGAGAAGGAACTGAACCAATTGATGAAGTTGAAATGTTAGCTACACTAATGGCTAATGGATATGAACCAACAACAGAAGAAATTCAAATGCTAAAGAAGAAGACAGATATCGATATAAATCATCGATAGAAGAACCTCCGACATTAGAGTTAAAGCCACTTCCAAACCATTTGGAATACGCTTATTTACATGGTGAATCTGAATTACCTGTAATAATATCGTCTTCTCTTACTGAAAATGAGAAATCACAACTCATTTCTGTGTTGAAAGCTCATAAACCAGCCATTGCATGGAAGATTCATGATATTAAAGGAATAAGTCCTTCGTATTGCACACATAAAATCCTTATGGAAGAAGATCATAAAACGTATGTGCAACGCCAACGAAGACTAAATCCTAATATGCAAGATGTTGTAAAAAAAGAAATAATTAAACTGCTAGATGCAGGTTTAATTTATCCAATCTCTGATAGTCCATGGGTAAGCCCAGTTCAATGCGTGCCTAAGAAGGGTGGCATGACTATCATTACAAATGAGAAAAATGAGCTTATTCCTACTAGAAATGTAACAGGATGGCGTGTGTGTATTGATTATAGAAAATTAAATGACGCCACCAGAAAAGATCACTTTCCCTTACCTTTCATTGATCAAATGTTGGAAAGATTAGCCGGAAACAGTTACTATTATTTTCTTGATGGTTTTTCCGGATATTTTCAAATTCCAATAGCACCCGAAGATCAAGAGAAAACCACATTCACTTGCCCTTATGGTACTTTTGTTTACAAACGCATGCCATTTGGACTTTGCAACGCCCCTGCAACCTTTCAAAGGTGCATGATGGCAATTTTTCACGACATGATAGAAGAATGCATGGAAGTTTTCATGGATGACTTTTCAGTCTCCGGTGATACATTTGAATAATGTTTAGTTAATCTTGAACGAATGCTTATTAGATGCGAACAATCAAATCTAGTACTTAATTGGGAGAAATGCCATTTCATGGTTAAAGAAGGCATCGTTTTTGGTCATAAAATTTCAAAGGAAGGAATTGAAGTGGATAGAGCTAAAGTAGATGTAATTGCTAAACTTCCACATCCCACCAATGTTAGAGGAGTTAGGAGTTTTCTAGGGCATGCAGGTTTTTACCGACGTTTCATAAAAGATTTTTCTAAAATTGCCACTCCTATGAATAAACTCCTAGAAAAAGATGCTCCATTCATCTTTTCAGATGAATGCATCAAATCTTTTAATATTCTTTAAGAGAAAATTACTAATGCGCCGATCATGATAACACCAAATTGGAATCTACCGTTTGAACTAATGTGCGATGCAAGTGATTTTGCAATGGGAGCTGTTTTAGGACAAATGATTGAAAAACGATTTCAACCTATATATTATGCTAGTAAGACGTTACAAGGAGCACAAACAAATTATACAACTACTGAAAAAGAACTCCTTGCTATTGTCTTTGCTTTTGACAAATTTCGTTCATATCTCGTTCTAGCAAAAACGGTGGTCTATACCGACCATTCTGCTCTCAGATACCTATTTTCGAAACAAGATGCCAAACCAAGATTAATCCATTGGATCTTACTCTTACAAGAGTTCGATATTGAAATCCGAGATAAAAGAGGAGAAGAAAATCTCGCCGCTGATCATCTTTCTCGTCTTGAAAATCCCGAATTAGAAGTTCTAAATGAATCGGCCATACAAGACAACTTTCCTGATGAATATCTATTGAAGATAGATTATAATGAAATTCCATGGTTTGCAGACTATGCAAACTACTTAGTATGTGGATTCCTTGAAAAAGGATTGTCGTACCAAAAACGAAAGAAATTCTTTAGTGATATAAAACACTATTTCTGGGAAGATCCACATCTGTTTAAAAGTTGTCCCGATGGAATAATGCCGATGTGTATTCGGGGATGAAGCTAGTAAAATTTTAAACCATTGTCACACAGGACCAACAGGAGGGCATTATGGGCCTCAACTAACAGCAAGAAAAGTTTATGATGCTGGATTCTATTGGCCTACAATTTACAAAGACGCACACCTTCTTTGCAAATCCTGTGATGCTTGTCAAAGGGCCGAAAAAATAAGTCAACGTGATGAAATGCCACAAAATGTCATTCAAGTATGTGAAGTATTTGACCTTTGAGGTATTGACTTTATGGGTCCATTTCCAAAATCTCATAATAATCTCTATATTCTCGTAGCCATTGATTATGTATCTAAATGGGCGGAAGCACAAGCTCTCCCAACTAACGATGCACGAGTTGTAGTCAACTTTTTAAAACGTCTTTTTGCAAGGTTTGGGACACCGAAAGCTTTAATAAGTGATCGGGGAACTCATTTCTGTAATAATCAACTTGAGAAAGTTCTTAAAAGATATGGAGTAACTCATAAAATCTCCACTGCATATCATCCACAAACAAGTGGACAAGTTGAAAATACCAACTGAGCTTTAAAACGTATTCTAGAAAAAACTGTAGGATCAAATCCGAAGGAATGGTCCATTAAATTAGAGGATGCACTCTGGGCTTTTAGAACAGCCTACAAAACTCCAATTGGAACCACACCTTTTAAACTCGTTTATGGAAAAGCATGTCATCTTCCAGTAGAAATTGAACACAAAGCATTTTGGGCTTTGAAGACATGTAATCTTGATTTACATAAAGCTGGACGTCTACGGTTAAGTCAACTAAACGAATTAGAAGAATTAAGACATGAAGCATACGAAAATTCATTAATCTATAAAGAAAGAACGAAGAAATGGCATGATAAAAGAATCAGAAGTTCAAAAGAATTTAAAGAAGGAGATAGAGTTCTTCTTTTCAATTCACGATTCAAGCTATTTCCTGGAAAAATGAAATCAAGATGGTCTGGACCATTCATAGTCAAAAGAGTTTTCCCATACGGAACGATAGAATTAATAAATTCAAATGGAATTGAATTTAAAGTTAATGGTCACAGAGTTAAACATTACATAGATAGTCCGATGGAAGTCGACAACGAAGTTAATCACAATTTCGATACCACAGCTAACTAAGTGTGGGAAGAATCAAGTCTTTTAAGGATTTTATGTATTTCTGTTAGAGTTAGATTTTCTGTTTTCGTGTAGTTCTCGAAAATGGAACCCGAATGGTCTTTCCCTAGCAGACCCTAAAGAACTAGTCTTCTCCCCCCATTCTGAATTTTTATTTTTTTTAGGTTTTTACGAAATGAAGACTTTCTGTGAACTAAATCATGGTCTAATGCTACACGCTTTGATCACTAAACATAATAATGACACACTTCCGAGTGAACTAGTATCAGTAATCAGAGAAAGATTGGACGGAGCAAGAAAAGAATCCAGATGCGAAGATAATAAGTTACAATTTGGTAAAGGAAAATCAAAATCCGCAGCGAAAAGAAGAGCACGACACCTAGAAAGATATCACAAATGCGGAAAATGGTCACATGGAGGTAAATGTTCAAATAATCAAACCTATTCAATCACCGAATTTGTTACTTTATGCAGAGACGGACCGTTCATATGTTTAGAAGAAAAAACACTGAATGCTCGAGGTTACGCCTATGTAGCCATGGAAAATCAATTAAACCGACTATCTTATGAATGGGATAGATCATATCACTAAGAATACTATCTCACAGGTAAGTCTGTACAGTTTTTATTTTTTTATTTTCATTTTTAACCTTTTGATAATAAACGCTAATTTGTTCGCTATAAAGTATTAAATTGGTATTCGATGAAATTAGGTTTGGCGACCGAAATTATTGATATCATTCAAAAAAATTTATTACATCACTGCGAAATTTAACGATTATTATTAAGGTATAAATATCTTTAATCAATCAAACCAAAATATTTCAAAAATTCGTCATGAGTTAAATTAGGTCATGGAACCGAAATTACTTTACCGAAAAGAGGGGCGCATATTTTTGATAATATTTGATTGATTAAAGTAAGATAAAAGCCAAAAAGATTTTTAATTTTATTTTTACCATGTTTTTAAAATTAATATATAAATCTTAAATTAATATTGTGAACTCTGTAAAATCAATATATTTAAGTTTGTCAATATTTGAAAAATTAATATTTTTAATATAAGTTTGTATGTATAAAAATTACCCTCAATAATTAAATGAACTCAATAATTTAAATTGTTACTGATTTCTTGCAAATGAGGGATTGCAAGATCTTAAGTGTGGGAAGGGGTTAAATTCTTTCCGATTTTTAAAATTTTTATCTTAAACACTTGGTTACCATTAAAAATACTAGTAACGTAGTAGTTGTATTAGAATCTAGTGCTCTCTGATAATAAAGAACAGCCCTAGTCTTATATACTGACTACCCAATTCTAGTAAAATTTTTCAAAATTTTCAATTAAATGAACTCAAAATCATGTTTATACATATTTATGAACGATAAAACTAGGTGTTAACACCGAAATTATTGTTACCTCGGAAAGGACATAAATTGAGAAACAAACCAAAATGTTAAAATTCATTTAAAATGGAATAGAGGACAATAAAAAGGAAAATAAAAGCCAAGTGTGGGAAAAATTACCAAGTTATCTTAAACATATGTCACATATTTCTGTAACAAATAATTGAAGATACTTTTGCTTTGGACTAAACTAAAATGTTTTACCCGATGAAAGAAAAGAAGAGATGGATCTACAAAATGAATCAATTCCATCGTTAAAAGGAAGTAAAGTCTTCCGAAAAAGAAACGCGCTTCTTGATTTAGGTCATGAAGTTGTCGTCCAGACCAGCTGTAGGTTGATGAAAAATCTAGAAAAGTCATCTCTAAAATCAGCAGGAATTCCACGGACCTCAGCATAAAACAGGGTCGCCATGTGGTCAGACTGATCCTAACCATGAGAGGATCTATCTCGTAAAATGGGAGGGCACCGTGCAAATTAGCTTGATAAGACTAATGAATCAGATCCCCAGAAAGGATGATCTCCTTAAAGATCAAAAATCGGCTTTTAAGACTGATATTACTCAATCCTAGAGATTGACCTTAAAGATTGAGAATTACAAACTCATGGAATTCGATGATATCTAAACTCGAGCTTGAACGAGAAAATATTTTGATCAAATTAAAACCGATTTGTATTCTGAAAACCCTATTTTCAATGCGTTCATTACCTTTGAACGTAAAATCCTAGGAATTCACCTGGAATTCATTAGGTCACCTGAACCAAATCGGGTGTCAGCCGTAAGAACGGTGGTTGTATAGCATGGTCAAAGACAGGACCTTGTGCCAGACCGAAAAATTATAAGGGTGAGCTTTACTATTGCTCCTACAAAGGATAGTAATTGCGTCCGAAACGTTATAGACCATAATTAAAAGTATGTCAGGGGACATTGCCTTAAACAGTGCTTGTTCAACGCTTCCCTTTACAACCGGACGGTAGTTTACCGAAAGGTAATATACGGAACAAGTAAACTGGATGTGTTGCTTTCCCAATACAAGGTTAGCAAGTGGGTGACACAAAACCACAAGTTTTGAGCTAAATTTTCAAATATGAAACCCACCAAACCCACAAAAAGAATTTGCAAACACCGGTGAAGGGTTATTCCGGAAAACTTATCTAGGGTAAAAGCTAGATTGAATTTTCAAAAAGATCAAATATTTTCATAAAGATCCAATTTCCTTAAAGGATCTAAATTTTATAGTCATGTGGGACTGTAAACCACATCGTTACTACCATTGTTTATACCGCCGTAAAGAAATCACTGATGTACAAAGTGTGAAGAATAAAGAAGTGATTATTGTATTTCAAGACTATATTGCTTGAGGACAAGCAACGCTCAAGTGTGGGAATATTTAATAATGCTAAAAACGAACATATATTTCATAGCATTATTCCTCAAGAAAGACAAGCTTTTAGTTGCAATTGTCCTATTTACAAGTGATATTCGTTTAAATAATAAAAGGTGAAGACAAAAGACAGATTCGACGAATTGAAGACGCAAACGACCAAAAAGCTCAAAAGTACAAAATACAATCAAAGAGGTTCCAATTATTGATGAGAAACGTCTCAAAATTACAAGAGTACAAGATTCAAAACGCAAAGTATAAGATATTAAATTGTACGCAAGGACGTTCGAAAATCCGGAACCGGGACCAGAGTCAACTCTCAACGCTCGACTCAACGGACTAAAAATTACAAGTTAACTATGCACATAAATATAATATAATATTTAAATAATTACTAAAATTATTTATATATTATATTTATTTATATAATCCGTCGACAAGCTAGGAGCCAAGGCTTGGTGAGCTGTAAAAACAAACTCCGCGACTCGCGGAGTTTGAAGAAGGAAAGGACCGCGAGTCGCGGAGATTCCCTTGACTCAAATCCCTATAAAACCCAATGAATTCTGATCATTTTTAATATCATATATCCCTCCTCTCTATATCTATACGTAAATATTTATATTTTAATTTTAATTTTAATTTTAATTTTAATTTTAATCCTAATAATAAGGGTATGTTAGCGAATGTTGTAAGGGTGTAAGTCAAAATTCTGTCCGTGTAACGCTACGCTATTTTTAATCATTGTAAGTTATGTTCAACCTTTTTAATTTAATGTCTCGTAGCTAAGTTATTATCATGCTTATTTAAAACGAAGTAATCATGATGTTGGGCTAATTACTAAAATTGGGTAATTGGGCTTTGTACCATAATTGGGGTTTGGACAAAAGAACGACACTTGTGGAAATTAGACTATGGGCTATTAATGGGCTTTATATTTGTTTAACTAAATGATAATTTGTTAATTTTAATATAAAGATTTACAATTGGATGTCCCTATAAATAACCATATACACTCGATCGGACACGATGGGCGGGGTATTTATATGTACGAATAATCGTTCATTTAACCGGACACGGGAATGGATTAATAGCCACTAGAATTATTAAAACAGGGGTGAATTTATGTACAAGGACACTTGGCATAATTGTTAACAAAGTATTAAAACCTTGGGTTACACGCAGTCGATAACCTGGTGTAATTATTAAACAAAGTATTAAAATCTTTTTACAGTTTAAGTCCCCAATTAGTTGGAATATTTAACTTCGGGTATAAGGATAATTTGACGAGGACACTCGCACTTTATATTTATGACTGATGGACTGTTATGGACAAAAACTAGACGGACATATTAAATAATCCAGGACAAAGGACAATTAACCCATGGGCATAAAACTAAAATCAACACGTCAAACATCATGATTACGGAAGTTTAAATAAGCATAATTATTTTATTTCATATTTAATTTCCTTTATTTTATATTTAATTGCACTTCTAATTATCGCACTTTTATTTATTGTTATTGTATTTAATTGCACTTTTAATTATCGTACTTTTTAATTATCGCAAATTTATTTTATCGCACTTTTATTTATCGCAATTTCATTATTGTTATTTACTTTACGCTTTAAATTAAGTTATATTTATGTTTATTATTTTACATCAGGTTTTAACTGCGACTAAAGTTTTTAAAATCGACAAACCGGTCATTAAACGGTAAAAACCCCCTTTATAATAATAATATTACTTATATATATATTTGTATTTTTATAAAATAAAACTAATATAGCGTTAAGCTTTGTTTAAAGATTTTTTTCCCTGTGGAACGAACCGGACTTACTGAAAACTACACTACTGTACGATTAGGTACACTGCCTATAAGTGTTGTAGCAAGGTTTAAGTATATCCATTCAATAAATAAATAAATATCTTGTGTAAAATTGTATCGTATTTAATAGTATTTCCTTGTAAAATTTAAGCTATTTTATATACACCTCGCATAACATCAGTCGTTCACGGTTGTCTGCAGTCTCTGCTGCTCCATTCAACTTTTTTGAAGTTCAATGTATTGATTCGTAGGCTGGTTGCTTTTCAGAATTTCAGAATGAGAGTTCATAATTCTGAGAGGTAAATGTTATACATATAACTGTTGATGTAGAAACGCTGCGAGATTCAAAATACTGATTTCTAATTCTCAGTAATTGGTATGACCATTCTCGTTATAAAATGCGGATGAGTAGATGGTAGGGTTTCAATGAATATAATAACTTTTCAGAAAAACAAAGATCAATGAAGTTGTTGGTAAGTTCACTGCTAATGTGATGGGGTGTAAACGGTTCTCCGGTAACGTTGACGAAAGGCAAACTTATATATCAAAGTTATAATAGAGTTTATTCGAATGAAACATCGAAATTGATTTACTAAAGCTGTGACAAAATTGGCTAATTTGGAAAGAGATTGCAAAGTTATTTTGGGTAATAACAATGCCAAAGGAGCTAGTACAGATACGTGTTAAACGTTTACTCAGTTTTCGAAAGTTTTTCAGGTGCATAACTATATGTATAAATCCTTCCTTCCATAGCTGAAGTGCGGTTGGTTCATCCTCTCGATTGAGGTGTTTTCAAGAATCATGAAAGGTTTAAACGCAGATTGTAATCGTCAAGATACAAATGAGGTTTAAGATGAAATCAAGTGGCAACTTGAAGAAATGTTTAGTTTCATATGTTATAATCAATATTTTAATTCATTTTAACTGTCTAATGTTATTAGTCCACAGTCGATAGTCCACAGTTAACAGTCCAATAATTCATATATAGTTTAATATATAATATTCGAATTAATTAATACGTATCGTGACCCGTGTACGTATCTCAGATTTGATCACAACTCAAAGTATATATATTATTATAGAATAAACCTCAACCCTGTATAGCTAACTCCAGCATTACTGCATATAGAGTGTCTATAGTTATTCCAAATAATATATATAGATGCCTCGATATGATATGTCAAAACCTTGTATACGTGTCCCGATATTTAAAGTGCGTAAAATAAATAACAGAAATTAAACGACGATAAATAAAATTGCGAGAATTTAAATTGCGATAAATAAATTACGATAATTAAATTGCGATAAATAAATTGCGATAAATAAAATGTAATATGGAATTAATTAGTTAGCTAGGAACAGTTAGCGTGGATTCTTATCAAAATTTTTCTCATAGTTAAATTGTTTGTTTCTAACAAATTTTATTTTTGTCCAATGTTTTCTTCATTATACCACTTGTTGGATTCTGATAGGTCAAAATCCAAATATGAAATTGAATGAAAATGGTTATTTTATAGTGAACGGATTTGTATATATTGTGGATGTAAGTAGGATAGTAAATGACTGTTAAATCAGATTCGAAGAATGTACAGTGTAACTTATTAATGTGAAATCTAAATATTCCTCGGGTATTACCTACCCGTTAAAATATTTTCACCATTAATAGTTTGTACAAAAGAATTTTTAATTACAATCCTTATGAAAACATATATACATGTATATTTTCTTCAGATGTAATCATGGATTTATGAGTTAATATGATATTAATCTCATTTGCTTTTTGGTTTGAGCTAAAAATAAATAATCTCTAAGACTTTAGAGATTACATAATCGCCGCCTAATAGTTCTCCAATGAAGTTATGAATCAATACTTCATCGTTGATTCTTATTAGTACTCCTTGGTATCTATGGTAAGTACGATGTTGATGCTCGAGGTACAGATTGTGATGTCGAGGTGTGGGATGCGGATGTTGCTGTTGGTGGTGGTGATGGTACTGTTGGTGTTGCTGATGGTAGTACTGTTTATGCTGCTAGTGCTGCTGCTGGTGTTTGTAACCTTTGCACCATATTCTCCAGAGCCACTACCTGAGCGTGAAGCTCGTTGACTTCTTCTATTACACCGGGGTGATTGTCGGTTCGGACGAGCGGATAAATAAAATCTAGAATTTGATTTAGTATGTAATCTTGACGAGATACTCTGAAAATGAGAGAGAAAATGGTGTCTCGAACAGGTTCGCCGGTAAGTGCTTCAAGTTCTTCGCCAAGAGGGAAATGTGGTGGATGAAAAGGATCGCCTTCTTCTTGTTTCCAATGATTCAGGAGGCTACGAACCCATCAGATGAATTGGGGATGGCTGATTGGTTGATTCATTCTGGTGACACTGCTTTCGGAGCTTAGGTGAAACTCCATATCGGAATAGCTGTCGGAATCCAAAGAATTCGAACTGGTTGAGGGATTCATCTCGTACAATCAGATGAAGGATTTTCGATAAGAAATAGATTATAGGATGTAAATTAGTACCCTACAATACATAATTTACATATGCATATATAATACTAAAATCCCATAAGTTACGGAGGAATC
The DNA here is from genome assembly GCF_046630445.1 of Rutidosis leptorrhynchoides. NCBI lineage: Eukaryota > Viridiplantae > Streptophyta > Magnoliopsida > Asterales > Asteraceae > Rutidosis > Rutidosis leptorrhynchoides. The sequence goes on along the minus strand of NC_092333.1, from coordinate 596,446,414 downwards.
TACGGAAGCTGTCAGGCAAAGGTAACAATAACAGATACGCTAAGATATGAATTTATCTATACACTGTCTATGCAATAGAGGCAGTAAGACATGTCTAGACTAAGAATGATAAGCAGGTAATTTCCTAAGGATGATAAGCAGATGATTTCCGACTAGAAATGATAAGAAATTTTTTTTTGACATGCAGACACGGTCGAAGTCCAGACTCACTAATGCATCTAAACAACTATCAGTTAGACACACTAATGCAAGACCTGGTTCGCTAAGACCACCGCTCTAATACCAGCTTTCATAACCCGTCCTAATCCATCTGGACGAAGTCCATATCAATTATAAACGATTCACAATAGTTGATTACATCGCGAGGTTCATGACCTCTATATGATACATTTTACAAACATTGCATTCGTTTTAAAAAAAAGACAAACTTTCATTACATCGAAAGTTGACAGCATGCATACCATTTCATAATATATCCAACTATAATTGACTTAATAATAATCTTGATGAACTCAACGACTCGAATGCAACATCTTTTGAAATATGTCATGAATGACTCCAAGTAATATCTCTAATATGAGTAAATGCACAGCGTAAGATTTCTTTCATACCTGAGAATAAACATGCTTTCAAGTGTCAACCAAAAGGTTGGTGAGTTCATTAGTTTAACATAAATAATCATTTCCATCATTTTAATAGACCACAAGAATTTTACTTCCAGTTCTCATAAATATACGTCCCATGCATAGAGACAAAAATCATTCATATGGTGAACACCTGGTAACCGATATTAACAAGATGCATATAAGAATATCCCCTATCATTTCGGGAAATCCTTCGGACATGATAAAACAACATCGAAGTACTAAAGCATCTGGTACTTTGGATGGGGTTCGTTAGGCCCAATAGATCTATCTTTAGGATTCGCGTCAATTAGTAGATCGGTTTACTAATTCTTAGGTTACCAAGAAAAAGGGGCATATTCGGTTTCGATCATTCACCCATATAATGTAGTTTCAATTACTTGTGTCTATTTCGTAAAACATTTATAAAAAATTGCGCATGTATTCTCAGCCCAAAAATATAAAGGGTAAAAAGGTAAATGAAACTCACGATCTAATATTTTGTAGTAAAAATATTCATACGACGGAACTGAACAATGCAGGGTTGGCCTCGGATTCACGAACCTATATCATTTATATATATATATATATATATATATATATATATATATATATATATATATATATATATATATATATATATATATATATATATATATATATTAACACATATAATTAACATATAATAATAATCAAACTAGTTTATGTATATTACTTATTTAATTTAGTAATCTATTTGTTATTTCAAAGGTTATATATAGATATATATTTATTTTGTTTATTTATACATATAGTTATACTAATACATATACATATATATATCTATATAATTAGTATTATATCGTTAAATCAAAATTTGTTATATGTAAATATTTATGTAAATAATATTATTATGTTTGTAGTAATAATAATACTGTAATAATCATAATATTAATGATAATAATAATGTAAATAAAATTATATATAAAAATCATGTTAATGAAAATAATAATAATGATAGAAATAACGATAATAATAATGATAGTTTTAATAATACTAATACTAATAAAAATAATAATGATAATAATATTAGTTGTACTAATAATCTTATTTCTAATATTGGTAATAATAATAATTATTTAATAATAATTAATAATAAATTATAATTATAATAATAATATCAAATAAAAAAAATAATGAAATAATAATAATAATAAGAGTATTAGTAATAACTACCTCAAAGGAGTAGCCCTTAAAAAAAATGCCCAAGTCCGGGTTTGAACCCGCGACGTCCCGCTAACCCGATAATTTCCTTAACTATTCACCCGTTTCTATTTTTCTATTAAATACCATCATTGACATCATAACCATTATCATACCATCTTCATTTTATCATGCAATCGTCAATATTCATATCGGCATGTTACACATCATCATCATCATGTATTATTACCATCATCATCATCCTTATTTCACAATCATTATCATCCTTCTATCATCACCGTTATTTACTCATAAACGTATATCCCGATTATCATAATCACCTAATATCCCGATTATTATAATCACTTCTCATTATCTTTATCATTCCGTACCATTATTAAATACACCCCATCATTATCATCTATCATTATCCTATAATTTAAAATGGTGTTCGGTTGGCTTTAATTATGGCAGTCCAAAATTCACGGCTCAAATAAACTAGCTAAGTAATGGCCCAACTAGAGAAAGCTTGGATTTTCGGTCCACAAAACAAACATCCCAACAGAAAATTTGTATAGATCGACTTTTCTAGTTATCTCCTACATCATCATCATGTCATATACCATTATCATCTTAATTATCCTTATCTTAATTATTATGACTATCATCACTTACCATCTCAATCAACACCGTAACGTGTGTCTTCATCATCGATATCATACATCATCACCAAAATAAATTGGTTAGTAGACCTCGTGCACTATAACAGTCGAAAAGAATATATGTATAATGTGTTGTTCCCTAATCATGGTGTTCCTTTAGTGGACTTCATGATCAACTTTAAATAAATAAAAAATTCGTTCCACTAACTTAAAAGTGTGGTATAAATGTCGGCACTCTTCCTTCCTTTCTATTTCATTTGATTGCCTTTAACTTTAATGATCATGTCGGCCTAAGTTGCATTAACTAGTAGTGACATAAGTTTCCCGATTCATTTATAAGTAGAAGCAGTCCATATATTGAAATAATACGAGTGGTTTTCATACCTGAGTTATCCGAACAAAAATATAAATATATGGTTTATTGTTTCAAGTTGTTCTCCAGGTATATGATTCTTGGTTTGTGTTGGGTTGTTCATGATGAAAACAAAACACATTAGTGATAATTGTTCGTGCAGGTGGCTGTGATGTTCGTTCATTTCAAACAGACAAATATAACGCGTTGTGGTGATGGGTTTTGGTCGTGCTTATTATAGGGAAACAGAAAGATGGATGTTGTAGAGGGTGGTGGTTTGTTGTTGGATCGAAATAAGAGGAAGAGAAAAAAATATATCGAGCATGTGATTGTGGTTGTTTGGGTTCGATGTGGTGGTGACGGGTGAGAGTGTGGTGATGTTCAAGAAGAAGACCCAATTTATGATGCGAGAAAGAAAGAAATAGATAGATAATTTTAATTTGATTTTTCTGTCTTTTCACTCGATTTACATTAGCAAGGGATTACATAAAGGTTAACAGATGTTATTACAGCTAATCTGTTTCAATGGAACTTGTTTTGTAGCTTGATTTCGTTCTACAAACAGATATTGTGTCAGAAGAAAAAAATTGCAAAAGATAAACTTGATATTAACAGCTTTTATTTGTTTTTGCAGCAGTTGGAATCAATTTGTACTACCCAAAACAAATCGTTTACAGTATGATTGTGATATGAATCTTAATTGGATTCCAAAACAATCTTACGTATGAATTTTTATATAATTATTAATAATTAATAATTATAATTATATTAATAATAATAATCTAAATAAATAATACTGAGTATATCTGTATCTAACTGTTTATACTGAGTATATATATGTATTTATATATTTATAATATTTAGGTGAATTATTGATATTAATTTATTAATAACATTTATTAATATTACTAATTTTGATAAGTGTACTAATAATAATAATAAAAATACTAATATTATTAATGATGATATCAATAATACTAATAATAATTAATTATATTAATAATAATAATACTAACCTTATTAATAAATAATAAAACCTATAATAATAATTATAACAATGATAATTTTGATCTTATTAATGATAATATAAATTAATTTAAATGTTCGATATAATATTTATATTTAATAATATCACTAATATTAATCATAATAATTAAAATTACAACTTTATTACTGTTTATAATAATAATGAGGTTAACAATGATAACAATAATATTAGTAATTATAATAATTCAATTGTCTCAAATTTCATTTAATAAGTTTTAATAATATTACTAATATTGAATGTATTAATATAACAACTATACTTGTCATTACAGTTAATATAATATACAATATTATATTATGTGATAACATTTATTTAATACTTATATAGTACAACTAATTATAAATTATATATGTATTTATATATATATATACATTCATTTTAATTACATTTATTTATTTTGTATTTTATTTTTACATAGTTCATTCTAATGATTTAATTATAGTTTATTTCCTCAGTTTATTATACACACTATTATTTATATATATATATATATATATATATATATATATATATATATATATATATATATATATATATATATATATATATATATATATATATATATATATATATATATATATATATATATATTAGTTTACAATAATTGTTCGTGAATCGTCGGTAATGGTTGAAGTCCAATTGAATATATGAAACATTTTCAAAATTATCAAGACTCAACATTATAGATTTTGCTTATCATGCAGAAAACATATAAATATTATGTTTAAATTTGGTCAAAAATTCCCGGGTCGTCACACAACCTATCTAGCACAAACGAATTACATAACTACTGAAAAAGAACTCCTTGCTATTGTCTTTGCTTTTAACAAATTTCGTTCATATCTCGTTCTAGCAAAAACGGTGGTCTATACTGACCATTCTGCTCTTAGATACCTATTTTCAAAACAAGATGCCAAACCACGATTAATCCGTTGGATCTTACTCTTACAAGAGTTCAATATTGAAATTCGAGACAAAAAGGGAGCAGAAAATCTCGCAGCTGATCATCTTTCTCGTCTTAAAAATCCCGAATTAGAAGTTCTAAATGAATCGGCTATACAAGATAACTTTCCTGATGAATATCTTTTGAAGATCGATTATAATGAAATTTCATGGTTTGCAGACTATGCAAACTACTTAGTATGTGGATTCCTTGAAAAAGGGTTATCGTACCAAAAACGAAAGAAATTCTTTAGTGATATAAAACACTATTTTTGGGAAGATCCACATTTGTTTAAAAGTTGTCCCGATGGAATAATACGCCGATGTGTATTCGGAGATGAAGCTAGTCAAATCTTAAACCATTGTCACACAGGACCAACAGGAGGGCATTATGGGCCTCAACTTACAGTAAGAAAAGTTTACGATGCTGGATTTTATTGGCCTACAATTTTCAAAGACGCACACCTTCTTTGTAAATCCTGTGATGCTTGTCAAAGGGCCAGAAAAATAAGTCAACGTGATGAAATGCCACAAAATGTCATTCAAGTATGTGAAGTATTTGACATTTGGGGTATTGACTTTATGGGTCCATTTCCAAAATCTCATAATAATCTCTACATTCTCGTTGCCATTGATTATGTATCTAAATGGGCGGAAGCACAAGCTCTCCCAACTAACGATGCACGAGTTGTAGTCAACTTCTTAAAACGTCTTTTTGTAAGGTTTGGAACACCGAAAGCTTTGATAAGTGATCGGGGTACTCATTTTTGTAATAATCAACTTGAGAAAGTTCTCAAAAGATATGGAGTAACTCATAAAATCTCAACCGCTTATCATCCACAAACAAGTGGACAAGTTGAAAATACCAACCGAGCATTAAAACGTATTCTAGAGAAAACCGTAGGATCAAATCCGAAGGAATGGTCCATGAAATTGGAGGATGCACTCTGGGCTTTTAGAACAGCCTACAAAACTCCAATTGGCATCACACCTTTTAGACTTGTTTACGGAAAAGCATGTCACCTTCTAGTAGAAATTGAGCACAAAGCATTTTGGGCTTTGAAGGTTTGTAATCTTGATTTACATGAAGCCGGACGTCTACGGTTAAGTCAACTAAATGAATTAGAAGAATTAAGACATGAAGCATACAAAAATTCGTTAATATATAAGGAAAGAACGAAGAAATGGCATGATAAAAGAATCCGAAGTTTAAAAGAATTTAAGGAAGGAGACTGAGTTCTTCTTTTTAATTCACAATTCAAGCTATTTCCTGGAAAATTGAAATCAAGATGGTCTGGACCATTCATAGTCAAAAGTGTTTTCCCATACGGAACAATAGAGTTAATAAATTCAAATGGGATTGAATTTAAGGTTAATTGTCACAGAGTTAAACATTACATAGATAATCCAATGGAAGTTGAAGATGAAGTTAATCACAATTTCAACACCACAGCTAACTAAGTGTGGGAAGATTCGAATCTTTTAAGGATAATATGTATTTCTGTTAGAGTTAGATATTCTGTTTTTGTGTAGTTTCTGAGAATGGAATCCGAATGGTCTTCCCTAGCAGACCCTAAAGAACTAGTCTTCTCCCCCCATTCCGAATTTTTATTTTTTGTAGGTTTTACGAGATGAAGAATTCCTTTGATTTTAACCATGGTCTAATGCTACACGCTTTGATTACTAAGCGTAATAATGCCACATTCCCGAGTGAATTAGTATCATTCATAAGAGGAAAAATGGACGAAGTGAGGAAAGAACTCAGGAAGAATCATCATAAGACACATTTTGGTAAAGGAAAATCAAAATCCGCAACAAAAAGAAGAGCACGACACCTTGAAAGATGTCATAAATGCGGAAAATGGTCACACGAAGGTAAATGTTCGAACAATCAAACATATTCAAATACCGAATTTGTTACTCTATGCAGAGAAGGACCGTTCATATGTTTAGAAGAAAAGTTATTGAAGAATCGGGGTTACGCTTATGTAGCTATGGAAAACTAAATCACACGACTCTCCTATGAGTCAACTAAAGCAGGTCTCTGAGAATTCTATCTCACAGGTATGTCTGTACAGTTTTATTTTTATTTTATTATTTTTAACATTTTGATAATAAACGCTGAATCGTTCGCTATAAAGTATTAAATTGATATTCAATAAAATTAGGTATGCGAAATCGAAATTATTGATATCATACAAAAATTTATTACATCACTGCGAAATTTACCGTTTATTCATAAGGTATAAATATCTATAATCAATCAATTCAAAATATTTCAGAAATTCGTCAGGAGTAAAACTAGGTAATATAGCCGAAATTACTTTACCCAAAAGAGGGGCGTATATTTTTGATAATATTTGATTGATTAAAGTGGGATAAAAGACCAAAAATATTTTTAATTTTAATTTTTACCTTGTTTTTAAATTAATATTAAATAATTATTGTAAATTTTTAAAACCAATATAATTAAGTTTGTAAATATTTTAAAAACTAATATTTTTAATATAAGTTTGTAAAACTAATATATTTAAATATTAATGATATTTGTATGAAATTTTATTATGCATTTTAAATTTAAGTTCGGTGTGAATTTAAAAACAAAAATGTACTTTATTTCATTAAGTTAAAAATATGATTTCTAAAATTCATCATGAGTTGAAGACTAGGTCGTTGAACAGAAATTGCTTTACCCGAGGGCGGGACGAGAAATTTTATTATCATTTATTTTAATCTTATTGAATTAAAGTATGCCAAAAACATTTAATAAAAAACCCAAAAATCTTTGCTTTTAAAACAACGCTTACAAATGACAAATTTTAAAATTTTGTCGAGAGACGAACTAGGACAACGATCCAAAACGCCCTCATTCTAAAAGAAAACAAAATTTTAAAATTAATTAATTTTTGTTTCATAAGTATAAGGTTTTTATTTTAAAAAAAAAGAAAAAAAGAAAATATACCTCATGCGATCGCATGGGATTTGAACTGTGAAACCATGCGATCGCATGGGACAGAAAAACTGGGCAGAAACAAAAAGGCACGAGCTGGTTCTCTGTCTTCACAATACACACACACAAACACACAAAAACTCTCACAAAACATCACCTAAAATCATCATTTTTCAACCAAATTACTCGAAATTTCTTGCAATAATCCGCTATAATCATGCCTATATTCAGATGGGGAGGCAGGAAGGTAAAAATTTCACCCATAAACTCATAAATTTCCTAATTTTTGTGATAATTACAACTATTTTACCTAATTTAATTTTGTTAATTTCTAGTATAATTAGAGTTAAATTGTTAGTATATTATGTATGTATAACCTAGATTGATGCTATTTAACATGATTTGAAGCCAAAAACTTCAAAATTTTTAGAAATCTAGGGTTTGTGTTCTTGAGCAATTTGGGGCTTTTTGATATAAACAGGTTATAGCCAATTTTTGTTATGAATTAGTGATAAATTAAGTATTGTAACATGTTTAGGTTGTTAATTGATCCAAACTTTGATCCTAAACATGATTTTTGAGAATTAAAGTGGACTTTTTAAGTCTAAAATTCATGAACTTGATTCATTTGATATAAATGCCATTTGAAACTTGTTTAATTGCTAGTAATGATTATTTTGACATATTATTTGAGATAAAAGCTTATGAACTTTGTAGACATTTTCATTTATGATTATTTGAAAATGTGTAGAATTGATAAAAATATGAAAATGAGTATAAGTTTAATATGGATTAAACATGTTATTGTAATTGTTTTAATTTGTTATTTTGCTAACACTAATTCATATTTGGATGCACAAATTTTGTGTTTAATGTGTTTTGCAGAGAAATACAGATACGGACGGTGCATCATCGTCTAGGCAACCTGATCCGGAACCACAACCAGAGATGCAATATCACGAACCGGAACAACAACCTGAACAACAACAACATTATGATCAACACGTGCCATACTATGAACCAGAACCACAATTTTTTATTGCCTATATAGTATTTCCTATTCACCATATAATAGAACATCTAACAATTCATGAAGAACAGTTGCATCCCAATTTAAGATTTGATAGAAGTTGGAGAGATTACCCGACGTACCAAAGTAACAAATTTAAGCTTTGGACCAAAAATGTAGAAGTACCAAGGGTAATAGATTAGGAGCCTTTGGAAAGGGTCCACCTAGCTAATCTAGTTAGGTAGCATCTAATCCAAAGGTATGGCATGTAGTGACCCGAACTTTTCCATGTTTATATATATTAATTGAGATTGATATTTACATGATTAAATGTTTCCAACATGTTAAGCAATCAAACTTGTTAAGACTTGATTAATTGAAATATGTTTCATATAGACAATTGACCACCCAAGTTGACCGGCGATTCACGAACGTTAAAACTTGTAAAAACGACATGACGATATATATATGGATATACATATGGTTAACATGAGATTATGATAAGTAAGTATCTCCATAAGTATATTAACAATGAGTTGCCTCACATTAGTCTTTGTTACTCTTTTGGCTAGGTCTAGTTCGGATAGTCCTCTATACATATAAACAAGACTACTAACTTAAGGATTTCGAAACGAGACATATATGTAACGATTATCGTTGTAACGACATTTAAATGTATATATATATATATATATATATATATATATCATATTAAGATATATTAATATATCATAATATCATGATAATATAATAATTTAACATCTCATTAGATATAATAAACAATGGGTTAACAACATTAATTGAGATCGTTAACTTAAAGGTTTCAAAACAACACTTACATGTAACGACTAACGATGACTTAACGACTCAGCTAAAATGTATATACATGTAGTGTATTTAGATGTATTAAAATACTTTTGGAAGACTTCAAGACATATATCAAAACACTCATACTTAACAAAAATGGTTACAGTTACTTTCCCATTCTTTTCTTTCATCAAGAATTCTAGTCGTATTCTTACCAGTATTATACACAGCTTCAAAACGTACTTACTATGGGTATATACCAATAGGAACTAGCATGGGATTCCACTCTTGATTATGTCATGTATGACTAATCAATTTTAACTTCTACCATGAGCTAGTCAACTAACTAGAACTCCTTTTAACCCCACTCACCACTCACCAATTACCACTCATCATTCACTCCATTTCACTTCCAATTCTCTTTCTAATTCTCTCTCAACACACACACACACACACACACTATTATGAATGTATTTTTCCAGTAGTTAATCATCATCTTCATCAAAAATCACTTCAAGAATCAAGCTATAATCATTATAGGAAGAATACTTCAAGAACACTTCAAAAATCCCTTCAAGTTTACTAATTTACTTCCAAGCTTTCTAATCCATTCCAAGTAATCATCTAAGATCAAGAAACCTTTGTTATATACAGTAGGTTATCTTTCTTATTCAAGGTAATATTCATATTCAAACTTTGATTCAATTTCTATAACTATAAACTATCTTAATTCGAGTAAAAATCTTACTTGAACTTGTTTTTGTGTCATGATCCTACTTCAAGAACTTTCAAGCCATCCAAGATCCTTTGAAGCTAGATCATTTCTTGTCACTTCCAGTAGGTTTACCTACTAAACTTGAGGTAGTAATGATGTTCATAACATCATTCGATTCATATATATAAAACTATCTTATTCGAAGGTTTAAACTCGTAATCACTAGAACATAGTTTAGTTAATTCTAAACTTGTTCGCAAACAAAAGTTAATCCTTCTAACTTGACTTTTAAAATTAACTAAACACATGTTCTATATCTATATGATATGCTAACTTAATGATTTAAAACCTGGAAACACGAAAAACACCGTAAAACCGGATTTACGCCGTCGTAGTAACATCGCGGGCTGTTTTGGGTTAGTTAATTAAAAACTATGATAAACCTTGATTTAAAAGTTATTATTCTGAGAAAATGATTTTTATTATGAACATGAAACTATATCCAAAAATTATGGTTAAACTCAAAGTGGAAGTATGTTTTCTAAAATGGTTATCTAGACGTCGTTCTTTCGACTGAAATGACTACCTTTACAAAAACGACTTGTAACTTATTTTTCCGACTATAAACCTATACTTTTTCTGTTTAGATTCATAAAATAGAGTTCAATATGAAACCATAGCAATTTGATTCACTCAAAACGGATTTAAAATGAAGAAGTTATGGGTAAAACAAGATTGGATAATTTTTCTCATTTTAGCTACGTGAAAATTGGTAACAAATCTATTCCAACCATAACTTAATCAACTTGTATTGTATATTATGTAATCTTGAGATACCATAGACACGTATACAATGTTTCGACCTATCATGTCGACACATCTATATATATTTCGGAACAACCATAGACACTCTATATGTGAATGTTGGAGTTAGCTATACAGGGTTGAGGTTGATTCCAAAATATATATAGTTTGAGTTGTGATCAATACTGAGATACGTATACACTGGGTCGTGGATTGATTCAAGATAATATTTATCGATTTATTTCTGTACATCTAACTGTGGACAACTAGTTGTAGGTTACTAACGAGGACAGCTGACTTAATAAACTTAAAACATCAAAATATATTAAAAGTGTTGTAAATATATTTTGAACATACTTTAATATACATGTATATATTGTTATAGGTTCGTGAATCAACAGTGGCCAAGTCTTACTTCTCGACGAAGTAAAAATCTGTGAAAGTGAGTTATAGTCCCACTTTTAAAATCTAATATTTTTGGGATGAGAATACATGCAGGTTTTATAAATGATTTACAAAATAGACACAAGTACGTGAAACTACATTCTATGGTTGAATTATCGAAATCGAATTTGCCCCTTTTTATTAAGTCTGGTAATCTAAGAATTAGGGAACAGACACCCTAATTGACGCGAATCCTAAAGATAGATCTATTGGGCCTAACAAACCCCATCCAAAGTAGCGGATGCTTTAGTACTTCGAAATTTATATCATATATCCGAAGGGTGTCCCGGAATGATGGGGATATTCTTATATATATACATCTTGTTAATGTCGGTTACCAGGTGTTCACCATATGAATGATTTTTATCTCTATGTATGGAATGTATATTGAAATATGAAATCTTGTGGTCTATTGTTACAATTTGATATATATAGGTTAAACCTATAACTCACCAACATTTTTGTTGACGTTTAAAGCATGTTTATTCTCAGGTGAATACTAAGAGCTTCTGCTGTTGCATACTAAAATAAGGACAAGATTTGGAATCCATGTTTGTATGATACTGTGTAAAAACTGCATTCAAGAAACTGATTTCGATGTAACATATTTGTATTGTAAACCATTATGTAATGGTCATGTGTAAACAGGATATTTTAGATTATCATTATTTGATAATCTACGTAAAGCTTTTTAAACCTTTATTTATGAAATAAAGGTTATGGTTTGTTTTAAAAATGAATGCAGTCTTTGAAAAACGTCTCATATAGAGGTCAAAACCTTTCAACGAAATCAATTAATATGGAACATTTTTAATCAATAAGAACGGGACATTTCATGGCAGCTCTTCTTTTTTCGATTGGGAACATTTATTAACCACTCGTAGGCCTGTATATAAAGAGTGGTGTGTTGAGCTAATGAGTACTATAGCCTTAAATAAGGATGTAGATCGGTTAGACGATAAGAGTTTTCTTAGATTTTTACTTGGCCGTAGAATGTACAGGATGTCCATGCTGGACATGGCCAGGGCTTTACAGATTTACACTCTCGCTGAATTATTATCACCTGATTGTACAAATTTGATTTATCATGGTGAGAGGGCAGATAGAAATTTTGACGCTAACGCCATCTGGAGGCGTATGTCAAATTTTAATGTGTTTACGCGGGGAGGAAGACACTCCTATTTAGATATTAATAAAGCCGAACTTCGTATAATACATAGATTTTTAGCAAACTCGATTACACAAAGAGGTAACAACACGGAGAAAATGACCCTACACGATTTATTTTACCTTAAGTGCATTCGAGACACTAGAGGCTTTGTTAATATCCCATACTGTGTTGGTTTTTATCTGTCCAAAATGGTGGAAGGTATACAGGACGGGGGAATAATAGGAGGAGGTATTTTTGTTACTCTCATTGGAGAGTATTTAGGTGTAGATAGGGAACAAGGGGGTCCAATGATGGTGGTTAGGGAACAGGACGAGAATTTAGGTTTGCAAGTCTATCAAGGTGCAAAGGTATTGACTAGGAGACGCAATCAGGTAATACAATATCAGGGCAACCATCCACAGGTGGAAAGGAGTTCGGATGAGGAGATGGAGGAAGCGGATAACATTAGGGATGTTATTAGGGATAGTGATACTGAAGTTTTCCATCGTATAGATGAGGTAGAAATGACTAACGAGGCTAGGCATCGCCAGTATGAGCAGTGGCACGCCGAAAATGTGTACGAGCAATCCAGGCAATGCCATCATGATAGATGGCACTATCATCAGCATCAGATCATGAGCTAGCTATCATATCAGGTACCAAATAACTACATCCCGACTCGACCTGCTTACTATCCGCCACATCAGCCCGATATGCAACCACCCTTTACCTTGTACGACCCTAACCAAGCCTATCAGGACACCTATCACCAACCATGGAACCCGAGCGATGACATGAACTGGAACCCCTATCCAGATTGATATAGTTCTGTTGGTGATTTCTATATTTTTATTGTTTTTATCTACTTATGTTTAAACATATTATATTGTGATACTTTTATGAAATGTTTCACATTTTTATTATTTTGTACTAATATTTCATATTTGATTTGAAAGTGGGATATTAAGTCCCATTTCAAATTAGCATGCATGTTTATATTTGTATGTTTGTATATTGTCAATTGTACAAAACAGGGTAGAACAATGCATTTTCAAAGACTGGCATTAAGTTCAGCAAAAGCTATTAATTTTGACGACCAAATGCAAAATATATGTGAAATAACAACATACGGAATGAACAAATAAAGTGCACCATTTATCATTCAAAGCATACAACAATATGTTTGGAAACTTTGGTAAAATTTTAATCATCTTTTTACGCGAATCACCCTCAATAATTTAAATTATTACTGATTTCTTGAAAATGAGGGCATTGCAAGATCTTAAGTGTGGGAAGGGGTTAAATTCTTTCGGGTTTTAAAATTTTAATTTAAAAACTTGGTTACCATTAAAAATACTAGTAACGCAGTAGTTGTTTTAGAATTTAGTGCTCTCTGATAATAAAGAACAGCCCTAGTCTTATATACTGACTACCCAATTCTAGTAAAATTTTTAAATTTTTTTTTTCAAACAAATGAATTCAAAATCATGTTTATACATATTTATGAACGATAAAACTAGGTGTTAACACCGAAATTATTGTTACCTCGAAAAGGACATAAATTGAGAAACCACCCAAAATGCTTGAATTCATTTAAAATGGAATAGATGATAATAAAAAGGCAAAGAAAGGAAAATAAAATCCAAGTGTGGGAAAAATTTACCAAGTTATTTAGAACATATATCACATATTTTTGTACAAATAATTGAAGATACTTTTGTTTTGGACGATATTAATCAGTTTTACCCAGTTTATTGTAATATAAATAGAATTTATAAGGAAGTAAAGTCTTTCGAGAAAAAAGACACGCGCTTCTTGATTTAGGTCAGGAAGTTGTCGTCCAGACCAGTTGTAGAGTCTACGAAAAACCTTGAAAAGTTTTCTCAAAAATCAGTTGGAAATCCACGGACATCAGCATTAAACAGGGTCGCCAAGTAGTCATACTTATCCTAACCATGAGAGGTTCTGTCTCATACAATGGGGGGAACCGTGCAAATTAGCTTATAAGACTAATGAATCAGATCCCCAGAAAGGATAATCTCCTTAAAGATCAAAAATCAGCTTTTAAGACTGATATTACTCAATCCTTGAGATTGACTTTTAAAGATTGAGAATTACAAACTCATGGAATTCTATGATATCTAAACTTGAGCTTGAACGAGAAAATATTTTGATCAAAATTACAAACCGATTTGTTTTCTGAAAACCCTATTTTCAATGCTTTCATTACCATTGAACGTAAAATTCTAAGAATTCACCGGAATTCATTAGGTCACCTGAACCAAATTGGGTGTCAACCGTAAGAACGGTGGTTGCATAGCATGGTCGAAGACAGGACCGTGTGCCAGACCGAAAAACTATAGGGTGATCTTTACTATTGCTCCTACAAAGGATAGTAATTGCATAATACACGTTATAGACCATAATCAAAAGCATGTCACGGGACATTGCCTTAACAGTTGCTTGTTCAACGTTTTCCTTTACAACCGGACGGTAGTTTACCGAAAGGTAATATACGGAGCAAGTAAACTGGACGTGTTGCTTTCCCAATACAAAGTTAGCAAGTGGGTGACACAAAACCATAAGTTTTGAGCTAAAATTTTCAAATCTGAAACCCACAAAACCCAAAAAAAACATTTTGCAAACACCGGTGAAGGGTTATTCCGGAAAACTTATCTAGGGTAAAAGCTAGATTGAATTTTCAAAAGATCAAATGTTTTCATAAAGATCCAATTTCCTAAAGGATCTAAATTTTTATAGTCATGTGGGACTGTAAACCACAACGTTACTATCATTGTTCATACCGCCGTATCAAAATCACTAATGTACAAAGTGTGAAGAATAAAGAAGTGATTCTAGTAAAGTTGTATTCAAGTTCTATATTGCTTGAGGACAAGCAACGCTCAAGTGTGGGAATATTTGATAATGCTAAAAATGAACACATATTTCACAGCATTATCCCTCAAGAAAGACAAGCTTTTAGTTGCAATTGTTCTATTTACAAGTGATATTCGTTTAAATATTAAAAGGTAAAGACAAAAGACAGATTCGACGATTTGAAGACGCAAATGACCAAAAAGCTAAAAAGTACAAAGTACAATCCAAGTGGTTCAAATTATTAATGAGAAAAGTCTATAAATTACAAGAGTATGAGCCGCGAAACGCAAAGTACAAGATATTAAATCTTACGAAAGGACGTTCGAAAATCCGGAACCAGGACATAAACCGAGAAGAAACGCGCGACGCAACGGACCTAAAATTACGAGTCAACTATGCACAAGAATATAATATAATATATATATAATTATATAAAATTATATATATTATATTTTATATATATATATATATATATATATATATATATATATATATATATATATATATATATATATATATATATATATATATATATATATATATATATTAAATTACAGCAGCCCACGTTTATTGTGCTTTGTGAGCAGGAAATGACGGCTATGCGATCGTATGGCCTGGAGGAATAAATTCCATACGATCGCATGGCACACTGTAGCATGTCAGGTCCTATAAATTCCACGAATTCTGGCCGAATTTAACACACCTTTTTCTTTTCCTTTCTCTAATTCTCAATCTATATATATATTTATATTTATAATTTTAATTTTAATTTAAGATTAATAATAATAAGGTTATGTTAGCGAATGTTTTAAGTTTGTAAGTCGAAACTCTGTCCGTGTAACGCTACGCTATTAATACTCATTATAAGTTATGTTCAACCTTTTTAAATTAATGTCTCGTAGCTAAATTATTATTATGCTTATTTAAGCCGAAGTAATCGTGATGTTGGACCAAAAAATTAAGACAGGGTTATTGGGCTTTGTACCATAATTGGGGTTTGGACAAAAGACCGACACTTGTGGAAATTAGATTATGGGCTATTAATCGGCTTTATATTTGTTTAATTGAATGATAGTTCGTTAATTTTAATATAAAGATTTACAATTGGATGTCCCTATAAATAACCATATACACTCGATCGGACACGATGGGCGGGGTATTTATATGTACGAATAATCGTTCATTTAACCGGACACGGGAATGGATTAATAGCCACTAGAATTATTAAAACAGGGGTGAAATTATGTACAAGGACACATGGCATAATTGTTAACAAAGTATTAAAACCTTGGGTTACACGCAGTCGATAACCTGGTGTAATTATTAAACAAAGTATTAAAATCTTGTTACAGTTTAAGTCCCCAATTAGTTGGAATATTTAACTTCGGGTATAAGGATAATTTGACGAGGACACTCGCACTTTATATTTATGACTGATGGACTGTTATGGATAAAAACCAGATGGACATATCGAATAATCCAGGACAAAGAACAATTAACCCATGGCAATAAACTAAAATCAACATGTCAAATATCATGATTACGGAAGTTTAAATAAGCATAATTCCTTTATTTTATATCTCATCGCACTTTTATTTACTGTTATTTTATTTATTGCACTTTTAATTATCGTACTTTCAATTATCGCATTTTTATTTATCGTCATTTACTTTACGCCTTAAATTAAGTCATTTGTATATTTAATATTTTACATTAGGTTTTAATTGTGACTAAAGTTTTAAAATCGACAAACCGGTCATTAAACGGTAAAATCCCCTTTTATAATATATATATATATATATATATATATATATATATATATATATATATATATATATATATATATATATATATATATATATATATATATATATATATATATATATATATATATATATATACAAATATAGTTTTAAAAATATAGCGTTAATCTTGGCTAGCTCCCTGCGGAATGAACCGGACTCACTAAAAACTACACTACTCTACGATTAGGTACACTGCCTATAAGTGTTGTAGCAATGTTTAGGTATATCCATTCTATAAATAAATAAATAACTTGTGTAAAATTGTATCGTATTTAATAGTATTTCGCAATAAAAACATAACTATTTCGTATACACCTCGCATAACATCAAGCACCTTCTTTATTCTTATCACCTAAGAACATCAAAAATAAACTCGGTATAAAGTTCTCAAAATACACGGACAGCATAACGACACAATTACAACACTTAGTAAAAGTTTCACTGCTAAAGACCATCAGTCAACTGTCAGAGACAGTCGACCGATTATCACCACACCATCAGACGATGGTCCCTCCCTTAGGCCGATCATCTCAAATAATATCCGCTGGTCGAAGGACCTACACCATCGGTCGATGGTCTAGTCCATCGATCGATCGTCAACCACCATCGGTCGATGGTCAATGACCATCGGCTGACTGTAGTACATCAGCTGCATTAGCAGCAAAGTGACGGGTTCTAAGCACAATTCACCAAATCTTGATCTTGGACTTGTTTTTTACCTCAAAACCAACCATATATTCTACACAAAACGTTTTGGGACATAAACCCATAAATTATACTCTCAAACAACATCAATTCAAGCAATTTTGACCCAAAATCACACTTTTGTAAAACCTAACACAAAAACCCAATTAATCACTGATTTGGGGTATGAAAATGGACGTTTATACCTTGTTTGAACACTTGAAATCACTAGATGAAGGTTGGAGAACTCGGATCTTGGGGAGATCTCGTTTGGACATTTTTTGGGAGATATCACCATCTCGGAAAAATCTCGGGGAGATCTCAAATGTTGACTTACATTTACTTTTTAGTGTTTTAGAAGAAAATTTATATATTTAAATAAATTTATGTATATTTATATACATTATTACGAGATTCTACAAAAAAATACGAGAAATGAGTGAGATATCTGAGAAATTACGAGATCTTATGAGAAAATTCGAGAAATGAGCAAGTGTATCTGAAATATCGCGACTTTGACCAAGTTTGACCCCGTTGACCGGGAAATCTCGGGAGATGGACATATCGTCTCGGATGTCTTCTAAAAACGAGATCTCGGGGAAAAATAAGGAGATTTACAACACTGCACTAGACACAGATTACCCACTAAATCAAGCTTCCAAAAACAAGATTTGATGATTAGGGTTCAAGAGGTTGAAGGTGTTAGGTGCGTGAGTCTGTGAGGAAATACACTATATTTGGGTTAAAACCCATACCCCACATCACACGAGTATCTACCAGTCATCTGAAATCTTTCGTACTTCGTTAGGCGGCCATAACGGAGTCTAAATTTATCAAACAAACCTATTATGTGACCCTTGTCACGAACTGGTCTCAAATAAAAAATCAAATACTCATAAACAAATTATTATTAAAATCCCTAATTAACACCATACAAGGACAATTTGGTCATTTCTACCTAGGCCTGATCTCAGGGTGTTACAAATCTACCCTCCCCCCCCCCCCCCCTAAAAAGATTCCATCCTAGGAATCTGGTCAAAACCTATCACCACAAGTCACACATGCTTAACCAAGCCTCAGCCAACTAGTTCTAATTTAAGTTCTTGCAATAACTCTCATTACCAAAGTTTGTGATGTCCACAAAATATTCATATCTGCTATCGTTAAGATGTCAACCTTTTCAGACTTACCCGTTCAAGTCACTGATCTATCTCAAGATTCGAGGTCTTTTAAGTCATCGCGCTCCACTTAATCGTCTATAAACCAAAATCTAAAACTTTGAGTTCATTGGTTCATTCGTCAATCACTATCCATTTCAGGTCAATTTGTCACTTGGTAAATTAAATCTACCAGTTCTTCATCAAGTTTAACTCTTCATGTAGTTAAATCCCATAGAATTTCCAAGCACAGGAAATAGACTCTGTCCAAATAGTCTGTGTTAATCGTGATATATCCATACATTTCAATGTCCAATGTATAGTCCGTAATCCATGTACGACTCATGTCATCTATATTTCCTTCCGTTTCCAAGAATTTCTGTATAACTTACCATAATACACTTATGTTGGCCAGAAATTAGTATATTATCCTAAG
Source organism: Rutidosis leptorrhynchoides (assembly GCF_046630445.1). NCBI lineage: Eukaryota > Viridiplantae > Streptophyta > Magnoliopsida > Asterales > Asteraceae > Rutidosis > Rutidosis leptorrhynchoides. Next base: position 596,426,767 of record NC_092333.1, on the reverse strand, counting down.
CAATACTCTCATTTTGGTTCACCCGACAAGGAAAGTCCTAGTTGGTCAACACATCCATCGAGGTCCTCTCCAGTCATGCATCAGGAAGTAAAATTTCTAACATATGTCACAAGTTGCTACCAGTTACATCACAATTGTCCAACATTAATAGTCAAATGTCCCATAGTCACAATCAGCAAGTCAATGATATCAACTAGTCAAAACACACTCGTCTAAACACTGTCTATCAAATGTCATGAAGTAACGATCATTGAATAAGGTATCACATATTCCTCAAAGCACATGCGTTGATATATCACACAATCCCAACCCACTGTTATACTAGCCACACAATAAAACGCCATCTAACAGTCAACTATGTCATCCAAATCTCATACATACACAGTATTCAAACCCTAACCCAGGTCAAAGGTTTTCTAGTCTCAAAAGTCAACATACATGACACTACTCTAAAAGCATCCTAAATGTCACACCTAAGCACAAATCATAACCTACTAAGTTTAGTAATATGCTAACGATGCAGTCGAGATCTATCTTTTATGAAACCTACTCAACATAGAATCTCATGCAAATATACAATAACTAATACAACCGAAGTTATACACTGAACATCACAGACGTATTTAAAACATACTAGTACTCGTATCGTCAGCAGCCTCAGTAATAGCAACCATCTGATAAGGTCTCGCCTCAACCACATGAGGAGTCTTTCTCTTCCGTCCAGCCATGGAAGCAGAAGATCCTCCCATCGATATCGACTATGCCCCTGGACCTTCCCCAGAACTCGTTCCTCCAGGAATTAGAAACTTACTCGATCTATGCCCCACTTGATGACATCTCCAACACACATCTTCTTTGATTGAACATGATTGAACCTTATGTCCCACTATTCCATGCCTCAGACATCTTTTGGTCAAATTCGAACATGGACCAGTGTGTGACATTCTACAACCATAGCACCAAGAGTTTTGACTCGACACCGAACCACTCTGCTCTGACCTTCCTTTTTGATTCGATCCACCCAATTTCTTAGACTTCAAACTCGGCTGACTTACCGCTATATTTTGTTGAGAGGCAGCATACCCCATCGAGCTATTTCTAGCAGCTTTCATATCACCCTTTGATATGGCTGAAACGGACGGTTTTGTTTGTGCGGTGTCGTCAGGCCGCAGCACGCCAGAATCAACCACCAAGGGGGTGGGTACTGTTATAAATTTATATTTAGCGGGGCCTAAATTATACTACTCCTTAGTATGAGTAAGGAAAGTATGACCTAGAGTCGTATTTTTGAGATATCAGTAGAATTGAACCTATATTTAAGCCCAAAATAGTTAGTGTGACACCGCTATTTTTTTTATACATGGCGGAAGCATTTATTTATTAATTACCAAATACACTTTAACAGTGTCACGTGATCACATAACAAAATACACGTTTTAAACGGAAAAGACATAATTACATTCGTTCATAAAAGAACCCAATTCATATGATAAAAGACTTCATCAGAGTTAAACACTGTCAAACATAACATTATCATGCCCGTCTTCTCCCAAAAGCAATATCTACAAAGCTACAACCTGTAGGGAGGAGATGGAAGGGAATTAGCACAAAGCTAAGTGAGTACGACTAACTACAGGCAATAGTATACAGGAACTGTCATATTAATCATGTCACAAAATCTAACACACAAACATCACCCAAGTGCTGTCTACAGAGACTCTTGCGGCTCGGCCAAACCATTAACCACCAGTTGATCAGACTGGGGCTTACCAGAAGTTCCTCCACCATCGTGTGTATATATATAATCCACACGCGACGGACGCGTCATTCACATATATATACACCTCGATTGTCTAGGCTACCACATGAGGAACCCAACCCGCAGGTTGATCTCTCCTACCGAGGCTACCACACAATAGGGACGCACTGGGCTCTAGCAGACAAGCATCAACTAACATGCAGTCATCACAACGTACTAACTAACCACAATAGTAAGTATATCTAACAAGTATGACAATCATAATATAACATGCTACTATATACTATGTTCTCCAGTTAGTCCCACTCACCGATTACTAGCAAATGAGAAGGTGTTCAGCTGTCTAATCACTGAACCTTCTCATTCTCCTTTTCTCCTGAGAAAGACATATACACAAGTTAGTTATAATGTTTCGGTAACAACCCGACAACAAAACAATAACACCAAATACCAACACTTAAGCACTTAACGACTGGTCTACCAACCGTATAAGTAACACTCTCACTCGCACATTTGAGAACACTCAACCGTGCGATTGACAACTTACTCGTACATTTGGTCTATGACTGAACACCCATCAAAGAAATAAATGATCCGTACGGTTTACCACACGAGTGACCAGTGACTCGTACGAGTCACATCTCAACCGTACGTATCATCTTACCAAAAACAATAGTTCTCCATAACCACTCACTCGCACGGTTCATAACACGGTTGATCACCCTAACCGTACGAGTGAAGGCTCACTCGTACGAGTGATGAAGAATAGTAGCAGCAGCTATTTATATGGGTTTCAACACAAAATTCACAACATAAAACATCAATACATATAGTAAATTAACACATACCATCATATATTTACTATAAGATAAGCCTACATCATAAACTCAATCAATAACGACACTAAACGAGTACAAAACAAGACATACACAATAAAATCCCTTTTTATGACCAAAATAAAGTTTTATCTAGATTCTTAAAACCTTATCATTGTAAATTAAACTTTAAGACGAGTCCAACGATAGTTTATTCGTCAAAAACGGAGTTACGGTTTGAAAGTTATAGCCTTTTCAATTTTACCAAAAACTGGCCACTGCTCACTCGCACGGCTGAGCCTTCAACCGTACGGTTGAGGCCTCAACCGCGTGGTTGAGCCCTCAAAAGTGTGCTCAGCCGTGTGGTTGAGCTGTCAAAAGTGTGGGAGCTGTTAGAACATTCCAGCTCGCTGTTTTCGCGTTTTTTGACCCCAAATCATGATTTTTGCAATATCTAACACCAAAACCACTTCCAAAACATCATATAAACTATATAGAACATATTTCTAACATCAATTAAGCACACAAAATACTTAAGATTAGGAATCAAGCATCAAAATATAACTTTTACTCAAGAACACAAAAACCCAATTTAAGCAAGAATCAAGACATGAATCAAATAGATGCTTACCTTAAAATGATCACAAAATCACAGAGAACAAGAAGAAGTAAATGATTTGAGCTCTAGATCAAAGATTAAGAACTAGGGTTTGATGAGTGTGAAAGTGTAGGTACGGTGTGTTTGAGAAGAAAGGTCTAGAAATGGGAAGAAGAACACAACACTAGCCTTTTAAGTGAGGTTAATTCCCACACTGTGCAATACACGGGTATTTATCAGTTATCTGATATCTTTCGTACATCATTTGGCAACCCAAACGAAGTTCAAATTAAATAAACAAACCTGTTCTGTGACCCTTGTCACAAACTGGTCCTAACTACATCATCAAATAATAATAAATGTTAAATTAAAATAAAAGCATATAATAACACACATAAACTTAAGGGCAAACTAGTAATCTTACAGCTAGGCCCGGTTGAGGATGTTATAAATCTTCTCGCCTTAAGAAAATTCCATCCTCGGAATCTAGTCAAGGTCAAACAAATGGGGATAGCACGCCCTCATTAACTCCTCGGTTTCCCATGTTAGGTTGGGACCTAAGCTGTATAACGACCCTCATTTTTCCATTCTACATTTCTCATTTTTCCATTCCATATTTTCCTTATTAAATGCCTAACTAAATAATTAAACTTAACAATTAAACTTTAATTAATGATTGTTAAGAATTATATCAATTAACTTTAGGTAATAATTAACAAGTTAATAAAAGATAAAAATAATGAGCTTATTAACTTTTGAGAATAAATAAATAACTTTAAAAGTTGTGTACTTAAAATAAATAAACTTGGATAATTAATGAACCATTTAAACTAAATTAAAGTGCAAGGTTTAAAGTGAAAAAGTTAAACCCTAACCCTAAAAATGCCCTAGCCGAATTTAAAAAAAAAATAATATATGAGTTGCCTAAAATACCCCTCTAAATTTCGGCTCCCATCACCACCCTTACTTCCTCTCCAAGTCCAACTTGTTCCCTAAGTAATTCCTAATTAAACCCTAATTCTATAATTTTCCTAACACTCCTATAAATAGAGGCCTAACCTAAACCTTTTCATTGTACCAAATCACAACAACAATTCTCTCCCAAAAATCTCTCTCCCTCCCTCTAGTTTTCGGCCAAAACTGAAACCATCATCATCATCATCACCATCGAAAATCATCAACAATCAAGGGTTTTGCAAGTGATCTTCAAGCGTTCTTCGTGTTCTTCAAGAATCTTCAAGTTGTTCTTCAAGTTTTTCAAGGCTTTGATCTTCAATCTTCATCGTGTTCATCATTTCTTTGTTAGTCATCTTCGAATCTTCAAAGGTATAAACATAAACCCTAAACTATCTACATAATCTTTGATTTTATTTAATTCATATTCATGATTATAACTCATTCATACATAAACACACCTAGATCTATATATACATGAAAATATATATATATATATATATATATATATATATATATATATATATATATATATATATATATATATATATGTGTGTGTGTGTGTGTGTGTGTCGACCAAAAAGAAAAAAAGGGAAAAAGAAAGTTTGATATTTAAAACCTAGAAGATTAGATAAAGATTTGTTTGTGTTTAATTAAGGAAACAAAATAACTACATATACATATACATATACATATCGACATATATATATGCATGTAAAATATATATATATATATATACATATATATATATATACATATATATATATATATACATATATATATATATATATATATATACATATATATATATATATATATATATATATACGAGTTATATATACATATACATATTAAAACCCTAAACCCTAATTACACCTAAACTATATTACTTTAATTAAAACCCTAACACTACTCTTTAACCCTAATCATTACCTAATTATTACTACATTAATTAAAACCCTAAACCTAACCCTAATTATTAAAACCCTAATTTGCTAAACCCTAAGACATTAATTAAACCCTAGTCATTTATTACAAACCTTAATCATTAAAATAATACTTTAATTAACTAACCCTAATTAATGAAACCCTAATACTACTTATACTATTCATTAACATGTATACACTATTACTGTTACTAACACCTACAATCTACTATTTATATTATAACACATAAGAGTATTTTTGGATATGTATTAGAGATGTATAGATCTTCGAACTTTCTTGACGAATGGTTTCTACGAAACTCTAGGCGGAAGCGTTTGGCTTTTCCGATTTAAAGGATCCTATAGCTCAAGCCCCTAGATCTGAAATGGCCATTCGAAGGGAAAGGGGTGATTGGAAGCTTACCTAATACGGCAAGTATCCTAAAATGGAAAACACTCTTAAAAGTAGAAACTTTCTAATTATAGAAACTTACTAAAATAAGAACCTTACTAAAAGTGGAAACTTTCTAAAAATGGAAATTTACTAGGGAAGAAAACTTAGTAAAACGAACTATACTTAAAACACTAGCATACCTAAACACTTACTTAAACATGGGCAAAAACATTTACTACTCTTAAATGTCAATAGGTTGACTTTCTGCTCGTTCATCCAACTTTCTATTTCCGAGGAATAACCACATCTCTCTACTTACTAAGGTGAACTCATAGCCCCTCTCTTTATTGCTAGCAAACTTACTTACTTATTTGGGGTGAGACACATGCTGTTTTTTACATTTAAAATTTAGACACAAGTACCAAACTGTTAAACTATGCTATACCCGGTTATGTCCGACTAAGTCCCTACGGTGATATTTTTAATTGCTCGTTGAATGCATGCTTAATTATTGGGGGTAGGCCTATCGAGAGTAACATCCCCGATACATTTGACCAAGTCATTGTATTACTTAATAATGAAATTTAAACCGACAAGTATATACTACAACTTGTCTTTGGGGTAAACTTGAACGTTTAGTCTAAATATCACGCATTGACATAACTTTTTGATCTGCGAGATCAACTTTACAAACTAAACCTTGTGGTCTAAAACAACGGTCAAACTTATTTGTTAAACCTATGATGTCACTCAACCTTTTTGGTTGACACTTTAGCATGTTTTGTCTCAGGTGCTGTTTGATTCAAGCTTTCTTTCTTACTGCTTATGTGATGCTACTTGGACATAGGATCAAGAGATATCACATTATTTACTTTTGCATTTGAACATTTACATTATTGTTATTTCCGACTTTGTAATGACATTTCATTTCCCGCTGCGTACTCTCAATAAAGTTTGATTTTATCATGTAGTATTGTTCTCGTATATTATAATATGTTGGTTAGTTTGATATTAAGTCACATTTCGCCCAGGCCCTAACTGGGGGTGTGATAGATTGGTATCAGAGCATAACCAGGCTGTTATAGAGAACCAGGATTGCATCTTTATGTGTGCCTTATTTGCTAGCTAGGGTGCCTTAGCAATCTAGAAAACTCTAACCTTTCCTGCCTTAGACTTTAAAGCACTTAGGATTACCCTATAATCTTAACACTTATGCTTTACTACACTTGACTTAAAGATTCTAATCAAAGTCTCTTTCCAAATGTTAGGATGTCAAGCTCAAGCGTTAACAAGCATAACAAAGCAACTCACAAACCTACCACCGAAGTAGGAGTTGGACACTCTGCAACTTCGAGACCTGTTCGAAGTCCTTCCTATAGTCCTGCCTCACCATCACCAAACTAAGCCCAAATACTAATCGAGATTCACAAAGGTCCCCTCAATACTACCCAACTCCGAGAATCGAAGATAACGGAAAACGTCATGAAGAAGCCGGCCCATCAAGGAAGAGAGCCCGAACTCCTTCTTATGATGATGCTGCTAAGTATGAGATCATGAGCCTACGAAAGGATACCGAGAGAAACTTGGAGGGTTTGCTTCACCACGTGGTGAGAGTGGAGGTCTATATGGATTAGAAAGATCGCGAAATTAAGAAGTTGGTGGAGGAAAATGTTGAACTAAGAAAAGAATTTGAGGCTGCTAAAGTATGAGAAAGAACGTGACACCCGTTGGGGGAAGCAATCCCTTGCTTGTCTCAAGGAGGATGTTGACTTCCAAATGAGAATGGAGAAAAGTCGAGTCGACAAACAGCTTGCTTTAAGAGAATACGACACCAATACCGTCAACAGTCATGTTACCAACCTTTACGACAATCTCGAGTACCTCTACGAAAAGCAAAAAGAAAAGAATGAGCGATATGAGAAGTTTATGAAAGAATCCCTCGACTCTCAGACCGAAAGGCTAGAGAAACTTGTGAAGGATAACATGGAAAAAGTGATGAAGCAGTTTGAGGACGAGAAGAAGAAATATGAAGACTACTTCAATCTTGATATTTCCTAGTTTATTTTCCTATTTTTTCCATCGATGTAAAGGCTAGGCCTTAAACTATCTTCTATTTCCGAATCGTGTATTAAAAGGCTTATTTAACGCCTCGTTCCTTAATAATATAAAGTGTTTTATTTATATCATGTGATATCAATACTTTATCTTATTCATACTTGTAATTGCTCGAAACTATAATTTGTTAACTTATCCTACTTATGTCGACTTCTATGTAGCAATATCATGGTTCGTCGAGCTGTACCTACTATTAATAATATCGTATTGACTACCGAGCAATTCCAACAGTTACTCACTGCCGCACAAGACAACGCTCAAGCTAATAATGTTAATCCTCAACCGAAACCTTGTTCATACAAGGACTTTACAAACTGTCATCCTCCCGCATTCAAGGGAAATGAAGAAGCTGTCAAATTAGTTCGTTGGTTCGAGAAGATGGAATCCATATTCCGCATTTGCAACTGTGGTGATAACGATCGAGTAAAGTATGCCACTAGCTCATTGGGTGGCAATGCTTTAACTTGGTGGTCTGCTCATGCCAAGTCCGTAGGGATTGACAATGCTAATGCAATTCCATGGGACAAACTCAAAAGCATGATGATTAATAAATTCTGCCCTCGGAGTCATGTTCAGAAACTTGAAGCTGAGTTCTGGGAACTCAAGGTGAAGGGTACTGATATTGAGAATTACACCAACCGATTTCTTGAACTCTCTACTCCGTGTCCTGAAATGTTTCCTACCGAAGAAAGGAAGATCGAACGATATATTGAAGGTCTCCCCGAAGATGTTCAGGGGAATGTTATTGCTGTCGAGAAGGTTACTCTGGATGCTGTGATTCTCATGGCACAGAATCTAATGTTGCCAAGAGAAGAAGAGCGTCGGCCATTAAGCCTGTTGACACTAAGGGTAATGAAGGAAAAAGGAAGTTTGAGCCGTCTCAAGGTTCAACTCAGAGTGACAGTAAGAAGCTTGCGGATAGTACGAGGATGAATTATAAGGGTACCTATCCTTTTTGTATTCTTTGTGAAAGGCATCACCTGGGGCGGTGCACTGCTACTTGTTAGTTGTGTAAGAAAGTGGGACACGTTGCTAAGACGTGTAAGACTCCTTCAAAGGAAAAGGCTATTGTTCCAGCCAAAGCTCCTCCTACTTTTTATACTTGCGGAGAAAAGGGACACATTAGTCCAAATTGCCCTAAGAAGACGGATAATCCCGCTCCTGGAACTAATACTACTGCTACGAAGGGTCATGCGTTTGTTCTTACTGCTGCGGAAGCTCGAGATGAGGATGAGGTCATCACGGGTACGTATCTTGTCAATAATTGTTATGCCACTATTTTATTCGATACTGATGCTGACAGAAGTTACGTGTCTAGTGAATTTTGTACCCTATTTACTGAAAAGCCTCAACCCTTAGAAACTAAATGATTAGTAGAAGTAGCCAATGGAAAGATCATGCAAGTCAATAAAATCTATAAAAACTGCAACCTAATCTTAGCCAATAAAGAATTTAAGATAGTCCTTTTGCCGGTCGAGCTCGGAATTTTTGACGTCGTAGTTGGAATGGATTGGGTACGTCCATTACATGCTGCTATCATGTGTTACGATAAAATTGTTCATGTTCCGTTGGGAAATGGCGAGACTCTCATCATCCAAGGTGAAAAGAGTAGTTCCAATCTCAATATTATCTCATGTATCAAAACCCGCAAATACCTTATGAAAGGTTATCCAGCTATTCTAGCCCACGTTAAGATGATTGAATCGAAAGAGAAGGGTATTAATGATGTGCCAGTGGTTAAAGACTTTCCCGATGTATTTCCCGAAGATCTTCCTGGTCTTCCACCTCCTCGACAAGTTAAATTTCAAATTGATTTAACTCCCGGTGCTGCACCTATTGCTAAAGCTCCATATCGATTAACACCCTCCGGGATGAAGGAATTATCTAACCAACTCCAAGAACTATTGGATAAAGGTTTCATTCATCCAAGCTCGTCCCTATGGGGAGCTCCTATTCTGTTTGTTAAGAAGAAAGATGGTACGTTAAGGATGTGCATTGATTATCGCGAACTTAACAAGCTTACTATCAATAACCATTATCCGTTGCCTCGTATTGATGATCTAATCGACCAACTCCAAGGGTCAAGTATTTATTCAAAGATTGATTTGAGATCTGGTTATCACCAACTCAAAGTCAAGGAATCCGATATTCCTAAGACTGCTTTTCGCACTCGTTATGGGCACTATTGAAATGTCCCGTTCTTATTGATTAAAAACGTTCCATATTAATTGATTTTGTTGCGAGGTTTTGACCTCTATATGAGACGTTTTTCAAAGACTGCATTCATTTTTAAAACAAACCATAACCTTTATTTCATAAATAAAGGTTTAAACAGCTTTACGTAGATTATCAAATAATGATAATCTAAAATATCCTGTTTACACATGACCATTACAAAATGGTGTACAATACAAATATGTTACATCGAAATCAGTTTCTTGAATGCAGTTTTTACACAATATCATACAAACATGGACTCCAAATCTTGTCCTTATTTTAGTATGCAACAGCGGAAGCTCTTAGTATTCACCTGAGAATAAACATGCTTTAAACGTCAATAAAAATGTTGGTGAGTTATAGGTTTAACCTATATATATCAAATCGTAACAATAGACCACAAGATTTCATATTTCAATACACATCCCATACATAGAGATAAAAATCATTCATATGGTGAACACCTGGTAACCGACATTAACAAGATGCATATATAAGAATATCCCCATCATTCCAGGACACCCTTCGGATATGATATAAATTTCGAAGTACTAAAGCATCCGGTACTTTGGATGGGGTTTGTTAGGCCCAATAGATCTATCTTTAGGATTCGCGTCAATTAGGGTGTCTGTTCCCTAATTCTTAGATTACCAGACTTAATAAAAAGGGGCATATTCGATTTCGATAATTCAACCATAGAATGTAGTTTCACGTACTTGTGTCTATTTTGTAAATCATTTATAAAACCTGCATGTATTCTCATCCCAAAAATATTAGATTTTAAAAGTGGGACTATAACTCACTTTCACAGATTTTTACTTCGTCGGGAAGTAAGACTTGGCCACTGGTTGATTCACAAACCTATAACAATATATACATATATATCAAAGTATGTTCAAAATATATTTACAAAACTTTTAATACATTTTGATGTTTTAAGTTTATTAAGTCAACTGTCCTCGTTAGTAACCTACAACTAGTTGTCCACAGTTAGATGTACAGAAATAAATCGATAAATATTATCTTGAATCAATCCACGACCCAGTGTATACGTATCTCAGTATTGATCACAACTCAAACTATATATATATTTTGGAATCAACCTCAACCCTGTATAGCTAACTCCAACATTCACATATAGAGTGTCTATGGTTGTTCCGCAATATATATATAGATGGGTCGACATGATAGGTCGAAACATTGTATACGTGTCTATGGTATCTCAAGATTATATAATATACAATATAAGTTGATTAGGTTATGGTTGGAATAGATTTATTACTAACTTTCACGTAGGTAAATTGAGTAGTTTTTATCAATCTTGTTTTACTCGCCATTTCTTCGTTTCTAATCCGTTTTGAGTGATTCCAGTGGCCACGGTTTCGTATTGAACTTAAATTTATGAATCTAAATAGAAAAAGTATAAGTTTATAGTCAGAAATACAAGTTACAAGTCGTTTTTGAAAGAGGTAGTCATTTTCGTCGAAAGAACGACATCTTGATGACCATTTTGAAAAACATACTTTCACTTTGAGTTTAACCATGATTTTTGATATAGTTTCATGTTCATAAGAAAAATCATTTTTCCAGAAGTATAGCTTTTAAATCAAAGTTCTTCTTAGCTTTTAATTATCCCAATCAAAACAGCCCCCGGTTTTACTACGACGGGTTATATCCAGTTTTATGGTGTTTATCGTGTTTCCGGGTTTTAAATCATTAAGTTAGCATATCATATAGATATAGAACATGTGTTTAGTTGATTTTGAAAGTCTAGTTAGAAGGATTAACTTTATTTGCGAACAAGTTTAGAATTAACTAAACTATGTTCTAGTGATTACAAGTTTATAACGTTGAATAAGACAGCTTTTTATGTATGAATCGAATGATGTTATGAACATCATTACTACCTCAAGTTCCTTGGATAAACCTACTAGAAATGAGAAAAATGGATCTAGCTTCAATGGATCCTTGGATGGCTTGAAAGTTCTTGAAGCAGAATCATGACACGAAAACAATTTCAAGTAAGATTTCCACTCGAAATAAGATTGTTATAGTTATAGAAATTGAATTAAAGTTTGAATATGATTATTACCTTGTATTAGAAAGATAACCTACTGTAAGTAACAAAGGTTTCTTGATCTTGGATGATTACTTGGAATGGATTTAGAAAACTTGGAAGTAAACTTGCAATCTTGGAAGTATTCTTGATTTTACGAAACTAGAACTTTTGAAATTTATGAAGAACACTTAGTACTTGAAGATAGAACTTGAGAGAGATCAATTAGATGAAGAAAATTGAAGAATAAAAGTGTTTGTAGGTGTTTTTGGTCGTTGGTGTATGGATTAGATATAAAGGATATGTAATTTTGTTTTCATGTAAATAAGTCATGAATGATTACTCATATTTTTGTAATTTTATGAGATATTTCATGCTAGTTGCCAAATGATGGTTCCCACATGTGTTAGGTGACTCACATGGGCTTCTAAGAGCTGATCATTGGAGTGTATATACCAATAGCACATACATCTAAAAGTTGTGTATTGTACGAGTACGAATACGGGTGCATACGAGTAGAATTGTTGATGAAACCGAACGAGGATGCAATTTTAAGCATTTTTGTTAATTAGAAGTATTTTGATAAGTGTCTTGAAGTCATTCAAAAGTGTATGAATACATATTAAAACACTACATGTATATACATTTTAACTGAGTCGTTAAGTCATCGTTAGTCGTTACATGTAAGTGTTGTTTTGAAACATTTAGGTTAACGATCTTGTTAAATGTTGTTAACCCAATGTTTATAATATCAAAAGAGATTTTAAATTATTATATTATCATGATATTATGATGTACGAATATCTCTTAATATGATATATATACATTAAATGTCGTTACAACGATAATCGTTACATATATGTCTTGTTTCAAAATCATTAAGTTAGTAGTCTTGTTTTTACATATGTAGTTCATTGTTAATATACTTAATGATATGTTTACTTATCATAATATAATTTTAACTATATATATATAACCATATATATGTCATCATATAGTTTTTACAAGTTTTAACGTTCGTGAATCACCGGTTAACTTGGGTGGTCAATTGTCTATATGAAACCTATTTCAATTAATCAAGTCTTCACAAGTTTGATTGCTTAACATGTTGGAAACACTTAATCATGTAAATAAAAATTTCATTTAATATATATAAACATGGAAAAGTTCGGGTCACTATAGTACCTACCCGTTAAATAAATTTCGTCCCGAAATTTTAAGCAGTTGGAGGTGTTGACGTATCTTCTGGAAATAAGTGCGGGTATTTCTTGTTTATCTGATCTTCTCGTTCCTAGGTGAACTCGGGTCCTCTACAAGCATTCCATAGAACCTTAACAATTGGTATCTTGTTTTGCTTAAGTCTTTTAACCTCACGATCCATTATTTCGACGGGTTCTTCGATAAATTGAAGTTTTTCGTTGATTTGGATTTCATCTAATGGAATAGTGAGATCTTCTTTAGCAAAACATTTCTTCAAATTCGAGATGTGGAAAGTATTATGTACAGCCGCGAGTTGTTGAGGTAACTCAAGTCGGTAAGCTACTGGTCCGACACGATCAATAATCTTGAATGGTCCAATATATCTTGGTTTAATTTCCCTCGTTTACCAAATCGAACAACGCCTTTCCAAGGTGAAACTTTAAGCATGACCATCTCTCCAATTTCAAATTCTATATCTTTTCTTTTAATGTCAGCGTAGCTCTTTTGTCGACTTTGGGCGGTTTTCAACCGTTGTTGAATTTGGATGATCATCTCGGTAGTTTATTGTATTATCTCCGGACTCGTAATCTGTCTATCCCCCACTTCACTCCAACAAATCGGAGACCTGCACTTTCTACCATAAAGTGCTTCAAACGGCGCCATCTCAATGCTTGAATGGTAGCTGTTGTTGTAGGAAAATTCTGCTAACGGTAGATGTCGATCCCAACTGTTTTCGAAATCAATAACACATGCTCGTAGCATGTCTTCAAGCGTTTGTATTGTCCTTTCGCTCTGCCCATCAGTTTGTGGATGATAGGCAGTACTCATGTCTAGACGAGTTCCTAATGCTTGCTGTAATGTCTGCCAGAATCTTGAAATAAATCTGCCATCCCTATCAAAGATAATAGAGATTGGTATTCCATGTCTGGAGACGACTTCCTTCAAATACAGTCGTGCTAACTTCTCCATCTTGTCATCTTCTCTTATTGGCAGGAAGTGTGCTGATTTGGTGAGACGATCAACTATTACCCAAATAGTATCAAAACCACTTGCAGTCCTTGGCAATTTAGTGATGAAATCCATGGTAATGTTTTCCCATTTCCATTCTGGGATTTCGGGTTGTTGAAGTAGACCTGATGGTTTCTGATGCTCAGCTTTGACCTTAGAACAAGTCAAACATTCTCCTACGTATTTAGCAACATCGGCTTTCATACCCGGCCACCAAAAATGCTTCTTGAGATCCTTGTACATCTTCCCCGTTTCAGGATGTATTGAGTATCTGGTTTTATGAGCTTCTCTAAGTACCATTTCTCTCATATCTCCAAATTTTGGTACCCAAATCCTTTCAGCCCTATACCGGGTTCCGTCTTCCCGAATATTAAGATGCTTCTCCGATCCTTTGGGTATTTCATCCTTTAAATTTCCCTCTTTTAAAACTCCTTGTTGCGCCTCCTTTATTTGAGTAGTAAGGTTATTGTGAATCATTATACTCATATATTTTACTCGAATGGGTTCTCTGTCCTTCCTGCTCAAGGCGTCGGCTACCACATTTGCCTTCCCTGGGTGGTAACGAATCTCAAAGTCGTAATCATTCAACAATTCAATCCACCTACGCTACCTCATATTCAGTTGTTTTTGATTAAATATGTGTTGAAGACTTTTTTGGTCGGTATATATAATACTTTTGACCCCATATAAGTAGTGCCTCCAAGTCTTTAATGCAAAAACAACCGCCCCTAATTCCAAATCATGCGTCGTATAATTTTGTTCGTGAATCTTCAATTGTCTAGACGCATAAGCAATCACCTTTGTTCGTTGCATTAATACACAACCGAGACCTTGCTTTGATACGTCACAATAAATCACAAAATCATCATTCCCTTCAGGCAATGACAATATAGGTGCCGTAGTTAGCTTTTTCTTCAATAACTGGAACGCTTTCTCTTGTTCATCCTTCCATTCAAATTTATTCCCTTTACGCGGTAATGCAGTCAAGGGTTTTGCTATTCTAGAAAAGTCTTGGATGAACCTTCTGTAGTAACCAGCTAGTCCTAAAAACTGGCATATGTGTTTCAGAGTTTTTGGGGTTTCCCACTTTTCAACAGTTTCTATCTTTGCCGGATCCACCTTAATACCTTCTTTGTTCACTATGTGACCGAGGAATTGAACTTCTTCCAACCAAAATGCACACTTTGAAAACTTAGCGTACAATTCTTCCTTCCTCAATACTTCTAACACCTTTCTCAAATGTTCACCGTGTTCTTGGTCATTCTTTGAGTAAATAAGTATGTCATCAATGAAAACAATGACAAACTTGTCAAGGTATGGTCCACACAGTCGGTTCATAAGGTCCATGAACATAGCTGGTGCGTTAGTCAATCCAAACGGCATAACCATAAACTCGTAATGACCATAACGTGTCCTAAAAGCAGTCTTTGGAACATCATCTTCTTTCACCCGCATTTGATGATACCCGGAACGTAAGTCAATCTTTGAATAAACAGACGAGCCTTGTAGTTGATCAAATAAGTCGTCGATTCTCGGTAGTGGGTAGCGGTTCTTGATGGTAAGTTTGTTCAACTCTCGGTAGTCGATACACAACCTGAATGTACCATCTTTCTTCTTGACAAACAAAATAGGAGCTCCCCATGGTGATGTGCTTGGTCGAATGAAACCACGTTCTAAAAGTTCTTGTAATTTACTTTGCAGTTCTTTCATCTTGCTGGGTGCAAGTCTGTAAGGAGCACGAGCTATTGGTGCAGCTCATGGTACAAGATCTATTTGAAATTCAACGGATCGATGTGGGGGTAATCCCGGTAATTCTTTCGGAAATACATCGGGAAATTCTTTTGCGACGGGAACATCATTGATGCTCTTTTCTTCAGTTTGTACTTTCTCGACGTGTGCTAGAACAGCATAGCAACCTTTTCTTATTAGTTTTTGTGCCTTCAAATTACTAATAAGATGTAGCTTCGTGTTGCCCTTTTCTCCGTACACCATTAAGGGTTTTCCTTTTTCTCGTATAATGAGAATTGCATTTTTGTAACAAACGATCTCTGCTTTCACTTCTTTCAACCAGTCCATACCGATTATCACATCAAAACTCCCTAACTCTACTGGTATCAAGTCAATCTTAAATGTTTCGCTAACCAGTTTAATTTCTCGATTCCGACATATATTATCTGCTGAAATTAATTTACCATTTTCTAATTCGAGTAAAAATTTACTATCCAAAGGCGTCAATGGGCAACTTAATTTAGCACAAAAATCTCTACTCAAATAGCTTCTATCCGCACCCGAATCAAATAAAACGTAAGTAGATTTATTGTCAATAAGAAACGTATCCGTAACAAGCTCCGGGTCTTCCTGTGCCTCTGCTGCATTAATATTGAAAACTCTTCCGCGGACTTGTCCATTCGTGTTCTCCTGGTTCGGGAAATTTCTAATAATGTGGCCCGGTTTTCCACATTTATAACAAACTACATTGGCATAACTTGCTCCGACACTACTTGCTCCACCATTACTCGTTCCGACACCATTTGCTCCTTTTGTTCTGTTAACCCCTGGTCCGTAGACCTCACACTTCACCGCGCTATGACCATTTCTTTTACACTTGTTGCAAAATTTGGTGCAGAAGCCAGAGTGATACTTTTCACATCTTTGGCATAGCTGCTTCTGATTGTTGTTGTTGTTGCGGTTATTATTGTTGTTGGGATGATTGTTGTAGTTGTTGTTGTTGTTGTTGTTGTTGTTGTTGTTGTTGAGCCGTTTGTTGTAGTTGCGATTGATGTTGCGATTATTGGGATAGTTGTTGCGATTATTGTTGTAATTGATGTTGTTGTATTGGTGATTCTTATCGCCGTTTTCCTCCCAATTTCTTTTGACTTGCTTCACATTGGCCTCTTCAGCAGTCTGTTCTTTAATTCTTTCTTTAATCTGGTTCACTAGTTTGTGAGCCATTCTACATGCCTGTTGTATGGAGGCGGGCTCGTGTGAACTTATATCTTCTTGGATTCTTTCTGGTAATCCTTTCACAAACGCGTCGATCTTCTCTTCCTCATCTTCGAACGCTCCCGGACACAATAGGCATAATTCTGTGAATCGTCTTTCATTCGTGGTAATATCAAATCCTTGGGTTCGTAACCCTCTAAGTTCTGTCTTGAGCTTATTGACCTCGGTTCTGGGACGGTACTTCTCGTTCATCAAGTGCTTGAATGCTGACCACGGTAGTGCGTAAGAATCATCTTGTCCCACTTGCTCTAGATAGGTATTCCACCATGTTAATGCAGAACCTGTGAAGGTATGCGTAGCGTACTTCACTTTGTCCTCTTCAGTACACTTACTTATGGCAAACACCGATTCGACCTTCTCGGTCCAGCGTTTCAATCCGATCGGTCCTTCGGTTCCATCAAATTCCAAAGGTTTGTAGGCAGTGAATTCTTTGTAGGTGCATCCTACACGATTTCCTGTACTGCTAGATCCAAGGTTATTGTTGGTATGTAGCGCATCCTGTACTGCGGCTATGTTTGAAGCAAGAAAGGCACGAAATTCCTCTTCACTCATATTCAAGGTGTGTCGAGTAGTCGGTGCCATTTCCTTCAAAATAGTCAAATGAAACGAGTTAATCATATAGAATATCAAGAGTAGTCAATAGTATTTCGTAGCGTAATATGAACTTATTTATAAAAGCTCTTTCTTCATATTAGCGTTTTATACTCTTTAATTCGGGTAGTACCTACCCGTTAAGTTCATACTTAGTAGCTAACATACCATTTCAACTACTACAATTCTATATGAAAAACTAATCACAACAACAACAAAAAATATATCATATTCAAACCTTTATACAATAACTTGCAAACTTACAATACCGTTATTTTACATATAGCATGAAATATAGCACATAAAACTTTGATACAAAGTAGTTGCAAAGATAATTCTAGTTAATAAATAAGGCGTTCAGCAAAGGCAACAATGACACGTAATTCATACATCCAGAAACAAGTCATGCATTCTGGTTTTACTAATACCACTTCCCATCCTTGGTCTTGCGGAACGTAACCGTTGTGACCGATAGTATGACAACGTGTTGTAACATCTTCAAAAGGGCGAAGGTTACGTAATGACCAACAGTCTCGTAATAACCTAAAAACCTCATTTCTTACCCCAATTACCGACTCCGTCACTTGTGGAAACGTTTTGTTTAATAGTTGTAGCCTGATGTTCTTTTTCTCACTTTGGTGAGAAGCGAACATTACTAACCCATAAACATAACATGCTTCTTTATGTTGCATGTTAGCCGCTTTTTCTAAATCATGAAGTCCTATATTCAGATACATTGAGTCAAAATAATTTCTTAACCCGTTGCGTAAAATAATATTTGGGTTCCCCGCAATATATGCGTCAAAGTAAACACATCGTAACTTATGGGTTTCCCAATGTGATATCCCCCATCTTTCAAACGAAAGACTTTTATAAACCAAGGCATTCTTGGAATGTTCTTCGAATGTCTTACAAACTGATTTTGCCATAAATAGTTGTGCCGAGGAATTCTGACTGACTCTAGACAAGATTTCATTAATCATGTCTCCGGGTAAGTCTTCTAAAATATTGGGTTGTCTATCCATTTTGTGTTTTTATACTGTAAAATAGACAAGAGTTAGATTCATAAAAGATACTTATTAATACAAGCAATTTTTACATATATCGTAAAGCATACGCACACTATATTACATATATTACACCGCACAAATACAACTATCTTATTCCGACTCACTCGTTTCTTCTTTTTCGAACTTGGTTCTTTTTGCTAAGTTTTTAGGGATATATGATGTTCCCCTAATACGATCCGTCGTTTTCCACATTGGTCTAGAAAAACCTGGTGGTTTAGAGGTTCCCGGGTTATTGTTACAACTTAAGAAATACGGGTGTTGACGATACATATAAAGTTCATCGGGGTTAGAATCAGGTTTCTCTATTTTTATGCCCTTTCCCTTATTGTTCTCTTTTGCCTTTTTAAATTCAGTTGGGGTAATTTCTATAACATCATCGGAATCCTCGTCGGGATCCGATTCATCAGAGAATTGGTAATCTTCCCAATATTTTGCTTCCTTGGCGGAAACACCGTTGACCATAATTAACTTTGGTCGGTTAGTTGAGGATTTTCTTCTACTTAACCGTTTTATTATTTCCCCCACTGGTTCTTCTTCCGGTTCCGAGTCTTCTTCTGGTTCCGACTCTTCTTCCGGTTCCTCTTCGGGAACTTGTGAATCAGTCCACGAATCATTCCAATTTACATTTGACTCTTCATTATTATTAGGTGAGTCAATGGGACTAGTTCTAGAGGTAGACATCTATCACATAATATCAAACACATTAAGAGATTAATATATCACATAATATTCACATGTTAAAAATATATAGTTTCCAACAAAATTTGTTAAGCAATCTTTTTTTTTTTTTTCAAGTAAACACGGTCGAAGTCCAGACTCACTAATGCATCCTAACAAACTCGATAAGACACACTAATTCAAAATTCTGGTTCTCTAAGACCAACGCTCTGATACCAACTGAAATGTCCAGTTCTTATTGATTAAAAACGTTCCATATTAATTGATTTCGTTGCGAGGTTTTGACCTCTATATGAGACATTTTTCAAAGACTGCATTCATTTTTAAAACAAACCATAACCTTTATTTCATAAATAAAGGTTTAAAAATCTTTACGTAGATTATCAAATAATGATAATCTAAAATATCCTGTTTACACACGACCATTACATAATGGTTTACAATACAAATATGTTACATCGAAATCAGTTTCTTGAATGCAGTTTTTACACAATATCATACAAACATGGACTCCAAATCTTGTCCTTATTTTAGTATGCAACAGCGGAAGCTCTTAGTATTCACCTGAG
Organism: Rutidosis leptorrhynchoides; assembly: GCF_046630445.1. NCBI lineage: Eukaryota > Viridiplantae > Streptophyta > Magnoliopsida > Asterales > Asteraceae > Rutidosis > Rutidosis leptorrhynchoides. The sequence goes on along the minus strand of NC_092333.1, from coordinate 596,406,814 downwards.
AATAAACATGCTTTAAACGTCAATAAAAATGTTGGTGAGTTATAGGTTTAACCTATATATATCAAATAGTAACAATAGACCACAAGATTTCATATTTCAATACACATCCCATACATAGAGATAAAAATCATTCATATGGTGAACACCTGGTAACCGACATTAACAAGATGCATTTATAAGAATATCCCCATCATTCCGGGACACTCTTCGGATATGATATAAATTTCGAAGTACTAAAGTATCCGGTACTTTGGATGGGGTTTGTTAGGCCCAATAGATCTATCTTTAGGATTCGCGTCAACTAGAGTGTCTGTTCCCTAATTCTTAGATTACCAGACTTAATAAAAAGGGGCATATTCAATTTCGATAATTCAACCATAGAATGTAGTTTCACGTACTTGTGTCTATTTTGTAAATCATTTATAAAACATGCATGTATTCTCATCCCAAAAATATTAGATTTTAAAAGTGGGACTATAACTCACTTTCACAGATTTTTACTTCGTTGGGAAGTAAGACTTGGCCACTGGTTGATTCACAAACCTATAACAATATATACATATATATCAAAGTATGTTCAAAATATATTTACAAAACTTTTAATACATTTTGATGTTTTAAGTTTATTAAGTCAACTGTCCTCGTTAGTAACCTACAACTAGTTGTCCACAGTTAGATGTACAGAAATAAATCGATAAATATTATCTTGAATCAATCCACGACCCAGTGTATACGTATCTCAGTATTGATCACAACTCAAACTATATATATATTTTGGAATCAACCTCAACCCTGTATAGCTAACTCCAACATTCACATATAGAGTGTCTATGGTTGTTCCGCAATATATATATAGATGGGTCGACATGATAGGTCGAAACATTGTATACGTGTCTATGGTATCTCAAGATTATATAATATACAATATAAGTTGATTAGGTTATGGTTGGAATAGATTTATTACTAACTTTCACGTAGGTAAATTGAGTAGTTTTTATCAATCTTGTTTTACTCGCCATTTCTTCGTTTCTAATCCGTTTTGAGTGATTCCGGTGGCCACGGTTTCGTATTGAACTTAAATTTATTAATCTAAACAGAAAAAGTATAAGTTTATAGTCAGAAATACAAGTTACAAGTCATTTTTGAAAGAGGTAGTCATTTCCGTCGAAAGAACGACATCTTGATGACCATTTTGAAAAACATACTTTCACTTTGAGTTTAACCATGATTTTTGATATAGTTTCATGTTCATAAGAAAAATCATTTTTCCAGAAGTATAGCTTTTAAATCAAAGTTCTTCTTAGCTTTTAATTATCCCAATCAAAACAGCCCCCGGTTTTACTACGACGGCGTATATCCAGTTTTATGGTGTTTATCGTGTTTCCGGGTTTTAAATCATTAAGTTAGCATATCATATAGATATAGAACATGTGTTTAGTTGATTTTGAAAGTCTAGTTAGAAGGATTAACTTTATTTGCGAACAAGTTTAGAATTAACTAAACTATGTTCTAGTGATTACAAGTTTATAACGTTGAATAAGACAGCTTTTTATGTATGAATCGAATGATGTTATGAACATCATTACTACCTCAAGTTCCTTGGATAAACCTACTAGAAATGAGAAAAATGGATCTAGCTTCAATGGATCCTTGGATGGCTTGAAAGTTCTTGAAGCAGAATCATGACACGAAAATAATTTCAAGTAAGATTTCCACTCGAAATAAGATTGTTATAGTTATAGAAATTGAATTAAAGTTTGAATATGATTATTACCTTGTATTAGAAAGATAACCTACTGTAAGTAACAAAGGTTTCTTGATCTTGGATGATTACTTGGAATGGATTTAGAAAACTTGGAAGTAAACTTGCAATCTTGGAAGTATTCTTGATTTTATGAAACTAGAACTTTTGGAATTTATGAAGAACACTTAGTACTTGAAGATAGAACTTGAGAGAGATCAATTAGATGAAGAAAATTGAAGAATGAAAGTGTTTGTAGGTGTTTTTGGTCATTGGTGTATGGATTAGATATAAAGGATATGTAATTTTGTTTTCATGTAAATAAGTCATGAATGATTACTCATATTTTTGTAATTTTATGAGATATTTCATGCTAGTTTCCAAATGATGGTTCCCACATGTGTTAGGTGACTCACATGGGCTGCTAAGAGCTGATCATTGGAGTGTATATACCAATAGTACATACATCTAAAAGTTGTGTATTGTACGAGTACGAATACGGGTGCATACGAGTAGAATTGTTGATGAAACCGAACGAGGATGTAATTGTAAGCATTTTTGTTAATTAGAAGTATTTTGATAAGTGTCTTGAAGTCTTTCAAAAGTGTATGAATACATATTAAAACACTACATGTATATACATTTTAACTGAGTCATTAAGTCATCGTTAGTCGTTACATGTAAGTGTTGTTTTGAAACCTTTAGGTTAACGATCTTGTTAAATGTTGTTAACCCAATGTTTATAATATCAAAAGAGATTTTAAATTATTATATTATCATGATATTATGATGTACGAATATCTCTTAATATGATATATATACATTAAATGTCGTTACATCGATAATCGTTACATATATGTCTCGTTTCAAAATCATTAAGTTAGTAGTCTTGTTTTTACATATGTAGTTCATTGTTAATATACTTAATTATATGTTTACTTATCATAATATAATGTTAACTATATATATAACCATATATATGTCATCATATAGTTTTTACAAGTTTTAACGTTCGTGAATCACCGGTCAACTTGGATGGTCAATTGTCTATATGAAACCTATTTCAATTAATCAAGTCTTCACAAGTTTGATTGCTTAACATGTTGGAAACACTTAATCATGTAAATAACAATTTCATTTAATATATATAAACATGGAAAAGTTCGGGTCACTACAACTATGAATTCTGTGTTATGCCTTTTGGTTTTACCAACACTCCTGCTGTGTTCATGGATCTTATGAACCGTTTTTGCAAACCTTATGTCGATAAATTTGTCATTGTTTTCATTGATGACATTTTGATCTACTCCAAAGGTGAGAAAGAACATGAGCAACATTTGCGCATGATTCTTGAACTCTTACGAAAGGAACAACTCTACGTTAAATTTTCAAAGTGTGAGTTTTGGCTCAAAACCGTACAATTCCTCGGACATGTTGTTGATAGTAATGGCATACATGTCGATCCAGCTAAGATTACCTCTATTCAGAACTGGGAGATACCAAAGACTGCGAAGCATATTCGTCAATTTTTGGGACTTGCCGGTTACTATCGAAGATTCATCAAAGATTTTTCTCTTCTTGCTAAACCACTTACGAAGTTAACTCAAAAAGGGAAGAAGTTTGAGTGGTCCAAAGAACAGGAATCTGCAACGTGAAGTTTGAAGGAGAAATTGACCACAGCCCCGATTCTATCCTTACCCGAAGGTACTGACGACTTTGTTGTTTACTACGATGCTTCGAAGCAAGGTTTTGGTTGTGTTTTAATGCAACGTGAAAAGGTTATTGCCTACGCATCTCGACAGTTGAAGAAATGTTGGGATTTAACAAGTTCATAATATACTTAAACCATTTTAAGAATTAAGAAAGCGGAAGCATGTTAATTACCAATTTTAGACTTATTAAACTTTAACTAATTAAAGTTAAATCCCAATTAGGATCAAGTTGTGAAACATACTTATAAACTACAAGATAGATAAGAGATTATACCTTCTCCAAGCTATGTAGTTGATGATGAAGATGATGATGAAGAATAGAGCTTCAAATGGATGAAACCTCAAGTAGTTATACCCCAAACTTATGCACCAACACCTAGCCTTAGTTAGGATTTACTTGCTCTTGAATATTGCTTGCAAAAAAAAATAAAAGAACACCTTACACTCTCACAAAGGCCACGGCCTGTTCACCAGAAAATGAGAGAGTTTGATGCAGTTTTTTTGCTTGTTTTGATGTGTATGCATGTGTTGTGAAGTCTCCAAGAAGTCTTGGTTCATATGCTTAAGGAATATGTGGAAGTAACCACTTAAAGCCTAGTCAAATGCATGCTAGTTTAAGGCTCCAATGCCACTTCCAATTTTGTTTTATATTATTAGTTTTATAAAAGTTAGATTTTATAAAAACTAATTTATAAAACTTCTATATAATTTTTATGTACATTTTTATTATATAAAACCCATTTATATAAAATATTACATAAATTTATTAATTATTTAACCTATAAATAATTAAATCCAAATTATATAAATTATTCCATAATATATATATACACATCAAGTAATATTTAAGAAAACCATTTTTCTTAAGTTTCAAGTGACGCGTATTTAATCAATGATCCAATCGTTAAGATTAAATACGTATAAGGTGTCGGTAAGTTTGTTATTGGGTATGACCCGACTTGGATCATAACACATTAGCCACATTAATTTAATATGTCTCTCGGGCATACGAAATACCTTCAATCTCCCACTTGCACGAGAAACATAAGAAATTAATGCAAGTGATGGATACCACCTAACGACCGTCCATCACCCCCAATATGTTATGACTTAGTGCCATTCAATAACATCATCCCTTTCGAGTTCCCATCTCGAATATGATTAGGTGAATCTTTCATTTATCCTTTCATCCTAGATGTCATGTTAAATCCAAGAGACATAGAGTGATCACTCTCTTTTAGATTTAACTTTATCAGGCCTTAGACATCTGACTCTCAACGAATAAGAGGGACAAATTCCATCTTTACTACATACGTTCTAAATATGTACCTTGCATTGTACCTGAGCTCTTCCTTATGAACTACCATATTTCAGAATAGCGAAGGAAAGAATCAAGGCACAATACTTGGTAAATATCTGAACCCAATATGTATCTCAGGTCAGAGGATACAATGATATTCGCCTTTACTCAAGATTACATGTGATCAACCACAAAGGCTCCATTTAGCAAATCTTGAGGGCAGGTCTTCCAATATTTGCATCCCACAAATATCTATGAACCTTGGTAGCAACCTTGCCCCATATTCAGTCCGTGAATGTATACCAATCCAAGTTCATAATAGTCTAAACCTCACACTTATTCCCACGAATGTGATCGACTACGGAATTTAGAATAATTACTTATTCATGGATAAAATATGCAAAATAGGAACATGACTCAAAATAAATTAATACCATAATTATATTAATGAGTTTGAACAATTTCGTTCCGTTACAATACTTAAAACAGATCATGACCAATCACTAGAATATCGAAGCCCTAATGCACAAACATGTCCTGTATGTTTTGATCCATGTAAGAGCTTCGTGAGAGGATCCGCTATATTAAGATCTGTGTGAACTTTGTGAATACATATCTTTCCCTTTTCAACTTCATCCCTTATGTAGTTGAATCTCCGCTCAATGTGACGGGTCTTTTGGTGAGCGCGAGGTTCTTTGATTTGAGCAATCGCACCCTCGTTGTCACAAAAGATCTCAAGAGGGTCCTGAATGGAAGGGACTACTCCTAAGTCGTCGATGAATTTCTTCATCCATGCAGCTTCCTGAGCTGCCAATGAGGCGGCAATGTACTCCGACTCTGTAGTGGATAAAGCAACAACATCCTGTTTTGAGCTCTTCCAAGAGACTACACCTCCATTTAACGTGAAGACATAACCAGATTGTGATCGAGAATCATCTCGATCAGTTTGGAAACTCGCGTCCACGTAACCTTTTACAGCGAGTTCCTCCTCACCAGACCCATATATAAGAAACATATCTTTAGTCCTCGTAAGGTATTTCAATATACTTTTAACCGCAATCCAATGACTGTTTCCTGGGTTATTCTGGTATCTACTTGTCAAGCTAAGAGTGCATGACACATCCGGTCTAGTGCATATCATTGCATACATGATTGACCCAATAGCAGACGCATATGGGACTTTCTTCATTCTCTCCTGTTCATCTTTCGTGGTGGGACACTGAGATGAACTAAGGAGTGTTCCTCTTTGAATAGGTACTAAACCTTTCTTAGAGTTCTCCATCTTGAACCTTTTCAAGATCTTTTCAATGTATGCACTTTGATTCAAACCTATCAATTTCTTGGATCTATCCCTGTGGATCCCAATCCCCAAGACATATTGTGCTTCTCCAAGATCCTTAATGGAGAAGCATTTACTTAGCCAAGTTTTAACACTTTGCATTTCCGGAATATCATTTCCAAATAACAATATATCATCCACATATAGTACAAGGAACATGATTGTGCTCCCACTAGCCTTCTTGTATACACAAGCTTCATCACCATTTTTAATGAAGTCAAATTTCTTGGCTTCCTCATTAAAACGATGATTCCACATTCTAGATGCTTGTTTCAATCCGTAGATTGACTTCTTTAACTTGCATACCCTTTTAGGACACTTCGGATCAACAGAACCTTCAGGCCGAACCATATAGACATCTTCCTCAAGATGTCCATTTAGGAAAGCGATCTTGACATCCATTTGCCATATTTCATAATCATAATGAGCAGCAATGGCAAGTAATATCCTAATAGACTTTAGCATTGCCACAGGCGAAAAAGTTTCATCATAGTCAACCCTTGAGTTTGAGTGAAACCTTTTGCTACAAGTCTAGCTTTATATGTATCCAAGTTTCCATGTATGTCGGTTTTCATTTTGAAAAGCCATTTACAATCAACTAGCCTTGAGCCAGTAGGTTGTTCAACAAGTTCCCAAACTGGGTTGTCATACATGGATTGCATCTCAGCGTTCATGGCTTCCTGCCATTTATCCTTATCAATCCTTGATAAAGCATCATGGTAGTTTGTTGGCTCATCAAAATCAACCACATAGCAACCATCCATGAGAAACCCATATCTCTCAGGAGGATTACTAATCCTACCAGATCTGCGAACATCTTGTGTATTTTGATCATCCATTTGACCACTCTCAACATTTTCATGTTGAGTGCTAGTGTCAGCCAATTGTGTATCATCTACTTGATCTTGAACCTCCTCAAGATCTATCTTCCTTTCACTATTTCCTTCCATTAGGAACTTAGTTTCAAGGAATTCCGCCTTCCGAGCAACAAATACATTCTGCTCGGATGGATCATAGAAATAATATCCCATATCATCCTTGGGATATCCTATGAAGATACACTTCGTGGATCGAGCATTCAACTTATTAGGGACGTAACGCTTAGGGTAAGCTTCACATCCCCATACCTTTAAGTATGATAGAGATGGAGGTTTTCCAAACCACATCTCATGAGGTGTTCGTTCCACTTTCTTGGTTGGGGCCATATTTAAAATACGAGCCGCGGAGCATAGACAATAACCCCAAAATTATAGAGGTAACGAGCTTCTAGCCATCATAGATCGAACCATATCCATTAGGGTTCGGTTCCTCCTTTCGGAAACTCCATTCAGTTGGGGTGTTCCAGGAGGAGTGAGTTGCGAGATAATCCCACAACTTCTAAGATGATCTTGGAAAGCATCGCTTAGGTATTCACCTCCTCTATCGGTACGAAGTACCTTGATTGTCTTATTGAGTTGATTTTGTACTTCATTTTGATACTCTTTGAATGCTTCAAAGGTTTCGTCCTTATGTTTTAACAAGTAGACATATCCGAAACGGCTGAAGTCATCAATGAAAGTAACGAAGTATATTTCACCATTCCTAGTTATGGGCTTAAATGGCCCACATACATCCGTTTGTATTAATCCCAATGAGTTCTTAGCCCTTTCATAGGTCCCTTTGAAAGGTGCTTTAGTCATTTTGCCTTGTAAACAAGACTCACATACATCAAACGAGTCTAGTTCATTTGATTTCAAAAGTCCATTCTTTTGAAGTGTATGCATTCGGTTCTTGTTTATGTGACCAAGGCGACAATGCCATAAGTAGGAATCACTCAAATCCCTTTTGAGTTTCTTGGTGCTAGTATGATATATTGAGCTACTAGATGATGTGTCATCATGAACCAATTCATAAATTCCATTTAAAGGCGAAGCCTTAAAATAGAGTACATTATCTAAATAAACGTGGATATCATCATTAACAAAATTAAGATAAAAACCACATTGTTTTAAACGGGAAACTGAAATAATGTTTCGACATAAATTCGGTGCATACAAAACATTGTTCAAAATAAGTTCCAAACCACTTGGAAGCTTTAATACAAAGTCTCCTTGAGCCTTCACTTGCACTTTGGCTCCATTACCCATAAAGAGACTTGATGTTCCCGCTTGCTTGCTACTTCTTTTGAACCCCTGGAAAGAATTGCAAATGTGAGTTCCACATCCAGTGTCTAATACCCATGTATTAGAAGAAGTAATACTAAGCTCTATATATACCATATATATATTACCTGAGGTTTGCCCCGCATCCCTCTTTTCCTTCAACTCCTTAAGGTAGACCGGACAGTTGCGTTTCCAGTGACCCATTTCACCACAACCGAAGCACGGGTCTTCCTTGGGGTTTGCTTGTCCGGCAACCTTTTGCTTCTTGTTCTTGTTTTTGGTTGGGGTAACCATCCTCCCCTTTCCCTTGCCTTGATGGGCGGGTCCTTTCCTCTTAGCCGCCTTTGGCTTAGAGGTGTTATTACCTTTGGACCCACCATCATTGACCATTAGCACGGGTGAAGCCCTCTTACCCATGTTAGTTTCCACCGTTCTAAGCATGCCATGAATTTCGCCAATGGTCTTATCCATCCCATTCATATTGTAATTAATTACAAATTGGTCAAACCTCTTTGACAAGGAGTTTCGGATAAGATCCGTGGCTAGCTCATTTGATATGTTGAGATTAAGACGGTTTGCGCGATCAATGAGGCTTTTCATCTTAAGGACATAAGATGAAACGGATTGGGAGTCGTCCATACGACATGCATGAAGCGCTCGAACGGTCTCGAAGCGCTCGACACGTGCTTGTTGAAGGAACATCTCCTTCAATTGCGTGATCATGTCGTATGCAGTATGATGCTCGAAATCCTTTTGGAGTTCGGGTATCATAGTCCCAAGCATTAGGCAAGCGACTTGCACCGAATCGGTGCAATACTTATCCCAATAAGCCATGCCTTCCGTATCATCCTCGTCGGGTTGATCGGGAATGGGGTCTTCCAACACATACGCCTTATCCTCAAGTTTGAGGACAATCCTAAGATTGCGGAACCAATCCATAAAGTTCATATGGTTGAGTTTGTCTTTCTCGAGGAGAGACCTTAACGATAGGTTGTTCAAGTTAATAGGTGCGTTTTGCATGTTGTTGTTATTGGCGGCCATCTACAAAATTTAACAAAGTTCATTTAAGTATCGATTTTAAATTTAATAAACAATACCCTTTAAATATTAATTGACTTATTAAATATTAGAATCCAACGGTAAATCAAATTTTGGTTAGGTGACCTTTATCCCGTTATTTGATTTAGCTAGGTAGTCATTTATATGACAATTGCAATCCTTTTGCAACTTCTAAATTATGTGATCATGCAATCCTTTTGCATGGCATATTTATCCCATCAACGCCTATTTGTTCCTCATGCTTCGGTGAACCTAAGTTCATGATTCCCAAATCAAGTCGTCCTACTTGTGTAAACATGTAAAATTAACATACAAGTGGTTAGGTGACCTTTATCCCACAAGCATGCGAATTTTACCTTAACCATATTAGTTAGCTCATAACGGTTAGGTGACCTTTATCCCATTATGAGTTCCCTACTACGTTTAAGTGTCCCACAAAAGGATGGCGTTAAACTTGTTTACATTGTCGATTAAGGGATTTTAAGTTTTCGTTAATTCTAGTTTAAGAAAACATTTATGCCATACACCAACATGCATTTAGTGTATGGTTCATTTGAAATCCATTTTCAAGTCTTGTAATTTTAGCCAATTACTTGATATAAACCATTTTATATATATATGATCCTTATCAAGTTCTTAATAATCGATTATTAATGTCCTTTTAGCCATTTTTAATTTAACCATTTAAATTGACGTTTTGCATGTCGTTAATAATGTTATAATTTAACCAATTAAATTGCCATTTTCTAGTTGTCGACTTATGTGATTAACTTGTAGCATACAAACATACAATCCACATAATCATACAAAACAACCAAGCATGCAAAACAACATGTTCACAATCAAGCCTTTTGGTAAGCATTTTGTTTAGCCGAAAACAAAATGCCACCGGGTAAGGGGTAATTACACAAAGTAGGAGATTTCAAATCTCCCACTTAACCTTGCATCCAAATGCTTCTTCATGTGTTCTTCAATTCTTCATCATTCTTCATCATTTTACAAAATATATCCTAATACATTTTGTCTAAAAAATGAAATTACAACCTAATCTATTTTACATACCAAATATAAAATAAATTACATAACCAAATGAATTATTACATGCCAAATGAATAAATATTATTACAAACCAATTGAATAAATATCAATCAACCATGCATGCAACCAAACACAAGGTCAAGGCTTAGATTGTGAACTTTAACTACATAAGAGATAGGCAATACAGAATCACAAGTGATTGGCAGTACAGAATCACAAGTGATTGGCAGTACAGAATCACAAGTGATCGGCAGTACAGAATCACAAGTGATTGGCAGTACAGAATCACAAGTGATTGACAATACAGAATGCAGAATCACAAGTGATTTTGGCCAAAATGACAAACCACCCAAAACCGAAAATTTTACATTCTACTTCATGCATGTTCATAGAATTCAAAATTATAGTGGGTTTAATAAATCATCTCGAAGCATATTCCATCAACTTCAGCTCTAGATACCATTGTTGGGATTTAACAAGTTCATAATATACTTAAACCATTTTAAGAATTAAGAAAGCGGAAGCATGTTAATTACCAATTTTAGACTTATTAAACTTTAACCAATTAAAGTTAAATCCCATTTAGAATCAAGTTGTGAAACATACTTACAAACTACAAGATAGATAAGAGATTATACCTTCTCCAAGCTATGTAGTTGATGATGAAGATGATGATGAAGAATAGAGCTTCAAATGGATGAAACCTCAAGTAGTTATACCCCAAACTTATGCACCAACACCTAGCCTTAGTTAGGATTTACTTGCACTTGAATATTGCTTGCAAAAAAAAAAAAAAAAGAACACCTTACACTCTCACAAAGGCCACGGCCTGTTCAGCAGAAAATGAGAGAGTTTGATGCAGTTTTTTTGCTTGTTTTGATGTGTATGCATGTGTTGTGAAGTCTCCAAGAAGTCTTGGTTCATATGCTTAAGGAATATGTGGAAGTAACCACTTAAAGCCTAGTCAAATGCATGCTAGTTTAAGGCTCCAATGCCACTTCCAATTTTGTTTTATATTATTAGTTTTATAAAAGTTAGAATTTATAAAAACTAATTTATAAAACTTCTATATAATTTTTATGTACATTTTTATTATATAAAACCCATTTATATAAAATGTAACATAAATTTATTAATTATTTAACCTATAAATAATTAAATCCAAATTATATAAATTATTCCATAATATATATATACACATCAAGTAATATTTAAGAAAACCATTTTTCTTAAGTTTCAAGTGACGCGTATTTAATCAATGATCCAATCGTTAAGATTAAATACGTATAAGGTGTCGGTAAGTTTGTTATTGGGTATGACCCGACTTGGATCATAACACATTAGCCACATTAATTTAATATGTCTCTGGGGCATACGAAATACCTTCAAGAAACACGAAGAGAACTGTACCACACATGACCTTGAGTTAGGTGCCGTGGTATTTGTATTAAAGATATGGAGACATTATCTGTATGGTACCCATTTTACGGTGTACACTGACCATAAAAGTCTTCGACACATCTTTGATCAAAAACAGCTGAACATGAGGCAAAGCCGATGGCTCGAGTTATTGAACGATTATCACTGTGAGCTGAAATATCATCCTGGCAAGGCGAATGTAGTTGCCGATGCCCTTAGTCGAAAAGACGATGTTAAACGTGTTCGTGCTTTAAACATGAAAATCAAATCAAATCTTATCTCACGAATCTGTGAAGCTCAATTGGAAGCTATTAAACCGAAACTTATCGAAGGTGAAGGACCTATTGGTTTCGAGAACCAACTTCAAGTGAAAGCTAATGGTACACGGTACTTTGGCAACATAATTTGGGTTCCTCGCTTCGATAATCTCCGTGAACTAGTCTTGGATGAAGCACATAAGACTAGATATTCTATTCATCCCGGTTCCAGTAAGATGTATCACGATGTGAAGCAATTCTACTGGTGGCCTAACATGAAAGCTGACATTGCTACTTATGTTAGTAAGTTTCTCACTTGTTTGAAAGTCAAGGTCGAACATCAAAAGCCTTCTGGTCTGTTGACACAACCCAATATTCCGCAGTGGAAGTGGGAATGTATCACTATGGACTTCGTTACTAAGTTGCCTAAGACTTCAAACGGTAACGATACTATTTGGGTCGTAGTTGATCGTCTTACTAAATCTGCGCATTTCATACCGATCAAGGAAACCGACAAGATGGAGCGATTATCACAGCTTTATATTAAAGAAATTGTCTCACGTCATGGTGTTCCTATCTCGATTATTTTTGATCGTGACAGTCGATTCGTTTCTAGATTCTGGAAAACTTTACAATCTGCTATGGGAACTCAACTCGACATGAGTACAGCCTATCATCCGCAAACTGATGGTCAAAGTGAACGAACTATTCAAACCATGGAAGATACGCTACGTGCTTGTGCAATCGATTTCGGAAAAGGTTGGGATAGACATCTACCTTTGGTTGAATTTTCTTATAACAACAGTTATCACTCCAGCATTAAAGCTGCACCTTTTAAAGCTTTGTATGGCCAGAAGTGTAGATCTCCTTTGTGTTGGGACGAACTCGAGAACAGACATTTAACTGGTCCCGAAATCATTCACGAAACTACCGAAAAGATCGCTCAGTTTAAGCAACGATTAGAAACTGCCCGTAGCCTACAAAAGAGCTATGCCGATAAGAAACGAAAGGATATAGAATTCCAAGTTGGAGATAAAGTCATGTTGAAAGTATCCCCTTGGAAAGGTGTTGTCCGCTTCGGTAAACGAAGTAAACTCAGTCCACGATATGTTGGAACTTTCACGATCACTCAAAGAGTTGGTCCCGTGGCATACCGATTAGAACTACCAACCGAACTCAGTCAAGTACATGATGTGTTTCATGTCACAAATCTTAAACGGTGTCTTGCTGATGACACACTGGTTATTCCTTTGGATGATGTCCGCATTGATGAGCAAATGCACTTCGTTGAAGAACCTATCGAAATTATGGAAGGAGAGGTCAAACAAACGCGTAAAAGCAACATACATACCTATCGTTAAAGTCCGTTGGAATTCACGTAGAGGCCCTGAATATACCTGGGAACGCAAAGACCACATGAAACGGAAATATCCCCATCTCTTCTCAACTGCTGATGCAAACGAGGAGTCTACCTAAAAACTTCGGGACGAAGTTTTCAATAACGGGGAGGTACTATAACGACCCTCATTTTTCCATTCTACATTTCTCATTTTTCCATTCCATATTTTCCTTATTAAATGCCCAACCAAATAATTAAACTTAACAATTAAACTTTAATTAATGATTGTTAAGAATTATATCAATTAACTTTAGGTAATAATTAACAAGTTAATAAAAGATAAAAATAATGAGCTTATTAACTTTTCAGAATAAATAAATAACTTTAAAACTTGTGTACTTAAAATAAATAAACTTGAATAATTAATGAACCATTTACGCTAAATTAAAGTGCAAGGTTTAAAGTGAAAAAGTTAAAACCTAACCCTAAAAATGCCCAAGCCGAATTTAAAAAAAAAATATGAGTTGCCTAAAATACCCCTCTAAATTTCGGCTCCCATCACCACCCTTACTTCCTCTCCAAGTCCAACTTGTTCCCTAAGTAATTCCTAATTAAACCCTAATTCTAGAATTTTCCTAACACTCCTATAAATAGAGGCCTAACCTAAACCTTTTCATTGTACCAAATCACAACAACAATTCTCTCCCAAAAATCTCTCTCCCTCCCTCTTATTTTCGGCCAAAACCGAAACCAGCATCATCATCACCATCGAAAGTCATCAACAATCTTCAAGGGTTTTGCAAGTGATCTTCAAGCGTTCTTCGTGTTCTTCAAGAATCTTCAAGGTGTTCTTCAAGTTTTTCGAGGCTTTGATCTTCAATCTTCATCGTGTTCATCTTTTCTTTGTTAGTCATCTTCGAATCTTCAAAGGTATAAACATAAACCCTAAACTATCTACATAATCTTTGATTTTGTTTAATTCATATTCATGATTATAACTCATTCATACATAAACACACCTAGATCTATATATATATATATATATATATATATATATATATATATATATATATATATATATATATATATATATATATATATATATATATATATATATATATATATATATATATATATATATATATATATATATATATATGTGTATTTATGTGTCAACCAAAAAGAAAAAAAAGGGAAAAAGAAAGTTTGATCTTTAAAACCTAGAAGATTAGATAAAGATTTGTTTGTGTTTAATTTAGGAAACAAAATAACTACATATATATATATATACATATACATATCGACATATATATATATGCATGTAAAAAATATTATATATATATATATATATATATATATATATATATATATATATATTTATATATATATATACGAGTTATAAATACATATACATATTAAAACCCTAAACCCTAATTACACCTAAACTATATTACTTTAATTAAAACCCTAACACTACTATTTAACCCTAATCATTACCTAATCATTACTACATTAATTAAAACCCTAAACCTAACCCTAATTATTAAAACCCTAATTTATTAAACCCTAATTTACTAAACCCTAAGACATTAATTAAACCCTAGTCATTTATTACAAACCCTAATCATTAAAATACTACTTTAATTAACTAACCCTAATTAATGAAACCCTAATACTACTTATACTATTCATTAACATGTATACACTATTACTATTACTAACACCTACAACCTACTATTTATATTATAACATATAAGAACATTTTTGGATATGTATTAGAGATGTATAGATCTTCGAACTTTCTTGACGAATGGTTTCCACGAATGAAATGTCCCGTTCATATTGATTATAAACGTTCCATATTAATTGATTTCGTTGCGAGGTTTTGACCTCTATATGAGACGTTTTTCAAAGACTGCATTAGATTTTAGAACAAACCATAACCTTTAGAATATTACGACGATTATCAAATAATGATAATCTAAAATATAGCGTTTTTTACACGACCATTACATAATGGTTTACAATAATATTACACATCAACATAAGTCTTCTAATGCAGTTTTTAAACAATATTATACAAGCATGGACTCCAAATCTTGTCCTTAATTTAGTATGCAACAGCGGAAGCTCTTAATAATCACCTGAGAATAAACATGCTTAAAACGTCAACAAAATTGTTGGTGAGTTATAGGTTTAACCTACATATTATCAAATCATAATAATAGACCACAAGATTTCATTTTTATAACACATCTCATATCAGGCATTTCGCAAACTGCATAGAGATAAAAATCATTCATATGTTGAACACCTGGTAACCGACCTTAACAAGATGCATATAGAATATCCCCATCATTCCGGGACTCTCATCGGATATGATAAATCAAAGTACTAAAGCATCCGTAACTCGGATGAGGCTTGTTGGGCCAAATAGATCTATCTTTAGGATTCGTGTCAATTAGGGGCCATTTCCCTAATTCTTAGGCTACAAAGCTAAAAAGGGGCATATTCGGTTCGATAATCCAACATAGAAAATATTTTCGATTACTTGTGTCTATTTTTTAAAACATTTATAAAATCGCATGTATTCTCATCCCAAAAAAAATAATAGATTTTAAAAGTGAGACTATAACTCACTTTCACAGATTTTTACTTCGTCGGGAAGTAAGACTTGGCCACAGGTCGATTCACGAACCTATAATAAATATGTACATATATATCAAAGTATGTTCAAAATATAATTACAACATTTTTAATACATTTTGATGTTTTAAGTTTATTAAGTCAGCTGTCCTCGTTAGTAACCTACAACTAGTTGTCCAAAGTTAGATGTACAGAAATAAATTGATATATATTATCTCGAATCAATCCACGACCCAGTGTATAAACGTCTCAGGCTAGATCACAACTCAAAGTATATATATTTTTGGAATCAACCTCAACCCTGTATAGCTAACTCCAACATTACTGCATATAGAGTGTCTATGGTTGTTCCAAATAATATATATACATGGGTCGATATGATATGTCAAAACATTTGCATACGTGTCTATGATATCCCAAGATTACATAATATATTAGAATACATGTAATACAATATAAGTTAGCTAGGATATGATTAATATAGATTTGTTACCAATTTTCACGTAGCTACAACAAGAAAAATTATCCAATCTTGTTTTACCCATAACTTCTTCGTTTTAAATTCGTTTTGAGTGAATCAAATTGCTATGGTTTCATATTGAACTCTATTATATAAATCTAAACAGAAAAAGTATAGGTTTATAGTCGGAAATACAGGTTACAAGTCATTTTTGTAAAGGTAGTCATTTCAGTCGAAAGAACGACGTCTAGATGACCATTTTGGAAAACATACTTTTACTTTGAGTTTAACCATGATTTTTGGATATAGTTTCATGTTCATAAGAAAAATCATTTTCCCAGAAGAACAAATTTTAAATCAAAGTTTATCATAGTTTTTAATTAACTAACCCATAATAGCCCGCGGTGTTACTACGACGGCGTATATCCGGTTTTACGGTGTTTTTCTTGTTTTTCGATTTTAAATCGTTAAGTTAGCATATCATATAGATATAGAACATGTTTTTAGTTGATTTTAAAAGTCAAGTTATAAGGATTAACTTTTGTTTGCGAACAAGTTTAGAATTAACTAAACTATGTTCTAGTGATTTCAAGTTTAAACCTTCGAATAAGGTAGTTTTATATATATGAATCGAATGATGTTATGAACATCATTACTACCTCAAGTTTAGTAGGTAAACCTACTAGAAGTGACAAGAAATGATCTAGCTTCAAAGGATCTTGGATGGCTTAAAAGTTCTTGAAGCAGAATCATGACACGAAAACAAGTTCAAGTAAGATTATCACTCGAATTAAGATAGTTATAGTTATAGGAATTGAATCAAAGTTTGTATATGAGTATTACCTTGATTTAGAATGATATCTTACTGTAAACAACAAGGATTTCTTGAGGTTGGATGATCACCTTACAAGATTGAAAGTGAGCTAGTAAACTTGGAAGTATTCTTGATTTTATGAAACTAGAACTTGTAGAATTTATGAAGAACACTTAGAACTTGAAGATAGAACTTGAGAGAGATCACTTAGATGAAGAAAATTGAAGAATGAAAGTGTTTGTAGGTGTTTTTGGTCGTTGGTATATGGATTAGATATAAAGGATGTGTAATTTTGTTTACATGTAAATAAGTCATGAATGATTACTAATATTTTTGTAATTTTATGAGATATTTCATGCTAGTTGCAAAATGATGGTTCCCACATGTGTTAGGTGACTCACATGGGCTGCTAAGAGCTGATAATTGGAGTGTATATACCAATAGTACATACATCTAAAAGTTGTGTATTGTACGAGTACGAATACGGGTGCATACGAGTAGAATTGTTGATGAAACTGAACGAGGATGTAATTGTAAGCATTTTTGTTAAGTAGAAGTATTTTGATAAGTGTCTTGAAGTCTTTCAAAAATGTATGAATACATATTAAATGTAACATCCCGCATTTTTCCGTTAAATTATTTTAACGCCCGTCTTTTTATTTTAAAAATATCCTTCGTAACTAAATTCGTATCCTCCGTTAGCTAACATTCTTAATATTTTTCCGTTATTGGATTTTAACATCCTCCGTTAATACGCGTTTTAAAATATTCCGTTTAGGTAATTCCCGCACCCGACTACAAACGCGAGGGACTAATCTCGCCACTCGGGCAAACTTGGCTAACTAGTAACCCACCATCCACCACCAACCTCCCATTTCTCTCTATCTCTTTTTCTTACTTCCCTTTTATGCTCTCAAAACCTTCAAACACAAAATCATCATCCAAATTCGATTTAGGGAGCTAGCAACAAAATAAATTACATATTCGTGATCCTCTCTTCATCCTCTTCATTTTGGTACCAACTTCATCTCGTTTGGGTAACATTTCTAAAACTCTAGATTTCTCTAAATTCGTGTTTTTGACTTGAAATGATGTTAGTTAGTGTCTATGGCTCATTGTGATGTCGTGTATGTAATTTGTATGCTCGATCTCGTTGTTTTAGTATAACTAGCATGAACTTGAATTTTGGTGTGTTGTTCTTGAATTTTGGATGATCATATGTTGTTAGATGTTAAAAGTTCATGTTCTAATTGTGTTCCTAGTATCACTAGCTTCAATTTGATGTGTAGGTTGCTTGAGAAAACTCCATAAACTTGATTAGTGATTTTTGGTGAATTTGGGTTAGGGTTTAATAAGCTTGAAATGAATAGATGATACATTGAATGCCATGAATTATTGTTAGTAAGTAGTTAGTTGTATTGTATGCTCGATTACCTACAAAACGGCGTGTTGTATGTATGCATTAAATGCCCGAATCATAAATGTGCACTTATCAAATTCGAGTATTAAATGTGTGCATTAATCGATCATTTATTTTGGAAATCCGATTGTTACAAATAATGTTTTTGGTTGGTGAAATATATTTAGTTGTGTTCTTTGTCAAATTACCTTTCCAACGATATAAGGTGCGAGTTCTAAGAGTTAGCGGTTTGTAATTTATGCTTGAAAGAGTTTTGATTTGGGACTTGAACAATTGAGACTGACCAGGTACCAGCGCACGGCCAATGCCGCGGCGCGGCCAGCTTATGTCGCGGCGCGACCTAAGCCGTGGTCAGGTTCTGACCTCCATGTCCAAAATACGAAAAATGTTTGGCATACTACGGACCTCCGATTCACATGAAACTTGTTCTAACATGCTCATATATGATTAAAAACCTCAGAAAAATAGTTCGGGACCCGACCCGAACATGTTGACTTTTTCGTTGACTTTGACCCGACCAAGTTGACTTTTAATCAAACTTAACCAAATGGTTGTGCAATCGTTCTAACCCGCTTTTATACTTGTATGTTGCATGAAACGTGACAATTTGATTCACATGCTACATAATCGAGTCGTAACGAGCCATAGGACTAATTGAACATCTTTGACCTATCGTGTTTACCGTTATTGATACAACCTATTGTTTAGGTCAAGATTAGCATTGTTCTTTGCACACGTTTACTTGTTGAAGTACTTTACTACTCGTGCACTCAAGGTGAGATCATAGTCCCACTTTTACTCTTTTTGAACTTACATTTGGGATGAGAAAACATAAACATTTCTTTACTAAGTGAACACAAGTACAGGAAAACAAACATTCTACATACGAGTTTAGAACAAAATCCTCAATTCGATTATCATTAGTTACACTTGCCGGGTGTAAGCGAGAACTTATGTTGTATGGATCCATATGGGTTTGACAAACCCTCATTCAAACGGTTCGCTACCGTTTACGAATGAAATATATTTTCGAGAAACAGTGTATGTTCTAGCACTAAGTGATGGGGTTCAATGGAAGGAAATGTTAAGCATTGATAATTGGGTGCTCGTGAAACAAACTTTTGGAATGTATTACTATTAATTCATTGATGCAAATCTTGTGGTTTACTTGTACTTACTTACTTAAACCTATGATTTCACCAACGTTTTCGTTGACAGATTTCTATGTTTTTCTCAGGTCTTTGAACGCTATGTGAAACATGCTTCCGCTCATTATTTGATACTTGCATTGGATGTCGAGTATACATGCATTTCATGGAGCGTCTTTTGACTTTCTTTAAAACTGTGTCGCATAGGTTTCACATGTAACTATAACTTTGTAACGTAACTTTTGGATGAACAATTCTTGTAAACTTTGAAACAATCTTTATTTTTGAAAGGAATGCGACATACCTTTGGTCAAAATTCACGTTAAAGACCTATGACCACGCAACGGGACCTAAGTAGTCGACGCCGTCAATTGACGATTTGTCGGGGTCGCTACATTAAAACACTACATGTATATACATTTTAACTGAGTCGTTAAGTCATCGTTAGTGATTACATGTAAATGTTGTTTTGAAACCTTTAGGTTAACGATCTTGTTAAATGTTGTTAACCTTTTGTTTATTATATCTAAAGAGATGTTAAATTATTACATTATCATGATATTATGATATATTAATATATCTTAGTATGATATATATACAGTTAAATGTTGTTACAACGATAATCGTTACATATATGCCTCGTTTCGAAATCATTAAGTTAGTAGTCTTGTTTTTACATATGTAGTTCATTGTTAATACACTTAATGACATGTTTACTTATCATTTATCATAATTAAACATAGTGTATCAATATCTTAATATGATTCATATGTATTTAGTAAGACGTTGTTATAACGATAATCGTTATATATATCATTTCAAGTTTCTTAATTCAATAAACTCAATTTTATGTATATAACTCATTATTAAAATACCTAATGAGATACTTACTTATCATAATATCATGTTAACTATATATATAATCATATATATGTTATCATATAGTTTTTACAAGTTTTAACGTTCGTGAATCACCGGTCAACTTGGGTGGTCAATTGTCTATATGAAACCTATTTCAATTAATCAAGTCTTAACAAGTTTGATTGCTTAACATGTTGGAAACACTTAATCATGTAAATAACAATTTCATTTAATATATATAAACATGGAAAAGTTAGGGTCACTACAGTACCTACCCGTTAAATAAATTTCGTCCCAAAATTTTAAGCTGTTGAAGGTGTTGACGAATCTTCTGGAAATAGGTACGGGTATTTCAGCTTCATTTGATCTTCACGCTCCCAGGTGAACTCGGGTCCCCTACAAGCATTCCATCGAACCTTGATGATCGGTATCTTATTTTGCTTGAGCCTTTTAACCACACGATCCATCATCTCGACGGGTTCTTCAATGAATTGTAGTTTTTCATTGATTTTAATTTTGTCTAAAGGAATAGTGAGATCTTATTTAGCTAAGCACTTCTTCAGATTCGAGACGTGAAAGGTATTATGTACATTGGCGAGTTGTTGAGGTAATTCAAGTCGGTAGGCTACTGGTCTGACACGATCTAAAATCTTGAATGGTCCAATGTATCTCGGATTTAGTTTTCCCTGTTTACCAAATCGAACAACGCCTTTCCAAGGCGAAACCTTAAGTATGACCATCTCCCCAATTTCAAATTCTATAGCTTTCCTTTTAAGGTCCGCGTAGCTCTTTTGTCGACTCTGAGAAGTTTTCAACCGTTGTTGAATTTGGATGATTTTCACTGTAGTTTCTTGGATTATCTCCGGACCCGTAATCTGTTTATCCCCCAATTCATTCCAACAAATTAGAGATCTGCACTTTCTACCATAAAGTGCTTCGAACGGTGCCATTTCGATACTCGAGTGGTAACTGTTGTTGTAGGAAAATTCTGCTAATGGTAGATGTCAATCCCAACTGTTTCCAAAATCAATAACACATGCTCGTAGCATGTCTTCAAGAGTTTGTATCGTCCTTTCGCTCTGCCCATTGGTTTGTGGATGATAGGCAGTACTCATGTCTAGACTAGTTCCCAATGCTTGTTGTAATGTCTGCCAAAACCTTGAAACAAATCTGCCATCTCGATCAGAGATAATAGAGATTGGTATTCCATGTCTAGAGACAACTTCCTTCAAGTATAATCTCGCCAACTTCTCCATTTTATCATCTTCTCTCATTGGCAGAAAGTGTGCTGACTTGGTGAGACGATCGACTATTACCCAAATAGTATCATAACCACTTGCAGTCCTTGGCAATTTAGTAATGAAATCCATGGTAATGTTTTCCCATTTCCATTCTGGGATTTCGGGTTGTTGAAGTAGACCTGATGGTTTCTGATGTTCAGCTTTGACCTTAGAACACGTTAAACATTCTCCTACGTATCTAGCAATATCGGCTTTCATACCCGGCCACCAAAAGTGTTTCTTGAGATCTTTGTACATCTTCCCCGCTCCGGGATGTATTGAATATCTGGTTTTATGTGCTTCCTTAAGTACCTTTTCTCTCACATCTCTAAACTTTGGTACCCAAATTCTTTCAGCCCTATACCGGGTTTCGTCTTCACGAATATTAAGATGTTTCTCCGATCCTTTGGGTATTTCATTCTTCAACTTTCCTTCTTTTACAACTCCCTGTTGCGCCTCCTTTATTTGAGTAGTAAGGTTAGTATGAATAATTATATTCATAGCTTTTACCCGCATTGGTTCTCTGTCCTTTTTACTCAAAGCGTCGGCTACCACATTTGCCTTCCCCGGGTGGTAACGAATCTCGAAATCGTAATCATTCAATAACTCAATCCACCTACGCTGCCTCATGTTCAGTTGTTTATGATTAAATATATGTTGGAGACTTTTGTGGTCGGTATATATGATACTTTTGACCCCATATAAGTAGTGCCTCCAAGTCTTTAATGCAAAAACAACAGCGCCCAATTCTAAATCGTGAGTCATATAATTTTGCTTGTGAATCTTCAATTGTCTGGACGCATAAGCAATTACCTTCGTTTGTTGCATTAATACACAACCGAGGCCTTACTTTGAGGCATTACAATATATCACAAAATCATCATTCCCTTCAGGCAATGACAATATAGGTGCCGTAGTTAACTTTTTCTTCAACAATTGAAACGCTTTCTCCTGCTCATCCTTTCATTCAAATTTCTTCCCTTTATGCGTTAATGCAGTCAAGGGTTTTGCTATTTTAGAAAAATCTTGGATGAACCTTCTGTAGTAACCAGCCAGTCCTAAAAATTGGCGTATATGCTTCGGAGTTTTTGGGGTTTCCCACTTTTCAACGGTTTCAATCTTTGCCGGATCCACTTGAATACCTTCTTTGTTCACTATGTGACCGAGGAATTGAACTTCTTCCAACCAAAATGCACACTTTGAAAACTTAGCGTACAGTTTTTCTTTCCTTAACAACTCTAGCACTTTTCTCAAATGTTCTTCGTGCTCTTGATCATTCTTTGAGTAAATAAGTATGTCATCGATAAAAACAATGACAAACTTGTCAAGGTATGGTCCACACACTCGGTTCATGAGGTCCATGAGCACAGCTGGTGCGTTAGTCAACCCAAACGGCATAACCATAAACTTGTAATGACCGTAACGCATCCTGAAAGCTGTCTTTAGAATATCATCCTCATTCACCCGCATTTGATGATACCCAGAACGTAAATCAATCTTCGAAAAAACTGACGAGCCTTGTAGTTGACCAAATAAGTCGTCGATTCTTGGTAGTGGATAACGATTCTTGATGGTAAGTTTGTTCAACTCTCGGTAGTCGATACACAACCTGAATGTACCATCCTTCTTTTTGACAAACAAAACAGGAGCTCCCTATGGTGATGTACTTGGTGGTATAAAACCACGCTCTAAAAGTTCTTTTAGTTGGCTTTGGAGTTCTTTCATTTCACTGGGTGCGATTCTGTATGGAGCACGAGCTATTGGTGCAGCTCCTGGTACGAGATCTATTTGAAATTCAACAGATCGATGTGGAGGTAGTCCCGGTAATTCTTT
Source organism: Rutidosis leptorrhynchoides (assembly GCF_046630445.1). NCBI lineage: Eukaryota > Viridiplantae > Streptophyta > Magnoliopsida > Asterales > Asteraceae > Rutidosis > Rutidosis leptorrhynchoides. The sequence continues at coordinate 596,383,007 of NC_092333.1, read as the reverse complement.
CGGAAATACATCGGGAAATTCTTTTGCGACGGGAACATCATTGATGTTCTTTTCTTCGGGTTTGACTTCTTCGATGTGTGCTAGAATGGCATAGCAACCTTTTTTATTAGTTTTTGCTCCTTTAAATTACTAATAAGATTTAGCTTCGCGTTGCTCTTTTCTCCGTACACCATTATAGGTTTTCCTTTTTCTCGTACAATGCGAATTGCATTTTTGTAACATACGATTTCCGCTCTCTCCTTTTTCAACCAGTCCATGCCGATTATCACATCAAAACTCCCTAACTCTACTGGTATCAAATCGATCTTAAACGTTTCGCTAACCAGTTTAATTTCTCGATTCCGACATATTTTATCTGCCGAAATTAATTTATCGTTTGCTAATTCGAGTAAAAATTTATTATTCATATGCGTCAATGGACCACTTAATTTAGCACAAAAATCTCTACTCATATAACTTCTATCCGCACCCGAATCAAATAAAACATAAGCAGGTTTTTCATCGATAAGAAACGTACCAGTAACAAGCTCCGGGTCTTCCTGCGCTTCTTCCGCATTAATGTTAAAAACTCTCCCACAGCTTTGCCCATTATTATTTCCCTGGTTTGGACACGCAGTTTTGTAGTGGCCCTTCTTACCGCATCCAAAACAAATAATGTGGGCATTATTTTTTCCTTTACCCGATGGTCCATAAATTTCACACTTCGTTGTATCATGACCCTTTCTATTACATTTAGTACATGTTGCTGGACAAAAAGTAGTTGGATGGTTCCCTTCACACCTTAGACACGGAATTTTCTGATTTTGATTACCAGTGTTGTTATTGAGATTTTTGTTGAGATTTTTGTTCTTGTGGTTGGTATTGTTGTTGGGATGATTGTTGTAGTTGTTGTTGTTGGAATGGTTTTTGTTGCGTTTGTTATTGCGAAAAATGGTGCGATTGTGGTTATGATTGTGGTGTTGATTGTTGAAATTGTGACTCTTGTCACTGGGTTCTTCCCACTTTCTCTTGACTTGTTTCATTTTGGCCTCCTCGGCCGCCTGCTCTTTAATCCTTCCCTCGATCTGGTTTATAAGTTTGTGAGCCATTCGGCTTGCCTTTTGCATTGAAGTGGGCGCGCTTGAACTCACATCCTCCTGAATTCTCTCTGGTAACCCCTTTACAAACGCATCGATCTGCTCTTCTTCATCTTCGAACACTCTTGGGCACAATAAACACAACTCGGTGAATCATCGTTCGTATGTGGTGATATCGAATCCCTTCGTTCATAATTCTCTAAGCTCTGTCTTGAGCTTATTGACTTCATTTCTAGGACGGTACTACTCGTTCATCAAGTGTTTGAATGCTGACCACGGTAGTGCATAAGCAGCATCTTGTCCCACTTGTTCGAGATAGGTATTCCACCATGTTAACGCAGTACCTGTGAAGGTATGCGTGGCGTACTTTACCTTATCTTCCTCAGCACATTTGCTTATAGCAAACACAGATTCGACCTTTTCGGTCCATCGTTTAAGTCGGCTGGTCCTTCAGTTCCATCGAATTCCAGAGGTTTACAGGCAGTGAAAGCCTTGTAGGATCATCCTACACGGTTTCCTGTGGAGTTAACTCCACTGCTAGACCCTGAGTTATTGTTGTTTTGCATTGCAGCCTGTACTGCGGCTATATTTGCTGCAAGGAAAGCACGAAAGTCTTCCTCACTCATTTTCAAGTTCTGACGAGTAGTCGGTGCCATTTCCTTCAAAAATAGCCAAAAGAATTAAGTTAATCATATAGAATATTAAGAGTAGTCAATAGTATTCCGTAACATAATATGAACTCATTTATAAAAGCTTTTTCTTCATATTAGCGTTTTATAAGTTTTAATTCAGGTAATACCTACCCGTTAAGTTCATACTTAGTAGCTAACATACAATTCAACTACTAAAATTCTATATGAAAAACTGATTATAATAATATTTCACATTCAAACTTTTATACAAAATTTTGCAAACTTACAATACCACTATTTTACATATAGCATGAAATATAGCACATAAAAACTCTGATACAAAACAGTTGCGAAGACAATTCTAGTTAATACGCAAGTCGTTCAACAAAGGCAATAAAGACACGTAATTCATACGTCCAGAAACAAGTCATGCATTCTGGTTTTACTAAGACTACTTCCCATCCTTGGTCTTGTGGAACATAACCGTTGTGACCGTTGACAAGACAGCATGTTGTAATTTCGTCAAAAGAAAGAGGGTTTCGTAATGTCCAACAGCCCCGTAATAATCTAAAAACCTTGTTTCTCACCCCAACTACTGAATCCGTCACTTGTGGGAAGGTTTTATTTAAAAGTTGCAATCCGATGTTCTTTTTCTCACTTTGGTATAAAGCGAACATCACTAACCCGTAAGCATAACATGCTTCTTTATATTGCATGTTAGAAGCTCTTTCTAATTCACGAAATCCTATGTTGGGATATGTTGAGTCAAAATAGGTTCTTAACCCGTAGCGTAAAATTGCATTTGGGTTCTCCGCATTTAACGCTTTAAAGAAAACACGGCGTAACTTACAGTCTCCCCAATGTGATATACCCCACCTATCAAAGGAAAGCCTTTTATAAACTAAGGCATTTCTGGAAAGTCTTTCAAATGTTTGACAAGTTAATTTCGCCATAACTAATTGTGCTGATGAATTCTGACCGACTCTAGACAAGATTTCATCAATCATATCCTCTGGTAGGTCTTATAAAATATTCGGTTGTCTACCCTTAACGTCCATTTTGTTTTTATACTGTAAAATAGACGAGGGTTAAATTCATAAAAGATAATTAACAAACAATACAAGCAATTTTTACATAGAACATAAAAGTACAAGCACACTACAATAAATATAATATACACCATGATTACAACCCTCTAATCTAAATCACTGGTTTCTTCTTCTTCGAACTTGGTTCGTTTTCCTAATTTTCTAGGAATATATGGTGTTCCTCTAATACGAGCACAATGGTTTAGAAAAACCTGGTGGTTTAAAGGTTCCCGGGTCATTGTTACATTTTAGGAAATACGGATGTTGCCGATACATATAAAGTTCATCGGGGTTGGAATCGGATTTCTCTATTTTTATACCTTTTCCCTTATTATTTTCTTTCGCTTTATTAAATTGGGTCGAGGTAATTTCTATAACATCATCGGAATCCTCATCGGGATCCGATTCATCAGAAAATTGGTAATCTTCCCAATATTTTTCTTCCTCGGCGGAAACACCATTGACCATTATTAACTTTGATCCGTTGGTTGACGATTTTCTTTTATTTAATTGATTTACTGTAGGTATCAATAATTCTTCCTCCGGAACCTCTTTTTCTTCCGGTTCCTCCTCTTCCAATTCCTCCTCTTCTAGTTCCTCTTCTTCCGATTCCTCTTCTTTTGGTTCCTTCTCTTCCGGTTTCTCTTCGGGAATTTGTGAATCTTCCCAAAGTATATTCAACTCTTCATTATTATTAGGTGAGTCGATGGGATTTGTACTAGTGGTATACACTATCACACAATATCAAACACATTAAGAAGTTAATATATCACATAATATTTACATGTTAATAATATATAGTTTCCAACAAAAGTGTTAAGCAATCATTTTTAAAAAAAACACGGTCGAAGTCCAGACTCACTAATGTATCCTAACAAACTCAATAAGACACACTAATGCAAATTTCTGGTTCTCTAAGACCAACGCTCGGATACCAACTGAAATGTCCCGTTCATATTGATTATAAACGTTTCATATTAATTGATTTCGTTGCGAGGTTTTGACCTTTATATGAGACGTTTTTCAAAGACTGCATTCGATTTTAGAACAAACCATAACCTTTAGAATATTACGACGATTATCAAATAATGATAATCTAAAATATAGCGTTTTTCACGCGACCATTACATAATGGTTTACAATAATATTACACATCAACATAAGTCTTCGAATGCAGTTTTTAAACAATAATGGACTCCAAATCTTGTCCATAATTTAGTATGCAACAGCGGAAGCTCTTAATAATCACCTGAGAATAAACATGCTTAAAACTTCAACAAAATTGTTGGTGAGTTATAGGTTTAACCTACATATTATCAAATCATAATAATAGACCACAAGATTTCATTTTTATAACACATCTCATATCAGGCATTTCGCAAACTGCATAGAGATAAAAATCATTCATATGTTGAACACCTAGTAACCGACCTTAACAAGATGCATATAGAATATCCCCATCATTCTGGGACTCTCATCGGATATGATAAATCGAAGTACTAAAGCATCTGTAACTCGGATGAGGCTTGTTGGGCCAAATAGATCTATCTTTAGAATTCGCGTCAATTAGGGGCCATTTCCCTAATTCTTAGGCTACCAAGCTAAAAAGAGGCATATTCGGTTCGATAATCCAACATAGAAAATATTTTAGATTACTTGTGTCTATTTTGTAAAACACTTATAAAATCGCATGTATTCTCATCCCAAAAAAATAATAGATTTTAAAAGTGGGACTATAACTCACTTTCACAGATTTTTACTTCGTCGGGAAGTAACACTTGGCCACTGGTCGATTCATGAACCTATAATAAATATGTACATATATATCAAAGTATGCTCAAAATATAATTACAACATTTTTAATACATTTTGATGTTTTAAGTTTATTAAGTCAGCTGTCCTCGTTAGTAACCTACAACTAGTTGTCCAAAGTTAGATGTACAGAAATAAATTGATATATATTATCTCGAATCAATCCACGACCCAGTGTATACACGTCTCAGGCTAGATCACAACTCAAAGTATATATATTTTTGGAATCAACCTCAACCCTGTATAGCTAACTCCAACATTACTGCATATAGAGTGTCTATGGTTGTTCCAAATAATATATATACATGGGTCGATATGATATGTCAAAACATTTGCATACGTGTCTATGGTATCCCAAGATTACATAATATATTAGAATACATGTAATACAATATAAGTTAGCTAGGATATGATTAATATAGATTTGTTACCAATTTTCACGTAGCTACAACAAGAAAAATTATCCAATCTTGTTTTACCCATAACTTCTTCGTTTTAAATCCGTTTTGAGTGAATCAAATTGCTATGGTTTCATATTGAACTCTATTTTATGAATCTAAACAGAAAAATTATAGGTTTATATTAGGAAATACAGGTTATAAGTCATTTTTGTAAAGGTAGTCATTTCAGTCTAAAGAACGACGTCTAGATGACCATTTTGGAAAACATACTTCTACTTTGAGTTTAACCATGATTTTTGGATATAGTTTCATGTTCATAAGAAACATCATTTTCCCATAAGAACAACTTTTAAATCAAAGTTTATCATAGATTTTAATTAACTAACCCATAACAGCCCGCGGTGTTACTACGACGGCGTATATCCGGTTTTACGGTGTTTTTCGTGTTTTCTAGTTTTAAATCATTAAGTTAGCATATCATATAGATATATAACATGAGTTTAGTTGATTCTAAAGGTCATGTTAGAAGGATTAACTTTTGTTTACGAACAAGTTTAAAATTAACTAAACTATGTTCTAGTGATTTCAAGTTTAAACCTTCGAATAAGGTAGTTTTATATATATGAATCGAATGATGTTATGAACATCATTACTACCTCAAGTTTAGTAGGTAAACCAACTGGAAGTGACAAGAAATGATCTAGCTTCAAAGGATCTTGGATGGCTTGAAAGTTCTTGAAGCAGAATCATGACACGAAAACAAGTTCAAGTAAGATTATCACTCGAATTAAGATAGTTATAATTATAGGAATTGAATCAAAGTTTGTATATGAGTATTACCTTGATTTAGAATGATATCTTACTGTAAACAACAAGGATTTCTTGAGGTTGGATGATCACCTTACAGGATTGGAAGTGAGCTAGTAAACTTGGAAGTATTCTTGATTTTATGAAACTAGAACTTGTAGAATTTATGAAGAACACTTAGAACTTGAAGAGAGAACTTGAGAGAGATCACTTAGATGAAGAAAATTGAAGAATGAAAGTGTTTGTAGGTGTTTTTGGTCGTTGGTATATGGATTAGATATAAAGGATGTGTAATTTTGTTTACATGTAAATAAGTCATGAATGATTACTAATATTTTTTGTAATTTTATGAGATATTTCATGCTAGTTTCCAAATGATGGTTCCCACATGCGTTAGGTGACTCACATGGGCTGCTAAGATCTGATCATTGGAGTGTATATACCAATAGTACATACATCTAAAAGTTGTATATTGTACGAGTACGAATACGGGTGCATACGAGTAGAATTGTTGATGAAACTGAACGAGGATGTAATTGTAAGCATTTTTGTTAAGTAGAAGTATTTTGATAAGTGTCTTGAAGTCTTTCAAAAGTGTATGAATACATATTAAAACACTACATGTATATACATTTTAACTGAGTCGTTAAGTCATCGTTAGTCGTTACATGTAAATGTTGTTTTGAAACCTTTAGGTTAACGATCTTGTTAAATGTTGTTAACCCATTGTTTATTATATCTAAAGAGATGTAACAACCCGACATCGTTTTACCAAAAACACGCCAAAAAAAAAAAAATTTGTCAGACAGCGTATCTGGACGGCGTCCCATAATCTGGACAGCATCCAGAGATGAAGACCAGGACGGCGTCCCATGATTCTGGACGGCGTCCAAATGAACTAAAGTGGACTGATCGGTTTTTATTTACACGCGAGTGGAAAACCCGCTTCCCGACACTTTTAAACGTAACCAATTTCATAATATGTCATATTAAGTAAAACTAAGATATTTCCACCATAAAAACAAGTTTTACAACATCGGGCCCACAATGACCCGTTTTACAAATAATGTAGCGATTTCGACCCATTTATCTCTTTAGACGGATTAGGACTCCTTAACCCAACCCAATACCAAGAGCATAATCCCGGGGACTACCAAATCCCCAATCCGCGTCCAAACACCCAAAAGCTACCCCATCGAGCCCAAGTGCTCCTAAGCATCTAGCTTAACAAACTAGCTAGCTTCAAACCACAGTACCTGTAAAAAGGTAAACAACAAGAGGGGTAAGCTAAAAGCTTAGTGAATGCAATAATTATACATATACATATATAACCCATCTATTTGCATCACATCCACCAAATACCTCATACGATCTTGTAACTCAAATAGCATGTCATCAAACCCGTAATACTAACAAGTCGTACATTATCACAAAACCGCATTAGCATACACTCAACTCAATATATATAACATGCTAAACAATCGACAATCTCAATATGGTTAACCATAAACGCTATGGTGCTACTGGCTCGTGGTTCACACCATACGCAATTGAGTCATACTCTTTTATAGTGCTACCGGCTCGTGGTTCACACTCGATGCTACCGGCTCGTGGTTCACATCTTAGTTTATAGTGCTACAGGCTCGTGGTTCACACTCGATGCTACCGGCTCGTGGTTCACATCTTAGTTTATAGTGCTACCGGCTCGTGGTTCACACTCGATGCTACCGGCTCATGGTTCACATCTTAGTTTATAGTGCTACCGGCTCGTGGTTCACACTCGATGCTACCGGCTCGTGGTTCACATCTTATCGCACACATGTTATGGCACTACCGGCTCGATGGTTCATGCCATAACACCCACAAATAAACACGCCATATACACATACGTATAATTACTCCACTCACCTCGATTACATGAAGAGCCAATCCCGCTTGAGCTCCTAATCGTCCAAAAGTAAATCACCTAAGAGATTCACAATAAATAAGCTTTACACCTAAGCTTATACTCAAATCACCATAAGTGCAATTTTCGACCATTTACACATGCACTAACTTTGACTAAGTCAAAACTCACCCGAACTTCTCATAATCACAATCAACTTGCGATTATATTCCAATAACACATTTTACAAAAGATTTGATCAACCATTCCCCCATTTGGACTCACGACCCGCCCAAATTGCCATAAAGTGCAATTTACACCTTTTTGCACTTTTAACGATATCCGAGGGTCCAAAATTAACAAGGCTTGCCCGTTTTCCCTAAATGCCCTAAGACATCACAATTAGCCTTTAAACACTCTCTAGCTCGAGTTTTGCACCAAAAACCCATTTCGACCCTTAACAAAGTCAATTTCCAACGTTTGCTAGTTTTGACGCCAAAACACTTTTAATTCAAGTTATACTCTTAACTTAACCCTTTTAGGTTTATAAACCTTACAAAATTGACAACCGATCCAAGATCAATAACGAACCCTAATTTTGACTTATTTCAAGAGTAGTCAACCAAATATACTCAAATGGTTTCCAACACTCCTATAATCACTAACACTAGTGATTATACACTATTTACGAGCTCTAAGCAAGGCTAAGTCGTTCACCAACCCAAAACCCGCAATCATCAACAATAAACCCGATTACTAGTTCAAATCTTCCATTAATGACTAAACGGGTTATCCCAAGAACATACAAGTTTAAACCCCAAATTGATTATCAAATCAAACAATAAAAACTCGGAGTTAGAACTTACCAACACTACCACAACGTAGCCGTGAACGAGGAGAACAACTTTAACTCTCGCGACTTGACCCGTTTGACCCTTCTTCTTCTTCAAATGGAGCTCTCTCTCACTAAAAACACCTCCTCTCTCTAGGGTTTGAAGATGAGAGTGTTGGTGGGTGAAATGTGATTCACAAATGAGATTGGATCAGTTTTAGAGGCTCCAAACCGACCCCCAAGTGAAAAGACTCAAATACCCTCTTTTAAAACCTTTAAAATACAACTGCTGGCCCGTCAGGCCTTCTGGACGGCGTCCAAAAAGCTTGGACGGCGTCCTGACCTTCATTGTTGGACGGCGTCCCAAAGTCTGGACGGAGTCCCAATGCACTGAGTCTGAAACTGAACTTGTTTTGGTCGTAACTTTCAAACCGTAACTCCGTTTTCGACTAATCAAATATCGTTGGAAACGTAATGAGATTTACTATCCAATGGTAAGGTTTTAGAACATCAACTCCAACTTTATTTGGGATCCAAATATACACTTACATGCCTCGTATTTCGAATGACGCTCGAAATAACGTGTAACTGAAAAACGGGTGTTACAACTCTCCTCCACTTAAATTGGATCACGTCCTCGTGATCCGCACCTATAATAGAAGTTAAGCAGTTCTCCCTCGAAAATCTCCACTTCCAATGCGGAGTCACACAAGTAGTACTTGCATCCGCACTCTCGCTTCGTGCACTAATGCATCATAATACAACAATATTGGGTAATCAACCCACGAGTCGAAACAACCGTAACCGTTGCTCCTACGCCGAGTATCCAAACTCATACCATACACTTCACAATCGTCCTAAGAGTAGAACAATTTACCGACAAACATCGTCGTCACGCCTCACGATCTTACGAAACACAACCAAGCCCGACATCCATAACATCTTCTACAAATCCGAAGATCTAACCACACGCTAATAATCACTAGCGTGCACTACCGCAATAAACGATATCTCATACACTCAACGTCCAGAATTTCCATTTAGGAAAATACGAAAATCACTACATATACCTTCAAGTTCTCTCGGCTACAACTCGCCACAAGCTACGTCCGTAACCATATCACTCAATCAGTCAATCCGCACACGACCAATCCGTCACTGGATTAATCCAGGACAACAATAATACACCACGAATTAGACTAAGCATCAACACATCGTCATAGGGTTTCTCCTCTGAACCATACAACACGGCTTCCTAGTACTAGCATAGAAGCTATTCGTATACCAAAATCCCGTCAACGGCGAATCATCATCACAAAATTTCCGCAATTCGCCACACGACTCACAAAAATATTCACCACGCCGGGTGAACTTTCCTACCTAGATCGTCCGTTAAGGATGGTCTCAACATTTCAATGCAACTAACAGTCGCATCACTAGGGAGCACACTCTCGTAAACAAACAACATCTGCGTGTCTCGATGTGAGACAATCAGAATCGACACTCTCCGCCTCACATTCGTCCATAAAGTGGAATAATCCACTGACAATCTTCACGATTGCATTTCCCGACAGGGAAAATACGATATTCGCCACGATATCGAACTCGTTCTCATTAAATTATACTGTCCGGGTTTCATGACAACCCAGATTTTTCACTACGGGAGCACCCGCAATGACAACTTCATTCTCTCACTCCGGGATCTCAAACTTCACATTTGTTCTTATACCGCACATTGGTACTACACGACCACCTTACATAGGAAGTCTTACACTTCCTTCGATCCCATCATCACAATCTTCACGCATTAACATTCCAGAGTTGTAACTCACAATCGTAAAGCACGATCTCGATTCGACATTAGCAACCCGTCACTCTTCCTCGTTAGGAACTCCGAATACCTATTGAGGCTTAGCACGATACGCTCCGACATTTCACTATACATAACACCACTGGAGTTTTCCTCGGGCGGCAGTAAAAACTCCCCCACTTAGGATTTATCTCCCTATTCTCACCGCTAAGATGATAACATCCCGCGGAATTGTAATTCCACGTCACACCTGACCATTCTCACCGTTGGTCATAAACATCAATTCACCGCAAATTCGCTTTAGGCTCTCAGAGCCAACATGCACAATCACTTGAGACGTCGTACACGCGATGACATCGCATATTAATACCACAATTCACAACTAACTACCTTAATTGTTTGAAAAGCAAACTCCACCAAAGTCCTACATATGCCTCTAAGCCTAGGCATATGTCACTCCGCTTACTCAGTCATGCATCTCAGTCGAGATCACCCGCCCTTCCAAGCAATGAACTTTTTCAACAATTGCTCACTCTCATGGAGAAAAGTGACCAATTCCGACACCATAATTGCGTCCACCACAATGTCAACACTTCATCATATCCTTCGGACTAACCGACCATTAAGTCCGTCACCGGCTCACCGGTCATCTCTACCCGTCTATCACTTAAAAGCAACAAGATTCGCTCACCCGTCACTTCATAAGAAGTATTCGTCACAATGCTCGTAAACTTCGACTTTCGCAATCGTCGAATTACCATCACCCGTCGATCACTATTATAATCTCCGATGCTTCCAAGGGTATCTCACGGGCACCCTAAGCACAAAGTGATCACACCACTACCGGAGTTGAACTTTACACTAGCAGGTATAAAAAGGCACCTGACGCAGTGTCATGCAGACTCCCACCACAATCAAATGAATTTTAGAAAATCGATTTTTTTATGTTCCATACACCCGATGTCGCCCATCTCTCCACAATAATGGCCAGAAGCCATACTTACCCGAAAAATCTTACAGTTTATTGTCTTATCGAAAGTTTCTAGCGATCACACGCTACCCACAATTTCCACAAGGTCAAAACGATAAAGCCTAACGAAACCTTCATCTAACACAGGGAGATGCTCGGGGATACCAAGTCTTACACCCTTCTACATCCCGATAAAACCACTACTACAAGGGATATTCCATTAGGAATGTTGCCCTATAATCTACAACACACTAACGCAATCAACATTACACGGGTCCCACTCCCATGAGTTTAACGACCCGAAGACTCCTCGATTCGCCAATTCCAAGGCGACTCACAACAAGAATCCTAACACGATTCTCTAACCACACACTCTACCGAGTGTAACTCAAAACTACAATCATTAGACTTGTCGCATTTCATTACGGAATTCAAGTCCTCGTCGCACACACGCAAACGTAAATCGATCTTCCTAGTTATGATGGGTAACTAAAACCAATAACAATCTCAATAATGCACCCACTACTTAGGGTGGCTAAGCACGCACCAAACTTGTGAGTTGGCTCACTCACTTAACTAACCGAATCCATCGTAACACTTCACGACTCGCAACGAACCCGATGCGACTACAAGCACATCACCCGAGACAACTATCACTTAGGAACCAATAAAGATTCCTCATTTATACCGAATCTACCCCAACCATGCACGTTTCCTCCGTTCGGTACTCGTCATGTCATGCTTGATGTCAAGATACACTTTCGTAATAATGGTGATCGGTCACTATTACAAATGCGTACCTTACCATTTTCACATGGTCACGCAAAGTACTTTATCCGGACTGACGCAACATTCACACAAAATAACACGCGATATTTCCTAGTACCCGAATGACCAAAGTCCTTACCGCAAACTTGATCACTCAAACCGCCAAGTATTCGAATCTCTCCAATAGATTCGTCCCTAGGACACCGCACGAAATAGATACCTGTATATATATACACCTATATACAATATAATAATAAATGTACACAAGTACACCGCAACAACAAGTCAACCTACAACCTAGGTGACAATCACTAAAACAACGTCCCCGTTCGCCTACTTACCTTAGGCACTAGAAATCTAAGGCACTAATTTACACGCGAAATAAGGCCCCACATTGGACAAGCACTAGTCCTAGTTAGTCACCTACTCTAAGGCACTAACAAATCTCAATCCGACCCGTACTCCTACAAGCTCCGCAAATAACGCACAATCGCCAATAAGTCTAAGACTAGGCACCTATCCCAAGGTCACCTAATTCCCTTAGACTATGCTCTGATACCACTTGTAACAACCCGACATCGTTTTACCAAAAACACGCCAAAAAAAAAAATTTGTCAGACAGCGTATCTGGACGGCGTCCCATAATCTGGACGGCGTCCAGAGATGAAGACCAGGATGGCGTCCCATGATTCTGGACGGCGTCTAAATGAACTAAAGTGGACTGATCAGTTTTTATTTACACGCGAGTGGAAAACCCGCTTCCCGACACTTTTAAACGTAACCAATTTCATAATATGTCATATTAAGTAAAACTAAGATATTTCCACCATAAAAACAAGTTTTACAACATCGGGCCCACAATGACCCGTTTTACAAATAATGTAGCGATTTCGACCCATTTATCTCTTTAGACGGATTAGGACTCCTTAACCCAACCCAATACCAAGAGCATAATCCCGGGGACTACCAAATCCCCAATCCGCGTCCAAACACCCAAAAGCTACCCCATCGAGCCCAAGTGCTCCTAAGCATCTAGCTTAACAAACTAGCTAGCTTCAAACCACAGTACCTGTAAAAAGGTAAACAACGAGAGGGGTAAGCTAAAAGCTTAGTGAATGCAATAATTATACATATACATATATAACCCATCTATTTGCATCACATCCACCAAATACCTCATACGATCTTGTAACTCAAATAGCATGTCATCAAACCCGTAATACTAACAAGTCGTACATTATCACAAAACCGCATTAGCATACACTCAACTCAATATATATAACATGCTAAACAATCGACAATCTCAATATGGTTAACCATAAACGCTATGGTGCTACCGGCTCGTGGTTCACACCATACGCAATTGAGTCATACTCTTTTATAGTGCTACTGGCTCATGGTTCACACTCGATGCTACCGGCTCGTGGTTCACATCTTAGTTTATAGTGCTACCGGCTCGTGGTTCACACTCGATGCTACCGGCTCGTGGTTCACATCTTAGTTTATAGTGCTACCGGCTCGTGGTTCACACTCGATGCTACCGGCTCGTGGTTCACATCTTAGTTTATAGTGCTACCGGCTCGTGGTTCACACTCGATGCTACCGGCTCGTGGTTCACATCTTATCGCACACATGTTATGGCACTACCGGCTCGATGGTTCATGCCATAACACCCACAAATAAACACGCCATATACACATACGTATAATTACTCCACTCACCTCGATTACATGAAGAGCCAATCCCGCTTGAGCTCCTAATCGTCCAAAAGTAAATCACCTAAGAGATTCACAACAAATAAGCTTTACACCTAAGCTTATACTCAAATCACCATAAGTGCAATTTTCAACCATTTACACATGCACTAACTTTGACTAAGTCAAAACTCACCCGAACTTCTCATAATCACAATCAACTTGTGATTATGTTCCAATAACACATTTTACAAAAGATTTGATCAACCATTCCCCCATTTGGACTCACGACCCGCCCAAATTGCCATAAAGTGCAATTTACACCTTTTTGCACTTTTAACGATATCCGAGGGTCCAAAATCAACAAGGCTTACCCGTTTTCCCTAAATGCCCTAAGACATCACAATTAGCCTTTAAACACTCTCTAGCTCAAGTTTTGCACCAAAAACCCATTTCGACCCTTAACAAAGTCAATTTCCAACGTTTGCTAGTTTTGATGCCAAAACACTTTTAATTCAAGTTTATACTCTTAACTTAACCCTTTTAGGTTTATAAACCTTACAAAATTGACAACCGATCCAAGATCACTAACGAACCCTAATTTTGACTTATTTCAAGAGTAGTCAACCAAATATACTCAAATGGTTTCCAACACTCCTATAATCACTAACACTAGTGATTATACACTATTTACGAGCTCTAAGCAAGGCTAAGTCGTTCACCAACCCAAAACCCGCAATCATCAACAATAAACCCGATTACTAGTTCAAATCTTCCATTAATGACTAAACGGGTTATCCCAAGAACATACAAGTTTAAACCCCAAATTGATTATCAAATCAAAAAATAAAAACTCGGAGTTAGAACTTACCAACACTACCACAACGTAGCCGTGAACGAGGAGAACAACTTTAACTCTCACGACTTGACCCGTTTCACCCTTCTTCTTCTTCAAATGGAGCTCTCTCTCACTAAAAACACCTCCTCTCTCTAGGGTTTGAAGATGAGAGTGTTGGTGGGTGAAATGTGATTCACAAATGAGATTGGATCAGTTTTAGAGGCTCCAAACCGACCCCCAAGTGAAAAGACTCAAATACCCTCTTTTAAAACCTATAAAATACAGCTGCTGGCCCGTCAGGCCTTCTGGACGGGGTCCAAAAAGCTTGGACGGCGTCCTAACCTTCATTGTTGGACGGCGTCCCAAAGTCTGGACGGAGTCCCAATGCACTGAGTCTGAAACTGAACTTGTTTTGGTCGTAACTTTCAAACCGTAACTCCGTTTTCGATGAATTAAATATCGTTGGAAACGTAATGAGATTTACTATCCAATGGTAAGGTTTTAGAACATCAACTCCAACTTTATTTGGGATCCAAATATACACTTACATGCCTCGTATTTCGAATGACGCTCGAAATAACGTGTAACTGAAAAACGGGTGTTACAAGAGATGTTAAATTATTACATTATCATGATATTATGATATATTCATATATCTTAGTATGATATATATACAGTTAAATGTTGTTACAACGATAATCGTTACATATATGCCTCGTTTCGAAATCATTAAGTTAGTAGTCTAGTTTTTACATATGTAGTTCATTGTTAATACACTTAATGACATGTTTACTTATCATTTATTATGATTAAACATAGTGTATCAATATCTTAATATGATTCATATTTATTTAGTAAGACATTGTTATAACGATAATCGTTATATATATCATTTCGAGTTTCTTAAATCAATAAACTCAATTTTATATATATAACTCATTGTTAAAATACCTAATGAGATACTTACTTATCATAATATTATGTTAATTATATATATAATCATATATATGTCATCATATAGTTTTTACAAGTTTTAACGTTCGTGAATCACCGGTCAACTTGGGTGGTCAATTGTCTATATGAAACCTATTTCAATTAATCAAGTCTTAACAAGTTTGATTTCTTAACATGTTGGAAATACTTAATCATGTAAAAAACAATTTCATTTAATATATATAAACATGGAAAAGTTAGGGTCACTACAACGAAACTCTAGGCGGAAGGGTTTGGATTTTCCGATTTAAAGGATCCTATAGCTCAAGCCCCTAGATCTGAAATGGCCATTCGAAGGGAAAGGGGTGATTGGAAGCTTATCTAATACGGCAAGTATCCTAAAATGGAAAACACCCTTAAAAGTAGAAACTTTCTAATTATAGAAACTTACTAAAATAAGAACCCTACTAAAAGTGGAAACTTTCTGAAAATGGAATTTTACTAGGGAAGAAAACTTAGTAAAACGAACTATACTTAAAACACTATCATACCTAAACACTTACTTAAACATGGGCAATAAACTTACTACTCTTAAATGTCAATAGGTTGACTTTCTGCTCGTTCATCCAACTTTCTATTTCCGAGGAATAACCACATCTCTCTACTTACTAAGGTGAACTCATAGCCCCTCTCTTTATTGCTAGCAAACTTACTTACTTATTTGGGGTGAGACACATGCTGTATTTTACATTTTACAATTTAGACACAAGTACCAAACTGTTAAACTATGCTATACTCGGCTATGTCCGACTAAGTCCCTACAGTGATATTTTTAATTGCTCGTTGAATGCATGCTTAATTATTAGGGGTAGGCCTATCAGGAGTAACGTCCCCGATACATTTGACCAAGTCATTGTATTACTTAATAATGAAATTTAAACTGAAAACTATATACTACAACTTGTCTTTGGGGCAAACTTGAACGTTTAGTCTAAATATCACGCATTGGCATAACTTTTTGATCTGCGAGATCAACTTTACAAATTAAATCTTGTGGTCTAAAACAACGGTCAAACTTATTTGTTAAACCTATGATTTCACTCAACCTTTTTGGTTGACACTTTAGCATGTTTTGTCTCAGGTGCTATTTGATTCAAGCTTTCTTTCTTACTGCTTATGTGATGCTACTTGGACATAGGATTAAGAGATATCACATTATTTACTTTTGCATTTGAACATTTATATTATTGTTATTTTCGACATTGTAACGACATTTCATTTTCCGCTGCGTACTCTCAATAAAGTTTGATTTTATCATGTAGTATTGTTCTCGTATATTATAATATGTTGGTTAGTTTGATATTAAGTCACATTTCGCCCAGGCCCAACCCGCAGGTTGATCTCTCCTACCAAGGCTACCACACAATAGGGACGCATTGGGCTCCAGCAGACAAGCATCAACTAACATGCAGTCATCACAACCTACTAACTAACCACAATAGTAAGTATATCTAACAAGCACGGCAATCATAATATAACATGCTACTCTATACTATGTTCTCCAGTTAGTCCCACTCACCGATTACTTGCAAATGAGAAGGTGTTTAGCTGTCTAATCACTGAACCTTCTCTTTCTCCTTTTCTCCTGAGAAAGACATATACACAAGTTAGTTATAATGTTTCGGTAACAACCCGGTAACAACCAGGCAACAAAACAATAACACCAAATACCAACACTTAAGCACTTAATGATTGGTCTACCAACCGTACAAGTATTACTCTCACTTGCACATTTGAGAACACTCAACCGTGCGGTTGACAACTTACTCGTACGTTTGGTCTATGACTGAACACCCATCAAAGAATTAAATGATCCCTACGGTTCACCACACGAGTGACCAGTGACTCGTACGAGTCACATCCCAACTGTACGTATCATCTTACCCAAAACAATAGTTCTCCATAACCACTCACTCGCACGGTTCATAACACGGTTGATCACCCTAACCGTACGAGTGAAGGCTCACTCGTACGAGTGATGAAGAATAGTAGCAACAGCTATTTATATGGGTTTCACCTCAAAATTCACAACATAAAATATCAATACATACAGTAAATTAACACATACCATCATATATTCACTATATGATAAGCCTACATCATAAACTCAATAAATAATGACACTAAACGAGTACAAAACAAGACATACATAATAAAATCCCTTTTTCTGACTAAAATAAACTTTGATCTAGATTCTTAAAACCTTATCATTGTAAATTAAACTTCAAGACGAGTCCAACTATAGTTTATTCGTCAAAAACGGAGTTACGGTTTGAAAATTACAGCCTTTTCAATTTTACCAAAAACTGGCCACTGCTCACTCACACGGCTGAGCCCTCAACCATACGGTTGAGGCCTCAACCGCGTGGTTGAGCCCTCAAAAGTGTGCTCAGCTGCGAGGTTGAGCTGTCAAAAGTGTGGGAGCTGTTAGAACATTCCAGCTCGCTGTTTTCGCATTTTTTGACCCCAAATCATGATTTTTGCAAGATCTAACACCAAAAACACTTCCAAAACATCATATAAACTATATAGAACATATTTCTAACATCAATTAAGCACAACAAACACTTAAGATTAGGAATCAAGCATCAAAATCTAACTTTTACTCAAGAACACAAAAATCCAATTTAAGCCAGAATCAAGATATGAATCAAATAGATGCTTACCTTAAAATGATCACAAAATCACAGAGAACAAGAAGAAGTAAATGATTTGAGCTCTAGATCAAAGATTAAGAATTAGGGTTTGATGAGTGTGAAAGTGTAGGTACGGTGTGTTTGAGAAGAAAGGTCTAGAAATGGGAAGAAGAACACAACACTAGTCTTTTAAGTGAGGTTAATTCCCACACTGTGCAACACACGGGTATTTATCAGTTATCTGTTATCTTTCGTACATCAATTGACAACCCAAACGAAGTCCAAATTAAATAAACAAACTTGTTCTGTGACCCTTGTCACAAACTGGTCCTAACCACATCATCAAATAATAATAAATCTTAAATTAAAATAAAAGCATATAATAACACACATAAACTTAAGGGCAAACTAGTAATCTTACAGTTAGGCCCGGTTGAGGATGTTACAAATCTTCTCCCCTTAAGAAAATTCCGTCCTCGGAATCTAGTCAAGGTCAAACAAATGGGGATAGCGCGCCCTCATTAACTCCTCGGTTTCACAAGTTAGGTTGAAACCTAAGTTGTGCCGCCGCTCCACTAATACCATTGGAATCTGCTTCTTCCTTAACTTTGTGAGTTTCTTGTCCACTATTCTAATCGGATCTTAGACTAATTTCTTGCTCAAATCCACTTTCAAGTCCTTCAACGGAAGAATCAAACTTTCATCGTCTACTTTACACTTCCTTAAATAACACACATTAAACGTGTTGTGAATTCCGGCTAACTCGAAAGGAAGATCTAAAACTACCGTTTGATCGTTCAAAATTTCTATAATCGGAAATGGCCCAATAAACCTTGGTACTAGTTTACCACGTTTACCAAACCTGATCACCCCTTTCCATGGCAAGACCTTCAGATATACACGATCAGCCACATTAAATATCATCGGACGTCTGCCCGGTTCAGCATACATCTTTTGTCGGTCTCTAACTGCTTTTAACTTCTCAAGTGCAATTTCGACCTTTTTTGCGGTTATCTGAACAATTTCGGGACCTGCAAATTGTTTCTCACCCGCCTCAAACCAAACTGTCGGAGTTCTACACTTACGGCCATACAATTTTGAACTCTATCTGAACAATTTTGATACTTGAATGATACGATATGTTGTAAGCAAACTCTATCAGTGGAAGATGCGAATCCCAAGAACCACCGTATTCCAAGACACACGCTCTCAACATATCTTCTAGTGTCTGAATTGTACGTTCACTTTGACCGTCTGTCTGTGGGTGATAAGCTGTACTTAGATTCACACGTGTACTCAGATTCTGCTGCAAACTGTTCTAGAAGTTGGATACAAATCTAGTATCCCGGTCGGAAACTATTGACAACGGTACACCATGACGGCTAACAATCTCTTTCAAATACAATTCTGCCAAATCACTTAATGAAGCGGTTTCACGAATAGTTAAGAAGTGTGCACTCTTGGTTAAACGATCCGCTATCACCTAGATCATGTCATGTCCTTTCTGGGTTCGGGGTAACTTGGTTACAAAATCCATCGTTATATGATCCCATTTCCACTGAGGGATTTCTAATTGTCGTAGAGACCCATACGGTTTCTGGTGTTCTGCTTTAACTTGCGCACAAATATTACATTTTTCAACGAAACTTGCAACATCTGCCTTTATTGTCAGCCACCAATACAACGTTTTCGAATCTCTATACATCTTAGTACTACCCGGATGCACTGTCAATCTCGATTTATGCGCTTCAGTAAGGAATAAATCCCTCAAATCTTCAAGCATAGGCACCCAAATTTTGTCTTTATAGGTCTTTAATCCTCTAGAATCAGTGCATAGGTTAAATTTTCTTTTAGTCATTTGCTCAGTCTTTAGGTTTTCATCATTCAATGCTGCTAATTGAACTGTTTTCAATCAATCGATCAAATCTGAAACTATCTCAATTCTCATAAATCTAACGTTTTTGACTGTTTTCTTGCGACTCAGAGCATCTGCGACCACATTTGCTTTACCCGGGTGGTATTTAATCTCACAATCATAATCTTTAATCAATTCTTGACATCGACATTGACGCATATTTAATTCTTTCTGTGAAAAGATGTACTGAAGACTCTTATGATCTGTATAGATTTCACAATGTGTACCATACAAATAATGTCTCCAAAGCTTCAAAGCAAACGCAACTGTAGTTAACTCTAAATCATGAGTAGGGTAGTTTCGTTCGTGATTTTTCAACTGTCGTGAGGCATACGCTATGACTTTATTTCTTTGCATCAAAACACAACCCAGACCTGCACGTGACGCATCACAGTAAACCACAAAATCTTCTGTTCCCTCTGGTAAAGCTAAAACCGGCGCTTGACATAACAACTGTTTGAGAGTCTGAAAAGCTTTTTCTTGTTCATCCGTCCATCGAAAGGCTACATCTTTCTTGGTTAACTTATTCAATGGACATGCTATTTTTTAAAAGTCTTTAATAAATCTGCGGTAATAACCTGCTAAACCCAGAAAACTCTTAATTTCTGTCGGCGTTTTCGGCGAGTTCCAATTCATTACAGCTTCTATTTTAGACTGAGCTACTTTGATACCCTGTTCACAAATCACATGACCCAGAAACT
Source organism: Rutidosis leptorrhynchoides (assembly GCF_046630445.1). Classification (NCBI taxonomy): domain Eukaryota; kingdom Viridiplantae; phylum Streptophyta; class Magnoliopsida; order Asterales; family Asteraceae; genus Rutidosis; species Rutidosis leptorrhynchoides. Next base: position 596,362,149 of record NC_092333.1, on the reverse strand, counting down.
GTACTTCGCGTAACCAAAATTCACACTTGGAGAACTTAGCGTACAACTGTTCCTGTTTCAGAAGCTCTAACACCAACCTCAGATGCGTAGCATGATCTTTCTCAGTTTTCGAATATATTAAGATATCATCTATGAAGACAATCACAAACTTATCAAGATACTAACGACACACCCTGTTCATTAAATCCATAAACACTACTGGCGCGTTGGTTAACCTGAATGGCATAACTAAAAATTCATAATGACCATATCTAGTTCTAAACGCTGTTTTTGGCATATTGTTCTCTGCAACACATACCTGATGATACCCTGAACGTAAATAAATCTTTGAAAAGTAGGAAGCACCCTGTAACTGATCAAATAAATAATCTATTCTCTGTAATGGATACTTATTCTTTATTGTTCTCTTATTCAAATCGCGATAATCTATACACATACGAAGCGACCCATCCTTCTTTTTCACGAATAAAACAGGAGCACCCAACGGGGAAGAACTTGGTCGAATAAATCCCTTATCTAACAATTTCTGTATCTGAGACATCATTTCTAGGATTTCTGACGGAGCTATTCTGTAAGGAGCTTTTGCAACTGGCGTAGCACCTGGAACTAAATCAATTTTATACTCTACTTCACTTACTGGAGGTAACCCTGGTAGATCATCTGGAAACACTTCGGGAAATTCTGACACAACAGGAATATTGGTCACCTGCTTCTTTTCTTTCTTAACATCGATCACGTAGGCTAAGAACGAGTCACACCCCTTTGATATCGCCTTCTGAGCATTCATTAGGGAAACCATAGGGAAGTTAAATCCACTGCGCTCTCCCCTAGCTATCACTCGGGATCCATCGACCAAACGGAAAGAAATCATCTTCTTATCACACTTAATATTAGCCCTATTAGCTCTTAACCAATTCATGCCTATGACTACATCAAAGCTAGGTATAGGCATCAACAAACAGGTTAAAAGGAAGGAATGGCCATCGATTTCGAAGGTAACTCCAGACACAGATGATGTGCATGGAACCATTTTACCATCAGCTACTTCTATTCCCAAAGGCACATCTAACATCCTAACAGGCAACTTCAACTTATCACAGAAGCCTAAGGACATAAAAGAACAATTTGCTCCTGAATTAAACAACACATGAGCTGGCAAGGAATTAACGAAGAACATACCGGTAATGACATCATCGGTAGTAGTTGCAGCATCTACCGTCATCTGAAATACTCTTGCCTCTGCTGTTGGAGGATTCTTTCTCTTCTGCCCGGCGGTAAAAGCAGAAGATCCCCCAGAAGTTACTGACCTCGCCCCTGGCCCTGCCCCAGAACCGGATCTTAAAGCAGATGGACAATTTGCAGATCTATGACCCTCTTGATGGCAACTCTAACAAACATTAGACTTAAAAGAACAAGCTATTGATTCATGACCTAACACTCCACATTTCAAACACCTTCTGGTCATTGAAGAACACGGACCGACATGGGTCGACTTACAAACATTACACCACCCAGATTGACTTGAGCCCGATCCAGTAATACCAGACTTACTTTTCTGTTTAAACCCGCCTGACTTTTTACCATGAAAACCGGATTGCTTACCCGACTGCTGAGTCGACTGTCCACCCGATTAACCTTCTGATTTACCCCCAAAAGATCAACCTCTCAAACTTTCTCTTTTCGCTGCATTGATGTCACCCTCAGTAATCTTAGCCATCTCATGAGCCTGTGACAAAGTCATTGCAAATCTCGCAACCGTTCTAAACTCTAGCTTGATCACCCACATAAAATGCTGAATCTTATCCTTCTCAGTCGGTACCTATTGTTGGACGAACCTTAGCTTCGATGTAAAATCTCTGAAAACCTAATCAGTTGTCATAGTTTCTGTCATTCTCATATTCAGAAACTCCGTTTTTAATCTTTCCATCTCATACTCAGAACAATACTGCTCACGCACCTTAGCAGCAAATTGTTCGCAGGTTATTTGACTGATCTATTCTTTGGGTAAATACGCAGTGATAGAGTCCTACCATTCCATTGCTTCACCTTTGAGAAGCCTACTAGTGAACAGTACCATAGATTCAGGCTCACAGAAACATGCTTCCAATGCTCGCTCCACTTCTCTTAACCAATTGAGTGTCATTGTAGGGTTTGTGTGACTGCTGTACTCAGGGGGTTTGCAGTCTAGAAACTGTTTATACGTACACTTCTTTCTTGTCTCAGGGATTTGAAATGGGTAGATCATCTGATTCGGAATGGCTTAGTTAAACGGGTATGGAATTTGAAGGTTTTGATAGGTATTTTGTGGAAACTATGATTGGGAACTGCCACCGGCTTGATTATAAAGGTTTGAAGGAAAAGTTGTGTTCAACGCAGTGGTATTAGGGTGCCATTGCGCCCGTTCTTGTTCTAACTCTTTAATTTTCTCCTGAGCTTCTAGTAATCGACTTTGAAGGTTTATAAATTCTTGTGAGGTTTCCTCTTCTGATGACACGTGCCCATCTTCATCGGGAACTCTAAAAATACCAGTTCCAGGGATAGTGGGGTCAGTAGCGTTTTCTTCATTATCTGCCATTACTGCATTACCACAACACTCACACCAAGGCTTAGTATAAACTCAGTTAGTATTAATAACTAACACATAACCTATCCTAATACTCACTTAACCCATCCCCAGCATGTTATGTTTGACATGACTCGACTAAGTTTGGGGACATGACATTTAAATCACAATGCACATGCTGCCAAACTAAGCTCTGATACCAACTTGTGACAGCGCTATTTTTTTACATGGTGGAAGCATTTATTTATTAATTACCAAATACACTTTTACAGTGTCACGCGATCACATAACACAATACATGTTTTAAACGAAAAAGACGTAATTACATTCGTTTACAAAAGGACCCAATTCATATGATAAAAGATTTCATCAGAGTTAAATACTGTCAAACATAACATTGTCATGCCCGTCTTCTCCCAAAAGCAATATCTACAAAGCTACAACCTATAGGGAGGAGATGGAAGGGAATTAGCACAAAGCTAAGTGAGTACGACTAACTACAGGCAATAGTATACAGGAACTGTCATACTAATCATGTCACAAAATCTAACACACAAACATCACCCAATTGCTGTCTACAGAGACTCTGGCAGCTCGGCCAAATCATTAACCACCAGCTGATCGGACTGAGGCTTACCAGAAGTTGCTCCACCATCGTATGTATATATATAATCCACACGCGACGGACGCGTCATTCACATATATATACACCTCGATTGTCTAGGCTACCACATGAGGAACCCAACCCGTAGGTTGATCTCTCCTACCGAGGCTACCATACAATTGGGACGCACTGGCTCCAGCAGACAAGCATCAACTAACATGCAGTCATCACAACGTACTAACTCACCACAACTGTAAGTATATCTAACAAGCATGGCAATCATAATATAACATGCTACTCTATACTATATTCTTCAGTTAGTCCCACTCATCGATTATCAGCAAATGAGAAGGTGTTCAGCTGTCTAATCACTAAACCTTCTCTTTCTCCTTTTCTCCTGAGAAAGACATATACACAAGTTAGTTATAATGTTTCGATAACAACCCGACAACAAAACAATAACACCAAATACCAACACTTAAGCACTTAAGGACTGGTCTACCAACCGTACGAGTAACACTCTCACTCGCACGTTTGAGAACACTCAACCGTGCGGTTGACAAATTACTCGTACGTTTGGTCTATGACTGAACACCCATCAAAGAATTAAATGATCCATACGGTTCACCACAAGAGTGACCAGTGACTCGTACGAGTCACATCCCAACCGTACGTATCATCTTACCCAAAACAATAGTTCTCCATAACCACTCACTCGCACGGTTCATAACACGGTTGATCACCTTAACCGTACGAGTGAAGGCTCACTCGTACGAGTGATGAAGAATAGTAGCATCTATTTATATGGGTTTAAACTCAAAATTCACAACATAAAACATCAACACATACAGTAAATTAACACATACCATCATATATTCACTATAGGATAAGCCTTATCATTGTAAATTAAACTTCAAGACGAGTCCAACTATAGTTTATTCGTCAAAAACGGAGTTACGGTTTGAAAGTTACAGCCTTTTCAATTTTACCAAAAACTGGCCACTGCTCACTCGCACGGCTGAGCCCTCAACCGTACGGTTGAGGCCTCAACCGTGTTGTTGAGCCCTCAAAAGTGTGCTCAACCGCGTGGTTGAGCTGTCAAAAGTGTGGGAGCTGTTAGAACATTCCAGCTCGCTGTTTTCGCATTTTTTGACCCTAAATCATGATTTTTGCAAGATCTAACACCAAAACATCATATAAACTATATAGAACATATTTGTAACATCAATTAAGCACAACAAACATTTAAGATTAGTAATCAAGTATCGAAATCTAACTTTTACTCAAGAACACAAAAACTCAATTTAAGCAAGAATCAAGACATGAATCAAAGAGATGCTTACCTTAAAATGATCATAAAATCACAGAGAACAAGAAGTAAATGATTTGAGCTCTAGATCAAAGATTAAGAATTAGGGTTTTATGAGTATGAAAGTGTAGGTACGGTGTGTTTGAGAAGAAAGGTCTAGAAATGGGAAGAAGAACACAACACTAGTCTTTTAAGTGAGGTTAATTCCCACACTGTTCAACACACGGGTATTTATCAGTTATCTGATATCTTTCGTACATCATTTGGCAACCCAAACGAAGTCCATATTAAATAAACAAACATGTTCTATGACCCTTGTCACAAACTGGTCCTAACCAGATCATCAAATAATAATAAATGTTAAATTAAAATAAAAGCATATAATAACACACATAAACTTAAGGGTAAACTAGCAATCTTACAGCTAGGCCCGGTTGAGGATGTTACAGTTAGGAAAGAGTAGTGGTTATTTAATTTTGGAATTTTCTAATTTATAAGACAGATAAAGTAAATGCGATAAAATTCGTAATTCAGATAAGGTTAAAGTTAGTGCATACTATGACTTCATCAGTTATTTTACCGAGATTATGGAATGCTGGCTCATGAATAGGCAGAGGCCTTGTATTCATTACACTGGTCCTAAACGCCCCTGTCATAAGACATGTCACTGGGTACTGCGCTAGGCTTGAAGATTCTGAATAGACATCAACGTCCCTTACCCCCGACGCCCGTGCAGTCTGACTACATGCATACACGTTCAGACGGCTCATCCAATTGAGCGACTCTGTTGGGTGACGTATTAACATTCCACAATGGTCTAAACTTTCTTAAGTATAATAGAATACATGGTTTACCATATCCGAGAGACGTGATGTGTTTCAATGCTTTCGTTAATGATTGGTTTTAAAAGATAGTTAGGCCCTTAAAAAGAGTTCAACCATAAAGAACACCATAGCCAAGTCAAGCTGACTTCTATGAACAAGTTCGGTTATCCTAACGGTCCAATCCTTTATGTGTCTAAACAAACGGTTCCTTAATCCCTCAAGCGGGGTGCAATGCTTAAGACCGCCTTATGGTGCAGTGTACTAATCAACACTAACCGGGTTCCATGGCCATACTTAGCAGAGGTACAGCTTACAACAACCGATGTGCTTCAGCGTGCATGTACAAAGTTTATATGCTTGGTGACTACACTAGCATGGTCTGGGACCGACAATGTACTAAGGGTCTAGTCAGATGTTTCACTACGAAAGAGTCCTCAGTCGGAATCCAAAGCTTGATAGACTTACTACAACCGGTGTGTCTCAGTCGATCTTATGTTGTATCTGATAGACTTCTCTTACCAAGGGGTGACACAAATAGTTTACTCTGAATTGGGGTTCGCGCCTTCCCAATAACAGAGCCAATAACTACGTTCTATTAGTTGGAAAAGCAATTGAGTTTAAAGCATAATCGGAAAGCATTTCAATAGCATACACAAACCATAACATTATTTCGGCATTATAACTGCTTACATCATAGCATGCACTAAAGATAACTACTCGCTAATCATGGCAACAATATCACAGAACATAATGATAGAAGACATTATATAAAGATAAGGGATAGAAGTACCAGTAGATTAAACGAGTTTTGAATACAAAAGTGACAACTTCAAGACTCCAGACCGCTCCTAATACAATCTTCGGTGTTCTTCTTCGGGTATTAGGTTTCCCGCATGGAGTCGAAGGCCTTGAGAGTATGACTAATATTGTACAAGAGAGAGAGAAAGAAGTGAATTGAAGTGTGTGTTGGAATGAATGACAAAGACCTTTTAAATAAGCACAAAATTTGCCTGCAAACGACTGGTAGGCCGTTTGGTAAGCCGTTTGCAGGGCCCGTTTGTAAAGGCAAGTCGTTTAACAAGGCTGTTTGATCTGGGCGTTTGGCAGGCCATTTGCCATACTGGAAGGCCGTTTGGCCGCCCATTTGGCAAGCTGTTTGGCTTGCTGATTCCCTAGATCGTAACTTAATTTCTTGTCTTTCACCGTTTTCGCTCTAGAATCTTCGTTTTAGCTCCGATTCTCTTGATTCTTTTTGCACCATCTTCATAATTACTTGTTCTTCAATTCTAACCGACGAAGTAGGTATTTTTCTGACAAAGTTCGAATCTTTATTGTTTTTAGGCCTTAATATCGGTGTGAAAACGCGACTTTTTAGCCGATATCAAATATCACGCACTTAGACTTTGCTCGTCCTCAAGCAAACTCTCATTACCTTAAGAATCTTTTCGGAGTTTCTTTTCTAATAGCCTAAGCGGTTTGCTTTTATTATAAGAGAAAAAAGATAAGGTGAGTCATCTATGTTATGATTGAAACAATCTCTGCAAGCATACGAGGAGGTTACATGACATATGCTTGCTTTTACGGGTCACTCAAATCACACAAGTGTTTAGGGTTCCCTATAGATCTAAGAAATGAATTCACTCATAGCCAGTCATGCTGCACCCTTCATCATAGGCTTGATAAAGACTCAAATCCTTGCTGCAAATGCGAGAACGGTAGTAATCTTAGCTTCTAGGTCATTTGTCAATGATGGAGAAGGAATTTTGGAGTGGTAGTGAAGTTGTTTTTGAGGGGTGAGATAAAAGGGGAATGTAGTTGTTATACAGACTTTTATTCGGATAGATATGTGTGCTGAAGTGTTTGAGAAGCACTTTTGAACTTTTCTTTGTTTGATAATCATTTTCGGTCAAGTTCTTCTTCTGCATTTCTCTTATTAAGTTCTGCTCCTTTTCAGAGATTGATATATATATATATATATATATATATATATATATATATATATATATATATATATATATATATATATATATATATATATATATATATATATATATATGGAGATTTCATCTCGAGAAACTTTTTGCCGGTAAAATTTTTCAAGACCGTTGCCATGATACTTGAGAGGCTTATAACATCGGGTTTTCGGAAGAAATCTCGTTTTCTGGATTTTTCGAGTAATAGTAAAGATGATGTGGGTGTGGTTGTGGAGTAGAAGTAGTGGAGGTGCGGAAGGCTTATTTTTGACAAATGGCTAGCTCTTCTGATTATAACCGAATCACGTTTCGCTGCTCGAAAATGTAGATCCAAAGCAAGTTCTGATTATGAGTACAGACATCGGCACTCTCAACGGAAAATAGTGAAGCATTAAAGATGAATGCTGGTCTTATTTGGGGTTCCTCACCATAATCAATTTAGGTTGATAATGCCTTAGTCATGCAATGCTCTATTAGAGATTTGGTTCAACCTAACAATATTTCCACCCTACTTAAGCCTTACTTTTATTGACAAACGTTTTAGGTTTTCAAAAATACTTTTTCGAAAAGGATTTCTTTTGCAAAATTTTTTGAAATTTAGCTTAAGGACTTGGAATCTTCGTAATGGGTTATTTTAATCTTAGACGAACATTGTCCTCAATGTTCCTAGAGTATCCCACAATTAGGAGTTTTAGTTAAAGATTTGGGATTATTTGTCTAGTGTTTTAATTGGGTAGGAATCCCACACTTAGTGATAAGCTAGGATGTGGCATAGTTTGAATCTTGAACTATTAGCGAAAAGAAAGAAATACCCCTAGCAGATGCGGCTGGCTTCGTGTCCTTGCGTCTTTTATTAATCGGCTCATTTGTCACTCTTCTACTCTACTTTATTAGATGGGTTGCCTCCCGAGAAGCGCTTTTGTTTAAGGTCGTTGGCTCGACCGTAGCAACGCTTTAAAAAGCAAACATTCCTCGCTGATGGTTGTAATCTTGGTCTTCTCTAGGGAATGTGAGTCTTTGTGGGTAAATTCGGAAAAAGTGTCAGACCAATGTGGTAGAAGATCTGGTACTTCTCTTGAAGATCTTCTAAATGATAAGTAGTGCGCAGTTTTGGCACTTGATAAGTCTTGAAGTCCGATGAGAATGTGATCCACGGCTCTGCTGGTTGACCCATGAATGTCTATCATAGAAGTTGTGCTGGTGGTGATTGTTTCTCTGATGGGATGCTCATTTCGGAGGTCTTCAAACAATGTTAGAAACTGTATCTTTAAAATCTCAAAGTCTTCAGAATGGTGATCTCCACAGTAAGAGTCTGTAGCTTTGCACATATTTGTTAAAAGACGAAGCTGAAAAGAAGTGAACAGCAATCCTGATCCGAGCATTAATGTCACCTTCTTTGAGTATATCTCCCGACATCCAGCTTTAAATGTGAAACTAGGATCTGTGGATTCGTGGAAGATACGTGATATCTGCCTCGTAACATAGGTGGCAATGTTGACTCGATCTGGTTCAAGATGAGAGAAAGGATTGTTGCATCTTACTTCCTCTGTAACAGCGTCTCGTAACTCTTTGATAATCAGATCATCATGGTGACCAATTGTTACGTAAATCACTAGTCTGTCTGGTGTGCTTTCGAAATTATCTCTTTCCAAGAGAGCGAAAAAGCTGTGAATATCCTCGATCATTTGCAACTCAGAGTAATAAGTAGGGCGTCCGGTGGAAAGATCCATGTGCTTCCAGATGAGAGTCAGTAGTGCTCGTTGGTTTGCTGAGAAAGGAAGTGCAGATCCGGCAAAGGCGTTAAAAACTTAAAGTAAAAGATCTTCTGATCTCGGCAGAATCTTGTCTCAAGAATAGTGCAAACCACTGAATTGTGCTCTCGTTGCCTTTCTTCTTGGTAGATATGATCGTGAAGAGAATTGATAAAGTCTTGGATGCGTTCTTCTAGGATTTCAACATCATTGTCTTCTCTTCGGAGATAGAGGTTGTGTTCTTCTCGGATAGCCATAATTCATTCTGTTAAGCTTAGCGTAAAATTGATTGTTGATTTACGGATGGCTTCGAGAATATCTTCAAATTCATCAGTATCATTGATGAAGGTTATCATGTCTGCGTGTATAGATATGACCGGAATTCGATCTAAAGAAGAGTCCAGCTCCCCTTGATCTGGTTCGGTTGGAGAGTGTGAGTTATTCAGAATGTCTTCATGTTGTTCTCCCTCGTCATCATCGGTGTATTGTTCTTCTGAGGATGCGTCTGATGAACGGGTTCCTTCAGTATTCTGATTCTCCACTTTAATACTTGCAGGATCAATTTCTATATCCTTAACCTCAGCCTTGTCGGTATTTTTCTTGAAGCGAATGATTAAACTGTGATCTTCCGTCTCAAGCCTCATTAATTCTTCTTGATGCTTAATGCTTAGAGTGGGTATTGTCACAGTTTCTTTTACGTCTTCCATTTCCTCTTCCTCTTCAAATTCCTCATCTTCCTCTATTTCTTCGCTGGGATCCTCTTCTTCCATTTCTGGTTCGTCTACAGACTATGATTCGACACCCATCTCGATATCATCAGCTGGTGGTAAAGACTCATCATCGGAAGTGATCCGTCTGGTGGAAATAGCAAACATCTCTGCCTGTCCAGAAAGATCGGTTGGTCGGTCAATTTTGAAGGTAATGCTCACCCCATGTGATCATAAGATCAACGTTTGATTGTACACATCAATGACAGTCCTAGCCGTATTCATGAAAGGTCTTCCTAACACTAATGGTGTGTGTAGGTCTTCCGTAATATCCATTACTACGAAATCCATAGGATACAAGAATTTGTCAACTTTCACCAAGATGTTCTCAACTATGCCCTTAGGATATCGAATTGTGTGATCGGCGAGTTGGATTGTCATTTTAGTTGGTGACAAGTCTCCTAACTCTAATCTCTTATAGAGAGAGTAGGGGATTAGGTTGATACTTGCTCCTAAATTTGCTAGCGCATGAATGGTTCCATATTGGTAGATTGAACACGGGAAAACGAATCGGCCCGTATCTTCTAGCTTTGGTGGTAGAGAGTTTCTGAGTAATGCATAGCATTCTTTAGTCAGTGGAATTTTTTTAGAATCTTGTATCCATTCCTTTGTAGAGAGAAGCCTTCGGATGTATCTCTTCTGGTTGGGGACTTTGGACATAGTGTCCAGGAATCTTCCATCAAGTTTGAAGGAATCAAGCTTGGATGGTTCTTCTTGTAGCCTTCCAGGATAGGGTACACGAACTGGAGTTTTCGGGGTCAGCTTCTGAGCATATGTCGATTTGTTCTTGAGCATGGCTGACCTTCTCCGTGGTTCTTCCTCTGGAATTACGGAATCCATTTGCTTTGCTTCTTCTATGTGGGGATTTTGGACAGTATTACTTGATAACCTTCCCTGCGGTCGGGTTTCAAGGTGTTGTGATAACTGTTCGAGCTGCGTCTCCAGACTTTTGAGGAGAGCCAATTGATTTTTCATTAGTATCTCCGTCTGATCTTGCCTGGCTGCAGTTCTCTGATTTAGCTGTTGTTGTCCTTGAATGAACTGAGTCAAATGATCATCAGCTCAGAGGGTGGGGTTAGTTACTTTTGTAATCTGGGTGGTAGGGGAATTTTCCTTGACTGGTGTACCAGTAAGTGGAAGTGGCTGATCGTAGGTCAATTGAGATTGCTGTGCTGGATAAGGTGGATAGCGATAGCGAAAAGGTTGATTGCTTCGCTGAAACTGATTAACCCTAGGTTGTTGATTGAATCCTAGATTTGGTGAACGAGCTAGTTATTGAACGTAACAGACTGAACCATCATGGTTTTTGTACTCAACTTGATATTCTTTAGTAGGTTGCGGGTTAGTACAATTAACACAAGCATGAGCTTGGTTGACCTGCTGTGGTTGCGTCTTCAATTCTCCGAGTTGTTTAGCAAGAGATTCCATCTTATCTGTGAGGTATTTGATGGCCTCCGTTTGATTGTTAAGTGCAGAGAGTGGGGCAGATGATGAAGTTGTTTCACCACAGTTCCAGTCATGATGATGCATTGTCATGTTCTCGAGCAATTCCCATGCTTCGTCTGCGGTTTGGTTCATCAGATTCCCTTGAGCTGCTGCATTGATCGTCATCCTATTATTTACCTTAAGACCATTATAGAAGGTACAGATTTGAGCTGAGCGTTCTAGCTGGTGATTAGGGCATTTCTTCAGCAGGGTTTTGAATCGCTCCCATGCAGTGTAAAGAGATTCATCATAACTTTGTTTGAAGTTATTGATGTCATTCTTTAGTTTGGTTTGTTTAGAAGGAGGGAAATATTTGGTTAAGAATTTAGTAGCCATCTCCGTCCATGACGTGATGGAATCTTTTTCCAGTCCTTCGAACCAAGTTTGAGCATGATGAGTGAGAGAATAGGGAAACAAGTATAGCCAGACTATATCTTGTCCTATCCCTGGCTGTTCGTAGGAGTTCGAAAGAGATATGAATTTATCAAGGTGAGAATTAGGATCGTCATTTGGTAATCCATGAAACTGACAGCTATTCTGGATGAGCTGGATGATGTGATGTTTTAACTCGAACGAGTGTCCTTGAATCTCTGGAAATCTGATTGGTCCTCCTCGACCTTCAATCGAGGGTTTGGTATTTTCTGCGAAAGTAACGCGTAACGCCATTCGATTTCTGATTCGTGCTTCCTTGCGTGCTTTAGAGATTATTGCGTCAACAGCCCTGGTCTAGATCGGGTTTGGTTCATACACTGGGTATGCCTTTTTGTTTTTAATTTTTAGCAAATAAACTAAATTTCTAAAGTAATCTAAGGTAAGCTAAACTAGTCTAAGGTAGTCTAATCTAAAGTAATCTAATTTAAGGCAATCTAATTTAATTAACTAACTATCCTATGGTTGAATATGTTTTTTTTGTTCTGGCTACTGATTCCCTGGTATTTCGATAACAAAGTTCCGCACGAACTATTCAACAAACCAAGTGGCCAGGCCGACTACGGAGAGGCAGGATCTTTTTGGTCTCAATATAATTGGCGACTGTTCGAAAAATCCAACAACCAAGTCCGTGTATAATTGTCTTTCTTAGACACCACTAAATGCTTGTGAATAAGTTTGATAAAGAGCAGTATTTCCTGATAATAGTTCCCCGGCAGCGGCGCCAAAAACTATACTCCCCCTTGATATGGCCGAAACGGACGGTTTTGTTTGTGCGGTGTCGTCAGGCCGCAGCACGCCAGAATCAACCACCAAGCGGGTGGGTACTGTTTTAAATTTATATTTAGCGGGGCCTAAATCGTACTACTCCTTAGTATGAGTAAGGGATGTATGACCTAGAGTCGTATTTTTGAGATATCAGTAGAATCGAACCTATATTTAAGCCTAAGATAGTTAGGAAGGAGTAGTGGTTACTTAATTTTGGGATTTTCTAATTTATAAGACAGATAAAGTAAATGCGATAAAATTCGTAATTCAGATAAGGTTAAAGTGAGTGCATACTATGACTTCATCAGTTATTCTACCGAGATTATGGAATGCTGGCTTATGAATAGGCAGAGGCCTTGTATTCATTACACTGGTCCTAAACGCCCCTGTCATAAGATGATAATGCTAAAAACGAACATATATTTCATAGCATTATCCCTCAAGAAAGACAAGCTTTTAGTTGCAGTTGTCCTATTTACAAGGAATATTCGTTTAAATATTAAAAGGTGAAGACAAAAGGCAGATTCGACAAATTGAAGACACAAACGACCAAAAAGCTAAAAAGTACAAAGTACAAGCAAAGAGGTTCAAATTATTGATGAGGAACGCCTAAAAATGACAAGAGTACAAGCCGCAAAATGCAAAGTACAAGATATTAAATCATACGAAAGGACGTTCGAAAATCCGGAACCGAGACATGAACCAACTTTCAGCGTACGATGCAACGGATCGGAAATAATAAATTAACTATGTATATAAATTAAATATAATATATAATTAATTATATAAATTATATATTTATATTATATTTATAATAAAAACCGTCGGCAGCCTTGGATCCTTTGTTTGGTGAGCTGAAATTGAGGGGACCGCCCTCGCGGAGGTCTGAAGAACAAAAGGGACCGCACTCGCGGAGGTCCCATTTCCTATAAAAAGGGATGCAGTTCAACTATTTTAGAGACGTATATATATTTATATTTATATTTTCTTTACCCAATTTATGTATCAAGTGTCACTCCAAATCGTAATCACAATTTGTAATTTTAATTTTAAGTTAGTGATAATAATAAGGTTCGATTAGTCGAATGTTTTAAGGTTTTGTAAGTCGAAACTCTGTCCGTGTACCGCTACGCTATTAATACCCAATGTAAGTTATGTTTATGTTATTTTTATTAATGTCTAGTAGCTAAATTATTATTATGCTTATTTAATGCCGAAGTAATCGTGATGTTTGACTAAATATTAAATTTGGGTAATTGGGCTGTGTACCATAATTGGGGTTTGGACAAAAGAACGACACTTGTGGAAATTAGACTATGGGCTATTAACGGGCTTTATATTTGTTTAACTAAATGATAGTTTGTTAATTTTAATATAAAGATTTATAACTGGACGTACCTATAAATAACCATATACACTCGATCGGACACGATGGGAGGGATATTTATATGTACGGATAATCGTTCATTTAACCAGACACGGGAATGGATTAATAGTCTATGGAATTATTAAAACAGGGGTGAAGTTATGTACAAGGACGCTTGGCATAATTGATAACAAAGTATTAAAACCTTGGGTTACACGCAGTCGATAACCTGGTGTAATTATTAAACAAAGTATTAAAATCTTGTTACAGTTTAAGTCCCCAATTAGTTGGAATATTTGACTTCGGGTATAAGGATAATTTGACGAGGACACTCGCACTTTATATTTATGACTGATGGACTGTTATGGACAAAAACCAGACGGACATATTAAATAATCCAGGACAAAGGACAATTAACCCATGGGCATAAAACTAAAATCAACACGTCAAACATCATGATTACGGAAGTTTAAATAAGCATAATTCCTTTATTGTCATATTTTAATTGCACTTTTAATTATCGTACTTTTATTTATTGTCATTGTATTTAATTGCACTTTTAATTATCGTACTCTTTAATTATCGCAAGTTTATTTTATCGCACTTTTATTTATCGCAATTTCATTATCGTTATTTATTTTACGCTTTAAATTAAGTCTTTTATTTATTTAATATTTTACATTAGGTTTTAACTGCGACTAAAGTTTTAAAATCGACAAACCGGTCATTAAACGGTAAAAACCCCCTTTTATAATAATAATATTACTTATATATATTTGTATTTTTATAAATTAAAACTAATATAGCGTTAAGCTTTGTTTAAAAGATTCCCTGTGGAACGAACCGGACTTACTAAAAACTACACTACTGTACGATTAGGTACACTGCCTATAAGTGTTGTAGCAAGGTTTAGGTATATTCATTCTATAAATAAATAAATATCTTGTGTAAAATTGTATCATATTTAATAGTTTTTTTCTAGTAAAAATAAAGCTATTTCATATACACCTCGCATAACATCAAGTATTTTTTGGCGCCGCTGCCGGAGAACTTAAACGCCGAAAGCGCAACGCTAATGATATAAAAAAATAATAATAATATAATTTTGTAAAAATTTTTATTAAGTCCTTCGTATAAAAATATAAGTTTTTTTTAAATATAAAAATATAAAAATACAAAAAGAGTTTGTTAAAAAAATATATAAAGTTTAAAAAAAAAGTATTTTTACTTTTGAGTTTAAAAATAAGTATTTTATTGTTTTATAAAAATATTTAGTTATTTTTATATTTTATATATATTTGATAAAACAGAAAAACATAAAAAAAAATAAAAATAAAAAAACTGAACCTGTGCAAAAACGAACCCCTTTTCAGCCTAAATTTGACCCTCCGCGACTAGCGGAGATTTTGAACTGGACCAAACTGTACTCGCGGAGGTCAATCTGACAGGTCAACCTAGGACTGCAATTAATACGAAATTAGGGCTTAATTAATTTAATTATTTAGTTTTTAGGGTTTTATTTAATTAATTAGTTTAGTTATTTATTTAATTTGTATTATTAAGTTATAATTAGTTTAATTAATTTATAAAATTAATAGTTTTATTAAATAAATAATATAAAAATAATATTTTTATAAAAATTTTACTTTTTACAACTTTAAGTATATTTTTATATTTTGTACTTTTTTTTATTCGTTTTAGCGTAATATTTGTATTTTTCGCTCGTATTTAGTTTTAAATCATAGTATTTGCCATAGTTATTTTTATTTCTAGATTTTTAGGCTTTGTCGTAAAATTCCTTAAGTGCTTTTTCTTTAGACTAAGATTTAGGTGCTTTAAAATTTTGCGACGCTGTTCTAAGTTTTTAATACCTTTTTAAGATATTGCCATTTGGGATATAGAATTCCTTGTAAGCTTTAATATTTTTAGACGCAACTTTTAATTCTTAGTTTTTAGTTCCTTTTTAAGTTTCGACGCGCTACTTTCTTATTTTTATTTTTCGACGCCTATTATTTTTCTATCTTTTATTTTTCGACGTTTTTCGACGCGCTCTTTTTCTTTCTTATTTCTCGACATTCTAGTTTTTAGGACTTAGAATTTTCTCTATTTCTTATCTAAATTTCTTAAATTTCAACGAAAAATTATTTTAAGCGGTTAAATTGATAGACATCAAAATTTTCTGGTTCGTAGTAATAGTTGGATTTGTACGTGGACCGGGTTATTGGAGCCAAACAGTACTCAATTATATTGAGACCAAACGAATTCTGCCCCTCTGCTGCATCTTTTGGCTATTCGAAACGTGGGCAAAATCAGAAAAGTCTATTAATTGGATAACTTATATAATTTTTCTTTCTTTTTAAAAACTAATAAGATATTCAGTGAATGCACCGAGCAAAACGTTCACCACCTTTTGTACGTTCACCACCTGTAACTCGATAAAAACATCTAGCAAATATTGTCGCCGTTGATTTTTCTTTAGAATCGTCATCCAGTCGACCAAGTATTCCAATTCAAATTTCCGATAATCCATTTTTTGAACCCGACCTCACAATTGAGAATCCGGAGAATATTCAGGGAAGATTTCGAGATCCTGAACCACTAATCTTTCCTCCGGAACCACCAATCATTCAAATAGAGATTGTTGAGGAACGAACCATTAAATCATAATCCTCTAGTGATTCAGATTCAACAAATTCAATCATGGAGAATCTGGAACCTTTAAGTATGGAAGATCGAATGAGAGCTAAACGCACTGGCCAAGGTCACGCAATTACTCAACCTGAAATTAATGCGCCAGATTATGAAATCAAAGGACAAATTCTACACATGGTGACTAATCAATGCCAATTTAGTGGTGCACCGAAGGAAGATCCAAATGAACATCTTCGTACCTTTAATAGGATCTGTACTTTATTTAAAATAAGAGAAGTGGAGGATGAACAGATATATCTCATGTTATTTCCCTGGACTTTAAAGGGAGAAGCCAAAGATTGGTTAGAATCGTTACCTGAAGGGGCGATTGATACATGGGACGTTTTAGTTGAAAAATTTCTTAAACAATTCTTTCCGGCATCTAAAGCCGTAAGACTTCAAGGAGAAATTGTTACGTTCACACAGAAGCCAAATGAAACTCTATATGAGGCATGGACAAGATTTGGTAAGTTATTAAGAGGATGTCCGCAACATGGTTTAGACACTTGTCAAATAGTACAAATATTCTACCAAGGATGCGACATCACTACAAGGAAAGACATAGACATAGCAGCTGGTGGTTCCATTATGAAGAAAACAGAAACTGACGCTTATAAGATTATTGATAACACTGCTTCCTACTCACATGAGTGGCACCAAGAAAAAGATATCGTTAGATCATCTAAAGCAGCTAGAGCAGATTCTAGCCATGACTTAGATTCCATTTTCGCAAAGATAGATGCTGTCGAGAGATGAATGGAAAAGATGACTAAGGATATACACTCAATACAAATTAGTTGTGAGCAGTGTGGATGACCACATTTGACAAAAGATTGTCTAAGTATTGAACTAACAATGGAACAAAGAGAGAATGTTTCATATCTAAACCAAAGGCCAGGAAATAATTATCAGAATAATTATCAACCGCCAAGACCGATTTACAACCAAAACCAGAATTATAATAGAAATATTCCATACAACAACCAACAAGGTCCTAGTAATCAACAAGTATCCAATAATACTTACAATCAGCAAAGACCTAATTTTCAAAACAAACCACCACAAACCGATGATAAAAAGCCGAATTTAGAAGATATGATGACGAAGCTAGTTGAATCTCAAACGCAATTTTTCACATCTCAGAAACAATGAACAAAATGCTCAAGCATTTAGAAATCAACAAGCTTCTATTCAAAATCTGGAACAAGAAGTAAGTAACCTAGCAAGGTTAATAGGTGAAAGAAAACCGGGAAGTTTACCTAGTGATACAAATGCTAACCCCCGGAATGAAACAGCTAAAGCCATTACCACAAGAAGTGGTATTACACTTAAACCACCTGAAATACCTGTAATTTCTGAGGAAGTGATAAGGCTAAAAAGGAACATATATTTCATAGCATTATCCCCCAAGAAAGACAGGATTTTAGTTGTAATTGTTCCATATTTAAGTAATATTCGTTTATATTTAATAAGTGCGAAGACAAAAGGCGAAAACGAAGAATTGAAGACGGAAAGGTCCAAAATGCTCAAATGTACAAGATACAATTAAAGTGGTTCAAATTATTGATGAAGAACGTCTAAAAATGACAAGAGTACAAGTTGCGGAACGCAAAGTACACGATATAAAATAATACGCGAAGACGTCCGAAAATCCGGAACCGGGACCCGAGCCAAGAAGAAACGCGCGACGCAACGGACCAAAAATATCTAGTCTACTATGCATATAAATATAATATAATATATAAATAATTATTAAAATTATTTATATTTTATTTATATTTAATATTATGTCGGCAAGCTATGAGACAAATCAATGTGAGCTGTCCAGGGTGGCCATGCGACTCGCATGGCCAGAAGGCTATTTCCCATGCGAGTCGCATGAGGATCAGAATCAGGCCTGGTCTATAAATTTGCCAGTTTTCGTTCGTTTTTAATACCACACACATAATAATAATAATACTCTGTAATAAATAAATATATATATAATATATATAGTATAGTGTAGTTTTATATTAGATTAGTTCGAGTTATGTAAAGGTTATTTTACGGGTTTTAAAGTCGGAGCTCTGTCCGTGTAACACTACGCGATAAATAATCAATGTAAGCTATGTTCTCCTTTTTAAATTAATGTCTCGTACTTAAGTTATTATTATGCTTATTTGAGCCGAAGTAATCATGATGTTGAGCTAAATATTAAAGATGGGGTAATTGGGTTTTGTACCATAATTGGGGTTTGGACAAAAGAACGACACTTGTGGAAATTAGACTATGGGCTATTAATGGGATTTATATTAAATTAATGATACCTCGTTAATTTAATATAAAGGTTATGATTTGACGTATCTATATATAACCACATACGCTTAATCGGACACGATGGGCGGGATATTTATAAGTACGAATTATTGTTCATTTGACCGGACACGGGGATGGATTAATAGTCAATGGACTCATTAAAACAGGGGTGGATTACATTCAAGGGTAATTGGTGTAATTGTTAACAAAGTATTTAAACCTTGGTTTACACACAGTCGATAACCTGGTGTATTCATTAAGCAAAGTATTAAGACCTTGTTACAGTTCGAATCCCCAGTTAGTTGGAATATTTGACTTCGGGTATAAGGTTAAATTTGCCGAGCAGTTTATAATTATGACCGATGAACTATTATGGACAAAAACCAGATAGGTTTCAAATACATCCAGGACAAAGGACAATTAGCCCAGGACAATAAATTAAAATCAAAACGTCAAACATCATGGTTACGGAAGTTTAAATAAGCATAATATATTTTATTTCATTTTTTCTCGTACTTTTATTTATTGTCATTTCAATTATTGTTATTTATTTTATATTGTTATTTAAATATCGTCATTTACTATACGCTTCGCTTAAAATATAAATCGACAAACCGGTCATTAAACGGTAAAACCCCCACTTTTATATATTATTATTATATATATATTTATATATTTTTGTACAAATATAATTATATAAAAATAAGTGTTTCATAAGCCCGTCTCCCTGTGGAACGAACCGAACTTACTAAAAACTATACTACTCCGCGACTAGGTACACTGCCTATTGTGTTGTAGCAAGGTTTTGGTATATTCATTTTGTAAATATTTAATTAAAACTTGTTAAATTTTGTAGCATTCCGTATTAAAAATATAGTATATTTCGTAACCCCACGCTACGACATCAAGTTTTTGGCGCCGCTGCCGGGGAGTCGGCGAAACTATCTATTTTTCATTTTTGTATATATATATTTATTATTTTTAGAAAAACAATATAAAATCCTAAAAATTAAAAAATTTAAAAATCTAAAAATTTAAAAAATTAAAACCGAAAAGAAAAAAAAAATATTTTTATATAATTTTAAGATTTTTATTATCAAATATTTCTATTTTTAGTTTTATAAAAATATTAAGTTTTTATTTAAATTATATATATATTATTTAATATTTAAAACAGAAAATATAAATAAATATAAATAATACGGTTGAGCATGTCATTTGACCCCCCTCATTTGAACCGGCTCTGGAGGTCATGCGACTCGCATGACCCTTAGCCTGAACCCCATGCGAGTCGCATGAGGGGTCTGACAGGGCCACATACAACCCTACTTTCGCATTAAATACGGTATTTTATTTATTATTATTAATATAAACCCTAATTAGTTTATTAATTTAATATTAATTAGTTTTAATTCTTAATTAATTTGTATTTTACTTTTAATTAGTTTTATTAATATATAAATTAATATCTTTAATAAATAATAATATAAAAATAATATTTTTTTTTTTATAAAAATTATTCTTTTTCTCAACTTTTTATATATTTTTATATTTTGTATCTTTTAGTCGTTTAGCGTAATATTTGTATTTTGTCGTTCGTACTTAGTTTTAAATATAGATTTTGCCGTAGTTTATTTTTATATTTCTAGATTTTTAGGTTTGCCGTAAAATCCCTTAAGTACTTATTCCTTAGACTAAGATTTAGGTGCTTTAGAATTTTGCGACGCCATTTTTCGTACGACTTTCTTACTTTTATTTTTCGACGTCTATTTTTCTACCTTTT
Organism: Rutidosis leptorrhynchoides; assembly: GCF_046630445.1. Taxonomy (NCBI): domain Eukaryota; kingdom Viridiplantae; phylum Streptophyta; class Magnoliopsida; order Asterales; family Asteraceae; genus Rutidosis; species Rutidosis leptorrhynchoides. Next base: position 596,341,541 of record NC_092333.1, on the reverse strand, counting down.
TATTTTTCGACACTTTTCGACGCGCAATCTATTTCTTTCTATTTTCTCGACACTCTAGTTTTTAGGACCTAGAATTTTCTCTATTTCTTATCTAATATCTCAAACAGAAAGAAAAATTATTTAAGCGGTTAAATTAATGGACGTTGACATTTTTCTGGTTCGTAGTAATAGTTGGATTTGTTAGTGGCTAGTTGTGGGCTTCCGATTTAAAGGGTCCTGGCTACCTGCTGCATCTTTTGGCTATTCGAAACGTGGGCAAAATCAGAAAAGTCTATTAATTGGACAACTTATATAAGTTTTTCTATTTTTATAACTAATAGGATAATTCGTGAATGCACCACATTGTAGCTAAAATTTGGCCATCGCAATAAAATGGAAAATTTTGAAAACAAGGCCTTGGAAACTCTTTTTGAACTCCAAAATCAATTAAATCAATACTCTCAACCGAGTGTTGATGACAATTCGGTCAGTCAATCTTGGATCGCGAACGACGAAACAATAACTAGTTGTGAAATCTGTGGAGATTATCACTCAACATGGGAATGTTACTATTACGTTCCTACTGAAAATTACGCACCCACAGAACCTGAATGGAACGATTATGAAGAACACAATTCTAATTGGGATTATTCCCAAGAAGATATTCAAACTCAACAACCAGAAGAACTTGAAGATTCTTTAGATTATATGAGAATCAAACTCGAAGAACTTGATGCTCAAAAGGAACAAATGAGAGAGTTTGTAAATAGGCAAGCTGAAACTCTATCAGATTACACACCTGTTGATCTGAGGAGTATTGTGCAAGAAAATCTCAAATCATCGAATTTTGATGAATTCGAGAGCTCCGAAATCACCAACTATCCCGATGATAATTCTTATTCAGCCTTACCAATTTCACAACATATCGACACATTAGCCTCTACTGACGAAGAAGATGTAAGGGTAACAAATTGGTACTCTTGGGAAAACGATAACGTTGAAAATTTTACCCCCGAGACCAAACCAAACTTCACCATTCCACAACCTCCTAACCCAATATTCTCAATAGACGAGTCATCTACTGAAGATGAACCACGAGCTGTAATAGATAATGACACCTCGGATTTCACCCAATTGGGTAATAGAGGTGAAACCTTTGATTCTGAGAATGAACGGAAGGAAATATTAGAAATTGTCCACCCTATAGATATAAGTATGTCGGTGTATATCGATCCATTTGACCAAGAACCAGAAAAGAGACATATCCATTTACTAAAAGCTACACTTAAAAAAGAATTAAGTAGTGACGATCGGGTGAGTCTAAACTTTAAACCCATTGATATATTATACACCACCCGAGATATAAATAACTGGCTCACTATTCTAATTCGTGGAACTTATTCTACCGACTTCACATGTCGTCAGCTAAGTGTGGGGAAGTCTAACCCCACTTAACGTTAAAATAGGGGTTCGGGTTAGTGCATAACTCGTTAATAACCATGCATGATAAGTTAGGGTAAAATATGTATTTTCAAAAAAAAATTAGCAAACAGTTCAGAAAAGCAACCATTTTTGAAGAAAAACATGTGTGATAAAACAAAAAGGAAGGAACGATGAGGCGCGCCATCTATCATTCGACGAGCTTTGTAAGTACAAACTAGGTATTCTTAATCACTTTTCTACACTAATCACCCTCATGAATTTATAATTAGAGTCTGATTTCATGCAAATGAGGGCATTGCATGATCTCAAGTGTGGGGAAGGGTTATAAATTCTCTCGGGTTTACACTTGGTTTATTTGCCAAATTTTGTGAAAATTTGAAAAATTTTCAACTAAATAAATTTAAAATCATGTTTATACATATTTATGAACGATGAAAACTAGGTGTTAATACCGAAATTATCGTTACCTAGAAAAGGACATAAATTGAGAAACAACCCAAAACGCTTGAATTCATTTAAAATGGAATAAAGGAAAATAACAAGGCAAAGAAAGAAACTAAGTGTGGGGAGAATATACCAAGTTATTAAAAACTATCTATCATATGTTTCTGTAAAGTTATTGCAGGTGTTTTTGTTTTGGACTAAATTAACTGTTTTACCCAATTTACTGTAATGAAAGATGGATCTACACGATGAATCAATTCCATCATTAAAAGGAAGTAAAGTCTTCCGAAAAAGACACGCGCTTCTTGATTTAGGTCATGAAGTTGTCGTCCAGACCAGCTGTAGGTTGACGAAAAATCTAGAAAAGTCATCACTAAAATCGGCTGGAAATCCACGGACCTCAGCATCAAACAGGGTCGCCAAGTGGTCAGATTTATCCTAACCATGAGAAGGATTTATCTCGTACAATGGGGGGGCACCGTGCAAATTAGCTTGATAAGACTAATGAATCAGATCCCCAGAAAGGATAATCTCCTTAAAATATTAAAAATTAGCTTTTAAGCCTGATATTACTCAATCCTTGAGATTGACCTTAAAGATTGAGAATTACAAACTCATGGAATTCGATGATATCTAAACTCGAGCTTGAACGAGAAAATATTTTGATCAAAAATACAAACCGATTTGTTTTCTAAAAACCCATTTTCAATGCGTTCATTACCATTGAACGTAAAATCCTAGGAATTCACCTAGAATTCATTAGGTCACCTGAACCAAATCAGGTGTCAACCGTAAGAACGGTGGTTGCATAGCATGGTCAGAGACAGGACCTTGTGCCAGACCGAAAAATCATAGGATGATCTTTACTATTGCTCCTACCAAGGATAGTTCTAGCATCCGACACGTTTTTAGACCATGAACAAATGCATGTCATTAGACATTGCCTTAACAGTTTCTTGTTCATCGCTTTCCTTTACAACCGGACGGTAGTTTACTGAAAGGTAATATACGGAACAAGTAAACTGGATGTGTGCTTTCCGATACCAGGATAGCAGTGGATTACACGAACCTAAAAGTTTTAAGCCAAAATATTGATCCACAAATATATTTTGCAACACCAAAGAATGGATTAAATCAGAAAACTTGTCTAGGATAAAATCTAGCTTGAATTTTCAAAAGATCAAATGTTTTCATAAAGATCCAATTTCCTTAAGGATCTACATTTTTATAAGTCATGTGGGACTGTAAACCGCCTTTCAAATGTGCACTTTGCTTTGGAAACCGAAAGTAAATCGGCTATTTGATTGCCAGTGTCGTTGACCTAAACCCGAGGCAACTATAAAAGACACACCCACCTTTAACCACATCGTTACTATCATTGTTTATACCGCTCTATCAAAATCACTGATGTATAAAGTGTGAAGAATAAAGAAGTGATTTGTATTATCCTATTTCAAGACTGTATTGCTTGAGGACAAGCAACGTTCAAGTGTGGGGATATTGATAAGGCTAAAAAGGAACATATATTTCATAGCATTATCCCCCAAGAAAGACAGGATTTTAGTTGTAATTGTTCCATATTCAAGTAATATTCGTTTATATTTAATAAGTGCGAAGACAAAAGGCGAAAACGAAGAATTGAAGACGGAAAGGTCCAAAATGCTCAAATGTACAAGATACAATTAAAGTGGTTCAAATTATTGATGAAGAACGTCTAAAAATGACAAGAGTACAAGTTGCGGAACGCAAAGTACACGATATAAAATAATACGCGAAGACGTCCGAAAATCCGGAACCGGGACCCGAGCCAAGAAGAAACGCGCGACGCAACGGACCAAAAATATCTAGTCTACTATGCATATAAATATAATATAATATATAAATAATTATTAAAATTATTTATATTTTATTTATATTTAATATTATGTCGGCAAGCTATGAGACAAATCAATGTGAGCTGTCCAGGGTGGCCATGCGACTCGCATGGCCAGAAGGCTATTTCCCATGCGAGTCGCATGAGGATCAGAATCAGGCCTGGTCTATAAATTTGCCAGTTTTCGTTCGTTTTTAATACCACACACATAATAATAATAATACTCTGTAATAAATAAATATATATATAATATATATAGTATAGTGTAGTTTTATATTAGATTAGTTCGAGTTATGTAAAGGTTATTTTACGGGTTTTAAAGTCGGAGCTCTGTCCGTGTAACACTACGCGATAAATAATCAATGTAAGCTATGTTCTCCTTTTTAAATTAATGTCTCGTACTTAAGTTATTATTATGCTTATTTGAGCCGAAGTAATCATGATGTTGAGCTAAATATTAAAGATGGGGTAATTGGGTTTTGTACCATAATTGGGGTTTGGACAAAAGAACGACACTTGTGGAAATTAGACTATGGGCTATTAATGGGATTTATATTAAATTAACGATACCTCGTTAATTTAATATAAAGGTTATGATTTGACGTATCTATATATAACCACATACGCTTAATCGGACACGATGGGCGGGATATTTATAAGTACGAATTATTGTTCATTTGACCGGACACGGGGATGGATTAATAGTCAATGGACTCATTAAAACAGGGGTGGATTACATTCAAGGGTAATTGGTGTAATTGTTAACAAAGTATTTAAACCTTGGTTTACACACAGTCGATAACCTGGTGTATTCATTAAGCAAAGTATTAAGACCTTGTTACAGTTCGAATCCCCAGTTAGTTGGAATATTTGACTTCGGGTATAAGGTTAAATTTGCCGAGCAGTTTATAATTATGACCGATGAACTATTATGGACAAAAACCAGATAGGTTTCAAATACATCCAGGACAAAGGACAATTAGCCCAGGACAATAAATTAAAATCAAAACGTCAAACATCATGGTTACGGAAGTTTAAATAAGCATAATATATTTTATTTCATTTTTTCTCGTACTTTTATTTATTGTCATTTCAATTATTGTTATTTATTTTATATTGTTATTTAAATATCGTCATTTACTATACGCTTCGCTTAAAATATAAATCGACAAACCGGTCATTAAACGGTAAAACCCCCACTTTTATATATTATTATATATATATTTATATATTTTTGTACAAATATAATTATATAAAAATAAGTGTTTCATAAGCCCGTCTCCCTGTGGAACGAACCGAACTTACTAAAAACTATACTACTCCGCGACTAGGTACACTGCCTATTGTGTTGTAGCAAGGTTTTGGTATATCCATTTTGTAAATATTTAATTAAAACTTGTTAAATTTTGTAGCATTCCGTATTAAAAATATAGTATATTTCGTAACCCCACGCTACGACATCAAGTTTTTGGCGCCGCTGCCGGGGAGTCGGCGAAACTATCTATTTTTCATTTTTGTATATATATATTTATTATTTTTAGAAAAACAATATAAAATCCTAAAAATTAAAAAATTTAAAAATCTAAAAATTTAAAAAATTAAAACCGAAAAGAAAAAAAAAATATTTTTATATAATTTTAAGATTTTTATTATCAAATATTTCTATTTTTAGTTTTATAAAAATATTAAGTTTTTATTTAAATTATATATATATTATTTAATATTTAAAACAGAAAATATAAATAAATATAAATAATACGGTTGAGCATGTCATTTGACCCCCCTCATTTGAACCGGCTCTGGAGGTCATGCGACTCGCATGACCCTTAGCCTGAACCCCATGCGAGTCGCATGAGGGGTCTGACAGGGCCACATACAACCCTACTTTCGCATTAAATACGGTATTTTATTTATTATTATTAATATAAACCCTAATTAGTTTATTAATTTAATATTAATTAGTTTTAATTCTTAATTAATTTGTATTTTACTTTTAATTAGTTTTATTAATATATAAATTAATATCTTTAATAAATAATAATATAAAAATAATATTTTTTTTTTTTATAAAAATTATTCTTTTTCTCAACTTTTTATATATTTTTATATTTTGTATCTTTTAGTCGTTTAGCGTAATATTTGTATTTTGTCGTTCGTACTTAGTTTTAAATATAGATTTTGCCGTAGTTTATTTTTATATTTCTAGATTTTTAGGTTTGCCGTAAAATCCCTTAAGTACTTATTCCTTAGACTAAGATTTAGGTGCTTTAGAATTTTGCGACGCCATTTTTCGTACGACTTTCTTACTTTTATTTTTCGACGTCTATTTTTCTACCTTTTTATTTTTCGACACTTTTCGACGCGCAATCTATTTCTTTCTATTTTCTCGACACTCTAGTTTTTAGGACCTAGAATTTTCTCTATTTCTTATCTAATATCTCAAACAGAAAGAAAAATTATTTAAGCGGTTAAATTAATGGACGTTGACATTTTTCTGGTTCGTAGTAATAGTTGGATTTGTTAGTGGCTAGTTGTGGGCTTCCGATTTAAAGGGTCCTGGCTACCTGCTGCATCTTTTGGCTATTCGAAACGTGGGCAAAATCAGAAAAGTCTATTAATTGGACAACTTATATAAGTTTTTCTATTTTTATAACTAATAGGATAATTCGTGAATGCACCACATTGTAGCTAAAATTTGGCCATCGCAATAAAATGGAAAATTTTGAAAACAAGGCCTTGGAAACTCTTTTTGAACTCCAAAATCAATTAAATCAATACTCTCAACCGAGTGTTGATGACAATTCGGTCAGTCAATCTTGGATCGCGAACGACGAAACAATAACTGGTTGTGAAATCTGTGGAGATTATCACTCAACATGGGAATGTTACTATTACGTTCCTACTGAAAATTACGCACCCACAGAACCTGAATGGAACGATTATGAAGAACACAATTCTAATTGGGATTATTCCCAAGAAGATATTCAAACTCAACAACCAGAAGAACTTGAAGATTCTTTAGATTATATGAGAATCAAACTCGAAGAACTTGATGCTCAAAAGGAACAAATGAGAGAGTTTGTAAATAGGCAAGCTGAAACTCTATCAGATTACACACCTGTTGATCTGAGGAGTATTGTGCAAGAAAATCTCAAATCATCGAATTTTGATGAATTCGAGAGCTCCGAAATCACCAACTATCCCGATGATAATTCTTATTCAGCCTTACCAATTTCACAACATATCGACACATTAGCCTCTACTGACGAAGAAGATGTAAGGGTAACAAATTGGTACTCTTGGGAAAACGATAACGTTGAAAATTTTACCCCCGAGACCAAACCAAACTTCACCATTCCACAACCTCCTAACCCAATATTCTCAATAGACGAGTCATCTACTGAAGATGAACCACGAGCTGTAATAGATAATGACACCTCGGATTTCACCCAATTGGGTAATAGAGGTGAAACCTTTGATTCTGAGAATGAACGGAAGGAAATATTAGAAATTGTCCACCCTATAGATATAAGTATGTCGGTGTATATCGATCCATTTGACCAAGAACCAGAAAAGAGACATATCCATTTACTAAAAGCTACACTTAAAAAAGAATTAAGTAGTGACGATCGGGTGAGTCTAAACTTTAAACCCATTGATATATTATACACCACCCGAGATATAAATAACTGGCTCACTATTCTAATTCGTGGAACTTATTCTACCGACTTCACATGTCGTCAGCTAAGTGTGGGGAAGTCTAACCCCACTTAACGTTAAAATAGGGGTTCGGGTTAGTGCATAACTCGTTAATAACCATGCATGATAAGTTAGGGTAAAATATGTATTTTCAAAAAAAAATTAGCAAACAGTTCAGAAAAGCAACCATTTTTGAAGAAAAACATGTGTGATAAAACAAAAAGGAAGGAACGATGAGGCGCGCCATCTATCATTCGACGAGCTTTGTAAGTACAAACTAGGTATTCTTAATCACTTTTCTACACTAATCACCCTCATGAATTTATAATTAGAGTCTGATTTCATGCAAATGAGGGCATTGCATGATCTCAAGTGTGGGGAAGGGTTATAAATTCTCTCGGGTTTACACTTGGTTTATTTGCCAAATTTTGTGAAAATTTGAAAAATTTTCAACTAAATAAATTTAAAATCATGTTTATACATATTTATGAACGATGAAAACTAGGTGTTAATACCGAAATTATCGTTACCTAGAAAAGGACATAAATTGAGAAACAACCCAAAACGCTTGAATTCATTTAAAATGGAATAAAGGAAAATAACAAGGCAAAGAAAGAAACTAAGTGTGGGGAGAATATACCAAGTTATTAAAAACTATCTATCATATGTTTCTGTAAAGTTATTGCAGGTGTTTTTGTTTTGGACTAAATTAACTGTTTTACCCAATTTACTGTAATGAAAGATGGATCTACACGATGAATCAATTCCATCATTAAAAGGAAGTAAAGTCTTCCGAAAAAGACACGCGCTTCTTGATTTAGGTCATGAAGTTGTCGTCCAGACCAGCTGTAGGTTGACGAAAAATCTAGAAAAGTCATCACTAAAATCGGCTGGAAATCCACGGACCTCAGCATCAAACAGGGTCGCCAAGTGGTCAGATTTATCCTAACCATGAGAAGGATTTATCTCGTACAATGGGGGGGCACCGTGCAAATTAGCTTGATAAGACTAATGAATCAGATCCCCAGAAAGGATAATCTCCTTAAAAGATTAAAAATCAGCTTTTAAGCCTGATATTACTCAATCCTTGAGATTGACCTTAAAGATTGAGAATTACAAACTCATGGAATTCGATGATATCTAAACTCGAGCTTGAACGAGAAAATATTTTGATCAAAAATACAAACCGATTTGTTTTCTGAAAACCCATTTTCAATGCGTTCATTACCATTGAACGTAAAATCCTAGGAATTCACCTAGAATTCATTAGGTCACCTGAACCAAATCGGGTGTCAACCGTAAGAACGGTGGTTGCATAGCATGGTCAGAGACAGGACCTTGTGCCAGACCGAAAAATCATAGGATGATCTTTACTATTGCTCCTACCAAGGATAGTTCTAGCATCCGACACGTTTTTAGACCATGAACAAATGCATGTCATTAGACATTGCCTTAACAGTTTCTTGTTCATCGCTTTCCTTTACAACCGGACGGTAGTTTACCGAAAGGTAATATACGGAACAAGTAAACTGGATGTGTGCTTTCCGATACCAGGATAGCAGTGGATTACACGAACCTAAAAGTTTTAAGCCAAAATATTGATCCACAAATATATTTTGCAACACCAAAGAATGGATTAAATCAGAAAACTTGTCTAGGATAAAATCTAGCTTGAATTTTTAAAAGATCAAATGTTTTCATAAAGATCCAATTTCCTTAAGGATCTACATTTTTATAAGTCATGTGGGACTGTAAACCGCCTTTCAAATGTGCACTTTGCTTTGGAAACCGAAAGTAAATCGGCTATTTGATTGCCAGTGTCGTTGACCTAAACCCGAGGCAACTATAAAAGACACACCCACCTTTAACCACATCGTTACTATCATTGTTTATACCGCTCTATCAAAATCACTGATGTATAAAGTGTGAAGAATAAAGAAGTGATTTGTATTATCCTATTTCAAGACTGTATTGCTTGAGGACAAGCAACGTTCAAGTGTGGGGATATTGATAAGGCTAAAAAGGAACATATATTTCATAGCATTATCCCCCAAGAAAGACAGGATTTTAGTTGTAATTGTTCCATATTCAAGTAATATTCGTTTATATTTAATAAGTGCGAAGACAAAAGGCGAAAACGAAGAATTGAAGACGGAAAGGTCCAAAATGCTCAAATGTACAAGATACAATTAAAGTGGTTCAAATTATTGATGAAGAACGTCTAAAAATGACAAGAGTACAAGTTGCGGAACGCAAAGTACACGATATAAAATAATACGCGAAGACGTCCGAAAATCCGGAACCGGGACCCGAGCCAAGAAGAAACGCGCGACGCAACGGACCAAAAATATCTAGTCTACTATGCATATAAATATAATATAATATATAAATAATTATTAAAATTATTTATATTTTATTTATATTTAATATTATGTCGGCAAGCTATGAGACAAATCAATGTGAGCTGTCCAGGGTGGCCATGCGACTCGCATGGCCAGAAGGCTATTTCCCATGCGAGTCGCATGAGGATCAGAATCAGGCCTGGTCTATAAATTTGCCAGTTTTCGTTCGTTTTTAATACCACACACATAATAATAATAATACTCTGTAATAAATAAATATATATATAATATATATAGTATAGTGTAGTTTTATATTAGATTAGTTCGAGTTATGTAAAGGTTATTTTACGGGTTTTAAAGTCGGAGCTCTGTCCGTGTAACACTACGCGATAAATAATCAATGTAAGCTATGTTCTCCTTTTTAAATTAATGTCTCGTACTTAAGTTATTATTATGCTTATTTGAGCCGAAGTAATCATGATGTTGAGCTAAATATTAAAGATGGGGTAATTGGGTTTTGTACCATAATTGGGGTTTGGACAAAAGAACGACACTTGTGGAAATTAGACTATGGGCTATTAATGGGATTTATATTAAATTAACGATACCTCGTTAATTTAATATAAAGGTTATGATTTGACGTATCTATATATAACCACATACGCTTAATCGGACACGATGGGCGGGATATTTATAAGTACGAATTATTGTTCATTTGACCGGACACGGGGATGGATTAATAGTCAATGGACTCATTAAAACAGGGGTGGATTACATTCAAGGGTAATTGGTGTAATTGTTAACAAAGTATTTAAACCTTGGTTTACACACAGTCGATAACCTGGTGTATTCATTAAGCAAAGTATTAAGACCTTGTTACAGTTCGAATCCCCAGTTAGTTGGAATATTTGACTTCGGGTATAAGGTTAAATTTGCCGAGCAGTTTATAATTATGACCGATGAACTATTATGGACAAAAACCAGATAGGTTTCAAATACATCCAGGACAAAGGACAATTAGCCCAGGACAATAAATTAAAATCAAAACGTCAAACATCATGGTTACGGAAGTTTAAATAAGCATAATATATTTTATTTCATTTTTTCTCGTACTTTTATTTATTGTCATTTCAATTATTGTTATTTATTTTATATTGTTATTTAAATATCGTCATTTACTATACGCTTCGCTTAAAATATAAATCGACAAACCGGTCATTAAACGGTAAAACCCCCACTTTTATATATTATTATATATATATTTATATATTTTTGTACAAATATAATTATATAAAAATAAGTGTTTCATAAGCCCGTCTCCCTGTGGAACGAACCGAACTTACTAAAAACTATACTACTCCGCGACTAGGTACACTGCCTATTGTGTTGTAGCAAGGTTTTGGTATATCCATTTTGTAAATATTTAATTAAAACTTGTTAAATTTTGTAGCATTCCGTATTAAAAATATAGTATATTTCGTAACCCCACGCTACGACATCAGGAAGCTATTCCTACTCCACAAGAACCACAACCTGAACAAGATAAGGAAAAAGAACCGGTAGTTGAAAAGGTTAATGAAGATAACACAGTTAAGGCAAAACCTTATGTTAAACCATACCAACCACCACTTCCTTACCCAAGTAAAATGAGAAAAGAGAGACTTGAAGCCGAGCAATCCAAATTCTTGGATATGTTTAAACAGATAAATGTAAATCTTCCTTTCATTGATGTGATTTCAGGAATGCCTAGATATGCTAAATTTTTGAAAGATCTAATCTCAAATAGAAAGAAAATAGAAGAACTCTCGGCTGTTAATGTGAATGCTAATTGTTCAGCAGTGCTGTTGAATAAGATACCAGAAAAACTATCTGATCCAGGAAGTTTCACAATTCCATATTTTCTGGGTAGTCTTAGTTCAATAGAAGCATTGGCAGACTTAGGTGCTAGTATAAATTTAATGCCGTATTCACTATACGCTAAACTACACCTTGGAGAATTGAAACCAACAAGAATAAGCATACAACTAGCCGATAGATCTATAAAGTATCCTAGAGGGATAATGGAGAACATGCTAGTTAAAGTTGGTACTTTAGTATTTCCAGTAGATTTTGTTGTTCTGGACATGGAAGAAGATTCTCAAGTTCCTCTCATATTAGGAAGACCATTTTTAAACACGGCTAAAGCAATGATAGACGTGTTTGGTAAGAAACTAACCCTAAGTATAGAGGACGAGAGTGTTACCTTTTCAGTTGATAAAGCAATGCAACAACCGTAATCTGCAGATGATACATGTTATTATATTCAAACTATAGAATCACATGCAGAATTGTTAGAAGAATTTCCAGAATTACAAGGAACAGGAGAATGTTCTTTAGGAGAAGGAACTGAACCAATTGATGAAACTGAAATGTTAGCTACACTTATGGCTAATGGATATGAACCAACAACAGAAGAAATTCAAATGCTAAAAGAAGAAGACAGATATCGATATAAATCATCGATAGAAGAACCACCGAAATTAGTGTTAAAGCCACTTCCAAACCATTTGGAATACGCTTATTTACATGGTGAATCTGAATTACCTGTAATAATATCGTCTTCTCTAACTGAAAATGAAAAATCTCAACTCATTTCTGTGCTAAAAGCTCATAAACCGGCTATTGCATGGAAGATTCATGATATTAAAGGAATAAGTCCTTCGTATTGCACACATAAAATCCTTATGGAAGAAGGTCATAAAACGTATGTGCAACGCCAACGAAGACTAAATCCTAATATGCAAGATGTTGTTAAGAAAGAAATTATTAAACTGCTAGATGCAGGTTTAATTTATCCAATTTCTGATAGTCTATGGGTAAGCCCAGTTCAATGCGTACCTAAGAAGGGTGGCATGACTGTCATCACAAATGAGAAAAATGAGCTTATTTTTACTAGGAATGTAACAGGATGGCGTGTATGTATTGATTATAGAAAATTAAATGACGCCACCAGAAAAGATCACTTTCCCTTACCTTTCATTTATCAAATGTTGGAAAGATTAGCCGAAAATATTTTCAAATTCCAATAGCACCCGAAGACCAATAGAAAACCACATTCACGTGCCCTTATGGTACTTTTGCTTACAAACGCATGCCATTTGGACTTTGCAACGCCCCTGCAACCTTTCAAAGGTGCATGATGGGGATTTTTCACGACATGATAGAAGAATGCATGGAAGTTTTTATGGATGACTTTTCAGTCTTCGGTGATACTTTTGAATCATGTCTGGTTAATCTTGAACGAATGCTTATTAGATGTGAACAATCAAATCTAGTTCTTAATTGGGAGAAATGCCATTTCATGGTTAAAGAAGGCATCGTTCTTGGTCATAAAATTTCAAAGGAAGGAATTGAAGTGGATAGAGCTAAAGTAGATGTAATTGCTAAACTTCCACATCCCACCAATGTTAGAGGAGTTAGGAGTTTTCTAGGACATGCCGGTTTTTACTGACGTTTCATAAAAGATTTTTCTCAAATTGCCACTCCTATGAATAAACTCCTAGAAAAGGATGCTCTATTCATCTTTTCAGATGAATGTATCAAATCTTTTAATATTCTTAAAGAAAAACTCACTAATGCGCCGATTATGATAACTCCAAATTGGAATCTACCATTTGAACTTATGTGCGATGCAAGTGATTTTGCAATGGGAGCCGTTTTAGGACAAAGGATTGAAAAACGATTTCAACCTATATATTATGCTAGTAAGACGTTACAAGGAGCACAAATAAATTACACAACTACTGAAAAAGAACACCTTGCTATTGTCTTTGCTTTTGACAAATTTCGTTCATATCTCGTTCTAGCTAAAACGGTGGTCTATACCGACCATTCTGCTCTTAGATACCTATTTTTGAAACAAGATGCTAAACCACGATTAATCCGTTAGATCTTACTCTTACAAGAGTTTGATATTGAAATCCGAGATAAAAAGGGAGCAGAAAATCTCGCCGCTGATCATCTTTCTCGTCTTGAAAATCCTGAATTAGAAGTTCTAAATGAATCGGCCATACAAGACAACTTTCCTGATGAATATCTATTGAAGATAGATTATAATGAAATTCCATGGTTTGCAGACTATGCAAACTATTTAGTATGTGGATTCCTTGAAAAAGGATTGTCGTACCAAAAATGAAAGAAATTCTTTAGGGATATAAAACACTATTGCTGGGAAGATCCACATTTGTTTAAAAGTTGTCCAGATGGAATAATACGCCGATGTGTATTCGGAGATGAAGCTAGTAAAATCTTAAACTATTGTCACACAGGACCAACAGGAGGGCATTATGGGCCTCAACTAACAGCAAGAAAAGTTTACGATGCTGGATTCTATTGGCCTACAATTTACAAAGACGCACACCTTCTTTGCAAATCCTGTGATGCTTGTCAAATGGCCAGAAAAATAAGTCAACGTGATGAAATGCCACAAAATGTCATTCAAGTATGTGAGTATTTGACATTTGGGGTATTGACTTTATGGGTCCATTTCCAAAATCTCATAATAATCTATATATTCTCGTAGCCATTGATTATGTATCTAAATGGGTGAAAGCACAAGCTCTCCCAACTAACGATGCACGAGTTGTAGTCAACTTTTTAAAACGTCTTTTTGCAAGGTTTGGAACACCGAAAGCTTTAATAAGTGATCGGGGTACTCATTTCTGTAATAATCAACTTGAGAAAGTTCTCAAAAGATATGGAGTAACTCATAAAATCTCCACTGCTTATCATCCACAGACAAGTGGACAAGTTGAAAATACCAACCGAGCTTTAAAACATATTCTAGAGAAAACCGTAGGATCAAATCCGAAGGAATGGTCCATTAAATTAGAGGATGCACTCTGGGCTTTTAGAACAGCCTACAAAACTATAATTGGAACCACACCTTTTAAACTCGTTTACGAAAAAGCATGTCATCTTCCAGTAGAAATTGAACACAAAGCATTTTGGGCTTTGAAGACATGTAATCTTGATTTACATGAAGCTGGACGTCTACGATTAAGTCAATTAAACGAATTAGAAGAATTAAGACAAGAAGCATACGAAAATTAGCTAATCTATAAGGAAAGAACGAAGAAATGGCATGATAAAAGAATCAGAAGTTCAAAAGAATTTAAGGAAGGAGACAAAGTTCTTCTTTTCAATTCACGATTCAAGCTATTTCCTGGAAAATTGAAATCAAGATGGTCTGGACCATTCATAGTCAAAAGAGTTTTCCCATACGGAACAGTAGAATTAATAAATTCAAATGGGATTGAATTTAAAGTTAATGGTCACAGAGTTAAACATTACATAGATAGTCCGATGGAAGTTGACAACGAAGTTAATCACAATTTCAACACCACATCTAACTAAGTGTGGGGAGAATCAAGTCTTTTAAGGATAATATGTATTTCTGTTAGAGTTAGATTTTCTGTTTTCGTGTAGTTCTCAAAAATGGAACCCGAATGGTCTTTCCCTAGCAGACCCTAAAGAACTAGTCTTCTCCCCCCATTCTAAATTTTTATTTTTTTTAGGTTTTACGAAATGAAGACTTCCTGTGAATTAAACCATGGTCTAATGCTACACGCTTTGATTACTAAACGTAATAATGACACCCTTCCAAGTGAAATAGTATCATTAATCAGAAGTAAATTGGACGGAGTAAGAAAAGAATCCAGATGCGAAAATAATAAGTTACAAATTGGTAAAGGAAAATCAAAATTCGCAGCGAAAAGAAGAGCACGACACCTTGAAAGATGTCACAAATGCGGAAAATGGTCACACGAAGGTAAATGTTCAAATAATCAAACCTATTCAAACACCGAATTTGTTACTTTATGCAGAGACGGACCGTTCATATGTTTAGAAGAAAAATCGATAAATGCTCGAGGTTACGCCTATGTAGCTATGGAAAACCAATTAGTCCGACTATCTTATGAGTGGGCTAGAGCATATCACTAAGAAATCTCTTTCACAGGTAAGTTTGTACAGTTTTCATTTTTCTTTTTATTTTTATTTTTAACCTTTTGATAATAAACGCTAAATTGTTCACTATAAATTATTAAATTGGTATTCGATAAAATTAGGTCTTGCGACCGAAATTATTGATATCATACAAAAATTTATTACATCACTGCGAAATTTAACGTTTATTCTTAAGGTATAAATATCTTTAATCAATCAACCAAAAATATTTCAAAAATTCGTCATGAGTTAAATTAGGTCATGGAACCGAAATTACTTTACCGAAAAGAGGGGCGCATATTTTTGATAATATTTGATTGATTAAAGTGGGATAAAAGCCAAAAAGATTTTTAATTTTATTTTTACCATGTTTTTAAAATTATTATATAAATATTAAATTAATATTGTGAATTTTTTTTAAAATCAATATATTTAAGTTTGTAAATATTTGAAAATTTTAATATTTTTAATATAAGTTTGCATGTATAAAAATAAAAATATAATATAAGTTTGGTGTAAATTTTTAATTATTAATATGAATTTTCAATTTTATGCATTTTAAATTTAAGTTTGGTGTGAATTTAAAAACAAAAATTTACTTTATTTCGCTAAGTTAAAAATATGATTTTTAAAATTCGTCGTGAGTTGAAGACTAGGTCGTTGAACCGAAATTGTTTTACCCGAGGGAGGGACGAGAACTTTTATTATCATTATTTTTAACCTTATTGAATTAAAGTATGCCAAAAACATTAAAAAAAAACCAAAAAAATCTTTGCTTTTAAATCAACGCTTTGAAATGACAAAATTTTAAAATTTTGTCGAGGGACGGACTAGGACATCGTTCCGAAACAACCTCGTCCTAAATAAAAGGAAAAACAAAATTTTAAATTTAATTTATGTTTTAAATAGTATAAGTTTTTTTTTATAATAAAAAAACAGCAGACCACCGCGACTCGCGGTGATTTAAACGAGCCCACGACCGCACTCGCGGAGGTCACAAAACCTAAATGGGTTATCTGGTCGAACAGACCAGTTCCAAACACACACACACATATTTTCACCCGAAAAACCCACAAAAAATCATCACAAATTCGCCATTTTTCATCATTTTTCATCAAATCTTTCATAAAATCGCAATGAGGAGACTATTATCAAGGAATTACACAAGGAAATCGGTAAATTTCTACACCTAAACACCATTTAATCCGAATTTTAGTGTTCTTGAACAATTTCATACATAATTCGATTTTGATGCTTTCTAGTGTAATAATGCTTAAATTGTTTGTATATTATGCTTGTATAACCTAGATTGATGCTATTTAACATGATTAGAAGCTTTGAACTTCAATTTTTGAGTAATCTAGGGTTTGTGTTCTTGAGCAAAATTAGGGCTTTTTGATATAAACAGGTTATGGCCGAATTTTGTTGTTAGTTTATGCTAAATTGAGTAGTGTAACATATTTAGGTTACTAAATGATCAAAACTTTGATCCTAAACATGATTTATGAAGATTAAAGTGGACTTTTTGAACCAAAATTGCATAAACTTGATTTAATTGATATGAATGTCATGAGGAACTTGTTTAATTGTTATAATGATTATTTTTGACATGTTTTAGAAGTTAAATGTGAAGAAACTTTGTATACATTTTTGTATAAGTATATTTGGAAAAGTATAGAATTGTAAAAAAAAAAAATGTGAAAATGTGTATAAGTTTAATTTTGATTTAACATGTTATTGTGATTGTTTTAAGTTGTTATTTTGCTAAAACTAATGCATATTTGGATGCACAAAAATTGTGTTTGATATATTTTGCAGACTGAAAGGGGTGAATCTTCATCCCAGGCTCGCAATGCTCCTCCGGAAGATGCAGATCAACGGGAAATTAATAACCAATACCGACAAGATATGCCTCACCCAATTGTTTCATATTCAAACATTCATGAGGCAGATTTACATCCGAATTTGAGATTTGATAGATATTGGATAGACTATCCAAAATATCAAAAGAACCTGCACAACCTTGTGTCTAATAATGTTGAGGTACCCAGAGTTATAGATTGGGAGCCATTAGAGGTAGTGGAATTGGCCGAGCCAATCAGGGAATTACTTACTCAAAGGTATGGTAATTCTACTTTTAGTGATTGGGTACATTTATTCAACATGCGTATACCTGTATATAAAGAATGGTGTATAGAGTTATTGTGTACTATTGAAATAAATGATCGGGTAGATACTTTAACCGATCGTAGTTTTATTAGATTTTTATTAGGAGGGGAGATGCGCCATATGTCCTTACTAGACATGGCTCGGGTTTTAGGTATATATACGCCCGAGGAGCTAGCATCTTATGATTGCAGAGGTTAATAGTTTATGGTAGGAGGGTGGATGAGAATTTTGATACAAATGACGTATGGAGTAGGATGACTAGCCATCGCCGATTCCAGGGGGGATTATACTCTTATCTTAATATTGATAGAGCTGAATTAAGAGTAATCCATAGGTTTTTAGCCAATTCGATTACACAACGAGGTAAGAATAAGGAAAAGGTAAAGGAACAGGATTTGTTTTACCACATGTGTATTCGACACCCACAGAGCACTGTAAGTATACCTTTTTGTGTGGGTTATTATTTATTAACTATGGTTAGGGGTATGAGGCGTGGTAGTATAATAGGAGGTGGTATATTTATTACTTTAATTGCTGAATATCTCGGTGTGGATAGAAGTAGGGGGAATATTAATGGCAGAACCAGAACCCCGCGATAGAATAGATTTGCGTGTTTATCATGGTGCTAAGGTCTTAAAGAAACGAAACAACACGGCAGCACGTTATGATGGTAGGCATCCACAGGTTGAGAGAGATCAACAGCAAGGTCAACCGGGAAGGGGTAATCCAATGACGGAAATGCAAATTTTTATGGCTCGACACGAGTATGAAATGGCTAAACAAAAAGCATTTCAAGATTGGCAGTATCATCAAAGCCAAATCATAAGTCATTGTACACACGTAGGTAGAGACTACATTCCTACCGTTATGCCCGAATTTGCTCCTTGGACTTTAGAGAGCCGACCACCATATCCTACATATGACCCGGCCCAAGCATTTTACAGCATCTATGGATATAACCATATTGGAACCATCCTCCTCATCCGTAATTTTCTTATTTTATATTTTTGTTTATTTTACTGTAATGTTACTAATTCTTAATTTTCTTATTTTTTATTTCTTATTTTATTATTATAATAGCTTTTATAATTTTCTAACTTTATTAGATTTTAATAATTTTTGAATGTGGTGTGAAAATGCAACTTCAAAAATATGTATATATGTGTTTGTATTTTATCTCGTGTACAAAACAGGGTAAAACATCGCATTTTCAAAGACTGACATTAAGTTTAGCAAAAGCTAGTACTTTTGATGGAAAAAAAAATGAAAAACAAATGTGATGTACCAACAGACGGAATGAATAAATGATGTGCACCATTTATCATTCAGCAAACAAACGCCAATATGTTTGGAAACTTTGGTAAAATTTAATCATTTTTCTACGCTAATCACCCTCAATAATTTAAATTGTTACTGATTTCTTGCAAATGAGGGCATTGCAAGATCTTAAGTGTGGGAAGGGGTTAAATTCTTTCGGATTTTAAAAAAAAAAAAATTGATTTAAACACTTGGTTACCATTAAAAATACTAGTAACGCAGTAATTGTATTAGAATCTAGTACTCTCTGATAATAAAGAACAGCCCTAGTCTTATATACTGACTACCCAATTCTAGTAAAAAATTTCAATTAAATGAATTCAAAATCATGTTTATACATATTTATGAACGATAAAACTAGGTGTTAACACTGAAATTATTGTTACCTCGGAAAGGACATAAATTGAGAAACAAACCAAAATATTAGAATTCATTTAAAATGGAATAGAGGACAATAAAAAGGCAAATAAAAGAAAATAAAAGCCAAGTGTGGGAAAATTTACCAAAGTTATTTAAAACATATATCACATATTTTTGTACAAATAACTGAAGATACTTTTGCTTTGGACTAATCTAAAAAGTTTTACCCGATTTACTGTAAGAGAGATGGATCTACACGATGAATCAATTCCATCATTTAAAGGAAGTAAAGTCTTCCGAAAAAGAAACGCGCTTCTTAATTTAGGTCATGAAGTTGTCGTCCAGACCAGTTGTAGGTTGACGAAAAATCTAGAAAAGTCATCTCTAAAATCAGCAGGAAATCCACGGACCTCAGCATCAAACAGGGTCGCCAAGTGGTCAGACTTATCCTAACCATGAGAGGATCTGTCTTGTAAAATAGGGAGGACACCGTGCAAATTAGCTGGATAAGACTAATGAATCAGATCCCCAGAAAGGATAATCTTCTTAAAGATCAAAAATCAGCTTTTAAGACTGATATTACTCAATCCTAGAGATTGACCTTAAAGATTGAGAATTCAAACTCATGGAATTCAATGATATCTAAACTCGAGCTGAACGAGAAAATATTTTGATCAAAATTACAAACCGATTTGTTTTCTGAAAACCCATTTTCAATGCGTTCATTACCAATGAACGTAAAATCCTGAAAATTCACCTGGAATTCATTAGGTCACCTGAACCAAATCGAGTGTCAACCGTAAGAACGGTGGTTTCATAGCATGGTCAAAGATAGGACCTTGTGTCAGACCGAAAAATTATAAGGGTGAGCTTTACTATTGCTCCTACAAAGGATAGTAATTGCATCCGATACGTTATAGACCATAATTAAAAGCATGTCAGGGGACATTGCCTTAACAGTTGCTTGTTCAACGCTTTCCTTTACAACCGGACGGTAGTTTATCGAAAGGTAATATACGGAACAAGTATACTGGACGTGTTGCTTTCCCAATACAAGGTTAGTAAGTGGGTGACACAAAACCGCAAGTTTTGAGCTAAAAATTTCAAATATGAAACCCACCAAACCCACAAAAAGAATTTGCAAACACCGGTGAAGGGTTATTCCGGAAAACTTATCTAGGGTAAAAGCTAGATTTAATTTTCAAAAGATCAAATGTTTTCATAAATATCCAATTTCCTTAATGGATCTAAATTTTTATAGTCATGTGGGACTGTAAACCATAACGTTACTACCATTGTTCATACCGCCGTATAGAAATCACTGATGTACAAAGTGTGAAGAATAAAGAAGTGATTCTAGTATATTTCAAGACTATATTGCTTGAGGACAAGCAACGCTCAAGTGTGGGAATATTTGATAATGCTAAAAACGAACATATATTTCATAGCATTATCCCTCAAGAAAGACAAGCTTTTAGTTGCAGTTGTCCTATTTACAAGGAATATTCGTTTAAATATTAAAAGGTGAAGACAAAAGGCAGATTCGACAAATTGAAGACGCAAACGACCAAAAAGCTAAAAAGTACAAAGTACAAGCAAAGAGGTTCAAATTATTGATGAGGAACGCCTAAAAATGACAAGAGTACAAGCCGCAAAATGCAAAGTACAAGATATTAAATCATACGAAAGGATGTTCGAAAATCCGGAACCGAGACATGAACCAACTTTCAACGTACGACGCAACGGATCGGAAATAATAAATTAACTATGTATATAAATATAATATAATATATAATTAATTATATAAATTATATATTTATATTATATTTATAATAAAAACCGTCAGCAGCCTTGGATCCTTTGTTTGGTGAGCTGATATTGAGGGGACCGCACTAGCGGAGGTCTGAAGAACAAAAGGGACCGCACTCGTGGAGGTCCCATTTCCTATAAAAAGGGATGCAGTTCAACGATTTTAGAGACGTATATATATTTATATTTATATTTTCTGTACCCAATTTATGTATCAAGTGTCACTCCAAATCATAATCACAATTTTTAATTTTAATTTTAAGTTAGTGATAATAATAAGGTTCGATTAGTCGAATGTTTTAAGGTTTTGTAAGTTGAAACTCTGTCCGTGTACCGCTACGCTATTAATACCCACTGTAAGTTATGTTTATGTTATTTTCATTAATGTCTCGTAGCTAAATTATTATTATACTTATTTAATGCCGAAGTAATCGTGACGTTTGACTAAATATTAAATTTGGGTAATTGGGCTTTGTACCATAATTGGGGTTTGGACAAAAGAACGACACTTGTGGAAATTAGACTATGGGCTATTAATGGGCTTTATATTTGTTTAACTAAATGATAGTTTGTTAATTTTAATATAAAGATTTATAATTGGACGTACCTATAAATAATCATATACACTCGATCGGACACGATGGGCGGGATATTTATATGTACGAATAATCGTTCATTTAACCGGACACGGGAATGGATTAATAGTCTATGGAATTATTAAAACAGGGGTGAAATTATGTACAAGGACACTTGGCATAATTGATAACAAAGTATTAAAACCTTGGGTTACACGCAGTCGATAACCTGGTGTAATTATTAAACAAAGTATTAAAATCTTGTTACAGTTTAAGTTCCCAATTAGTTGGAATATTTGACTTCGGGTATAAGGATAATTTGACGAGGACACTCGCACTTTATATTTATGACTGATGGACTGTTATGGACAAAAACCAGACGGACATATTAAATAATCCAGGACAAAGGACAATTAACCCATGGGCATAAAACTAAAATCAACACGTCAAACATCATGATTACAGAAGTTTAAATAAGCATAATTCCTTTATTTTCATATTTAATTGCACTTTTAATTATCGCACTTTTATTTATTGTCATTGTATTTAATTGCACTTTTAATTATCGTACTCTTTAATTATCGCAAGCTTATTTTATCGCACTTTTATTTATCGCAATTTCATTATCGTTATTTATTTTACGCTTTAAATTAAGTCTTTTATTTATTTAATATTTTACATTAGGTTTTAACTGCGACTAAAGTTTTAAAATCGACAAACCGGTCATTAAACGGTAAAAACCCCCTTTTATAATAATAATATTACTTATATATATTTGTATTTTTATAAATTAAAACTAATATAGCGTTAAGCTTTGTTTAAAAGATTCCCTGTGGAACGAACCGGACTTACTAAAAACTACACTACTGTACGATTAGGTACACTGCCTATAAGTGTTGTAGCAAGGTTTAGGTATATCCATTCTATAAATAAATAAATATCTTGTGTAAAATTGTATCATATTTAATAGTTTTTTCCTAGTAAAAATAAAGCTATTTCATATACACCTCGCATAACATCATAAGACATGTCACTGGGTACTGCGCTAGGCTTGAAGATTCTGAATAGACATCAACGTCCCTTACCCCCGACGCCCGTGCAGTCTGACTACAGGTATACACGTTCAGACGGCTCATCCAATTGAGCGACTCGGTTGGGTGACGTATTAACATTCCACAATGGTCTAAACTTTCTTAAGCATAAAAGAATACATGGTTTACCATATCCGAGAGACGTGATGTGTTTCAATGCTTTCGTTAATGATTGGTTTTAAAAGATAGTTAGGCCCTTAAAAAGAGTTCAACCATAAAGAACACCATGGCCAAGTCAAGCTGACTTCTATGAACACGTTCAGTTATCCTAACGGTCCAATCCTTTATGTGTCTAAATAAACAGTTCCTTAATCCCTCAAGCGGGGTGCAATGCTTGAGACCGCATTATGGTGCAGTGTACTAATCAATACTGACCGGGTTCCATGGCCTTACTTAGTAGAGGTACAGCTTATAACAACCTATGTGCTTCAGCGTGCACGTACGAAGTTTATATGCTTGGTGACTACACTAGCATGGTCTGGGACCTACAATGTACTAAGGGTCTAGTCAGATGTTTCACTACGAAAGAGTCCTCAGTCGGAATCCAAAGCTTGATAGACTTACTACAACCGGTGTGCCTCAGTCGATCTTACGTTGTATCCGATAGACTTCTCTTACCAAAGGGTGACACAGATAATGTATTCTGAATCGGGGTTCGCGACTTCCCAATAACAGAGCCAATAACTACTTTGTTGGAAAAGCGATTAAGTTTAAAGCATAATCGGAAAGCATTTCAACAGCATACACAAACCATAACATTATTTCGGCATTATAACTGCTTACATCATAGCATACACTAAAGATAACTACTCGCTAATCATGGCAACATTATCACATAAAATAATGATAGAAGACATTATATAAAGATAAGGGATAGAAGTACCAGTAGATTAAACGAGTTCTGAATACAAAAGTGACAACTTCAAGACTCTAGACCGTTCCTAATACAATCTTCGGCGTTCTTCTCCGGGTACTAGGTTTCCCGCACGGAGTCGAAGGCCTTGAGAGTATGACTAATATTGTACAAGAGAGAGAGAAAGAAGTGAATTGAAGTGTGTGTTGGAATGAATGACAAAGACCCTTTAAATAAGCACAAAATTTTCCTGCAAACGGCTGGCAGGCCGTTTGGCAGGCCGTTTGGCAAGCCGTTTAGCAAGCCGTTTGCAGGGCCCGTTTGCAAAGGCAAGCCGTTTAACGAGGCCGTTTGATCTGGGTATTTGGTAGGCCGTTTGCCATACTGGCAAGCCGTTTGGCTGCCCGTTTGGAAAGCCGTTTGGCTTGCTGATTCCCTGGATCGTAACTTAATTTCTTGTCTTTCACCGTTTTCGCTCTAGAATCTTCGTTTTACCTCCGATTCTCTTGATTCTTTTTGCACCGTCTTCGTAATTACTTGTTCTTCAATTCTAACCGATGAAGTGGGTATTTTTCCAAAAAAGTTCAAATCTTTCTAATTTTTGGGCCTTAATACCGGGGTGAAAACGCGACTTTTTAGCCGATATCACCCTCAGTTGCTTTAGCCCACTGGAAAGCTTGTGACAATGTTAATGTAAATCTAGCAATCGTTCTATACTCTGGTTTTATAACCCTTATAAAATGTTATACCCGGTCCTTATCATAAGGAACCCACTATTGCACGAACCTCAAGTTTTCATTGAACTCACATATCACATCATCCTCATCCCAAGAAACTCTGTTTTCATCCTTTCCAAATCGTACTCAGAGCAGTATTATTCATAGAACTTTGCATGAAACTGCTCCCAAGTAATTTGATTTACCTGTTCTCTTGACAAATGGCCAGTAATGGAATCCCACCAACTCATTGCTCTATAAGAAGCTGACTTGCGTACAACACTCGTAACTCTGTTTCACACTAGCAGGCTTCTAAAGCTTGTTCTACCTCACGCGGCCAGTTTAATTTCATTAAAGGATTTGTATGTCCTAAATACACTGGGGGTTGACAACTCAGAAACTGTATGTAGGTTCATCTCCTCGGAGTCTCAAACATTGGCATCTGATATGGGTACATTATCTGATTGGGAAATTGCTGATTGTACTGAGGTGGTATCTGATATTATTGAGTAAACTGATACTAAGGTGGAAACAATGGTTGTTGTAAAATATTGGATTTACTGGTATGTGTTAGGAGGAACGGAGTACCCACATATCACCGAAGAAATAGCCTGTAACACCCTCAGACTGGGCCTAGCAGGAAATGATCATTTTACCTTGGTGTGTTAATATAATTGATTTTAATAATTATATGTTATTTTAATAATTACGTGTTTATAATTATTTATTTATATAGTTGAGACAAGTTCGTGACAAGGTCATAGAACAGGCTTGTTTATTTAAATTGGACCTCGTTTGGACCATTTAATGAGGTGTTTCGTGTTTCAGATAACTGGTAAATACCCGTGTGATACACGGAGTAGGTTTCCTTCATGTGAAGGAAACCCTTATTGCTTAAAAACCCCTGCTTCCCTTTTATTTCCATTTTTGGAAACCCTAAACACAAACACATACACAAACGCTCCCAAATCATTAAACCCTAGTTCTTGATTCTTGTTTTTGTGTTAAATCGAGTTATGTAATTGATTCTCTGTGTTTTTAATAGCTTAAACAAGGTATTAACATGTCGATTTCATGTATAAATCAGTGTTTAATCTCTTGCTTTGTAAAGTTTCATATCAAATGGGTTTTTGATCAAATCTTGATCTAAATGTGTTGTTTATGTCAAATTGATGTTAGTAAATGTTTGTATATGAGTTATGTATGTTCTCTAAGTGATTTGTAGTGTCAAAATAGTGCAAAAACGAGATTGGGGGCTCAAAATGACGAAAACAGCGACCTGGTACTGATGAACAGCTCCCGTACGGTTGCAGGATGCATCCGTATGGTAACATGGTGTATCCGGCCCATTTTGGGGGCAACCGGTTGCAGGGTGCAACCGGGCGGTTGCAAGTGCTCTCGCGCGGTTGCAGTCTGTCAGCTTTTTGGAAAACTTATTTTAGCCGTAACTTTCAAATCGTAACTCCGTTTTTGATGAATCAAATATCATTGGAAACGTAATGAAGTGTAATTTCCAATGGGAAGGTTTTAAAGTAACAAATCAGACTTTATTTTGGGTCAAAAAAGACACGATAGCTTGTATGCTTCGTTTTAAACGCGTATAAAGGCTGTTTTCGCATGGACTCTTATGTAGCCTTGTCAAATAATGAATGTAGAGTTATATAATGTGGTTTATAGTACTAATTGATAATGTGGTTTATAGTATTAATTGATGATTATCATTGATTAGAGAAGTATACTAACTCAATATATGATGTTCTCAGGTGATAAAGGAACGGAGAAGACTCAGTAACATTAGACCACTGACTTCTTGCTAGTAATCAGTGAGTGGGACTATCCTTATGTATATTGGTATTTAGTAACAGGCGTAGTTACTACCCACTGTTATGCTAGTAAAGATTATGATAATCTATATATGCATGTTGATTACTATTGTCATTATAAGTAGTAGGTGATACTGTGGTAATTAGGTTGCCCGATTAGATTGAATCTATAGCATACTTGATTAGGGTGCCCTGTGTTTATTAGTAATGTGACCTACCATGAGGTTATAGGTAGTTTATGTGCACATGTGAGAACTGTCTGTGTATAGAAGGGACAGAAGAGGTCAACCGTGTACAGAAGGGTTGGGCTCAGTTGTTATTGTAATGACAATATATTGAAATTGATGTATGTAAACATCAGGAAAGGTATACTGTGTGAAAATAACAAGGGCTATTGGTATAGCTCTAGCTTGATCAGCTAGCAGTTGTAGACCTGGCAGGGTCAACGATCCTCTTGTACTTATAGCCATTAGTGCTATGTATAGCCGTTAGTGCTATGAGAATGAATAGCTGTGTAGAGCTATTAATACTTAGTGAATAGCTATGTAGAGCTATTAATACCCTTATTGTATAGCTATGTAAGGCTATGTTAGGGTAGTGCCTTTGATGCCTTTAGTAAATAGCTTGTTGATGTTATTGCTGCTCTATTAGTTGAATTACTGCTTAGCTCTATATGTTACAAATGTGTATTGTTATATTATATGATAGCTATGTAATGCTATGTTCACATGACCATGACCGGATGCATGATCCCTAAAAGCTAGGCTTGGTACTTGATAGTAATATCTGTTGGGATATCTCATTCACTTAGCGTTGTGCAAATCCCCCACATTTTCTCCCCTGCAGGTTATATTATTTTACATGCTAGGGATGGGAGAAGATAATCATGCTTGGGTTATGTTTGACACACTGAAGAACTCTGATGTTTAATATACTATGTATAATTGTTTTGAAAAGTAACACATGTTGTATTGTAACATATGAATATTATATGCTTTAAATACTTCCGCTGTGATTTTTTTTAAAAAAGTACGTTGTTACAACTTGGTATCAGAGCATAGGTTTGGCAACATGTACACGTGAGTGTCATGTTCCCAAACCATGAGTTGTGTCAAACATCTTAGTGGGGGATAGGGAAAAGTGAATGTAGGTGGTATACGTGTTAGTTGCTAGGTACTAACCGATTATCCACTAAGATTTTGTGAGATGTTGTGATAAGACAGGTATGAATGATCAAACTCGAGATGTCGATACCCCCTTGATCCCTAGAATAGTGAGAGCATCCTCAGAGGAACATATTGTAGAAGATGACTTGCGAAAGTATAATTTTCAGTTACATAGTCAGTTGAAAGAAATGAGGAATAGAGTCCAGGAACTAGAGCAACGATAGTCGCAACCAGTTGATTCCACCATTGCTCCAACCGTAACTAATACATCAGCACCGCTGGGGTTTTCGATACCACAATATGTGTCTGTGCCTGTTAGAGATGCACTACAGAAACCGCAACCACAATTTTAAATTTCACCCCAGTTCAATTATTCACATTCTGACCAAATGATGTATCCATATCAGATGTTTCAGCAACCCATAATTGAAACCAAGAAGAAATGTACCTTTAAAAATTTATTAAACTGTAATCCTCCTACGTATTCAGGTAGTTCTAACCCGAATGTCACATTAAATTGGTTGAGTGAAGTGGAACGGGCATTTGAGGCATGTCAATGTGAACCAGACCTCAGAGTTACTTTTTCTTGTCAGTTACTGAAAGATAAAGCTATGGTATGGTGGGATTCTATCATTACCCATGTAACAAAGGAACAATTCGGTCAAATCACTTGGGAGCTGTTTTATGAAAAAGTGTGCGAATAGTGTTGTACCCTGTATGAGATTGGAAAGTTGAGGAGAGAATTTTTTGAGTTAAAGATGACCGAACAGATTTCTGTAGACGATGTAATTGAACAGTATACTGATAAACTAAGATTTGCGCATCAATGGGTTCCTGATGAACAATCCAAAATTGATCATTTTGTGGAGATGTTGTTGCCGGAGTACAGAACCATGACAAGAGTTGCCACTACTTTGTCTCAAGCTTTTGTTATGGCAAAATTGGCTGAGGATGATATTAAGGCTGCAATTAATCGTAGAAAGGAAAATGTAAGTGTTCAGCAACAAAGCCAAACAATAAGTCAATATAGTTCCAAGTCAAAGAAAACTTTTTGGAATAAGATGAAAAGAAAACAGACTCAGGGTGTAGCTAAGTCAAAATCAGAAAATGTGGTGTGTTCATTGTAGAGCAACTCATGTTGGACAGTGTTCTGAAAGGACTTGTCGATGTTACCATTGTGGTTTGATAGGACGCGATGTTCAGTCTTGTCCGTATAAAGATAATGTGTGTTGGAATTGTCAGAGTGAAGGTCATCGATCTGATCAGTGTCCATCCGCGAGAAAGTCATATTCTAGATTAGAGTCTGGGGAAAGGTCAGGGTCAGGGTCAATCGGGTGTTCGACAGGAGGATCATCAGGTTTAGTGATATGGCAGAAGAGGAGGAAATCCTCTTGAATCTAAAAGGTATGTTCTTAATAGATTTTATATTTATTATAGTATTGTTAATTGTTGGCAAACACATGATGTGTCTATAGTCTGCTCTGACTGACTGTAATTGTGGAGATATACTTGCGTCTTCCTAATGAGGAAGAGGTAGCTGGTGATGCAACAACTTTAGTAATAACAACTGTGTTTAGAGTTGTTAAAGTTATTATTGGGATCTTATTCCCTTTGATTGTTTGCCACGTTTCTTGTGACTACCTTGCTTTCATTTATACTTGTCAAGTATGATACGTGTGACTTGATTGTTATGCATGATTTATCTATAAGTGTGCAGGGCTTATATGAAATGTACCTTTTTTCCTTTGATGGACTAGACACACGTAGTGGTCTGTAGTGATTGGGATTGGGTAGTACCTTATAATAACCTTGATCCTTAACCGAAATATGATTTATTTCGAGTTTGTGTTTTATATAAATTTTTAGCTATTATCACTTATATGCCTTTAACTTCTGTAATATGATGAAGTTGCATGGTGATTTGTTGTTTGAGCTTTTAAAATAGAACTTATTTGATGGCTCTAGTTACATCAGCTGTGCTTAGAGTTGCTATTGATATTACTGTGATATTGATCCCTTTGATTAGTTGTCATGACCTCTTTGGACTGTAGGCTGACATGTTCTTTGAGAATTGTCAAATGTGATACATGATAGATTTGACATGCTTTTTGTGAAGGGTTAGTTATCGTATGAAACTTTTCTATTATATTTGACTTGTTATAGTGATATCCATGATTTGATAAGACTGCATAGGGCTTATGTGAATTATGTTTCCTTTCTTTGAACTGATGGCACACATATAGTGGCATCATAAGAATTGAAATAGAGCAATATTTCCATTGTTTAGTGATAATGGACTCGAACCCTGTATGAAATTGCTATGCGTATGTGAATTGCATGTTATATATTATGCTAGCCCTACTGTATTACTATACATGATGGGGTAAATTGCGTGAAATCTGTAGTGAAGCCTTAAGGAATTATTTTCCTTCCTTGGACTCGTTTGAGTTTGTGGTGACCATTAGAAAGTAAGTGTGGGTAGTGTTCCCTGTGTATCTTTTATAAGAAAGGTATACCCTTGACCTGAGTGGGGATTGATACCGGGTATGCGTTATGACTGGAAGACAAAGCCGAATGTTAGACAATGTTTGGGAATTGTGACCAGTATATCATTAGGATGGAATGGTGTGACTTGATAAATTCCTATGCTATTATGGTCGCGTGACATTTTTAATAAACGGTGGTAACCTTCGGGAATTGGATTAATAATACATGGACTATTATTGGTTTACAAATAGTGTGACTTTCGTCAACTGAATTTGGACTACGGTGATATGTTGTAAATAATGACTTGATCGGGTTTAGTTAGATAACCATATATAAATCTTTTGATGATTGATGACATATGACTGATGAGACTTGTTGACCAGTGATATAATAAATTTCCCTATTACCGATGCTTAACAGGAAATTGTGTACCTTGACCAATGTGTAAATCATTTAGGATTTTTCTTGTCAAGTGACTCAGAATGAAGGTATGTTTCAGATTAATATAGTTGTGTCTGGCCAATAGAAGTACATTGGGGTAAGTCATACAGAAATGCTGGGAAGCTGAAGGAAATATATATGACTCGAATTGTGCATGAATGTGGACTGACTGTTGGATAATGAATTGTTGAACATGAAATGATTAACTTGGATGATTTTGATGAACCAAAGACGTATTTTATGAATATTAAGTATAGATTTATTGAAATAAATGAAATCTAGTTGCGATTACTTGGAAATTTTAGGGAATTTAACTGTATAAAAAGTCAAACCTGATAACGATATGGTGGATTGGATGATATCGAGTGTTACAGTGTCAGGAATGGGATCTTAATTAATGAGTTGAACTCGGAAATTGTGTATGGTAATGGTTAGTTGAATGACTTACGGAGCAAATGTCATTGTTTGAACGGCGGTTTGTCATGATAATTAGCTATCCTTTGCATTTTGTCGGGAATAGTGATGGTTTCGAATGAATAAAGTTGGGATTGACTGGTGATTTTGGTATTTGAGTCTGTAGAATTTGTTGATTTAAAGCGTGTAGAGGGTGAGTCAACCGAGTACTTGAGCTAGAGTACAAAGGGTATTATCTTTTAGATGCAAACTTGAGTTTGAAAATAGAGAATTGTAATGAGAACCTGTAACTTATGTGATTGTGATTGACCAGATTCCGAGGACGGAATCTCTTTAAGGGGGTAGATTTGTAACACCCTCAGACTGGACCTAGCAGAAAATGATCATTTTACCCTGCGTGTGTTAATATAATTGATTTTAATAATTATATGTTATTTTAATAATTACGTGTTTATAATTATTTATTTATATAGTTGAGACCAGTTCGTAACAAGGGTCACAGAACAGGTTTGTTTATTTAAATTGAACCTCGTTTGGACCATTTAATGAGGTGTTTCGTGTTTCAGATAACTGGTAAATACCCGTGTGATACACGGAGTAGGTTTCCCTCATGTGAAGGAAACCCTTATTGCATAAAAACCCCTGCTTCCCTTTTATTTCCATTTTTGGAAACCCTAAACACAAACACATACACAAACGCTCCCAAATCATTAAACCCTAGTTCTTGATTCTTGTTGTTGTGTTAAATCGAGTTGTGTAATTGATTCTCTGTGTTTTCAGTAGCTTAAACAAGGTATTAACATGTCGATTTCATGTATAAATCAGTGTTTAATCTCTTGTTTTGTAAAGTTTCATATCAAATGGGTTTTTGATCAAATCTTGATCTAAATGTGTTGTTTGTGTCAAATTGATGTTAGTAAACGTTTGTATATGTAACGACCCCAATCCGTTTAACCAAAAACGGAGTACATATATATTTTTTTTAGTTAGGTCCCAATAACATCCAAGTACACAAACCATTTCAAATTAGTTTTCCGTATACAATTTATCATAATAACACGTTTAACATTTCATCTCGACTCTTGATTTACAAATGACACCATACATCCTTACGATAATGTATTTCACATACAAATTTTGAGTCGACACAACCAAACGATACGACCTCGAAACATTTACTCAACACCACGGTTAAGACACAATAGCCCAACCCGATACCAAGAGCATAATCCCGAGGATCTACTAAATTCCCAATCCACGTCTAATATCCAGCTACCCCGTCGAGCCCAAGCACTCCTAAGCCTCTAGTTTAACATCTAGCAAGCTTCATCATCACTAATACTTGTAAAAAGGTAAACAACGAGAGGGGTAAGCTAAAGCTTAGTGAATAAAATAATTATACATATACATATATAATCTACTTACTTGCAATCACTTACACAATTACCGCATACACGCTAGCAATATAATTAGCATACCATCGCAAAGTATAACGCTAAAATCTCCAATACGCAAGCTAGCACAAACAATAGCATATAATCCGAACAATAAAATATGCTACACTACAACACATAACCATGGTTAACCAATCATACAAAGGAATGGTACTCGCATTTCCCTCAGTGTTCATAACAACCATTAGAGTACTTAATACGTCGTACACTAACCCCACGGGTGGCATCTTAACACGTCGATACTTCACCCCCGGGTGGCGTCTTAACACGTCGACGCTTCACTCATGATAGTTCTTGGATTGGCATCTTAACACGTCGATACTTCACTCCCGAGTGGTGTCTTAACACGTCGACACTTCACCCGTCATACTTCATGGAGTGGTGTCTTAACACGTCGACACTTCACCCCCGAGTGGTGTCTTAACACGTCGACACTTCACTCGTCACGTGAAAATGTGGTGTCTTAGCACGTCGACACTTCACACCTCACACTACACAAATAAATACATTATATATGCACACATATAATTATTCCACTCACCTTGGAATGCCCACACAAGTCATGTACAACATGATCTCCGTCCTCAAATCTGAGCAAGTAACCACCTATATCACACATAGGCACAATATACACATAAATAGCCATTCTCTAAAAGAGAACCTGACACAAACATCCCTTAACCGAGGGATTACACCTTGCTCACCAAAACTCGCCCATTTAACACCTAATGGATACAAACCAATTACCACTTCGGGTGGTAATTCAAACCCACTCTACAAAGTACAATTTAACCCAATTTATACTTTACACCAATTAGACCAACCTAGGTCTTAACACTAAATTACTACTTAGGTAGCAATCATTTCAAACCCTATTTAACACTTAACAAAAGTGCTTATCACCCAATTAATCCAAAATTAGTGGCATTACCAAATTTGACCCAATTCAATTAACTCATTTTGACATAAGTCCCGAAAACATCCTTAGTCACTAACGGCTAGTGATTAACTTTCCAAAACACCAATTAACACTTAAATCAAGTATTTACATACTTGATTCACCAAAACTTGGCTCAAATCTTAGTTTGACACTAAATCAAAGTCAACAACCATTTTTGACCAACTAACATGTTCTTATGAACATCTATACACTAACACATTTATAATCTAGTGATTTACACCCAAAACCATGACCAAAATTGTCATCAAACCCTAACCCACCAATAACGGGTCAAAACTCATCTACTAACCACAACAAACCCATTTCACAACCATTAAAGGGTTTCTAACAAAATCAAGCTCAAACCCTAATTTGAATATCAAAATCAAATAATGAAAATCGGAGTTAGAACTTACCAACACTATCAAAATGTAGCTTTTAACGAGGTGAACAACCTTAACTCTTGCACTTTAACCCGAATCAACCTCCTTCTTCTTCAATTGGAGCTTTCCCTCTCTAAAAACTCTTTCTCTCTCTAGGGTTTGAAGATGAGAGAGTTGTGGATGTGAAAATGATCCAAAAGTGGATCTAAAACTGATATTATGGCTACCAATCCATTATCAAGTGAAAAGACCATTATACCCCCAAAATATCCATTAAAACGGGTTAAAAATGTCACTTCAGCGACTTTGTCGCATTTCGCAATGACCTGTCGTGTTACGCGACAACCAGGACGTGACAACACCAACTCAAACGCGAAAAAGTGGTCAGGTGGGGGATTTCCATGCTGTCGTGTTTCAACCTATTTCATCGCGATCCGCGATGAACCAAAACGTAATACATGTGCCCCAAACACGATACATGCAGCTCACTTTCATTTTTTCAGTTTCCAGCTTCAATTTAAAAGTGTTAGGTTCACTTTTAGTGGCGCTTTCTGATACACACATTTACTGATACTTTTGGTAACATTTTTTGATGCACAAAATTCAGGATCTTACAGTATATGAATTATGTATGTTCTCTAAGTGATTTGTAGTGTCAAAATAGTGCAAAAACGAGATTTAGGTCTCAAAATGACGAAAACAGCGACCTGGTACTGATGAACAGCTCCCGTACGGTTGCAGGATGCATCCGTACAGTTACGGGGTGTATTCGGGCCATTTTGGGTGCAACCGGGCCGTTGCAGGTGCAACCGGGCGGTTGCAGTCTGTCAGCATTTTGGAAAACTTGTTTTGGCCGTAACTTTCGAACCGTAACTCCATTTTTGATGAATCAAATATCTTTGGAAACGTAATGAAGTGTAATTTACAATGGTAAGGTTTTAAAGTTATAAATCAGACTTTATTTTGGGTCAAAAAAGACACGATAGCTTGTATGCTTCATTTTACACGTGTATAAAGACTGTTTTCGCATGGACTCTTATGTAGCCTTGTCAAATAATGAATGTAGAGTTATATAATGTGGTTTATAGTATTAATTGATGATTCTCATTGATTGGAGAAGTATAGTAACTCAGTATATGATGTTCTCAGGTGATAAAGGAACGGAGAAGACTCAGTAACATTAGACCACTGAGTTCTTGCTGGAAATCGGTAAGTGGGACTATCCTTATAGATATTGGTATTAGTAACAAGCATAGTTACTACCCAATGTTATGCTAGTAAATATTATGATAATCTATATATGCATGTTGATTACTATTGTCATTATAAGTAGTAGGTGATACTGCTGTAATCAGGTTGCCCGATTAGATTGAATCTATATCATGCCTGATTAGGGTACCCTGTGTTTATTAGTAATGTGACCTACCATGAGGTTGTAGGTAGTTTATGTGCACATGTGAGAACTGTCCGTGTATAGAAGGGACAGAAGAGGTCAACCGTATATAGAAGGGTTGGGCTCAGTGGTTATTGTAATGACAACATATTGCAATTGACGTATGTAAACGTCAGGAGAGGTATACTGTGTGACAGTAACAAGGGCTATCGGTACAGCTCTAGCTTGATCAGCTAATAGTTGTAGACCTCGTAGGGGTCAACGATCCTCTTGTACTTATAGCCGTTAGTGCTATGTATAGCCGTTAGTGCTATGAGAGTGAATAGCTGTGTAGAGCTATTAATACTTAGTGAATAGCTATGTAGAGCTATTGATACCCTTATTGTATAGCTATGTAAGGCTATGTTAGGGTAGTGCCTTTGATGCCTTTAGTTAATAGCTTGTTGATGCTATTGCTACTCTATTAGTTGAATTACTGCCTAACTCTGTATGTTACAAATGTGTATTGTTATATTATATGATAGCTATGTAAAGCTATGTCCACATGACCATGACCGGATGCTATGATCCCTAAAAACTAGGCTTGGTACTTGATAGTAATATCTTTTGGGATATCTCATTCACTTAGCGTTGTGCTAATCCCCCACATTTTCTCCCCTGCAGGTTATATTATTTTACATGCTAGGGACGGGAGAAGATAATCATGCTTGGGTTATGTTTGACACACTGAAGAACTCTGATGTTTAATATACTATGTATAATTGTTTTGAAAAGTAACACCTGTTGTATTGTAACATATGAATATTATATGCTTTAAATACTTCTGCTATGATTTTAAAAAAAAGTACGGTGTTACATAGCCTGATTTTAAACACTGATGTTCGGATTTACTTGAACCTTTATTGTTCCAATTCCTTAATTCGATCTAAGGCCTCCTGTAGTTGAATCTGTAAGTCTCGTATTTGTTCCTGCAGATCATCATCTTCTGACACGTGACCTTCTTCAAGAGCTTTGAATGTTTCGGGGGCTAAGGGGACAGTTACGTTTCCTTCACATCTGCCATATCTGCACTACCACATCTCATACCAAAGCTTAGTATAACGGGTTAGTTCAATCACAACTAACACACATGAATTCCTACATTCACTCAACCCATCCCCTCTGATATGTTTAACACAACACACGATTTGGGAACATGAACTTCACACAATGTACATGCGGCCAAACATATCCTCTGATACCAACTTGTAACACTGACTTTTTTTTTATATCACAGGTGAAGACTAAATTATATCAACACACTTAGATATATAAAACATTGTTATTACACATCATTAGTTAATCACTTTATTACACAACCACTGGTGTTACGTTAATATTCGATTAAAGTTATAAAATAGTAGACATCAGAGTTGTCTTTGTCAAACATATCTTCAACAAGTTACCTCCCTTCAATCTAGCATGCAAAATATCCAAGACCTGCAAGGGAGGAAATGCATGGGATTAGCATGAAGGTAGGTGAATTAAACTATCTACCAGGTCTAGCATATAGTAACAACCCGTACCAAGAAACGGCAACTAGCAACATCATACAATAAGTAACAACAACAACAACAATGCTCTAACTAGAGGACCGACGACTTGTACGGTCCATTGACCACTAGTTAATCAGGCCAGGGTCTATCGATAGTCCTAGCTATTGAATCTCTAGTATAGTCATCCTCACTCAACGAATACGTATTCCCGAAATGAAAGGAAATGAATGGATTACTATACTTCCAAAATACTTTTGTAAATCTAAAACCATTAAGAAATGAAAGGATTACATCTCATTTAAAATTAACTTTCTTCCATAAATTAAAGTGTAACGTCCTCCCAATAGGGTCTGGAAGGAACGTCACTAATATCAAAACATACCAACATATTATAATAAACGAGAACAATACTAAATGATGAATTTAACTTTAATGAGTACGCAGCGGAAAATGAAATGTCGTTACAATGACAGGAATAACAATATCATAAATGTTCACATGCAGAAGTAATAAATGCGATATCTCTTGATCCTATGTCCAAGTAGCATCACATAAGCGGTAAGTATAAGAGCTTGAATCAAACAGCACCTGAGACAAAACATGCTAAAGTGTCAACCAAAAAGGTTGAGTGAAGTTCATAGGTTTAACAAAAAGTTTGTCGTTGTTTTAGACCACAAGATTTAGTTTGTAAAGTTGATCTCCCGCAGGATCAAAAAGTTATGCCAATGCGTGATATTTAGACTAAACGTTCAAGTTTTCCCCATGACAAGTTGTGTCTGTCCTTGTCGGTTTAATTTCATTATTAAGTAATACAATGACTTGGTCAAATGTATCGGGGACGTTACTCCCGATAGGCCTACCCCCAAATAATTAAGCATGCCGCAGTAATTAAAAATATCACTGTAGGGACTTAGTCGGACATAGCCGGGTATAGCATAGTTTAACAGTTTGGTACTTGTGTCTAAAGTGTAAAATTAAAAACAGCATGTGTCTCACCCCAAGTAAAAGTAAGTAAGTTTGCTAGCAATTAAAGAGGGGCTATGAATTCACCTTAGTAAGTAGAGAGAGAGTTATTCCTCAGAATAAAGAGTTGAACGAGTGAGCAGGAATGTCAACCTATTGACATTTAAGAGTAGTTAAGTGTTTTGCCCATGTTTAAGTTTAAGTATGTGTTTGTTTTACTAAGTTTCTATACCTAGTAAGTTACTATTTTTATAAAGTTTTCATTTTTAGAAAGTTTCTTATTTTACTAAGTTTCTATGACTAGAGAGTTTCTACTTTTATCAGTGTTTTCCATTTTAGGATACTTGCCGTATTAGATAAGCTTCCAATCACCCCTTTCCCTTCGAATGGCTAATTTAGATCTAGGGGCTTGAGCCATAGGACCCTTTAAATCGGAAATCCAAACCCTCTACCTAGAATCTCATAGAAACCATTGGTCAAGAAAGTTCGAAGATCTATACATCTCTAATACATATCCCAAAATATTTTTATGTTACAATATAAGTAGTAGGTTATAGGTGCTAGTAATAGTAATAGTGTATACATGTTATTTATTTTATTTTTAATTGCATATAATTTATAACATTATTTACATGTTTCGGTAAAAATAATAACCGAAGTAAAAAGTAAAAAGTAAAAAGTAAAAAGTAAAAAGTAAAAAAAATAAAAAGTAAGAAAAAAATACTTACTAGTAGTAATTCTTCAAAGAGAGAATGAGAGAAATTTTGGTGTGAGTTTGAATGAGAAATGAGGGGTATTTATACTTGAAAAAATTAGGTAAAAAGAATAAAATAATTAAAAGAAAAAGAAATATTTTAATTCTTAATGGGATTTTAAAATTAAAAAGTGTTAAATGTTAGGTCATGGGATAATGCACAAAATAAAATAATAAAAGTAGTTTTTCCATTACAATTTTTAATTAAAAAGTAATTTATTTATTTATTTATTTATTTATTTATTTATTTATTTTTTTATTTATTTTAAGGATTTTTTTTATATATATAAACAAATTGATTTAATGTTTTTCCAAGAATATTTGTCAATAATATTTTTTTTACTTTTTTTTATTTAATTAATAAATATAAATTTTGCATAAAAATAATAAATAATTCGGTATTTTGTATTTTTAATAATAATTATGATTTTACTTATTAAACTATAGTTTTAGTAAGTTTGTAAATATTATTACATTTATATATAATTGGATTTATTATATAGTTAAATATATAATACATTAACTAAATAATAAAAGTGATACAAAGTTTATATACTTAGTTAAATTATGTCAAATTATATAAATTAATAATATATTATTTATTTAAGCGTACATTGTTGACTAAAAATTACTATTCGGTCAATATTTTTTTGTATATAACAACCCTTAATACATATAGTCAGACATATAACCCTAGGGTTAATTCAGTAATTTAGAAGTCGAAAAGTGAGGGTTGTTACAGTACCTCCCCGTTAATAAAAACTTCGTCCCGAAGTTTTAGGTAGACTTCTCGGATGCATCAGCGGTTGAGAAGAGATGGGGATATTTCTGTTTCATTTGGTCTTCACGTTCCCAGGTATACTCGGGGCCACGTCGTGAATTCCAAAGGATCTTAACAATAGGTATGGTGCTTTGTTTTAAGTGTTTAGCAGATCGGTCCATGACTTCTACGGGTTCCTCTATGAAGTGCATTTTATCATCAATGCGAATGTCATCTAAAGGAATAACGAGAGTGTCATCAGCGAGACACTTTTTAAGATTCGAGACATGAAATACGTCGTGTAGCTGCTAAGTTCAGCAGGTAATTCTAATCGATAAGCCACGGGTCCGATCCTTTCAGTAATCTTGAAGGGTCCAACAAAACGCGGACTTAGTTTGCTTCGTTTACCAAAACGAACGACGCCTTTCCAAGGGGATACTTTTAACATGACTTTATCACCAACTTGGAATTCCAAATCTTTCCGACCTTTATTAGCATAGCTCTTCTGTCGGCTGCGGGCAGTCTCTATTCGTTTCTTAATCTGAACTATCTTTTCGGTTGTCTCGTGTATGATTTCAGGACCAGTTAACTGTCTGTCCTCTAATTCATCCCAGCACAGTGGGGATCTACATTTTCGTCCGTATAAGGCCTCAAAAGGTGCAGCCTTAATACTTGAGTGGTAACTATTATTGTAAGAGAATTCAACCAAAGGCAAATGTCTATCCCAGCCTTTGCCGAAGTCAATAACACAAGCGCGAAGCATATCTTCCAATGTTTGAATGGTTCGTTCACTTTGACCATCGATTTGCGGATGATAAGCAGTACTCATGTCGAGTTGAGTTCCAAGAGCAGTTTGTAAGGATTTCCAGAATCTGGAAGTGAATCTAGTGTCGCGATCGGATATGATTGATATAGGAACACCATGACGAGAGACAATTTCTTTGATATACAGTTGTGACAATCTCTCCATCTTGTCGGTCTCCTTGGTCAGTAAGAAATGAGCAGATTTAGTAAGACGATCTACTATGACCCATATAGTATCATTGCCACTAGAAGTCTTGGGCAATTTAGTAATAAAGTCCATAGCGATACATTCCCACTTCCACTGCGGAGTATCGGGTTGTGTCAACAGACCAGAAGGCTTTTGATGTTCAGCCTTGACTTTCAAACAAGTGAGACACTTACTTACATAAGTAGCAATGTCGGCTTTCATATTAGGCCACCAGTAGAATTCCTTCACATCGTGGTACATCTTACTGGAACCCGGATGAATAGAATACCTAGTCTTATGCGCTTCATCCAAGACTAGTTCACGGAGATTACCGAAGCGAGGAACCCAAATTCTGTTGCCAAAGTACCGTGTACCATTAGCTTTCACTTGGAGTTGGTTCTCGAAACCGATAGGTCCTTCACCTTCAATAAGTGTTGGTTTAATAGCTTCCAGTTGAGCTTCGCAGATTCGTGATATAAGATTTGATTTGATTTTCAGGTTTAAGGCACGAACACGTTTAACATCGTCTTTTCGACTGAGGGCATCGGCAACTACGTTTTCCTTACCAGGATGATATTCCATCTTACAGTCATAATCGTTCAATAACTCGAGCCATCGGCTTTGCCTCATATTCAGCTGTTTTTGATCAAAGATGTGTCGAAGACTTTTATGGTTAGTGTACACCGTAAACTGGGTACCATATAGATAATGTCTCCATATCTTTAATGCAAATACCACGGCACCTAACTCAAGGTCATGTGTGGTATAGTTCTCCTCGTGTTTCTTCAACTGTCTAGATGCGTAGGCAATAACCTTTTCACGTTGCATTAAAACACAACCAAAGCCTTGCTTTGAGGCATCGCAGTAAACAACAAAATCGTCAGTACCTTCAGGTAAAGATAGAATCGGGGCTGTGGTCAACTTCTCTTTTAGAATCTTGAAAGCAGATTCCTGTTCTTCGAACCACTCAAACTTCTTCCCTTTTTGAGTTAGCTTCGTAAGAGGTTTGGCAAGAAGGGAAAAATCCTTTATGAATCTCCGATAATAACCGGCAAGTCCCAAAAATTGACGAATATGCTTCGCAGTCTTTGGTATCTCCCAGTTCTGGATAGCGGTAATCTTAGATGGATCGACATGTATTCCATTACTATCAACAACATGTCCGAGGAATTGTACGGTTTTGAGCCAAAACTCGCACTTAGAAAACTTAACGTAGAGTTGTTACTTTCGTAAGAGTTCAAGAATCACGAGCAGATGTTGCTCATGTTCCTTCTCACTCTTGGAGTAGATCAAAATGTCATCAATGAAAACAATGATGAATTTATCGAGATAAGGTTTGCAGACACGGTTCATGAGATCCATGAAAACAGCAGGAGCATTGGTCAAACCAAAAGGCATGACACAGAATTCATAGTGCCTATAACGAGTGCGAAAAGCAGTCTTAGGAATATCAGATTCCTTGACTCTAAGTTGGTGATATCCGGACCTCAAATCAATCTTTGAATAAACACTTGACCCTTGAAGTTGGTCGAATAGATCATCAATACATCGCAACGGATAACGGTTCTTGATAGTAAGCTTGTTAAGTTCGCGGTAATCAATGCACATCCTTAACGTACCATCCTTCTTTTTAACAAATAGAATAGGAGCTCCCCATGGGGACGAGCTTGGACGAATGAAACCTTTATCCAATAGTTCTTGGAGCTGGTTGGAAAGTTCCTTCATTTCGAAAGGTGCTAAACGGTATGGTGCTTTAGCAATAGGAGCAGCACCGGGAGCTAAATCAATTTGAAATTCAACTTGTCGAGGAGGTGGAAGACCAGGAAGATCTTCGGGAAACACATCGGGAAAGTCTTTAACCACTGGTACATCTTCAATACACTTCTCTTTCGATTCGATCATCTTAACGTGGGCTAGAATAGCTGGATAACCTTTCATAAGGTGTTTGCGAGTTTTAATACAGGAGATAATATTGAGATTGGAACCACTCTTTTCACCTTGGATGATAAGAGTCTCTCCATTTCCCAATGGAACATGAATGGTTTTATCGTAACACATGATGGCAGCTCTCAATGGACGTAACCAGTCCATTCCAACTACGATGTCAAAACTTCCGAGCTCGACCGGCAAAAGGTCTATCTTAAATTCTTTATCGGCTAAGATTAGGTTGCAGTTTTTATAGATTTTATCGACTTGCATGACCTTTCCATTGGCTACTTCTACTAATCTTTTAGTTTCTAAGGGTTGAGGCTTTTCAGCAAATAGGGTACAAAAATCACTAGACACGTAACTTCTGTCGGCACCAGTATCGAATAAAATAGTTGCATAGAAATTATTGACAAGATACGTACCCGTGATAACTTCATCTTCATCTCGGGCTTCAGCAGCAGTAATAACAAACGCACGACCCTTCGCAGCAGTAGCATTAGCTCCAGTAGCGGGATTATTTTTCTTCTTAGGACAATTCGGACTAATGTGTCCCTTCTCTCCACAAGTATAGCATGTAGGAGGAGCTTTGGCTGGAACAATAGCCTTATCCTTCGGAAGAGTCTTACACGTCTTAGCAACGTGTCCCACTTTCTTACACAACGCACAAACCGCAGTACACTTCCCCGGGTGATGCCTCTCACAACGAATACAGAAAGGATAAGTACCCTTATAATTCGACCTTGTACCATCCGCATGCTTCTTATTATCATTCTGAGCCGAACCTTGAGATGGCTCAAACTTCCTCTTACCATCATTACCCTTGGTTTCAACTTGCTTATTGGTCGACGCCCTTCTTCTCTTGGCCAACATGAGATTTTATGCCATGAGAATCACAGCATCCAAAGTAACCTTCTCAGCAGCAATAACATTTCCTTGAACATCCTCGGGAAGACCTTCAATATACCGCTCAATTCTTCTAGCTTCAGTAGGAAACATTTCAGGACATAGAGTAGAAAGCTCCAGATAACGATTGGTATAGTTCTCAATGTCAGTACCCTTGACCTTGAGTTCCCGGAACTCAGCTTCAAGTTTCTGAACTTGACTTCGAGGACAGAATTTGTTGACCATCATGCTTTTGAGTTCATCCCATGGAATTGCATTAGCATTATCAATTCCTACGGACTTGGCATGAGCAGTCCACCAAGTTAAAGCATTGCCACCCAATGAGCTAGTGGCATACTTTACTCGATCGTTATCACCACAGTTGCAAATACGGAAAATAGATTCCATCTTCTCGAACCAACGGACTAGTTCGACAGCTTCTTCAGTCCCCTTAAATGCAGGAGGATGACAGTTTGAAATATCCTTGTAGGAACAAGGTTTCGG
This sequence comes from Rutidosis leptorrhynchoides, assembly GCF_046630445.1. Taxonomy (NCBI): domain Eukaryota; kingdom Viridiplantae; phylum Streptophyta; class Magnoliopsida; order Asterales; family Asteraceae; genus Rutidosis; species Rutidosis leptorrhynchoides. The sequence goes on along the minus strand of NC_092333.1, from coordinate 596,298,067 downwards.
TTGAGTATTAGCATGATTAGCTTGGGCGTTGCCTTGGGCGGTAGCGAGTAACTGTTGGAATTTCTCAGTAGTTAACACAACGTTGTTAACGGTAGGTGCAGCTGAACGAACCATGATGTCACTACATAAAAGTGAACATATGTTTGATAAGTTTAACAAGTTATAAGTTTGAGCAATCACAAGTATGAATAAAATAAAGTATTGATATCGCATGATATTAATAAAACACTTTATATTATTAGAACGAGGCATTAAATAAGCCTTTATTACACGATTCGAAAATAGAAATAGTTTAAGGCATAGCCTTTACATTGACAAGGAATTGGAAAAATAATCTAGGAAATATTAAGATTGAAGTAATCTTCATATTTCTTCTTCTCATCCTCCACCTTCTTCATAAACTCATCAACTTTCTCGTTCCTCGCCTTTTGTTTCTCATGCAGGAACTCGAGATTATCATAAAGGTTAGAAACTTCATTGTTGATTACATGGTACTTGTGGTCCCTTATAGAAAGTTGATTATTCACGCGGTTTTTCTCCATCTTCAATCTAAGGTCAACATCTTCTCTTAGGTAGGAGAGAGATTGCTTCCTCCATCGGGTATTTCTATCACCTTCATACTTCACCAACTTTATCTCTTTCTTTAGTTCAGCATTTTCCTCCATGAGCTTCTTGATCGCTAGGTCTTTTTCCTTCATTTGAAAATCGATCCTTGCAATATAGCGAATTAGGTCATCGGTAGTTTTTCGCAGATTCATGAGCTCGTACTTGGCATCAACTTCATCGTAGAAAGGAGATCGGGATCTTTTCTTTGACGGCCCAGTTTCTTCAAGACATTTCCTCTTGTCTTTATTCCTCGGGGTTGGATAGTATTCAGGAGACCCATGTAACTTTAGAGTAGTATTTGGACTATAATTTGGTGAGGGAGGACCACCAAAGCCATAAGGTGGACTTTGGACTGGTCTTTCTGTGGAAGACCTTTCAGTATCTTTTTCGGTTGTCTTGAAAAGATTCATTTTGGTCGTTTGATGATAATTAGACATCCTAACATTAAGAAGGATATTTTGATTAGAATCTTTAAGTCAAGTTTATTAAAGCATAATCGTTAAGATTATGGGGCAATCCTAAGTGCTTTAATTCTAAGGCAGGAAAGGTTATAGTTTCCTAGATTGCTAAGGCACCCTAGATAACAAGTAAGGCACACATAAAAATGCAATCCTGGTTCTCTATAACAGCCTGGTTAAGCTCTGATACCAATCTGTAACGTCCTCCCAATAGGGTCTGGAAGGAACGTCACTAATATCATGACCGGATGCTATGATCCCTAAAAACTAGGCGTGGTACTTGATAGTAATATCTTTTGGGATATCTCATTCACTTAGCGTTGTGCTAATCCCCCACATTTTCTCCCCTGCAGGTTATATTATTTTACATGCTAGGGACGGGAGAAGATAATCATGCTTGGGTTATGTTTGACACACTGAAGAACTCTGATGTTTAATATACTATGTATAATTGTTTTGAAAAGTAACACCTGTTGTATTGTAACATATGAATATTATATGCTTTAAATACTTCTGCTATGATTTAAAAAAAAAGTACGGTGTTACATAGACTGATTTTAAACACTGATGTTCGGATTTACTTGAACCTTTATTGTTCCAATTCCTTAATTCGATCTAAGGCCTCCTGTAGTTGAATCTGTAAGTCTCGTATTTGTTCCTGCGGATCATCATCTTCTGACACGTGACCTTCTTCAAGAGCTTTGAATGTTTCGAGGGCTAAGGGGACAGTTACGTTTCCTTCACATCTGCCATATCTGCACTACCACATCTCATACCAAAGCTTAGTATAACGGGTTAGTTCAATCACAACTAACACACATGAATTCCTACATTCACTCAACCCATCCCCTCTGATATGTTTGACACAACACACAATTTGGGAACATGACCTTCACACAATGTACATGCGGCCAAACATATCCTCTGATACCAACTTGTAACACTGACTTTTTTTTTATATCACTGGTGAAGACTAAATTATATCAACACACTTAGATATATAAAACATTGATATTACACATCATTAGTTAATCACTTTATTACACAACCACTGGTGTTACGTTAATATTCGATTAAAGTTATAAAATAATAGACATCAGAGTTGTCTTTGTCAAACATATCTTCAACAAGTTACCTCCCTTCAATCTAGCATGCAAAATATCCAAGACCTGCAAGGGAGGAAATGCATGGGATTAGCATGAAGGTAGGTGAATTAAACTATCTACCAGGTCTAGCATATAGTAACAACCCGTACCAAGAAATGGCAACTAGCAACATCATACAATAAGTAACAACAACAACAACAACAACAATGCTCTAACTAGAGGACCGACGACTTGTACGGTCCATTGACCACTAGTTAATCAGGCCAGGGTCTATCGATAGTCCTAGCTATTGAATCTCTAGTATAGTCATCCTCACTCAACGAATACGTATTCCCGAAATGAAAGGAAATGAATGGATTACTATACTTCCAAAATACTTTTGTAAATCTAAAACCATTAAGAAATGAAAGGATTACATCTCATTTAAAATTAACTTTCTTCCATAAATTAAAGTGTAACGTCCTCCCAATAGGGTCTGGAAGGAACGTCACTAATATCAAAACATACCAATATATTATAATAAACGAGAACAATACTAAATGATGAATTTAACTTTAATGAGTACGCAGCGGAAAATGAAATGTCGTTACAATGACAGGAATAACAATATCATAAATGTTCACATGCAGAAGTAATAAATGCGATATCTCTTGATCCTATGTCCAAGTAGCATCACATAAGCGGTAAGTATAAGAGCTTGAATCAAACAGCACCTGAGACAAAACATGCTAAAGTGTCAACCAAAAAGGTTGAGTGAAGTTCATAGGTTTAACAAAAAGTTTGTCGTTGTTTTAGACCACAAGATTTAGTTTGTAAAGTTAATCTCCCGAAGGATCAAAAAGTTATGCCAATGCGTGATATTTAGACTAAACGTTCAAGTTTGCCCCATGACAAGTTGTGTCTGTCCTTGTCAGTTTAATTTCATTATTAAGTAATACAATGACTTGGTCAAATGTATCGGGGACGTTACTCCCGATAGGCCTACCCCCAAATAATTAAGCATGCCGCAGTAATTAAAAATATCACTGTAGGGACTTAGTCGGACATAGCTGGGTATAGCATAGTTTAACAGTTTGGTACTTGTGTCTAAAGTGTAAAATTAAAAACAGCATGTGTCTCACCCCAAGTAAAAGTAAGTAAGTTTTCTAGCAATTAAAGAGGGGCTATGAATTCACCTTAGTAAGTAGAGAGAGAGTTATTCCTCGGAATAAAGAGTTGAACGAGTGAGCAGGAATGTCAACCTATTGACATTTAATAGTAGTTAAGTGTTTTGCCCATGTTTAAGTTTAAGTATGTGTTTGTTTTACTAAGTTTCTATTCCTAGTAAGTTACTATTTTTATAAAGTTTTCATTTTTAAAAAGTTTCTTATTTTACTAAGTTTCTATGACTAGAGAGTTTCTACTTTTATCAGTGTTTTCCATTTTAGGATACTTGCCATATTAGATAAGCTTCCAATCACCCCTTTCCCTTCGAATGGCTAATTTAGATCTAGGGGCTTGAGCCATAGGACCCTTTAAATCGGAAATCCAAACCCTCTGCCTAGAATCTCATAGAAACCATTCGTCAAGAAAGTTCGAAGATCTATACATCTCTAATACATATCCCAAAATATTTTTATGTTACAATATAAGTAGTAGGTTATAGGTGCTAGTAATAGTAATAGTGTATACATGTTATTTATTTTATTTTTAATTGCATATAATTTATAACATTATTTACATGTTTCGGTAAAAATAATAACCGAAGTAAAAAGTAAAAAGTAAAAAGTAAAAAGTAAAAAATAAAAAGTAAAAAAAATAAAAAGTAAGAAAAAAATACTTACTAGTAGTAATTCTTCAAATAGAGAATGAGAGAAATTTTGGTGTGAGTTTGAATGAGAAATGAGGGGTATTTATACTTGAAAAAATTAGGTAAAAAGAATAAAATAATTAAAAGAAAAAGAAATATTTTAATTCTTAATGGGATTTTAAAATTAAAAAGTGTTAAATGTTAGGTCATGGGATAATGCACAAAATAAAATAATAAAAGTAGTTTTTCCATTACAATTTTTAATTAAAAAGTAATTTATTTATTTATTTATTTATTTATTTTTTTATTTATTTTAAGGATTTTTTTTATATATATAAACAAATTGATTTAATGCTTTTCCAAGAATATTTGTCAATAATATTTTTTTTAATTTTTTTTTATTTAATTAATAAATATAAATTTTGCATAAAAATAATAAATAATTCGGTATTTTGTATTTTTAATAATAATTATGATTTTACTTATTAAACTATAGTTTTAGTAAGTTTGTAAATATTATTACATTTATATATAATTGGATTTATTATATAGTTAAATATATAATACATTAACTAAATAATAAAAGTGATACAAAGTTTATATACTTAGTTAAATTATGTCAAATTATATAAATTAATAATATATTATTTATTTAAGCGTACATTGTTGACTAAAAATTACTATTCGGTCAATATTTAATTGTATATAACAACCCTTAATACATATAGTCAAACATATAACTCTAGGGTTAATTCAGTAATTTAGAAGTCGAAAAGTGAGGGTTGTTACATAAAGTCTCAAGTACCTTCTTCTAAAATCTTTCTTTTCATAATTTTGGATCAAATGAATACACGATCCAAGAATCCCGTCTTAGAGAAAATGTTGTCTGATCCCGATAATTTATTTAAAAATTCTAAAGAATCGCTCATTGTTAGAAAATTAGACTTCGATGAAGGAAATACTTCTCAATCTCAATATAGTCCACCTTCTTGTCCTGATTCTAAATTTTTGGGATTTTGTGATTCAGATACTGAAATGGCTACTGATAATTCTATGGAAGAATTAATAAAAGCGGGTCATCAAGGGTTAGGTCATACTATTACTCAACCGCCAATCACGGAAAACTTTGATATTAAAGGTCCAATGTTTAACTTAAATCAAGACAATCAATTTAGGGGAACCGAGAAAGAGGATGAAAACGCCCATATTCGAAATTTCAAAGATATCTGCAATTTGTTTAACATTTCTAAAGTTAAAAATAACATCATTTTGAGCCCGTGCGTTGCACGGGTGTGTAAAAATCGGTGCAAAAAATGTAATTTGCAGTTCATATTGGTATGTAAATAGTGATACTAAAATATAAGAATAGTACAAAATTATTAAAGAGCCCGTGATATTGATAAATTTTAAAAATTGTGAACGGTGGGTAAATAATTGTGCAAAATTAATTAATTTTTTCAAATAATTATTCGTTTCAGTTTAAGAGCCCGTGGTGTTAACAAAATTTAAAAGTTATTTTGAGTTTAAGAGCCCGTAGCATTGACAAATTTTAAAAGTAGTTTAGGTGGTGTTAATAATTTATTGTCTATAATTTTTTGTTTTCTCACAATTAATATCTGTTATATTATACATAAATTATATACTACATACGTAATATTTAGAGAAAATATGAGTAAATTGATAATTTGTCAGATTCAGAGGATATACGGAGGATTAAATGAACATCCTTATAATACTAGTATTTAATTTAATAAAATAATTATATAAAAACACCATGGCCTTTAGTAATTAATGATATATATACTATGCATTCAACAATTGTAATTGATTATTACAATTGTGTTTGATAGATGGTTTTTAAACTAAATATATGCGGTGCAACACACCGTTAAAACTGCACTATATAATTTTTGTTAAACTATTATATATATATATATATATATATATATATATATATATATATATATATATATATATATATATATATATATATATAAAATTAACCGTGAAATCACGGGTTTGTTTAAACGAAACAGTTTAATGATATGTTTTGGGTATTAAGTGAACGTAAATGCTAAATTCATTTAGTTTAATAACCCGTGAAACCACAGAGTTCAACTAAGAAACTCGTCAGCTGAACATTTCATCAAGCACCTAAAATGCATATTAAACAATCCATATCCAATCATAAGAGATAATATTGGTTGTCGTTTTATTTTAACAATGTAAACTAAAAATATAAATTTAGAATTGATTTCCTTATGCCTAACTTTTATACCTTCTCGTACTCAATTCAAAATAATTAATTAAAATAATTCAAAATTATTTAATTTTAATAATTAAAATAATTATAAATAAGATTTAATAATAATTAATTAATTAATAAGATTTAATTTTAATACAAAATTATTTAGATTAATGACATCACTCACCATGCTTAGATTTTTTTCTTTTATTTTTTAATTTTTTAACAAAAGAATTAGCCTAATAATGACATCATCATTATAGGATTTTAATATAAACTATATATATATATATATATATATATATATATATATATATATATATATATATAACTTTTAACCAAGAAGTGATACGTCAGCAATAACTTTGTGTTTTTTATATATAAATCCGTACAAAACCGTAACAGATTATATCATTCAAGTATGTAAATAGCGAAAGTAAATAAAACGTTAAAGCTCGTTCGATGAACGGGTAGATAAAATAATCTTGCAAAATTAGTTGATTTTTTCAAAAATCTATTCTTTTGAGTTTAAAGGTCCGTAGAGTTTACAAATTTTATTGTGTTTAAGAGCCCCGTATTGACAAATTTTAAAACTGATTTTGAGTGGTGTTAGTAACTTAACACGCATATTAATTGGAAAACAGCGTAAAGGGTATGTGAAATAAATTATACTATATTTTTTTTATTAAATGCAATTTTTTTTACACTTGATTGTAATTGTAAATAATGCGGAGTAACTTAATATTGGTTTATCTTTTTCAATACTTGCATCATTGTGATTTTAATATATGTAAAGTATGCATATATATATATATATATATATATATATATATATATATATATATATATATATATATATATATATATATATATATATATATATATATATACACTTGGTTTTTGAGAAACCATGCAAAAAAAATATAATTTGCAGTTCATATTGGTATTTAAATAGCGATACTAAAAAAATTTGAAAAAGTATAGGTATTATTTAAGAGCCCGTGGTATTGACAAATTTTTTTTTTTTTTTTTAAATTGAGTTTAAGACCCCGTTTTATTAACAAATTTTAAATGTGGTGTTAGTAACTTAACGTCTTTAATTTTTTATTTCTCGCCATTAATATCTTTTCAATTATTCTTTTGAATTTAAGAGCCCTGATGTTGGTTTTTGAACCCGTGCGTTGAACGGTGGTAAAATATTTTACAATTTATATATATACTTACTTTTTGAAGAAAAGTGTGAACCGCGAGTTTAATTTTAAAAAAACTGGTAGTCATTGGAGCAAAATAAGGGTACTCGGGGAGTCATCATTATAATTAATATTATAATAGTTATATTTGCATGTTCGTAAATAATTTATGGACTTAAACTGTAAATTTAAATCACTTCCATATTTATTGCTAAAAAGAAATGCTTTGTTGGTAGTGCATCAAAAGTCTGTGTCGAATACAATTTATTGCGTTTACTTTGTAAAATTATTTCGAGTTGAATGGTAATGGTGGTGGAACCTAACTCGCGGCGAATAGAAAAATAAATCTATTCAAGAATTTTGATGGATTTTGTTTGATGAGCTTATATTAAATAATGAATTTACCTTTTATATCCCTGAAGTTATCTTTTAAACTTCTGGTAAATTACAATAAGTACCCAAATGTGAGAGGGTAATTGTAAATTTGAAGGAAAAGACAAAAAAAGGAATGTCGAATTGCCGATTATTATTATTATTATTATTATTATTATTATTATTATTATTATTATTATTATATATATATACATATATAATTAATCAGATTTAATCACAAAATAACACGTCAGCAAAATCCTTTTTGATTTATATACATGTATAGATGTATAGATAGATAGATTTACATTGAATCAAATAAGTTTTTGCTTATGTGACATTTTGTAATTAAATTGAATTAATTAATCATTATAATTTAATGTATATGTATAGATATAGATTTACATATATATTTTATTTAATTTAAAGATGATACGGTACATATATTTATATTTACCTCCACATAATTTTCCTTTTCTTTATAAATAAAAGTAAGATAAATACTAATCAGATATCTGTTATAATGCTAATCCGTAATTATACGTTTATCATATAACATGAGTATACTTACGGATAAAAAAACATTATCACTGCATGTTATTATATAAGCGTATGAAAATACAATAAAATAATATACTCATGTTGTTGTTTTTACGATAATTTAAAAGAATCTGATAAATTGATATTAGACCATGTTATTTTTTATATTCTTATATGATTAGACTTGGCCCTTTTTTTTTGTTGAACAGCGATTGGGATCACCCGAGGGGACTAAACGACCCGTTGCGATCATCTCCCGTTTTGACTATACCGATGCAGTGATAATAAACCCGCCCCAATGGCTGTCCTGGAGGAAACCTTGAAACCGATCTAAGGGCACAACTAAGTAAAACCCCCTCTCCCCTTTACCCCCTCAAACGATATGGGAAATGTGTCATGGGTGGATACTTCATGACATAGATGAAATTATGTTTTTATATGTAGTCAACGGGGGTCGAACTCCTGACCTCCGCTAAGGAGGCAGGCCACCAACCGCTGAACCACATCACAATTTTTAGACTTAGCCTTTTTAAGAGGATAAAAGAATCCGTAAGCATTTAAGTAAATGAAAAACTTAATATTCAGTAAATAAGGTTCAATCTTAATAAAAACATATATACTAAATTGATATCTCTAGAAAATAAGTGTTGTTATTTTTATGTTTAATTTAAATTGTAACATGAAACTAATATATTTGTTAAGTTTCGTATATATTCAATAAAAATACATGTTTAATTAAACACAAAAGATATCGAAACATGTAGTTATTTTGTGATAATATGCATATGTATATGTATATTTATATATATTTTAAAAAAAAATTCAAAAGAATTTTTAAAATTCGTCGACACCACGAGCTTTTAAATAATTCTTATATTTTTCTTATTTTTTTAGTATCGCTATTTATGAGTATATTACCTACTCATATTTTAAAATTTGTCAACACCATGGACTCTTAAGCTCAAAAGAATTTTTGAAATTTGTCAGCATATTAATATGAACTGGAAATTATATTTTGTTTGCACGGTTTTTTACACACCTTCAGGGGTATAAATAGTAAATTCACTATTTAATATAAACCCACCAAATTTTTTTTTACGCATTTATCTTTATGTTCGCCGCGAATTAGGTTTTACCGCCAATACCGTTCAACTCGAAATAATTTTACGAACTAAACGCAATAAATTGTATTCGACACGGAGTTTCGATGCACTACCAACGAAACATTTCTTTTTAGCTATAAATATGGAACTGATTTAAATTTCCAGTTTAAGTCCTACATTTATGAACACTCAAATGTAACTATTATAATATTAATTATACATGACGACTCCTCCGAGTACCATTATTTTGCTGAAATGACTAACAACTTTTTTAAAATTAAACTTGCGGGTTACACTTTTATTCATATATAAATGTATAAAATAATTTTAAAATAATATAACTTAGACTTTACTAACGTTACGTTCCATGACAAATTTTCAATGTACAAATATTTTTTTAAATATTACGTACTATCTAATTTATATATAATTAAAAAAAATATTAATGGTGAAAAAAAAATTGTTGACATTAAGTTACTAATATCACACAAAATCACTATTAAAATTTGTCAACATCACGGGCTGTTAAACTCAAAAGAACTTTTAAAAACACCACAAGCTCTTAAACTCCGAAGAATAATTGTTTGAAAAAATTAATTAATTTTTCACGATTGTTTTTCCCACCGTGCAATGCACAATTTCTAAAATTTGTCAACACCATGGGCTCTTAAATAATCTTATACTTTTCCTATTTTTTAGTATCGCTATTTATAAACCAATATGAACTGTAAATTACATTTTTTTACGGATTTTTACACACCCCTGCAACGCACGAGCTCAAAAAACCTAGTATATGTGTGTGTGTGTGTGTGTGTGTGTGTGTGTGTGTGTGTGTGTGTGCGCGCGCGCGCGCACGCGCTTAGTTTTATACGTACCAAATACACTATTATATTCTTTAGATTCATATTCCTATATATAATTATACGTTTATATATATATATATATATATACATATATACATATATATATATATATATATATATATATATATATATATATATATATATATATATATATATATATATATATATATATGTGTGTGTGTATATATATATGTATGTATATATATATATGTGTGTGTATATATATATATATGTATATGTATATATGTATATATGTATATATATATATATATATATATATATATATATATATATATATATATATATATATATATATATATATATATATAACGACCCGACTTCGTTATTCCAAAAACACGCTTAAAAAAAATTTCTGAACCAATACATGTGGACGGCGTCCAGCAAAGAAGACCAGGACGGCGTCCAAAAGATCTGGACGGCGTCCAAATGAACTGCCAGATTCTGCTCCCGGGTTCCAACTTACACGAGCGGAAAACCCTCTTCCCGACACTTTTAAACGAAACCCTTTTTACAACATGACATAATAAGTAAAATTAAGAGATTTCCATCATTAAAACAAGTTTTCACAATACCGGGCCCACAATGTCCCGTCTTACAAGTTTCGTTCAAAATACAAGTTTCGACCATAAGAGTTTAAATTTCAAACGACACCTAGAGCATGGTGTTTGGGGTTAAACTACCCACATCTCGGTCGAACTTCAAAACTAATCTTCCCAAAAGCGTCCCCTATCCAAAACAAAGCGGGAGGCCTCTAATCCAAACAAACGCCCTTACCCTTGTCCACACCGGAGCCTAAAAAGAGTAAACAACGAGAGGGTAAGCAAAACGCTTAGTGAATGCAATAATTATACATATACATATACAACCTACTTACTTGCAATCACTTACACAATACCGCATACAAGCTAGCAATTGGACAATCATGCAAACATTATGCATAAACTAGTATCCGCAATTCACAATAAGCTAGCAACACCAATAGTATAAAGTTCACAATTAAATATGCTAATACAAAACTCACACAACCATGGTTAACCAATCGTACAAGAGAACAGTACTCGCGAAAGACTTTCGGAGTTCATAACGTCCATTAGTGTTACTTAACACCGCGTAATCACTAATCCCCCGGGTGATGTCTTAAACACCGCGACTAACTCACCCCCATGACAATGTGGTGTCTTAAACACCGCGACTATCCCACATGTCAATCAAATCCATGAGTGGTGTCTTGAACACCGCGACAATCCCACTCCCATGACAATGTGGTGTCTTAAACACCGCGACTATCCCACATGTCAATCAAACCAATGAGTGGTATCTTGAACACCGCGACAATCCCACTCGTTACGTAGAATGTGGTGTCTTAAACACCGCGACTAACCCACATTTCACGCTACACAAATAAATACATTATATACGTACACACATAATTATTCCACTCACCTTAACACGTCGGTGATGATTAAACACTTCCGTATGTTTCAAAGCAAAGTACCTAATACATTAAGTACACATTCAATACACAAACTTGTGGAACCAACCACCAACACTTAACCCTTGAGCATTTAATGACCCAAATGCATTAAATGACTAATTTACACCAAAACTGCCCATTTAAGGCCAAGACTCATCATTAATCGCTATAAGCTAGTGATTAGAGTCTACTAACCCCAACTAACCCAACTTAGGGTATTTCATACACATCTCACCCAATTAGGTCAACCATTACCCATTTGACCCATTTTAACACTTAGACCCACAAATTTGGTCAAACTTGAACCCATTAACAAACTTACACTAAATCGCAAGTAACTAGTGTTTTAACAACAAAATTAACACTTTCAAACACCAAATCCAAGACCAAACCCTAGATTGCAAGCCTTGGGGTTTTCATGCACCAATTTAACCCAAATTCACCCATTTAACCCCTAAATGGGTCTTACAAGTCTCAAAAGTACAAATTCTAGCCATAAATCAATTAAAACTCAAAACACAGAGTTAGGACTTACCAACGCTATCACAACGTAGCTAGAGATGTAGGGAACAACTTTAGAACTCGATCTTAAACCCGAAACTAGCTTCTTCCTCTTTAGATTGAGCTTTCTCACACTAAAACCTCCTCTATCTCTAGAAATGAAGTGAAAAGGATATGGTAGATGAAAAAGGAGTTAAGTCACCCACCAAACTGATCTTGGGGCCTTAAAGTCGTCCACAATGTGAAAATACCAAAATACCCTTTTTAAATATCTAAATACAAAATAGATGGCCCGCCAGTTCATCTGGACGGTGTCTAGAATACTGGATGGCATCCAACCCTTCAAAACAGGACGGCGTCCCACATTTTGGACGGTGTCCCAACCATCTGAGAAAACAGGATCTTACAACTCTCCCCCCACTTGAACCGGATTGCATCCTCGCAATCCAAGCCGCATGACAAGCAGGAAGATACACCAAAACAAACTCTTCGGATTCCCATGTAAACTCGGAACCTATACGTCGACGCCATTGAACCTTAAAGGTTCTCACCTCTTTATTTCTCAACGTTTTCACTTTCTCATCAAGTATGGCAATCGGTTCCTCGACATACTCTAACTTGTTGTTTAGCTCGATCTCCTCTAATGACACAAATGATGAATCATCCGCAAGACACTTACGGAGATGGGAAACATGAAATGTATTATGGATCCCTGCAAGTTCTTCGGGTAATTCCAAATGATACACAACTTCACCAACACGAGCTAAAATTTTAAAAGGACCGATGAATCGAGGAGCTAACTTTCCCCGTTTTTGAAACCGAATAATACCCTTCCATGGCGAAACCTTAAGCATCACCATGTCACCTTCTTGGAACTCAGTCGGTCGCCTACGTTTATCGGCATACGACTTTTGTCTATCTTGAGCCGCTTTCAAATGAGTCTGAATCATCTCAATATTGCTATTCGTCTCTAAAACCAAATCGGTACTCCCGATTTCCCTTTGTCCCACTTCACCCCAACAAATTGGAGTTCGACACCTTCGTCCATAAAGCATCTCATAAGGTGGCATCCCGATACTAGTATGATAACTATTATTGTACGAAAATTCCACCAAAGGCAAGTGCTCATCCCAACTACCACTGAAATCAATAATACACGCCCGTAACATATCCTCTAAAGTTTGATTCGTACGTTCGGTATGATTCGTGCACATTCTCAATTGTGCACCCATATCTTCATGAAACTTATTCCAAAATCGAGATGTGAAACGAGTATCCCGATCCGAAATAATAGATATAGGAACCCCATGTCTCGATATCACCTCCTTGATAAACAACTTTGACAAAGCCTCCGACGATATCGTTTCCCGAATGGGAAGAAACAAAGCACTTTTCGTCAACCGATCAACTATCACCCAAATCGTATCAAATTGGGTTCTCGCCGTCTTTGGTAATTTTGTAATGAAATCCATGGTAATGTGCTCCCATTTCCATTTCGGGACTTCCAACGGTTGTAACTTACCATACGGCTTTTGGTGCTCGGCCTTAACTTGCAAACACGTGACACATTGTTCAACATACTTTACAACATCACGTTTCATGCCCGGCCACCAATACTCTTTCTTCAAATCAAGATACATCTTCATCGCGCCCGGATGAATGGAATACTTTGACTTATGCGCTTCGTCAAGTAGTACTTGTCGGTAATCTCCCATTCTAGGCACCCACACTCGTCCTTGGAAGGACAATAAACCATGCGGGCCTAAGGTAATAGACTCCGTTTGCCCCACGATTCGTTCTTCATACTTGTTGTTAACAAAAGCTTCAATTTGAATTTCACCAAGCTTTACAAGAAAATCCTTAGTAATAATCATGCGTAATGATCCTACTCGTATCGCCGGATGTTGACTCTTTCGGCTCAACGCATCCGCGACCACATTCGCCTTGCCCGGATGGTAAAGTATCTCACAATCATAGTACTTTACCACATCCATCCATCTACGTTGACGATAATTCAAATCTCGTTGGTCAAAAAGATGTTTTAAACTTTTATGATCCGAATAAATCGTACACTTAACACCATACAAGTAGTGGCGCCAAATTTTGAACGCATGTACCACCGCCGCCAATTCAAGATCATGAGTCGAGTATCTCGTTTCGTGTTCCTTCAATTGTCGAGAGGCATAAGCGATGACTTTACCTCTTTGCATTAGAACACAACCGATCCCATTTAATGATGCATCACAATAAACCGTCATGTCTTCTACACCTTCCGGCAATACTAACACCGGAGCTTGACACAACTTCTCTTTTAACAATTGAAAAGCAATTTCTTGCTCGTTTTCCCAATTAAACCTCGCGTTCTTCCTCGTCAACTTCGTCAATTGAGAAGCGATCTTAGAAAAGTCTTGGATAAACCGACGATAATAACCGGCCAATCCGAGAAAACTTCGGATTTCCGTAGGCGTAGTCGGTTGTCCCCAACTCTTCACCGTCTCTATCTTCCCCGGATCCACTTGAATACCTTCTTTGCTCACAATATGGCCAAGGAATTGCACTTCCCTTAGCCAAAATTCACACTTGGAAAGTTTAGCATACAACTTCTCCCTTCGCAACGTCTTCAATACTTCACGGAAATGACGTTCATGTTCCTTCATACTTTTCGAATAGACAAGTATGTCGTCAATGAACACAATTACCGACTTGTCCAACATAGGTTGGCACACTCGATTCATAAGATCCATGAATGCCGCCAGTGCATTTGTAAGACCAAAAGGCATAACTACAAACTCAAAATGCCCATAACGCGTTCGAAAAGCCATTTTCTCAATATCTTCCTCCCGGACCCGCATTTGGTGATAGCCGGACCGTAAGTAAATTTTAGAAAAATAAGTCGCGCCTTGGAGTTGATCAAATAAATCGTCAATCCGAGACAATGGATAACGATTCTTGATCGTCACTTTATTCAACTCCCGATAATCGACGCACATCCGCATACTACCATCTTTCTTCTTCACGAATAAAACCGGAGCGCCCCATGGCGAAACACTCGATCGAATAAAACCCTTTTCAAGCAACTCTTGGGTTTGATTTAACAACTCTTTCATTTTCGTTAGTGCTAAACGATAAGGAGTTTTAGCAATGGGAGTAGCCCCCGGAACCAACTCAATGCAAAATTCAACTTGTCTTTCCGCCGGAACACCCGGTAACTCATCCGAAAAAAACGTCTTCAAATTCATTAACCACCGGGATTTCACGGATGGTGGCTCATCACGCTTATCAACTACATGAGCAAGAAAAGCCATGCCACCACCACTAAGGAAACGACGTGCCCGTGCATAAGTGCATAATGGCACAAGTCTTCTACGTTTCTCGCCATGAATAATTAACTCTCCCCCCACTTGGGGTCTTCACAAGAATAGACTTTTCATGACATGCAATATCGGCTCTATAACGATCGAGCCAATCCATACCAATAACAATATCGAACTCACCCAAGGTCATCGGGATAAGATTGATTTTAAAAGTTTCGGAACCAAACACAACATTAAAATCATTACACACTTCAACCCCTAGCACCGTCTTACCATCCGCTATTTCAACTTCTACCGGATGACTTAACTTAGTTAGCGGCTTATTAAGCTTAGGCACAAATCTTGGTGACAAAAACGACAAATTAGCACCGCTATCAAATAATATCCTTGCCGGATTAGAGTTGACAATGAAAGTACCTGAGACAACTTCATTGGATTGCTTGGCCTCATCATTAGTCATTAAATAATTTCGCCCTCGAGCCGTACCCGCCGCCTTCTCCAACTTCTTAACATGATCATCCTGCAACACTGGACGCTCCGTCCTTCGATGCCCTTTTTTTCCACAATTATAACAAGTGATTTTGGTTGTAGAAGATGGTTTCGTGCAATCACGGGCCATATGCCCCTTTCGTCCACAATTGTGACAAGAATAAGGAAAAACTCCGGAAGCACCTTTCTTCACACTACCAACACTCTCGGTTGCGCCTTTACTCTTCTTGTTTGAATGACTAGTAGCTTCGAACTTCCTTTTGCCAAAAGTAAAGCCACTCTTTCTCAGGACAAGCGACTCGAAACCTTTGGCCATATCGAACAACTCATCAAAACTTTTCACCACGTTTAAACTAATCTTCTCTTGATAGTTGTCGTTCAAGATTCGGTAGAAGTCTTCCTTTCAACATTTTATCATTCCCGACATACTCCGGACAAAATTGGGTCTTTGACAAGAAAATGGATTTGAAAGAGTTCAAATCCATCGACCCTTGCCTCAATGCACGCAACTCGTCCTTAAGTCTAGTAAGATCGGTCGAAGTTCGGTACTCGTTGAAAAACTCCGCCTTGAACTCGTCCCAAGTGAAATCCATACATTGTTTTTCACCATAAAGTTAGATTTTCGCGTCCCACCACAACTTGGCATCACCCCTTAACATGCTACAACCATACCTCGTCTTCTTATCAAGAGGGAATTCACAAGTACGAAAAGCCCCCTCCATATCGAAGATCCAACGGGCACTCTTAAGTGAGTCCCGTTCGCCTTCAAAGGTGGGAGGTTGAGAATCCTTGAAATTCTTATAAAAGAAGTCCCGCCTTCTAACATTATCTTCTTGTAGAACAACTTTCACTTGTTCCTTAACTAGATTGACTACTTGCTCGTCAATCGAATCTAGAAACATCTTCCTAACGTCCTCAAGGAAAGCCGTGTGATGCCTTTTCAAAATGGCCTCAACCTTGGCCGTAAACTCGGAGTCCTCGCTCGTACCTCCTTCATTGGTATCATGTCCGTTTCTCATCTTCATTCTATAAAACGGAGATTGGTTACTTCCCCATTGATCATACCACTATATATATATATATATATATATATATATATATATATATATATATATATATATATATATATAACTAACTTATAAACTTGAATTTATAGTATCACTCTATGCAATATATATATATATATATATATATATATATATATATATATATATATATATATATAAAACTAACTTATAAACTTGAATTTGTAGTATCACTCTATGCAATTTATATATATATATATATATATATATATATATATATATAACCAATGTTGAAAAAGACGTGAGATGGGGCCGAAACGTTAGCGACTTCAAAACGTCGCAACGGAAAAAACGGGGTCGAAACGGATGTTGACTAACGTTGACTTATATATATAATATATAAATATATATATATTTATATATATATAAATATAAAGTTGACCGTTTTTTTCCGTCTTTGACCGTTTTTACCGTTTTTTAGCGTTGTTAACCGTTTTTTAAGCGTTGACCGTCTTTTTTACCGTTTCAAGGCCCGTTGCAACAATAGTAAGGCAAATCCGTTGCGGTGTCCGTTTCGGCCGTCTTTTACAACACTGTATATAACTAACTTATAAACTTAGGTTTATTGAAATTGTAGTATCACTCTATGCAATCTATCCGTATTTTTTTTATTAGAAGCCAACTCATATGTAGGCGTACGATGAGATTCTATAAAAATAAGGAGTACTAATAGTATAGTAATATTTTAATAAACCGATAAAGATGTTTCGAATGGAGTATTGAAATTGGAATGTTAATTTTGTCATTTACCACTATGCGGAGGGACAACGCTTTATATTAAATAGCGTGCAACCACAACAAAGCACCACTTTGATTAATTATATATTTCTATTTTATAATTAAATTTACCTAAAAATTTAAATATGTTTTTTTAACAGCGATTGAGATCACCTGAGGGGGACTAAATCACCCGTTGCGATCATCTCCCGTTTTAACTATGCCGATGCAGCGATAATAACCCCGCATTCATCGCTGCCCGGGAGAAAACCTTGAAACTGATCCAAGGGCACGGTCAAGTAAAACCTCCTCCCTTTACCCTCCCAAACGATATGGGAAAGGTGCCATGAGTGGATACTTCATGGCAGGGATGAAATTGTGTTTTTAATATGTAATCAACGGGGGTCGAACTCCTGACCTCCTCTAAAGGAGGCAGACCACCAACCGCAGGACCACATCACAAAAAAGATAAAAAAAAAAAAAAAAAAATAGTCAACGGAACTGCGTTGATTATATACATGACAATAAACATAAAAATAGTAGTTGTACGTTCATGTGATCGTAATGTATTTAAGATAATCTGACAAATACTCCTACGAGTTATGTAAAAATTGAAAATTGAAAATTCAATGTGTTTCTGAATTTTTTTTCATGACTAATTATATTTGAATGTTACTTAATGGTTGTTTACTTAGAAAGAAAACTACAAAATTCTACAAATACATGAGGTACTATAGTTAAAAATAGTAGTTTCCTATATAATTTGAAGAGTATAATGGTTGTTTACTTAAAAAAAATTATAAAATCTAAAAATATATGAGATCTTATAATTAAATTTAGTGATTTAGTGATATCCCATGCAATTTGAATGTACTTTATATTAAAAAAATTTAATTTACTAAGTGTCCCGTGACCTATGGGCTTAAACATAAATTCGCCACTACATGCATGTTGGTGTAATTAACAAATATTTAACTTAACGAAAATGATAAACGTAACCATAAGCTACGTTTAATTTATTTAAATATGTTAATTACATATATATATATATATATATATATATATATATATATATATATATATATATATATATATATATATATATATATATATATATAATTAACTGCCATCGTGAATAATACTAAAAACAAAGGTAATTCATATTTAACTAAAAATGTATATTATTTAGAATTACCCTGTTTTATAATGCCAATACATAATGTTATACTTTTTTGTCTCAATAAAGTGTCCTCTAACAAAACTGTTTATTTCAAGACATTTATTAGAATAACTATTTTATCATTCATTTAATATATTATCCGAATTAATTAATTAACTTTTTACCATAGTAAATGAGAATATATTATAGTAAATGTTTAATTGACTTTCATATATAAAAAGCGCAAAATTGAAATTTTAATAAGTATGTTAATAATGAAATTTAATATTATAATAATAATGTTCATAATAATAATAATAATAATAATAATAATAATAATAATAATAATAATAATAATAATAATAATAATAATAATAATAATAATAGCTAGTTTTCGAACCCTCACTTCGCGCCGGGGGTTCGGTTTTCAATGTACTTTATTGCATTTAGTTTATAAAATTATTTCGTGGCTAACGATGATGTCGTTGAAGCGCAACTCGAGTTGAACTAAAAGGTATAACCCACGAAAGATTTAAATGTTATTTTAAATTAATAATATATGTGCATCTCCGCGTTTCGGTATGGAATTTTAGACTTTTAAAAATTTAACGCAAAATCAACATGTATAAAAAGTAACTCAAATATTTAGCGTTTTTTAAAAAGCGTCCGTTTTACATATAGTTAGAGACATCGTGTTCCTAAAATTATTTCGAGTTTAACGAAGGTGTCAGAAAAATTTAACTCGTTGCGAACGAGAAGATATGACCCGTTGAATATTTGGGTGGAGTTTATTTAAGTTTTTTTATGAAAATGGTTATTTGACAGTTACCCCCTATTTGGGGGGTCGTTTTGAATTTTTGAAAAAAGTGTAGGGGACTTTATGGGTGTAATGAAAGTTAGTTAAAATTTAAAAAAAAGGTGAAATGATGAAAATACCCCTAGTTAATATTCACCATTTTTGTCTATTAGATGATAATAATAATAATAATAATAATAATAATAATAATAATAATAATAATAATAATAATAATAATAATAATACCTACAATGTGATATTGTTCGATATATAAATAATGTCATTTATCATTTACATATGGTACACCTTTTAATAGTATCATTGAAGCAAAAATTATAAATAGGTGAACTTGACAAATGCAACATTGACCTTGACACGCTCCTTTGCCCATCATGTAACTCTCATGTTGAATCCATTGAACACATCCTCTTTTATTGTTCGGCAACCGCAAACATTTGGAACTTGATTCTACATTGGTGGAACTTACCAACAAACTCTTTTTCCAACATTGTCGACATCACCACAAATGATTAACCAGTCGCTAACACTCGAAGTGGCTCGTTCATATGGAAAGCCACCAAATGGGTTTCTTCTTATATCATATGGAAACACCGAAATCTCAAGGTTTTTAGCAACAAAGAATGGTGTGTTGCCATAATTCTATCCGAAATACAAACTCAAACTTTTTCTTGGATATCCAAAAGGGCTAAGAAAACAACATTCGAGTAGCAACAATGGTATATCAACCCCTCCTATTATATTATCTCTAGTCAACAAAGAACGGACATTGGTTAACTTGATTACAAGCAATGACTTGCCCGACGCTTTCCAAAGCCGAACCTTTCGGGATTCTGTTTAATCCATCTCATCGGGATCTATACTCACTTGGTTAAATGGGTAGTTCGCCGCCAACTTTGTCATCGCATTGCGGTACTCTTGGTTGCCTCTACTCAGCTTGATCATCAAGTCCCTTTGTGTTTATGCTTTCCCATGTACTTGAATTCTACAGTCATGTTTAATTTCCTTCGACGTTACTGATATGTATTGATTTTATAGGGACAATTCTAAATCCTCATTTTATCAATAAATACTTTACTTGCTTTTAAAAAAAAAAAAACTAGGTGAATGATGAATGAGTAACGAAGATATTCGAACTCACAGAGAAACCGGTTTACCTGACAGTTAGTATGTAATGAGAATTCCCGTTTACCTGTAAGGAAAATCCGATAATCTAACGGTTAATAAGTAAACGAGAACTCAACAGATATGGGTCCTAGTTTGGAACAAGGATTCCTAATAAAGTTCGAGACCAAGATTACCTATACCAACCTAAACTCAGCCCAATGCCATCCTACTCTCAAAATGTAACTATGCCAAGGTGTTTCACATATAGGGGCATGTAAAACACTTCTCTTATTTAATAAACAAAAATTCTTAAAAGGGTGGATAATAAGTGAATAAAAAATTGGGATTATAAGGTAATTATATACGTGATCACATGCCCCATGGCATGCTTTGATTCCTTTAACAAAAGCTAAAAACCACACCTACATTTCCACTTTTAGTTTAACTATTAAATATTAAATGACATGATCTTAAACTCAAAAGAGTAGAATTAATAGTAACAATTATTTAATTAATGATAATATAAAAATAAATTATGTCCTGTGATATAAAAATTTCCTTTACATATAAATAGAGCAAAAATCATTATATTCAAAATTCAATTACTTTTAAAATAAATTTGACTTATGAATTGTCTTGTACATTTAACTAAAACAGATTGCATGCCCTAACCACATGCTTTATAGGGGACCATTAAGAGAGCATGAGAAGATCCAAAAAGTAATAGAAATGAGAGGGGTTAAACCATTTACTAAAATAATGTAAAATCTTAGTTATGATCACTTGGTTAACTATTAACTACTATATATAATTTAAATAGATTAAAAGCACTTAGAAACCCATTAAATATAACGTGAGTGTGCATGGTGGTTTACAGTAGTTAACTTTCTTTTATAAAGAACATCTTTCATTTCTTGGGCACCACAATGGTCCCTCACTTTAATCTTTGTTGTAAGTTGTAACACTAAGGATACTAATCTTGGGGTTAGTGTGTGTATAAACACACATATGTATGTCATGTATCATATATCATATATGGTCGTATGGATTGACATTAATGTTTGTTTTTTGAGGAACATATATTTAACTAATCTATTCTAATGTTCAAGTGAAGGACTAGTAGTATGAGATGCACGAGTACTCGAATAGTTGCCCACAAAAGAGGTAACTATCTTAGCCAAAAATAGGAGACAATCGTACCCATAAAAGAATTATCAAAATTATCTATTTATCAGATAAATTTTCAACTAATTATATAATGTATTATAAATTATACTCCATCCGTTTCAAAATAATTGTCCTGTTAAACTTTTCAAGGTCAATTTATAAAGTTTTAACTTTCAATATTTGTTGGTGTATGCTATAGAATATTTGATGAAATTTATATAAATATATAAAGTCAAAGTTGAAGAAAAAAAGACTTAAAAAGTCAAAATTGGACAATTATTTTGAGACGGATGGAGTAATTTGTATGTGTAATATATATATATATATATATATATATATATATATATATATATATATATATATATATATATATATATATATATATATATATATATATATATATATATATATATATATATATATGGAGAAGATCCAGTGAGAACTTTTTTAGTGTGAGAACTCTAGGAATTCCAAATACACTCCAAATATACTGAAATTCGAGCAAAAAAAGTGGCGGGCTAGCAAAAAAAGGAAATTCGAGCAAAAATCAAAAACACGGACGAACAAAAATTCATAGTCGAGTAAAAAAAAAATTTGTTCGAATTACAAAAATGTAGAACACATTTTTGTTCGAATATCAATATTTTAGTTTGACTACCGCTGTGTTCTACATTTTTTTGTTCGATTATCAAAAATATGGAACACATTTTTGTTCGAATATCATAATTTTTGTTCGACTTTCGTTTTTTTGTTCCCTCGCTTTTTTTTGTTCGACTTTGTTGTTTTTTGCTCGAACTCCCCTTTTTTTGCTCGCCCGCCACTTTTTTTGCTCGAATTTCCCTTTTTTTGCTCGAATTTCAGTGTATTTTTGAGTTCTCAGGGTTCTCACACCAAAGAAGTTTTCATTTGATCCCTCTACTATATATATATATATATATATATATATATATATATATATATATATATATATATATATATATATATATATATATATATATATATATATATATATATATATATATATACATATATTAGTTTTTATAGGCACGTCCGTTGGACGAAAGTTCTAAGAATTAAATTTGCAACTGTTGAATATATAACAAAAGCACAAGTACATAATATGTTGAAATCGATTAAAATTTTATGATTGCGTCCGGTTGAACGGAAATTCTAAGATTATGATTTCGCAACTGTTGAATATATAAGAAAAGCATAAGTGCATATTATTTTCATGTTCATTGCAATTTTATTAGTCCGTCCGTTGAACGGAAATTCTAAGAATATAATTTCACAATTGTTGAATATATAACAAAAGCAAATGTACCTACTATGTTGAATTTCGTTACGGTTTAAGATTTTAAAATTATTATAATGCCCTTGAATATTAGCATTACCTACCACCAAATTCATTACCTCATAACCTACACATCCAATTAAAACGAAAGTCGTACAATTAATAAACACGACTGGATAATTAACGTTATACTACAATTTGTTATCTTGATAAAAGGATTGATTTTCAAAATATAAAATTAATTAATTTACTTTCTATGATTATTACGAGTATAATCTTTATATATGTATACATATAAGATAACTTATTAAATAGATATATACAGAATAAAATATAAATTTTGATTGAATAAATATAACAATGGTTCTTTCTAAAATATTAATTTTTTAATGAGAATTTGACACGTGAGAGGAATAAATGAGGAGTTAACAAATGAAATTGTTAATGAGAAGATAACACGTCATCCACATCCTTAATATAATGTGTGTGTGTGTGTGTGTGTATATATATATATATATATATATATATATATATATATATATATAAAATCAAGAGGGAAATAGATTTTAAGAGGTAAAGGAAGAAGTCATTTTTTTTCACAAACATTAAGATCAGGTAAAAATATGAGCATATAAAAAAGACACTTTACTTGTGATTAATTTTATTATTTTGACCGAAAAACATTGTTTAGTGTTTAGAAAATTAGGGTTAGGAGATAGGGTTTAGAAATTAGGGTTTAGGTTTTAAATTGAGTTTTTAACACTGATGGTTTAGAGTTTATGGTTTAGGATTTTGAGTTTTAGGTTTAGTCCTTAACAAACACAAAATTGTTCCAATTCACCTTTTTTGTTCGAATTCAGTTTTTCTAAATTTAGCTCGATTTAGAGTTTAGGGTTTAATGTTTTGAGTTTAGACCCCTAAACTTAAAACCCTAAACCCTAGACTCCAAACCGTTCGTGTTAACGCTGAATCTACCTAAACTCTAAACCATTTTACCAAAAAAAACCTAAACCCTATACTCTAAATCGGGCTAAATTTTTAAAAAATAAACTGAACTGGAACAAAAAGGTGAATTAGAACAATTTTGTGTTGTAGAACGAAAATGGTTCCAACATAGCCCAAATTGTGGGCCCTACCCCCTTTTTGTGAAAACGTGAGTTCTCATGATTTTCTTGCCTAAAAAAGTTTTCACTGATTTTCTATATGTATATATATAGTGTAAAGATCAATGGAGAACTTTTGATTGGAGAGAATCCATCGAACTATGTATATATATTTACACCGTATTACGGTACAAAATATACATCAACTCTTATTATATATATATATATATATCACCACAAGTGTCTACATTTCCATTTTGGGATGTCCCATTTCAAGTGTCTACTTTGTATTTCAATCAATGAGGAGGGGTTATTCTGGAGAGAGAAAATTTCTGATTGGTGGAGAATGGAGTTAGTGGAATTTTCTAAAACTGTGTGCAAAAAGTAAGTGGACACTTGTAATGGGACGGAGGTAGTATCAAATAAAGAAGTTCCAAGCCTAAGCTCGGGTGATAGGTGTTTGCATCGAAATGGCCGGTTAGGTTAGGTTTTATTATTACAAACATCACATCACCCGAAACTAATTTTTTTCTTTTTTAAATCTGATTTACAATTACCACCCTCCATTTTTGTTTGGCATCTTTTAGTCCGTGATAAATTTTCCATTTAAATCCCTCGTTATCTTTTGATCGATTTTAGCCCTCCATATTTTTCTATTATTTTTTTTAACAATCTTCAACAATTTTTTAACATTCTTCAACAATTTTTTAACAACTTATTTTGACAACTTTTTAAAAAAAAATTATTTTAAAAGCTATTCAACTTTTTTTTTACGTTTTTATAACATTTTTTTATTTCTTTACTCAGATTAACCATAAATATAAATAGTTAGTATATAATCGAAAGGAAAAAACTTCAACTTTTTTTACAATTTTTTTAATCATTCCTATTTTTTATTTCTTTACCCACGTTATATCACATATATAAATTGTTAATAATAATAAATATTAAAAAATATGAAAAGGAAGCTACATTTTTTACCAATTGTAATAGGTGCGAAATATTGTTTCTTAGGTTATGTTAAGTACATTAAATTTAAAATATTTTTATTAAAATAATTTTTTTCCCGTAAACAGCTGATAGGTGGCCTCTGCAATGCGCGGCTAACCCCAGAACTTGCTACTTCAATTCTGATTACATTATGTAAGCACAATAGGATTGGATAATATTTTTAACAAAATTGAAGGTATGTAATGTGCTAAATCACTGTATATAATTAACTCAAGCAAATACCAAATTTAACTAGCACATAACTATAGGCAATTGTACCTAATCATGCAATAGTATGGAAATGATAAATCCAGGTTTTGTTCCTAGGGATGAAACTAGTAATTAATCCTAATGATCAATAACATGCAGATTCTAATTTAGCAGAAAGCAGTAAATCAGAGGGTTTATCGTTTAATGACCAAAATGTCAAAGTAATGATTCAACTAAAAATACTTCAAAATAAAAGCAAACGAATAATCCAGTATGAATAATCAGATTCAAACGAATATGTTTACTTAGGCACTCTTCCCTTAATATGTTGGCAATTAAGGAAAATATACATAATTTTATATATCATGTGTGTGATCAGCAATCTACTCATGTATTCCATACGCAACTACAATAAGAAGCATGCAAACGTGTCACTCGATCTTATGCTAGTCGATGTAACAGACAATCTATACACTTTAAATTGGCTTTACAACTAAAATATTAACCTAGAACATGGCGTTGTATGGTCGTAGACACCAATAATTGCTCAAACTGGTTGTCATAACAATTCACATTTGCTAGTTTATCCAAGGATGTGTTACTTGACCTTAATTGAAAATTGGCCGTGACTGACGAGTTTAATCTTTAATTGATAATAATACATGGTTTTTAGTTTCACAGAATACTGATATGCATATTATTCGTTTAATGTAGGTGTTTAAACATAAAATGAAATATGACGGTTCTTTTGAGCGATATAAGGCTCGTTTGGTTGGTGATGGCAGGTCACAACTGGTTGGAGTGGATTGCTATGAGACTTTCAGCCTAGTCTTTAAACTGACTACTATCCGCACTGCTCTCAACTTGACACTATCAAAGTCTTGGTCGGTTCATCAACTTGACGTCACCTACTTCATTACCCCCAACCCTTTCTCGTATCTCTATTGAAACAGAATGGTTTCATGTTCTTTCATCAATTAGTTATTCCTTTTCGTTCGTATCTCTTTCTCCAATTTTAGTCTCGATTAGTTCAAAAGATTGAATGGCCAATTCTACTCCGGAACCTCGATTCGATTTTTTTCCAAGAATGTTGAGCCGGGTATGTAAGCCATGTATCTGGGAGGAACTTGAAGGGCTTTTAGGGGATGGATGCAGACCCATCGGGCAGGGATAATCATTCCGGTCCTGGGAGAGGTGGCGACCATTCTCAAGAACCAAAAAGACTGAGCTGAGGGGAAGCCCTATGACTCACTGAAACAATAGCTATTTCACACAATTCTTCTGCTCATGCCTTTTCCTCTTTACTTTCTATATTGCCATATGCAGATGGAGATGGACTACTTTGGATCGACAAAATTCTAAAACTACGTAACCAACTGCTTTCATACCGTACAAACAATATCCAGAGCAAGGACCCCAACAGTTTGGAAGATATTTTAAGAAAAGGTTTTAGGACCAGCCTATCATTTGGAATTGATCTAGCTTCTTAGCTTATCTTATGTGGTTTGGGCATCCAAACCACGTATGTATTCTCAAATAATTATTATTTGGCCTCGAACAAGCTCCACGTGCATGGTACCAATGCTTTACGACGTTCTTCGCTAATCTTGGATTTGTTAATAGTATCTTTAGCAAAAGTTCGGCTATGACATATCTTCTCTTATATGACGATGGTATTATACTCACTACTTCTAATGATTCTTTACGAGACTCTATTATTATTCTTTTGGCTAGCAAGTTTGCCATGAAGGTTTTTGGTCCTTTAAGTAATTTTTTGGGCATCGTGATTAAACGACTTCCGAATAGTTTATTCTTACAGCAAATGACATATGCCAATGACGTCACCAAAACGGCTAGTGATATCGGCTAAAAAGTCACGTTTTTAGCCCCGGTATGTGTCCATTTATGATAAAGTAACTCTATCATCACAATAAACATTTATTTGCTTTATTTGTTTCAAGAATCACTAAAAATGGATTAAAAAATGAATAAAAACGAGCAAAATCGGCTATGACGATTCATTCGGGTTCAAATTATTTATTTCATAATTTTTGGAAAATTTGATTTAGTTGAACTTATATTGTATGATATTTGATTATGAACGCGTGGGCACAAGAATCGCTTAAAGGACGAGAAACGAAGAAGTTAGAGCGAAAACGGTGAAAACGAAGTTACTATCAAGCCACCCGGATTTCCCGTTTACCCGACCAGTGTACCCGGCTTTCTCGTTTACCCGAACCATGTACCCGAGCTACCATTCAAGGCACACGGGCTTCCCATTCAAGCCACACGGGCTTCCATGTCAGAGCCACACAACCCCTTCTCACGGCTTGCCACTCCACACGGGTGTCTCCCTCGGGCCGGTACACGGTTTGTCCATTTACCCGGCCAACGTACCCGGGCTGCTCATTTACCCGACCTGTTTACCAGTTCACCCAAATCGGAACTTTTGGCTATAGAAAGGGATGCTTGCTTCTCATTCCAAGACATCAATCCAACCAATTCACTTCCAATCAACTCTAAATTTTCACACTTTTAATCTGTCTCTAGAGTCCTTCTTTAGTTTCTCTCTCTACTTTCTCTCTCTATATTAGACAGAGAAAAGTATGAGATTTATGTAATAGTTCTAGGTAGAAGCTAGTTTAGCAATGTAATGTTTTGGATATTTTGAAGAAATACAAATATTATTCTACACACAATATTTATCAGCAATATCTATCCGTTCTTTTATTAATTTGTCATAATGTTCTTGTTTGATGTTTATGATTTATTAATATAGGAAATGTTTATCGCCATGACGTGTAAGTAATTACTTGATTGTTTGTCATGATTTGATAATGCTAGTTAGGGATGATTATCGTTTCGTATTCGCTTTCTGTCTATGATTCCACCAATAAACGTGATTAAAACCTTTTTATAAAGTCGAAAATTATAAAGGTAATTAGTTATCTGTGTTTATACATTGGTCATAGTATGAACCCATCGAAAATACTATAAAGTACATGGGGAATTACCGTCGGACCAGATCAAGACATTGGTTAAGAGTATAACACTCGCAAAAATACTATTACAACAGTAGAATACAATGTTGATGTACTATAGGACCACTTGGGCATAGTTAAGGTTAGAAACGATTGAACCACTATAAGTGTAGTAAATTATGGAAACTGTATATGAGAATTACATTCTAGGAAACATTGCGAGTAAATTACATGGTGAATAACTAAGGGATTTATTGGGTAGATTTAAGTAAGGGCTAGCTGGTTTAAATCATAAATGGAAGTTTAACACAATACAATACAAACTTGGTATATAAATCTTTAAGGATGACGAAGAACCATCAGAGGTTCTAGTTTGTCTAAACAACTTTAGATTTTACCAAACCATTAATAGGAAGTAATTCGAAACATAGTCATAACCACTCACTTGGGTGATATGCTATGGTGTTAAGAAAGGTTGGATATTATATGTATATTATTATGTACTTTATTCGTGCATCCAAGGTATGCATTGCATTCAAGATGGCCACTTATATCCTTTACTGGATAAGCGTCGGGAGTTGAGCATAGTCCATCTGATCAAAATCACGATAATCTAGTTCCTCGTGACATGCTAATCGAGAAATCAATTAGAAGGATTCTAGTGTTTACACCAAGGTATATCTATCCAATGAGTGTCTCGAAATCATCACGTCACTTTGTTATCTTAAATCATGGTGAATCATGTCTTCTCTGTCCTTAGCTGTTGCATGCTAGCTTGCTTATTTTAATTTTATTACCTTAATATTTTAAATATAATTATATAACAAATCAACCCAACTAAAGCCTTTACACAATTTGATATTCCGGATAAAGTGGTGTCTAGAATAAACCGGTTGGACTTGATTACTGAATTTTCCGAATAGTCGCTAAATTATTGTGACCAAAAAAATCATGCCTCTCCACAAAAGGTGTACCTGACCACTTGTCTTGGATACTAAATTGTGTACAAACCCCCATCTTAATCATTAAATTATCTGAATAAGCTCCGTTTGAAATTTGACTGTTCAAGGAACGACCCTATGTCATATTTTCCCTTGCCAACCCATAAGAAGGAAGAATAGATTTAGGCCCCACATATAAATTAATCAACTAGCACCCTCTTGAGACTCGCTCTGTCGACCTCGTTACACGACAAACGTAACCGCCTTTTTGAGCGATATCATCTTGTATGTATTATTTTAACGCCTAGATTCGAGTAAAATTTTTTTTTTTTTTTTTTTTTTTGAAAAGTTAAGTTACTGCCTGGACAAGGCTTATGCCGCGGCGCGGCGAGCCTTGTCGCGGCGCGGTACAACACGGGAAAACTTATGTTTCTTAACTCAGCTTCTGTTATCAACCTTAGTGCATTGCCGCGGCGCGGAGCCCCTGGCCGCGGCGCGACATAACACGGGTCCAGGACCCTACCTGCAACATTTTACTAACACCAAATTTTTACACATTTTCTCATTTTCAAACACAAGCAAAACTGCATAAATCGTACACAAACTTAAGAAATCCGTTTCAAATACCACTAAACATTCACAAACATCTTTTAAACATCAAAACATATTTTCATGATCTAAACCATACTTTTGTCCCAAAACTTGACATATAACAAACATGACACATTCAAAATACTAGGCGTTGATAAGCGGTAACCGTAGAGCGTGTTTACAAATAGGGACTTGCAATACCACTTACACCAATGCCAATACTCCTCCAGCTCTTCACACGGGTTCCTTACCTTCTCGATGAACCTTAGCACCTAAAACATAAAACATCATGGGGGTAAGCTTTTACACTTAGTGAGTTATAGGAAAGCAACAAACATAAAACATAAACATAAATCATTTGGGCATAATCGAAACACTTATCCTTCAACCCTTAGGTTGCTTGCATACTTTCGGATCCGATCATTCATACCATAGACATGACTTACTAGGCCGAACCTAGTAATCATGTCTAAGCTAACCATAGACATACTAAATATGCCTAAGCTATCATCATCTCATACATAGACACCCGAAGTGTCTAAGCTAACATGAACCATAGGCAAGATTACTAGCAATGTAATAACCTTGCCTAAGCTAAGCATCATCCATAGACACAACTATTGAGCTAACCCAATAGTTCTATCTAAGCTACGTAACTAGTGCACTTAGTCGTTACTCTCTTGCACGGATGCAATCCGAGAACACTAAGCCACTCTTGACCCGCCCATATTACCCCCTACAAACTCACCTTGCTTAATTGAATTTCCTTGGTCACTTGTAACTTCTTTTCCTTGATTAGCACCTATACATGAGCTAATCTCATTAATCACATAACTAAATCAAAATCACAACTTTCTTGAATCATTACGTCATTCATACTTACACTTACACTTTACTCCCTAATCACAACATACATTCATTCATACTTTCTAACTTTGAACTCATCTTTTCTAAAACAAGCATGTTACCAATCAAACATCACATTTTAATCATGTACATTACTAACTCATCACTTTTAGCTTTATCATGCAACTTTTCCTTTAATTCTTTCATTAAACATCAAATGTGCATAATAATTCAATTTCATTACTAACACCATTAACTTATCAAATTATCAATTTCTATAACTTATAACTATAACAAAAGTTCATACATGAGCATCCTTCATCAAAATTTCTAGCTAGAACACAAAATCATCTCATTGAGGCATTTTAACAAACACTTGGTGTGCATGACTAGAAATCTAACTAGAACATCATCATTCTCACCATAATCATGCCATAAATCTATAATGCAAGTTCATACATGTAATTACTTCCAAAATCAACAACAAATCCATACTAACTCATCCAAATGTGCACAATTTAACATATAGCAACTTTCTTAAGCATAATCTCATCATTAGCATACAATGCAAGCAATAATTAGACACAAAATCCATACCTTGTCTTTTAGAGTTTTAAGAACCCTAATTGTGCACAATGAAGATGAAATTGGAAGATTAGAGCTTGCTAAAGTGATTAGGGTGTGTTAGATTTCACAAATTCAAGCTTGCATGAGTTAAATTTCAACAAATGATGGATCCTCCTTCTTCCCTTGCAAATGTCGACATACACAACCCAGGAGCACTCTCTGTATTTTATTTTTTGTGAATAATAATCAATTTCCAGCATTTCTAATTTCTTTTATTAAAACAACTATGGCATAATTGCAATTTCTACCCTCCCCATGTAAACTATAGTTAAGGAGGTCCTAAATCATAACCTTGCATCTTTAGTCCCTTGAAACTTAACTAACAACATTAACTTTCGTCCATTTAACATAAAATATCCTTTACCATTAATTTCTTAGCAATAAAATTTTACATAAAATAATACCTTAAATATTTGGGGTGTTACAACTCTCCCCCTCTTGGATCGTTCGCGTCCTCGCGAACCATTCTTGATGCAACGCCGGATAATATTTCATGAGCCATTCTTCGGGTTCCCATGTACATTCGGAGCCTTTTCTAAATTGCCATAACACCTTCAACAATATAACCGACTTATTTCTCAAGTGCTTAACCTTTTGATCCAAAATCTTTATCGGCTTCTCCGCATATCTTAACTTATTATCGACCTCAATTTCATTCAAAGGAACATAGGTTGAATCATCCGCCAAACACTTTCTCAATTGTGACACGTGAAACGTGTCATGTATATTACTTAATTCATCGGGTAAAGCCAAACGGTAGGCTACCTTCCCCACTTTTGCCACTATCTCAAATGGTCCCACAAACCTTGGACCCAATTTCCCCCTCTTTCTAAAACGAATGATGCCTTTCCATGGAGAAACTTTTAGCATCACTTTATCACCTACTTGAAATTCTATCGGTTTTCTCCTTTTATCTACATAAGACTTTTGTCGATCTTGTGCCGCCTTTATTCTTTCACGAATTTGGTCAATCATCTCGGTGGTTTGTTGTACTATTTCCGTGCTTCCTAATTCCCGTTGACCTACTTCGCCCCAACAAATCGGGGTTCTACACCTCCTTCCATACAACATCTCATATGGTGCCATTCCAATTGTAGAGTGATAACTATTGTTGTATGAAAATTCAACCAAAGGTAAGTGAGTATCCCAACTACCACCAAAATCGATAACACATGCTCTTAACATATCCTCGAGAGTTTGTATAGTCCGCTCACTTTGACCATCCGTTTGCGGGTGAAACGCGGTACTTACATGTAACTTAGTACCCATTTCCTCTTGAAACTTTCTCCAATATCGCGATGTAAATCGGGTGTCTCGATCCGAAACAATAGAAACCGGCACTCCATGCCTTGCAACAACTTCTTTCATATATAACTTTGACATTGCTTCCGACGACGAAGCTTCTCTTATTGCCAAAAATAATGCACTCTTAGTCAATCTATCAACAATAACCCAAATTGCATCGTGTTGTCTAGGGGTCTTAGGCAACTTAGTCACTAAATCCATCGTAATATGCTCCCATTTCCAAACCGGTACCTCTAAAGGTTGCATCTTACCGTAAGGCATTTGATGATCGGCCTTCACTTGAAGACAAGTAAGACACTTGTGCACATACTTAACTATATCCCTCTTCATTCCCGGCCACCAATAGTCTTTCCTTAAATCTCTATACATTTTCGTAGCACCGGGGTGAATCGAATACTTAGACTTGTGAGCTAAGTCAAGGAGCTCACTTCTAACACCACTTTGCAAAGGTACCCAAATTCTCCCATATCTAAGCCTTAAACCACGAGAATCCACTATAAAATCATTAACTTGCCCCTTGATCCTTTCCTTTCTCACGTTCTCGGGCGATAATGCTTCACCTTGTGCATCACGAATATCATCAAATATTTGAGGTGCTATTACCATAGTCAAACTTGTTATCTTAATCGGTTGATGACTCGACTTTCTACTAAGAGCATCCGCCACCACGTTCGCTTTTCCGGGGTGATATAAAATCTCACAATCATAATCTTTCACCAAATCGAGACCTCTTCTTTGCCTATCATTCAAATCCCTTTGATCAAATAAATACTTTAAGTTCTTATGATCGGTATAAATGGAAAACTTAACACCGTAAAGATAATGACGCCAAATCTTTAAAGCAAAAACTACGGCCGTCAATTCTAAATCATGTGTAGGATAGCGTTTCTCGTGTTCCTTCAATTGTCGGGAAGCATAAGCTATGACCTTTCCATTTTGCATCAATACACACCCTAGGCCTTTCTTAGAAGCATCACAATAAACCGTCATGTTTTCATTCCCTTCCGGTAAAACCAATATAGGAGCTTGAACAAGTTTCTCTTTAAGGAGTTGAAACGCTTGTTCTTGCTTTTCTTCCCATCTCCATGGCACACTTTTACGAGTCAACTTGGTGAGTGGGGTGGCTATTCTTGAGAAATCTTGTATAAACCGTCGATAATACCCCGCTAAGCCTAGAAAACTCCTAACCTCGGTAGGATTCGTAGGTGGTTCCCATCTCATAATTGCCTCTATTTTAACCGGATCAACACAAATACCCTTCTTGTTAATGACATGACCCAAAAATTGAACTTCACGAAGCCAAAACTCGCACTTAGAGAACTTAGCAAACAATCTTTCTCTTCTTAAAGTCTCTAATACTTGTCTTAGATGTACCGCATGCTCCTCTTCACTCCTTGAATATACCAAAATATCATCAATAAATACAATTACGAACCTATCAAGCATCGGTCGACAAACTCTATTCATCAAATCCATAAACGCGGCCGGTGCATTCGTTAACCCAAACGGCATAACCACAAACTCATAATGACCATACCTCGTTCGAAAAGCCGTTTTAGGGACGTCTTCTTCCCTCACTTTCAATTGATGGTAACCCGACCTCAAATCTATCTTTGAAAAGAAACTTGCACCTTGCAATTGATCAAACAAATCGTCTATCCTCGGCAACGGATACTTATTCTTAATAGTGACCTTGTTCAATTCTCGATAATCAATGCACATTCTCATAGTTCCATCTTTCTTTTTCACAAATAAAATCGGAGCTCCCCAAGGTGAGCTACTAGGACGTATAAAACCTTTATCTATCAAATCTTGCAATTGAGTCATCATTTCTCTCATTTCCGACGGGGCTAATCGATATGGAGCTTTGGCAATTGGCATGGCCCCGGGTATCAAATCTATTCTAAACTCTACCTCACGCTCGGGAGGTACACCGGGCAATTCACTTGGAAACACGTCCGGAAACTCGTTAACAATTGGTACATCATCTAATTCAACAACCTTTTTCGAATTATCAACAACATGCGCCAAAAACGCACAACACCCATGAGATAAAAATCTTTTAGCTTTAGCATACGTGCATATAGGTATAGCACGCCTAGCTCGTTCCCCATAAATCCATATAACCTTTCCACTAGGTGATTGAACTAACACAATTTTCTTACGACAT
Source organism: Rutidosis leptorrhynchoides (assembly GCF_046630445.1). Classification (NCBI taxonomy): domain Eukaryota; kingdom Viridiplantae; phylum Streptophyta; class Magnoliopsida; order Asterales; family Asteraceae; genus Rutidosis; species Rutidosis leptorrhynchoides. Next base: position 596,262,889 of record NC_092333.1, on the reverse strand, counting down.
AAAATTATCCCTTCATTGTCCTCTAGCCAATCCATACCCACAATTACTTGAAATTCCCCCATATGCATGGGTATTAAATCAATGACAAACTTTTCATCATCCAAAATAATTTCACACCCTTTAATGATACTATACACCATCACAGTCTTATTATCCGCTATTTCAACCTCTAGTGGGTGTTCTAACATACTAGGGGTCATATTAAAATGTTTACAAAAAGAATATGATACAAACGACCGCGTAGCACCGGAATCAAACAAAACATGCGCAGGTAAAGAGTTTACAATAAAGGTACCTGACACTACATTTTGGGACTCCTTCGCTTCGAGTGCGGTAATCTGATGAGCTCGGGCCCTTGGTCGGCTATCACTAGTCTTCGGTTCCGTCTTAACCTCTTTCTTAACACTACCACTAGCTAAATCCTTCTTGTATTCCGGACATTCGGCTTGAAAGTGACCTTTCTCAAAACAATAGTAACATTGCTTACCTTTCTTAGGGCATTCGGCGGCCCTATGTCCCGGCTTACCGCAAGAGTAACAATCGGTGGTACCCGCTTTACATTCGCCCGTATGATTCTTACCACACCTAGTACACAACTTGGCTTCTTTCCCACCACTTTTACCCGACACAAAACCCCCTTTTGACTTGTGCGGGGATTCGAAACCAAACTTACCCTTTTTCGGACTAACATTTTGCATTACCTTGGAGTCTTGATCTAATTTTCGCTTAAACGCCGCCTTCTTCCTAAGTTCGTGTTCTCTAACAAGTGCTCTATTCATCATTTCGGCCAAAGTCTTATACGTGCTCTTGTCGATAAACTCACTTATCTCGGGATTCAACTTCTCATGATAATGATCCATCATCAACTTGGGACTCGACACAAAGTCCGGACAAAATCGAGACTTATCATTGAACTCGGCATTAAACTCGGTCACCGACTTACTTCCATGCTCTATATTCATAAACTCGGATTTCAACCTACTAACCTCGGCGGGTGGAGCAAATTGATTCATAAACATTTCACGGAACTTGTCCCATGAGAAACTTGTAGCCACGTCTCGCCCATGAGACTTAACTATAAAATTCCACCACTCATAACCACTACCCTTCATTTGATGTGCCGCGTAAATTACCTTTAAATGTTCGGGGCATTCACATAACATAAAAGTTTCTTCAATTTCGTCTATCCACCTTTGACTAACGATTGGGTCAACCTTACCATGAAACTCGGGGGGATGGCAATTTGCAAAGTTCTTGTATTCAAAACGATCATCCTTCTTCTTTGGGGCTTCTACCTCTTCTTGTCTTACCCCACTACCGCCTTCACCTCTTAAGGTAGGGTTATTAGCAATAAGAGTCTTTAACTTCTCATCTAATTGATCATTGATCAATGTCTTGATCTTTTCTAACAAGGTTGGGGTATAACGTATCAAGGCTTGCCCTATTTGCCCCGAAATGTCATTTGGCATGTTAACTTCTTCCGATTCGTTTTGAGAGTCTTCTATAGACTCCGCGGATGGGGTGCGGATGTACTCATCATCCTCATCTTGACCTCCGTTTGGTGATACAATAGCCATTTCTAAAAAAAATTACATTCAACCCATTAGTTCAAATACCGGTAACACCATTATTCATCAAAACCAAACAATCCGAAAGAATTCCTAACTCGATTCACCATGACCATAGTAGACGTCCATGTGTACTAGAATGAAGTAATAGCAATGGCCTGTTGTTATTACACCATTTCATTACACATCTAGTCTACCACGACATCATGGCTAGCGAGTATCAAACTCCTTACATAAACCAATTCGTAATCTTATTCATTATTCTATGGGTCTTGTCAATGACTCTACCCTATGGAGCATGGCACAACTATACGACTTTAACACTTATGCAAGTCCTAAACCGCTTATCCTTTCGCAACAATGGTTTAAGCCTAGATAATCCCTATCGTGGGTTATCCAAGTCCCTTAAACCACAGCTCTGATACCAACTTTTAACGCCTAGATTCGAGTAAAATTTTTTTTTTTTTTTTTTTTTTTTTTGAAAAGTTAAGTTACTGCCTGGACAAGGCTTATGCCGCGGCGCGGCGAGCCTTGTCGCGGTGCGGTACAACACGGGAAAACTTATGTTTCTTAACTCAGCTTCTGTTATCAACCTTAGTGCATTGCCGCGGCGCGGAGCCCCTGGCCGCGGCGCGACATAACACGGGTCCAGGACCCTACCTGCAACATTTTACTAACACCAAATTTTTACACATTTTCTCATTTTCAAACACAAGCAAAACTGCATAAATCGTACACAAACTTAAGAAATCCGTTTCAAATACCACTAAACATTCACAAACATCTTTTAAACATCAAAACATATTTTCATGATCTAAACCATACTTTTGTCCCAAAACTTGACATATAACAAACATGACACATTCAAAATACTAGGCGTTGATAAGCGGTAACCGTAGAGCGTGTTTACAAATAGGGACTTGCAATACCACTTACACCAATGCCAATACTCCTCCAGCTCTTCACACGGGTTCCTTACCTTCTCGATGAACCTTAGCACCTAAAACATAAAACATCATGGGGGTAAGCTTTTACACTTAGTGAGTTATAGGAAAGCAACAAACATAAAACATAAACATAAATCATTTGGGCATAATCGAAACACTTATCCTTCAACCCTTAGGTTGCTTGCATACTTTCGGATCCGATCATTCATACCATAGACATGACTTACTAGGCCGAACCTAGTAATCATGTCTAAGCTAACCATAGACATACTAAATATGCCTAAGCTATCATCATCTCATACATAGACACCCGAAGTGTCTAAGCTAACATGAACCATAGGCAAGATTACTAGCAATGTAATAACCTTGCCTAAGCTAAGCATCATCCATAGACACAACTATTGAGCTAACCCAATAGTTCTATCTAAGCTACGTAACTAGTGCACTTAGTCGTTACTCTCTTGCACGGATGCAATCCGAGAACACTAAGCCACTCTTGACCCGCCCATATTACCCCCTACAAACTCACCTTGCTTAATTGAATTTCCTTGGTCACTTGTAACTTCTTTTCCTTGATTAGCACCTATACATGAGCTAATCTCATTAATCACATAACTAAATCAAAATCACAACTTTCTTGAATCATTACGTCATTCATACTTACACTTACACTTTACTCCCTAATCACAACATACATTCATTCATACTTTCTAACTTTGAACTCATCTTTTCTAAAACAAGCATGTTACCAATCAAACATCACATTTTAATCATGTACATTACTAACTCATCACTTTTAGCTTTATCATGCAACTTTTCCTTTAATTCTTTCATTAAACATCAAATGTGCATAATAATTCAATTTCATTACTAACACCATTAACTTATCAAATTATCAATTTCTATAACTTATAACTATAACAAAAGTTCATACATGAGCATCCTTCATCAAAATTTCTAGCTAGAACACAAAATCATCTCATTGAGGCATTTTAACAAACACTTGGTGTGCATGACTAGAAATCTAACTAGAACATCATCATTCTCACCATAATCATGCCATAAATCTATAATGCAAGTTCATACATGTAATTACTTCCAAAATCAACAACAAATCCATACTAACTCATCCAAATGTGCACAATTTAACAAATAGCAACTTTCTTAAGCATAATCTCATCATTAGCATACAATGCAAGCAATAATTAGACACAAAATCCATACCTTGTCTTTTAGAGTTTTAAGAACCCTAATTGTGCACAATGAAGATGAAATTGGAAGATTAGAGCTTGCTAAAGTGATTAGGGTGTGTTAGATTTCACAAATTCAAGCTTGCATGAGTTAAATTTCAACAAATGATGGATCCTCCTTCTTCCCTTGCAAATGTCGACATACACAACCCAGGAGCACTCTCTGTATTTTATTTTTTGTGAATAATAATCAATTTCCAGCATTTCTAATTTCTTTTATTAAAACAACTATGGCATAATTGCAATTTCTACCCTCCCCATGTAAACTATAGTTAAGGAGGTCCTAAATCATAACCTTGCATCTTTAGTCCCTTGAAACTTAACTAACAACATTAACTTTCGTCCATTTAACATAAAATATCCTTTACCATTAATTTCTTAGCAATAAAATTTTACATAAAATAATACCTTAAATATTTGGGGTGTTACAACTATTGTGATCCGGTTCATACATATGTGGATACTTATACCAACCTAAGTGGTGTCGCAGGTCCGCTGACTTTTTGATCCTACAAAATATTTCAAATTGGCCGGAGTATTACAATATTTGACTTTTAGCCATCCTGATATCTCTTATGCCGTTCTGCAGATTTGGCTACACAGGAATGATCACCGGGAACCTCACTTATATGTGTAACATCGTATTGTTCATTACCTGCAAGGCACGTTGGATTATGGTTTGCATTTATACTAGTCGCCTAGCCGACATTTGGTTGCCTACACCGATGCAGATTGGGCATGTTGCTCAGACACTTAATGATCTACATCTGGTTATTGTGTTTATCTTGGGGATAATCATATCTATTGGTCTTCAAAGAGACAACCTATTTTGTCTCGCTTGAGTGTCGAAGCCGAGTATCGCGGTGTAGCTAATGTTCTATCTGATTCCCGTTGGGTTTAGAATCTTCTGCTTGAATTGCATTTTCCTCTTCCTAAGTGTACACTGGTGTTTTGTGATAACGTCTCGACTATCTTTCTTCCGAGTAATCCTACTCATCATCAATGGACAGAACATATTGAGATGGATATTCACTTTGTTAGAGAGGGAAAGTTGCACGTGGTGGAGTTCGGGTCCTCCATGTTCCTTCTCGATTTAAATTGCTGATATCTTTACGAAGGGCTTGCGACGTATTTTGTTTGTTGATTTCCAAGACAGTTTCAGTGACCGACCTTCTCCCGCTGCGACTTCCGGGGTGTATTAGATTAGTATTAGACTCGGACTCTTATTAGAGTTATTCGACATATGATTTCCATGTTAAATGTGATCCTATTATTGTATAGATTAAACTACATTGGAAACATATCCTACTTATGATATGATTGCTATTGTATATATATACATGCTTAACAGAATGGCAGGGATCATCCAATCTTATATTATTTCAGTCCTTTTACTTCTCAACTACAACACTATAATATAACAAAATGTCCAAAACGCCCTCACAATACCGTTCAAGAACTAGTGACCACTCATCATGCTCTAATGATCGACTATGGAAGTTATATTATTTTCTCAAAAGACACAACCAAAAAATAGTTTAAACAGTTCACAATCTTATTTTTTATTCTGAATGGCAGTATCGACATCACTCACTGGAGACTTAACCACCTTCGTAATCATATGCCACCCACACAAATGTTAGGAGGAAACTCCTCTGATACCATCGCGCAATGCGTACCTGGTGTGCTTTGGATTAAATCGAGTGGCTTACGGCATGCACCTTGTCACCACAACAGAATCCCAGAGAAAACTACACCGTGAGATTCAAACCCGCGCCGATTATTTCACGGACGTGGACCCGTCTTAACACAAGGTTTCCATACCGTTCGGGCAATGCCTACTTAGTAACAGTTTACGATCTTATGTCAAAACTACTTAACACGAACGACTAGATCACCGATTCTCTTACAATTTTTTCCCTGTTTTCGAAAGGCGCTACTAAAAGATAAATTTAAATATAAAAAATAATTGAAAAAAGAAAAAAATGGAGTACCAACAACGAAATATAGAACCAAATAAATAATCCATCAAAACACCATGGGCCGAACCTCAACACTTTCGAGTTCTTCATTTCAATCTAAATAGCTAATTAAGCACTCTCATCATAATAATTAAATACACCGTCTCGCAAAAAGGGCCGCCTACAAATTGATGTTCAATTTAAAATATATTATTAAAATATTTGTTTTGTCCTTCATTTAGTATGATATCTAGATTAATTAACATCGTTAACAAAATAAGATTAAAAAAAAATTATGAGTAACGTTTTGCTTATTTCTATATGTAAAATGGTAGAATTGGAAGCTCTACCTGATCATGCATATTTTAACCGTGAGGTTTAATATGCCTGCTCAATACATAAGGAGGGGTTTAAGGATCTTAGAACGTGGCTCTCCGGTCCGGCTACCGTGAATAACCCTGGCCGACATGATGATGTCGGCGGGGTGGCCAAGTGATTAAGTCCACCTCTGATAACGGTCGTCGATCAAGAGGCCCCAAATAAGGTCGTAGGTACTAGCTTACGAAAGACTAACCTGTTAACCTTGAAGAGATGCTGAATGATGCTGTTTTGCGTAATGTATCTCGTGTGCGATAGTTACGTAATATGTCGTGTCTGGTAAATGATGATTAGGGTTGTATTTATAGGCAAACCCTAATTCTAGAACCGTCCCAGATCACGTTAATCTCATCCATAACTGACTCCCCCGAATCACGGATATAATTATGGAAAAGATATTTACTTGACAGCTAAGCAACCGCCGTACCGGGAACAAAGGAATCAGATACAATCCGCATACCGCATAGCGCACACAAGCACACGCATACGCACACTATTAAGCGCCCGCATGCATATGAGGTGCGCATGCGGGTTGCGGTATCATTATGTCCCCCCAGTTTGATGTTATATGACGCAAGACACATGACATCAAACTATTAAGCGGAAAAAACAAGAAAACGGCTAGCATTTAATATTCCGCGTGCGCCTCGATGCCATTAAATGCCTGTCACAATCGCAGAAGCCCATTCGGCGGACATGACATAAAGTGGCAGTGTGTCAGGCGCGTACATGTAATCATACCCAACTGGCATCCACGCGCATCCATAAAGTGCTGGCCGTCGATCGCGTAACACGTGTACAGCCACGATCACACCACTCCATCCCATGACTCCCAATCTTCCCTATAAATACCCCATTTTGCAGCTCATTTCCACTTTCCTGCTTCAAGCTTCCTCGTTACGCTGCCAATTTGAATTCCGATCAAAAATCAAACATTCCGGCCACCATTTAAAGGTTAGTATTCATCCGATTACTCCTAGAAAATGACTAAAGCTAACGAGACGTATGTAGATAGCGTAGAGTCTGTTATAGAGCAGAAGCACATAGATTACTTAGTGAAACAGTATCCTCCCTTAGCCAAGTACAATCCGGTGCCACCCCTACCCCATCAGCGTGCTCACGAGCCACCGGAGAAGAAAGTGGCCATTTATGAACATGCGTTCAAGCATGGTAACTTTAGGGTTCCTCCCTCTGACTTCTTCTTAGGCGTATTAGATCACTTCAGAGTGGGATTAGGGCAACTACGCCCGTATGCCATAGGCAAAATAGTTCTGTTTGAAATGTGGTGTGCCGCAATCGACAGGGTACCGTTGGTTAAAGTTTTCTGTCATCTATACCGCCTAGCCAATCACCACAAATCCTGGTTCACCTTCTTCGCCCGACAAAATTTCACCAAAACCCCAAAGTCGAATGCGGGTAACTGGAAAGAATCTTTCTTTTTCATTGACCAAACTGTAGTTGGTACCGCTTTTCCGCAAACGCTTATATGGTGCGAGAAGGTGGAAAAAGATGTGAACAAAACCCCGGTCCTTGATGACGAGGAAACAAAGCTGTTAGCGGAGTGCGCTAACGCACAGCTGGTGCACCGGTCATACGGGAACGTGATGTTGCGGCTAGGGAAGATATCCGCACACTGGCCATGGGAGGAAGTGCGTCCAGCCATAGTCGGACCGGATGGAAAGGGTAGGAATAGTATAATCACGTACTAACAACAGTTTGTTATTTATGTGTTCTAACGCATGCGTGCATGTTTGCAGAGATGAAGATGAAGAGAGTACTGACTGCGGAGGAGATTGCGGGCATCGCCTTCGGCAAACAGAATGTGAACCAGCCGTTAGAGCAAGAGAAGACTGGCGAGAATGCACCTGCCACCTTCGGCAATAAGCGCAAGGCCGCCGAAGCCTCCCAATCCCAACAGAAGAAGAAGAAACTCACTCCCAAACAGAGGGAGGACAAGCGGAACGATAACTTCGTTCCCATCGAACCCCGTTCTGCTGATCTACCTCCCCCATCCTCTGGTAAGAGTTCAGCTTTCGCGCATACCGCACATTTAAGTTTGCATTTATATAACCACTTATTAACACGCAGGGCATGCGGAAGAAACTCATCACACCCCATCGCGGGTCAATCCGGACCTCGAAGCTACTGCCGAGTCAAAGGATAAGACGATACACCTGGACTCCGAGTCCACACCAACCCCGCCACACGGTAGCTTCCGATTGGCAAACCTGGCGCAGCTCACCCAGACATCGGCGGAAAACGCCGCAGAGCAGTCCGCCTTCCTCCAACAAATCTTCCCGGCTGAGTTTCGCAACCAACTAGCCGCACTGCCTTTTAATCAGACCCTCAACACCTTCGTCCAAAACGGCCTTGTCTTTTTTGGCATGGTTGCAGATCAAGCCCGCCGTTCGACTAACTTGTATCAAGTGGCCTTGCGGAAAGAAACAGAGCTAGGGCTGCTGCAAGCGGGGGTTGATCAGGTGAAGAAAGACAGGGACGCCGCAGAAGAAGCGCGCAAGGCGGTGGAGTTAACCGCAGCGGAAACCAAAACTGCACTGATTGAAGAGAGAAAGAAAAACCACAAGATGGTTGGTGCGGTTGACCAGTCCAAGGGGGAGGCGGAGCGTCTGCGGGTGGAGCTGGAAAGGGTGACGAGGGAAAGGGATGACGCGGTAACCAACCGCGAGCTGGCAGAGGCGGATCTGGCGAAGCTGCGTACTGCACTCCCCACCATTGCGCAAAAGGTGATGGATTCTGGGCCAGTTACCGATAAGTTCAATGCCTATGTTGACGAGGTGAAAGACCACGAAGTCAACAAGGCAGTCTTAGAGGTGATTCAAGCCTGCAGCCTCACACCACCTTACCCTGACGCTGTGCAGAAGAAATTGAAGGAGGGTACGGCTGCGGCATTGCTGGAAGCGGAGAATGCTACCACCACCATTCCTATCCCTCTAATCGATGCGTTTGCGACGGACCCAAACATGCCGATTGATGGGTTTCTCAAGGAGGATTTTTAGTTTGTGTTTGTGATGGTTTGCGCCGTAAGTCCTATGCTTAGGCAGGCAATTATAAATGTATTTTTGAGCCCTAAGTCCCGTGTCGGGCAGGCATTTGAAACAATTACCACTTATGTAATAACGTAATTCAATGTATATGTATCTTACTGTTATGCATGCGTAGTTTGTTTGTTTATATATCGCGAATCAAAACAAAAGGTGAACCGCATGCCCATGCGCATAGTTAACCAAAACTCATGCGTATGCGGGTATTACTGCGTAAAATAAACCAATACTTTAACAATTACCCTTTAATAATTTAGACTCGAAAGCTACTGCGTTATCGCTTTGTCATGTACTAGAGGTGCACTATAGCTGTATGGTAAGCAACGCAACTAAAAACAAGCCAATGTTTTTATGCTTTGAGTTCCTCAAGCAAACCAATGCGAGAGTAATTACGCACAATCAAACCAATGCTTGTAATTTTTTAAGTCGACTTTGCAGCCATCTAGTCTGCGTGGCGTTTGGCTAGGGGAAAACCAATTCCCTTTGCCTGCCGTTAGCGTCTAGCCTTGTAACCAAACAGGCTTCTGCCGCACGGGGGCTAGAGGACACCCCTTAAGTAGGCAGGAACCGCATACAAAAAAGATTTAAACAACAAAAGTATGCGCGAGTAAATTTTTAATTGGCATTAATCACAATTACAACCGCGACACATCCAAACGGACGGAAAATACATAGAAAAAATAATGTGCTACAATAAACTGGAGTGATCAGGTCCACCTAGCTACATATAACATTTTTTCAATAACGTCGCATGCCAAGTGCGTTTCACAGGTTTTCCATCTAATGTCTCGAGATGGTACGCCCCAGTATTGTTTGCCTTCGCTACCCTGTATGGACCTTCCCAACGGGGGCCCAGTTTCCCAGTATCCTCCGCATGACTTGCGTCGTTCTGACGCCAAACCAAGTCACCGCACTTGTAAGAGCGCGAATGCACACGCTGATTATAGTACTTTGCAATTTTTTGCTTGTTATTTGCTTCGTTGACAGCCGCAGAGAGTCTGCGCTCTTCCAGCAAATTAAGATTTTCCCGCAAAGCTTATGAGTTATTTTGCTCATCAAAATTTTATATGCGGAACGTTGGTACCCCAATTTCTGCGGGTACAACAGCTTCTGATCCATAGACCAAACTGAACGGGGTCTCACCAGTGCTTGCTTTGGGTGTTGTTCTATGCGCCCATAAAACCTTCGGTAGTTCATCCACCCAACCAACGCGACCATGACCCAACCTAGCTTTGATTCCAGCTACTATATCCCGGTTGGTGACTTCGCACTGGCCATTTGCCTGCGGATGCGCAACAGATGTAAAAGTTTGCTTAATATTAAGCTCCGCGCACCAGCTGCGAAAAGGGTCACCAGCGAACTGCGTACCGTTATCGCTAACAATTTCGTTTAGTATACCAAATCGACAGACGATGTCTTCCCATACAAAATTTCGCACCCTTTTTACTGAGATTGCTGCCAGCGGTCTCGCTTCGACCCACTTTGTGAAATAGTCGATTGCAACAATCAAGAATTTGATGTTTCCTCGGCCTTTTGGGAATGGTCCGACTATGTCGATTGCCCATTTGCAGAATGGCCACGGTGAGGAGACTGGTATCATTGGATGCGCAGGTGCTCTGCTAATAGGTGCATGTATTTGGCATGATTCACATTGCTTAACTATGCGCGCAGTATCCGCGTACATGGTGGGCCAATAATATCCTAGCCGCATTATTTTTGACACAATGGACCTGTGCCCCGAATGGAGTGCGCATGCACCTTCATGCACCTCGCGTACAACTTCCTCTGCCTCTTTCAGGCCAATGCACCTTAAGTGTGGTCCCAAATAATTCTTTCGATATAGGACGTCACCCTCAAGGGCATACAGCGGTGCCTTAACGCGGACTTTCTTTGCATCAGCGGAATCCGCAGGAGATGTGCCATCCCGCAGAAAAGCCACAATGGGCGTCATCCATGTTGATTTTGATTCCTCAACTGGTGCCACTAAAGGCATCATAACAAAGGATTTCGCATTGAGTTCTTCTATTAGAACTTTCTTTCCCATATGATCAAAAGCCAAGGCAGCCAGTTTGCTTAGCGCATCCGCCTTCTTATTTTGCCCACGCATTACGTGGGAGATTTGAAAAGCTTCAAATTGGTCAGCGAGGTTGTGAACAAGCGATAGATATTGCTGCATGGCTATGTCATGCGCTTCGAAATCTCCGCTGACCTGACTGCATACTAGCTTTGAATCCACATATGCGTGCAAAATTTTAACATTTAACTTATGCGCAATGCGCATACCTGCTAACAGAGCCTCATACTCTGCTTCGTTGTTCGTAACAGCAAAATTAAACCGCAGTGCGTATGTATGCTCTTCGCCATCTGGGCCTGTTAAAATTATAGCCGCACCTGCACCAGATGCGCTGCACGCACCATCGGTGTACAATTCCCATGGTGACAAAGTTGGTTCAGGTGGATCCTGATGTTCTGCTGATGCCTCGACATCCGCAGGTAATTCTGCTAGGTAATCAGCAAGTATTTGACCCTTAACCGCACTGCGCGAAGAGAAATTTATTTCATGTTCACCTAATTCAACTGCCCACTTAGCCATTCGGCCAGAAATCTCAGGCTTGTATAACACCTGAAAGAAAAATGATTGCGTTAGTCAATGCGGTAACCCCGGTCATTGCCGCAAAGTAGGCGTTTACCAACCTATTTGATTGGTTGATCAGTTAGAACCACGATTGGATGTGCTTGAAAATATCGGCGCAAACGCCGCGCCGTATGGACCAGTGCATATACAAGCTTTTCTATTGGTGAGTAGTTTACTTCGCTTGATGTCAGCGTCTTGCTTACGAAGTAGACCGGCATTTGCGTCTGAGAAAAACCTCAGTCGTTAAATTTCTGCGATATAAATAAAGCATGTAAATTAATGGATTACCTTTCCGCGGTCCGCGATGAGGACTGAGCTGACAGCTTCCTTCGATGCTGCGAGGTACAGCGTTAGCGTTTCTCCTGATACAGGCACAGTAAGTGTTGGTAATTCTGCAAGCACCTTTTTCATCTCCTGAAAGGCCGATTCTGCTTCCTGAGTCCATACGAAGTCTTTTTTCTTCAAACAATGTTTCAAAGTATTGAAGAATGGTAACTGTCGTTCTGCGGCTTTCGACAGAAACTGTGTGATAGCCGCAAGCTTCCCCGTTAGACTCTGCACATCTTTCTTTGTCTTTGGAGATGGTAAATTATCAATGGCTTCAATCTTTTTGGGATTGGCCTTGATACCCCGCGCTGTCACCACATGACCTAAAAACTTGCCTTCCTCTTCCCCAAAACTACATTTAAGCGGGTTAAGCTTCATGTTGATCCTGCGCAGAGATGCAAACGTTTCCAGGATGTCCGTGAGCATGTATTCTTCGGTGTTACTTTTAATTACCAAGTTGTCGACGTACGCTTCAAGATTTCTACCGATTTGGTGCTTGAATGATGCGTCAATTACACGCTGATAGGTCGCGCCCGCATTCTTTAAACCGAAAGGCATCTTCGTGTAACAATAAATACCCTGCGGCGTATGAAAAGCGGTCTTGTCCTCATCTTCTGTAGCCATTAAGATTTGGTGATAACCCTTGTATGCGTCCAAAAAACACTTGTACCTAAATCCCGACAGTGATTCTACCTTCCAGTCTATCTCCGGGAGAGGGTAGTTGTCCTTAGGACATGCCTTATTAATGTCTTTGAAATCAACGCACATTCGCCAGTTACCGTCAGCCTTTTTTACCCAACACAGGATTTGCAACCCATGTCTGATAACGCACTTCCCGCAGGATGTTTGCCTTGACAAGGTTGTCCACCTCTGCGCACAACCAATCACTGCGGTCTAGAGCCATATGCCGCTTCTTTTGCCTAACGGGTGTTAATGATGGATTAACGTTTAGCTTATGTTCCGCAATATCCCACGGAACCCCGGTCATGTCTAACTCGCGCCATGCGAAAATATCTGCGTTAGCTGACAATATTCCATGCAACTTGCCCTTCGTTTCGGCTGACAAGCCTGCGCCGATTTTAATTCGCTTATCCGGATGCAAGCGATTAGCTATTACTGCACAGTTTGCAAGTTGCTCTTCTACGCTAGGAGCGCTTACAGACACGACAGAGCCACACAACTCGCTTGCTTGATGTGACGCAACCGTGGCAACGCCTCCTACTGTGGGAAACTTGATCAAACCATGCACTACCGATGGTATGATGTTGAAACGCCGTATGAAGTTTCTCCCTAGCAGTGCGTTATATCGTGAAGTTGAACGAACCACATAAAAATCGACCAATTCATGCCTGATCATCTGCGGGTTTCTGTCATCCGCAAGCTCTACCATTAATTCTATTCGGCCTAGCGGCCACGAGTTTTCTCCGGAAAACCCTGATAGCGTAATATCAGGCTGGCGTAACTGCGCTTTGACTTCTGCCGGAAGAAAACAATAACAATGCTCATACATAATATCGACACCGCTGCCAGTGTCAACATGCATGCGCTTAACCTGGATTCCGCAATCAGGGATGCGACACTTGATGATAATGGGCTCATTAATAGAATCAATTGACATTACAGGAGGGAAAGTGATTGGGAGAAGCTCCCAATCTTGGTGATCATTGTACTTTCTCCGCTGGCTGATTTTCTCTGCGTCAACCATGTTAATGGTTAAGTCGGCATTTTTCGCTTTGTCAACTTTCTGCCACGCGAAAGTCTTAGACTTCGAAGCCTCTTCTGCGGCCTTTCCCTTGTCATTTTTAGGTGGTTTTAGATGATCCAATTTGCCCGCGCGAAGCGCCTCCATAACCCGTTCCATCAAGTTTTTACACCGATTGGTGTCGTGACCATAATCATCATGAAATTCACAATACTTTGTTTTGTCCCGCTTACCAAATTTCGTAAGCGGAGTTGGGACCGCAAAGGTCGCGCACACCGGTTCGGTTGCCAAAATTTCTTTTGGCGTTTTGGACAAACTTTTAAGCAGCGCATAGTTCTGATTATTGATGCCGCGCTGATTATTGTTTCGATAATTGCCACTTGATTTCCCTTTATCATTCCTGATGGGACCACTGCTAGGATACCTTCCACGAGATTTGTTACCACGATTTTGATCGAGCGAACGATCATCATCGTCCTTCCTCTCGTTGCGTGAGCTAGCTGTTGGAATGTCATTATCTTCGCCACTCCGCATATAGTCGTGGCATTCATTAAGCGCCTCAGCATAAGTTGTTGGGACTGTATGGCGCAGACGCCTTACCAGTGTTGGATGACGTTCTGAGTTTATACCATGTATGAGTCCGGAAATCTGTTGCTCTGGTTTGAGATCTGGTATACGCAGGCACTCATTAGTATACCTTGTGAGAAATTCGCCCAAAGATTCCTTGGACTTCTGCACGATGTCATGGCATTCAATGTGAGTGCGCTTGCGTGGTCTCTGATTCTGATATTGCAGCAAAAACTTTGTCCGCAGATCCATAAACCCGGCAATACTACCCGCCGGCAACTTATTAAACCACTCACGAGCAATACCCTGTAGTGTCATAGGAAATATCTGACACGCAACCGGATCCACCCAGCCTTGAGTGCGCATTGTGAAAGGATCCGAAACTAATCATCCGGACAATGTCCATATTGATTACAAACGAATTACAACAGTTGATAACATCGCGAGGTACTTGACCTCTATATGATACATTTTACAAACGTTGCATTTATTCTTAAAAGGCAATCTACTTTACATAAAAAAAATTAATAAACTCGTCAAACATTTCTCGATATCCAAATGACCTAAACTGTCATTTACTTAATAAATGTCTTTAATGATCTTCAATGACTCGAATGCAACGTTCTTGTATCATGGCTTAAATGGTCCCAACTAGTATCCTTAATATGAGCTAACGCACTGCGGAAGTCTTAATTCATACCTGAGAATAACATGCTTTAAAACGTCAACATAAAGTTGGTGAGATATATAGGTTTGATGCTAGCAGCGATATAACGATGGACCACAAGATTTCATATATAAACATTTTAATAAAAATATTCTAAGTGGTTGAGCACTTGGTAACCATACTTAACAATTAATCACGTCGCATATTCCCTTTAATATGAAATCTTACTACACTGTACCAAGTGTAGTCACGAAACGAAGTACTGTGCAACCGTTGAATACTGGTCGTCCAGTCCGGTTGGGGTTGTCAGGCCCGATAGATCTATCAACAGGATTCGCGTTTACAATACCGCTGTAAATAATAGTTACCAAGCTACAGGGAAGTATGCCAGTGGTACAACTCAACGTAGAATATATTTTTCAGTTACTTGTGTCCATAACGTAAAACATAAAATACATGTATTCTCATCCCGAAATACTTAGAGTTTAAAAGTGGGACTATATACTCACTTTCGTCTTGAAGATATATATATAATTTGACTTGGTCTCCGGTTGATATCACGAACCTATCCATATATAATATATCAATACCTTTTCTTTTTTAAACAAACGTCACATATATATACTTGTTATACTTTTAATACTTTGAATAATTCCTTAGTCCGTAGTTAGCAGTTCGTTGTTAGTAATTCAATTTTAATGGTTCATATTTAGATGTTTAATAAACCCCCAATGAAATAAATAAAACCCTCATCGTATATGTATTGGTCGAGATTAATCTTGACCCACGGTACCGGTGTTGTCAAATGACGTGTTGCGTACATAAAGTACCGGTGTTGTCAAATGACGTGTTGCGTACAATCATGGGATCTTATGATTAATCTTCTCGTATTGTTTACGGGTGATCCTGAACCATATAAAATTGAATTATGAGTACATATATATAAAATATCATGTTATTTTAGAAAGATGTGATTTTATTTAATTTTTCCCAATTAATCCCGAAGTTAAACAAGTCTTGGATAACCAATTTTGTTTCCGTCATAGTTTCTTCGTTACAAATCCGTTTTCGTTGATTCAACTTGCCATCTCCTTGGATCGAGT
Source organism: Rutidosis leptorrhynchoides (assembly GCF_046630445.1). Taxonomy (NCBI): domain Eukaryota; kingdom Viridiplantae; phylum Streptophyta; class Magnoliopsida; order Asterales; family Asteraceae; genus Rutidosis; species Rutidosis leptorrhynchoides. The sequence goes on along the minus strand of NC_092333.1, from coordinate 596,246,722 downwards.
CCCTCTTTAAGACTATGAACTGAAAATACCTTGGTTTGTATTCAAAATCACACGGCATAGGTGAAACTTTAGTGAAACTTATGAAGTTAAACATTTTCCTTTATTTAAACAACCTTAAATGATTATTTTTCTAAAAATACTTATACTTTGAATTAAATCATGAAATTTTTATGTGTTATCATATTCATAGTAAAAATCATTTTTCCAGAACATAAACCTCCAACTCAAAGTTTAAGATAGTTTTTAATTATCCAACCCAAAACAGTCCCCGGTGGCACTCCGACGTCGTAAAAACAGTTTTTAAGATATTCTTTGAAAAACCAAATTATACCTTGTTAAATTAGCATATATTTAAGTTATATTACAGGTCTTGAAGTATTTTAAAAGTTAAGTTAGAAGGATCTATTTAGTTTGCAAACAAGTTTGAAAACATTCAAACTATGTTCTTGTTGTTAAACTTTTATACCACAAAATAAGATAGCTATATATATATGAATCGAATAAGGTTATGAACATAGATACTACCTCAAGTTCCTTGGACAAGGTTGCTGTAAAAGAGGAGTAATAAGCTAGAATCAAAAGGGTGATGGAAGTGGATGAAAGATTGGAAGTAAGTTTGTGTTCTTGGAAGGATTTCTTGAAGTGTTTTTGTATGGTTTTCTTATGGTGTTTAAGTAAGGTTTTTGAAGCTAGATCTTCATGGAACTTTGCTGAATGTTTATGGAGTTTAATGTTCTTGAGAGTGTGGGTGTTTTTAGCTAGAGAATGGAAGTAAAAATGAAACAAAATGAGGATACATATATACTCCTAAAAAAATGTTTATGTAGTAGACATGGACAAATTTTTAGTTTGTATTTTTGTAATTAGTCTTACAATCATTCAAAAGTAATTACCTTATACATAAGGCATGAACAAGGGCTGGTTAGGTGGTGATTTGATGTGTATATACCAATAGTAAATACGTATAGAAGCTAGGTATGATACGAGTACAAATACTCTAGATATACGTATAGAAATTTTGTGAAAAATGGAATGAGGATTCAAATATAGCTATCTTTTGTGAATACACTTATATGATTTTATGTATTTAAGTCTTTAAAAGTGATTAAATACATTACTTATACGATATATGTATAAACATTATAAGTCTTAAGTATTTATGTCAAATAATGTTACGTATAGTTATCGTTTTGAAAACTTAAGTTAGTAGTTTCAAAATATACTTATAACTTATTGTTATTAATACAAAATGAGATATTAAAACATTCATTAATCATGTTAAATATGTATATATACATATATATACACAAACGTATAATTATCATATATTGTATAGTTCGTGATATCATCGGTCAAACTAGACGGTCAAACGTTGTGTAAAACTCTTTTCGGAAACATAAATCTCAACAATTTGGATTGCTTATCATGTTGGTAAGGTTTAATTTATGTAAATATTAATCTTATAAGTATAGAATGATCGAAAAAGTGCGGGTCAACTTTAGGGTTTTTGCTTATCGTGTCGGAACCATATAGAGATTAGAGTTTAAATTTGGTCGGAAATTTCCGGGTCGTTACAGTACCCATCCGTTAAAGAAATTTCGTCCTCGAAATTTGGTAGAGGTTGTCATAAACAACAATAGGAATGTTTTCATGACGAATATGAGGTACTAATGAAATTTTATCATTATTGAAAGATTTAGATAAAACGATTTGGTTATGTGAGACGCACGAGCGAAGCTATCACAAAAGAGTGAAATGAGTAAATATAGAATTGTTGTAACCGATGACGTGATTATGATCGATTTCCGGGATTTAAGGGTTTTAAAGAAAATCTTATGTAATAAGATTTAGTTTTGCGGCGATCAGGATCTTCTTTGATTTAACGCGGCAATCTGTTTTGATTTCTTTGTCGAATATTTCACTATAAATTTACCTCCTTCCCTTTCTTTCTTCCCACATCTTCTATTCTTTCTCTTTAGTTCCTACTTTAAGACATTCGCTAATATGCTCCATCCCATTCTAACCCTTGTTATATTTCTAACTTTCATATCTTTCATTCTTCTTTTTCATCTATCACCAGAAGAATCTATTCTCTTTTATCCTTTCCTTGGAATTATAATGTTTTTAATTCTCCCGTGCCTTTACGTTGCAATACGTATTGATATGCACGGTTTGTAGTTTCGGGGTTGTTGTTAGGTTTTATACCTTCCCTTATATTTCGATGTTCCTACTTCCGTCCCTTAAAATCATTGTCATCCACAGTTAATGCTCTCTCTTATTTGCTGTGGTTTATGTTCCTATTTCTATTCTGAAGTTTTGTCCCTTCATTTCTTCTTCCCGTCCTCGAGCCAAGCGAACAATGGTCCGAAATTCGTAGGTAGGAAATTTGGAATGAACCTTGCTATTGGTTTTAGAATGAAATTGTAATGGCACGATCTTGATTCGTTAAATTACTCGAATATTCCGAAAAAAAAAATAGAACTATCAAGGTGATACGTTCTAATATGTTTGAAGACTTGATAGAATGTAAGAGCCGTGTAACATGGCACATGATGACGGTACTGTGAATCATCACATTCCATTAGAAACTTAACATGACTTACTGTAATATAATGAAGTTGATCAAGTTTCATTATATTATACTAATTCATGTATCAGTTCCCAACACTACTTCAAAACATTCATATTTTTAAACTTAGAGATTTCAGAATTTAGAAACTATCACAGTTTCTTTTATGTTGTAGCGCAGATGTTACGGAGAGTTAAATGATCGCAGATAGGAATAGTTGTAAAAATATCTCCAGAAATATGAAAAATATGTATAACGAATGAAGATATCTTATAATATCTAAGATAAAATGATGGTGAAGAATATCATCTTGAAAAGTTTAGAATAAGGAGCAGTGTTCTTACTAACGGTTTCAGCAGGCACTGGATCATTTGGATCCTTTGAAGGCAGGTTCTGTTTTCATGATTTGTTCACGGCCTCCTTCATACTTTGCTCAATCCGTTTTCCAGTTCCAAACCTTCTCTTTTTCTCAGCTTTACCACCATACCATTCTTTATCATCAATCTTTTGATTGTTAAAGTCGTTTACAGTTTTTGCTGCTTCATCAGCATTTCAAGAGCTACTTCATAGTTCAGGGTGTTTTCAGAAATCATGAAAGGATTTGAATGCGAATTGTAATCGTCAAGTTACGAATGAGGTTTAAGATAAAATCAAGTGGCAAACTTGAAGAATTGTTTAGTTTCATATGTTACAATCAACATTTTAATTCATTTTAATTGTCCAATGTTTTCTTCTTTATGCCACTTGTTGGATTCTGGTAGGTCAAAATCCGAATATGAAATTTGATTGAAAATGGTTATTCTGGGGTGAGCGGATACGAATATCGGTGGTTGTAAGTAAGATAATAGATAACCGTTGAATCAGATTCAAGAATGTACAATATAACTTATTAATGTGAATTCTAAATATTCCTCGGGTACTACCCACCCGTTAAAATATTTTCATCATTAATAGTTTGTACGAAGGAATTTTTAATTACTATCTTTATGAAAATATACTTGCATATATATTTTCTTCAGAGATAATCATAGATTTAATGAGTCAATAAGATATTAAAATCATTTGATTTATCGTTAATTCTAGATTACATAATCTCTAAGACTTTAGAAATTACATAATCGTCATACGATACGTAAAGCGAAGATAATCGATGTAGAACGATATATAGAACGAAGATCATACTCGAAGTACAGATATTGAGTCGTGTGATGTTGATATTCGAGATACAGATTGTGATGTTGAGATTGTGATTGGGGTGATAAAGGTACTGTCGGCGTTGACGATGGTAGTACGGATTATGCTGCTGGTGCTGCTGTTGGTGTTTGTAACCTTCGCACCATATTCTCCAAAACCACTACCCGAGCACGGAGTTCGTTGACTTCTTCTATTATACCGGGATGATTGACGGTTGGAACGAGCGAATGAACAAGATTTGAAATATGGGATAGTATGTAATCATGATGAGATACTCTAGAAATGAGCGAGAAAATGGTGTTTCGAATGGGTTCGCCGGTAAGTGCTTCAGGTTCATCGTTAAGAGGGCAATTTGGTGGATGAAATGGATCACCTTCTTCTTGCCTCCAGAAATTTAGTATATTACGAACCCATCCCCAGTTCATCCAGAATAGATGATGGGAAATTGGTTGATCCATTCCGGTGACGCTGTTCTTGGAGCTCGAATGGAAATCCATGTCGGCGTAGCTATCGAAGTCGGAGGAATTCGAACTGGATGAAGAATTCATCTTGTATAGTTGGAGAAATGAATTTTTTTTTTGGTTTGGAATAGATTATAGGAGTTGGGTTTGGTACTCTTCAATACATAATTTTCATATGTATATATAATACCGAAATCCCGTGAATTACGGAGAATCTTTGAAATTCGTCGGGCAATGTTTATAGTAATAGATACGCTAGGATATGAATTTTGTCTATACACTATCGATGCACTAGATGCAGTAAGACGTGTCTAGACTAAAGAATGATAAGCAGGCAACTCCCTAAGAATGATAAGCAGATGGTTTCCGACTAGAAATGATAAGCAAAACTTTTTAGCAGGTAGATACGGTCAAAGTCCAGACTCACTAATGTATCCTAACAACTACCAGTTAGACACACTAATGCAAGGCCTGGTTCGCTAAGACCAACGCTCTGATACCAACTGAAAGGACCCGTTCATATACATTATAAACGATTCACAATAGTTGATTACATCGCGAGGTATTTGACCTCTATATGATACATTTTACAAACGTTGCATTTATTCTTAAAAGGCAATCTATCTTTACATAAAAAAAATTAATAAACTCGTCAAACATTTCTCGATATCCAAATGACCTAAACTGTCATTTACTTAATAAATGTCTTTAATGATCTTCAATGACTCGAATGCAACGTTCTTGTATCATGGCTTAAATGGTCCCAACTAGTATCCTTAATATGAGCTAACGCACAGCGGAAGTCTTAATTCATACCTGAGAATAACATGCTTTAAAACGTCAACATAAAGTTGGTGAGATATATAGGTTTGATGCTAGCAGCGATATAACAATGGACCACAAGATTTCATATATAAACATTTTAATAAAAATATTCTAAGTGGTTGAGCACTTGGTAACCATACTTAACAATTAATCACGTCGCATATTCCCTTTAATATGAAATCTTACTACACTGTACCAAGTGTAGTCACGAAACGAAGTACTGTGCAACCGTTGAATACTGGTCGTCCAGTCCGGTTGGGGTTGTCAGGCCCGATAGATCTATCAACAGGATTCGCGTTTACAATACCGCTGTAAATAATAGTTACCAAGCTACAGGGAAGTATGCCAGTGGTACAACTCAACGTAGAATATATTTTTCAGTTACTTGTGTCCATAACGTAAAACATAAAATACATGTATTCTCATCCCGAAATACTTAGAGTTTAAAAGTGGGACTATATACTCACTTTCGTCTTGAAGATATATATATAATTTGACTTGGTCTCCGGTTGATATCACGAACCTATCCATATATAATATATCAATACCTTTTCTTTTTTAAACAAACGTCACATATATATACTTGTTATACTTTTAATACTTTGAATAATTCCTTAGTCCGTAGTTAGCAGTTCGTTGTTAGTAATTCAATTTTAATGGTTCATATTTAGATGTTTAATAAACCCCCAATGAAATAAATAAAACCCTCATCGTATATGTATTGGTCGAGATTAATCTTGACCCACGGTACCGGTGTTGTCAAATGACGTGTTGCGTACATAAAGTACCGGTGTTGTCAAATGACGTGTTGCGTACAATCATGGGATCTTATGATTAATCTTCTCGTATTGTTTACGGGTGATCCTGAACCATATAAAATTGAATTATGAGTACATATATATAAAATATCATGTTATTTTAGAAAGATGTGATTTTATTTAATTTTTCCCAATTAATCCCGAAGTTAAACAAGTCTTGGATAACCAATTTTGTTTCGGTCATAGTTTCTTCGTTACAAATCCGTTTTCGTTGATTCAACTTGCCATCTCCTTGGATCGAGTCCCTCTTTAAGACTATGAACTGAAAATACCTTGGTTTGTATTCAAAATCACACGGCATAGGTGAAACTTTAGTGAAACTTATGAAGTTAAACATTTTCCTTTATTTAAACAACCTTAAATGATTATTTTTCTAAAAATACTTATACTTTGAATTAAATCATGAAATTTTTATGTGTTATCATATTCATAGTAAAAATCATTTTTCCAGAACATAAACCTCCAACTCAAAGTTTAAGATAGTTTTTAATTATCCAACCCAAAACAGTCCCCGGTGGCACTCCGACGTCGTAAAAACAGTTTTTAAGATATTCTTTGAAAAACCAAATTATACCTTGTTAAATTAGCATATATTTAAGTTATATTACAGGTCTTGAAGTATTTTAAAAGTTAAGTTAGAAGGATCTATTTAGTTTGCAAACAAGTTTGAAAACATTCAAACTATGTTCTTGTTGTTAAACTTTTATACCACAAAATAAGATAGCTATATATATATGAATCGAATAAGGTTATGAACATAGATACTACCTCAAGTTCCTTGGACAAGGTTTCTGTAAAAGAGGAGTAAGAAGCTAGAATCAAAAGGGTGATGGAAGTGGATGAAAGATTGGAAGTAAGTTTGTGTTCTTGGAAGGATTTCTTGAAGTGTTTTTGTATGGTTTTCTTATGGTGTTTAAGTAAGGTTTTTGAAGCTAGATCTTCATGGAACTTTGCTGAATGTTTATGGAGTTTAATGTTCTTGAGAGTGTGGGTGTTTTTAGCTAGAGAATGGAAGTAAAAATGAAACAAAATGAGGATACATATATACTCCTAAAAACATGTTTATGTAGTAGACATGGACAAATTTTTAGTTTGTATTTTTGTAATTAGTCTTACAATCATTCAAAAGTAATTACCTTATACATAAGGCATGAACAAGGGCTGGTTAGGTGGTGATTTGATGTGTATATACCAATAGTAAATACGTATAGAAGCTAGGTATGATACGAGTACAAATACTCTAGATATACGTATAGAAATTTTGTGAAAAATGGAATGAGGATTCAAATATAGCTATCTTTTGTGAATACACTTATATGATTTTATGTATTTAAGTCTTTAAAAGTGATTAAATACATTACTTATACGATATATGTATAAACATTATAAGTCTTAAGTATTTATGTCAAATAATGTTACGTATAGTTATCGTTTTGAAAACTTAAGTTAGTAGTTTCAAAATATACTTATAACTTATTGTTATTAATACAAAATGAGATATTAAAACATTCATTAATCATGTTAAATATGTATATATACATATATATACACAAACGTATAATTATCATATATTGTATAGTTCGTGATATCATCGGTCAAACTAGACGGTCAAACGTTGTGTAAAACTCTTTTCGGAAACATAAATCTCAACAATTTGGATTGCTTATCATGTTGGTAAGGTTTAATTTATGTAAATATTAATCTTATAAGTATAGAATGATCGAAAAAGTGCGGGTCAACTTTAGGGTTTTTGCTTATCGTGTCGGAACCATATAGAGATTAGAGTTTAAATTTGGTCGGAAATTTCCGGGTCGTTACACATTGCGCCTTCGAAACGGGTGGTTTAACGGTCAGGCCATTGTAAGTACCCGACGTGCTAGGTATCTTTGGTGCTGATGGAAACGGGTATGCGGATATATGCGGAGGAAACTTGTCAAAGGTAGTCGGTAGCTCGAAGGGTGGTTTAACAGGATCCCCTTTCAAGTTTGCAAAGAAACGCTTCATCATGTCCTGAACAAAGTCAGGTTATGAAAATAAGTGAACCATATCAGGAGGTGCGGCCTGCATGAATTGACTTGCAAGATTTGCCTGCCCTTGAACATTTTGCCAAGGTTGACCCTGCGTCTGCGGATATAACCAAGGCTGCTGCGTTGGAAAAGAGGGATAACTTGAAGACGCAGAGTACACAGGTGGTTGTAAAGGAAGCGAAACCTGTGGCGCGGATATCTGCGAAACCTGAGGATACACACTTAAAAGCCCAACTGTATGCGCTGTGCTGTTATCGGCGCCCAATGAGAGTTTGCATCTGGGATGACACCAAACCCCCAACTATTAAGTAACGCCTGCGCATCCGCAGGAGTTAAAAATTGTGAAACTGGGCGCGGTGGTTGCCAAGGTTGCAACGGTGTAAATGACGAATTCTGCTGAATGCTCTGCGTATGCACAGGTATTGAAACAGTGGTACTGTAAATAGGTACCTGGCCGCAGCAAACCACATGCGGCCCCGTTGTTCCACCGCTAGTGCTTGCCAAGATGACCCTTGGATCCACTGACGAAAAGTCCAGCCGCGTGGTTGTGACTGGTGAGTTTGCTCTTGGCGGTGTGACCCCGTCTGAATATATCGGCTTGTACCTCTGAAAGGGTTCGCCGGATATAGGTGGAGGGTATATCGTGTACCCCGCCTGAATAGCGGCCCCCGTAGTCATAACCGGTGTATGTTGACTACCAGACGGTGCGTTCTGAACATCTGTTTGGGTATGTCCCGATGATTCCTCGGAAGTCATGATACTGTTAAAGAAAAAATTCAAAAATTTTGTAAATAACGAGTCATACAATTCAAAACCTTAAAAGAAAAAGCAATTAAACAGTCTTGAATTAATTCGACTCTCAATGAAAGCACCACTTGATCATGCATATTTTAACCGTGGGGTTTAATATGCCTGCTCAATACATAAGGAGGGGTTTAAGGATCTTAGAACGTGGCTCTCCGGTCCGGCTACCGTGAATAACCCTGGCCGACATGATGATGTCGGCGGGGTGGCCAAGTGATTAAGTCCACCTCTGATAACGGTCGTCGATCAAGAGGCCCCAAATAAGGTCGTAGGTACTAGCTTACGAAAGACTAACCTGTTAACCTTGAAGAGATGCTGAATGATGCTGTTTTGCGTAATGTATCTTGTGTGCGATAGTTACGTAATATGTCGTGTCTGGTAAATGATGATTAGGGTTGTATTTATAGGCAAACCCTAATTCTAGAACCGTCCCAGATCACGTTAATCTCATCCATAACTGACTCTCCCAAATCACGGATATAATTATGGAAAAGATATTTACTTGACAGCTAAGCAACCGCCGTACCGGGAACAAAGGAATCAGATACAATCCGCATACCGCATAGCGCACACAAGCAAACGCATACGCACACTATTAAGCGCCCGCATGCATATGAGGTGCGCATGCGGGTTGCGGTATCATTACTACCACATAAATCGACTCAAATATGGGTTCTCGTATTAAATTAGTGGAATCAAACAACAAACCACCATCACAAACATTGAAGACGCCCTAATCAACAAACAAAACTATACTTTGAATGGCATACGGAACACCATTTGACAAGCCACAAAATGGATCGTGTGCTATCTAAAATGGAAATATAGGAACCTAAAAGTCTTCAACAAAAAAAAAGGAATGGGTCCCTACAACTATCATATCCGAAATCCAAGCACAAAGCTTTAGTTGGATATCCAAACGATCTAAAAAGAAACCCTTTAGAAACCAATTGAATGACAACAATGGCTAATCAACCCTTCTACGTCTCGACTCCCCTGCAACGTTTAGGAATAGGCTAGATTACTTATAACTCAATCTTCTCGGTCAAATGCTACAAACTATTATTTATGTGGGCATTGATCAATCCTAAATTAGATGTTAAGATCTAATTTAGGAATTGAGTGTAATGAGGGGTGGATGATGGTGTTGATATTGTTTTTGGGACCTTATGATCGTCTTTCACTTAGATTACAGTGATCAATCACCATGTCCCGGTCTTGATTGCATTACCTTGGCTTGATTATGATTAAGGCTAGGGCGTATTCACAAGCGAACCATAAAAACCTTGGCAATTACATAGAATCAGCAACCTAAAATGAGAGGCCAAGCTTCCTATTAATAGGTTTGGAATATCCGCGGACCCAATGATTGCGCAGCACCGACATACCCGCAATGTTTGTGCGGGACATCTTCGTACACTTTCCTTCTGCGGCTTCCACAATGATTTAGGCGCGGTGCATTAAATGCTAATCTCATATCCGCAGTGCTGTTCGTACTCGCATTTAAATTGCCTTTTGCACTTGAAATATACATAAATATGCCTATATATATGATCAAGTCCCCCCAGTTTATTGTGTTATATTTACGCAGAAAATATAACATAATAAATTCTAAAAAATGTAGTTTAAAATGCATCTCTCAAACGTTCTACAAAATTTTAGTCCGTTACGCATATAAATATCGCGTCTGACAAATAATGCGTGTCCCATCAGCGTATCCTAACGGCTCTTTTCTAGCCGTTGATACCTTGCAGTAAAATTATAGCCGTTGATTATAATCATTGTGAATAGCCTTGATTTTTTCAATTATCACTAAAAATAGGATCGGTTTTAATTCAATTTCACTTTACTCATTCGCATTCATCCGCCATTCTTATTAAAGCATTACGCACGCAAATTAACACTTTATCTTCCTAACGCTTAGCATTCACACTCTTCCTTCATCATCTTCTTACTTATTTTTAATTTCAATCTTTGCATATACCACCAATGGCTTCTCCTTCTACTCCTCAGTCTTATGCCGCTATCACTGCGGATAAATTCTCATCATACATGACAGATGAGAAGATCAAGCAATTGAAAGTTAACTATCTGCTATTGGATCAGTTCATTCCAATTGCTCCTGCTGAGAATGAGAAAGCGAACAATCCTCCTGAATGGATGATTACAGTCTATGAAACATCTATGTTAAGGAAATCTAAGATTTCCTCTGACCGACTTCTTTTTGGGCGTCTGCGATTCATACGGCATCGCCATCGCCCAATTATACCCCTACGTTGTTGCTAAAATAGTCTAATTTGAAATGTATTGCAGGGCGATCAATGAGCAGCCCTTACTTGACGTGTTTTGTAACTTCAATACCATCACACCAATCGATCGCGGATGGTTTACTTTTTAAATCACGCAGTGGCGTAATTACGACTCCAAAGGCGTCCATTGGAAATTGGCGCATATCAGTCTTTTTCATTAAGGCTAAAGTGCTGCGCAGTTATCAACACCTCCATTGTTGGCCGCTGGATCTTAATCAAAGCGTACATGAACACAATGACCTTGATGAACTTGGTGAAAAATTATTGGCTGAAGTTAAGAACGTACACTTAGTAGTTCACCAATACAGCCATATTCCACTGTATCTGGGGCGAGTTTCAGTGTATTGGCCATGGAATAATTACAATGTAACTCTTCATGATGCAACCAATAGAGGTATATTATCATAGTCTTATTTTCGCATAAAACTTATGCATTTTTCTGCGCAGTATATATTAACTCTTCTTACATTTTGCAGAGATATTTCTTTCCGACTTAATGGTACTAGAAGATGCTTCTCGCTGCAAAGGTATTTGTTGTCCTAAAGAAGGTAGCAGTACTACCGTAGCAGTTGAAGAGCCCGTATTGAATTTGCTAACTATTACAGAAGGCAAGCGAAAGAGCAGCATCAGAAGTGCCCCTTCTGTGCAAGAAAGTAGGCGAAAAATTCCACGCATTACTCCTATTGCAGAGGAAGTTTCCGAGAAAGGCAAAGACAAAAGTATATTACCTTTTTATTTCATAAATACACGCTATTATATTTTTCATTTTAATTTTGCGTCAATTGAATTTTATCCTTTAAATTGTAGCAGATCCTGTTGATCTAACAGTAGATACAGAAGAAACAGAGGAAGAACCATTCATTAGTCATGATCTGCCTTTTGAAGAATTTAGTGATCCTCAATTTTAAAACATTTTCTCATTGCCGTATAACCCCATCAAATCAATTCATATTGATAACTTTATGGCGAGTTTGAATGTTAGTGATGACGCGGCTGCAGATCAACTTAAACGCTTGAAAGATGCTATACCACAGGATGTGCACAACGAGTATCGAAAACTCAGCAATGTTGCTGCAGAAAATGCAAGCATACAAAGCTGCTTTAGTTCTTTCTGCTCTTTGGTTGATGGCGTTAGACGCCGCGAAGCTACTAAAGCTGCACTTGGCGCTGAAAAAGCGTCCAATGAAATCTTGCGGTCAAAAATTTGCCAACTAGAGCAAGATAAGTTGCAGCTAACTTGGGATCTTGAAAAGACTCAAATTACTTTAAAAGAAACGCAAGAAGCCAAAGCTCAACTTTCTGCCGCAATTCAACAGCCAACCGAAGGAGCTGAGCATGTAGAAGATCAATTCAAAAAACTTGTTTCACATTTGCCTGATCTTGGTCAGAAAATTATGGATTTGGCGCCTGTTACCGAAAAATTTCGCAATTATTTACAGGCCTCAAATATCGTTACACGATGCGAGTTCTTAGAACTTCTACTGAAGGTTACCAATCTTACTACGCCATTGCCTGAAGCGGTGCGAAAAGAAATATGCCCACTTGAAGATGCTCGTGAAGCATATAATCAATGCGCAGCAGAAATTGAAAAGATTGACATTCCTACACTATTGGAAATTAGCCGCAGAGAAGATGTAATCGCAGAAGATATCATAAAACTGAAATTGTAAAACTTTTGAAGTTTTTTTGTTATTAATTGCGCATATGTACGCATTTTTTTTGTAATTTTGCGCAGATATTTTGACGCAACTCTTTTGCATATTATTCAATGAAGTTTCTCTTTTATAAATCTCAGTTGCAACTGTTTCATTTATATAGCACTTTGTTCCAATTTATATTCGTAAATGCTAGACTTGTCCTTTGCAATTTCAACATTTATTATTGTGCACATAATAAATATCTACTTCTGCGAAACAATCTTTTAATTGTATAATCAATATACCTTATGAATCTTCTAAGTCCACCGAAATGATCCATGGTAAACTACTGCGTTTATAATACGCCAAATGTGTTATTGCGAAGCATCTAAGTTGGGCAAATTAACAACTTAGGAATTTAATATATATAAGTTCTCATCATTTCACAAACACTTAATTGCATGAATTTGTTCCAACATAGCGGGCTTTTTCATCGCTATCAATAATTACTGCGCCTTTATGCGCAAAGTTATCATAAGAAAATTACACAATATCATTCTGCTAAAAATTACCCTTACTGTTTAAAAAGTTACACCACAAACGTGCTCTTAGCACAACATCCTTATATCAATTCAAAATGAAATTTTATACAATAAACGTGCTCTTCAACACATCTTTCTTACAATTATTTCTAATACTGCATTGATACTTTTGGTAACATACTAAATCACATAGATGATGCAGTAAAATGCTGAAGTTCGCTATCGTTGCGTAGTAACTTTTTTAAATACTGAAGCTCGCTAATCCGATTTTTCAATTTCAATCACATTTTTCGCATAAAATGGATCATCAGTGTAACCCTTTTGAATTAGCCTGCGCAACCTTGCGGTAAACGAACACATGTTACGCACAAAAGTTGCTACAAACATACCTTTGTTGCTCATTTAAAGGTGGAACTGGCTTTCTAATTGCATGATGTATTTCTAGTGCCAACTGATTCATAATCTTGTTTAAACCGCTATCACCTTGCCTTGGAATAACGAGATTAGTCACAACTTGATGACATTTAACTCCTACGTTTTCCTGCGCAGTGATTAGCGCACAAACTGGCTCAAACTCTGCAGATGTAACAGTTGCAATTCCCTATCATGTTGCAAATTTAACCATTCAATGAATTGTTGATGAGATCACACCAAGCTTGCATAGCGCAGTGCGCCCTAGTAAAATATTGAAGCGTGAAGTGGAACGCATTACATACAAGTTTAATTTTTCCTTCCGCACACGTCTTGCATCCACCTCATCATCCAATTCAATGCACATTTCTTATTGCCCCAAGGGTCATGTTGCCTCTCAAGAAAATCCAAAAAGTGACATTGCGGTTGGCAGCAGGTTTGCCTTGATGTTTTCTGGTAACTTGTTGAAACATTGTTCATACATAACGTCAACACTGCTCCCGGTATCAATGTGCACCTTTCTTATGATAATCTCTGAGTTCGCAATCTTACATGAAATAATTATCGGCTCATTAGATAATCTTCAATCTTGCACTGGTGGAAATGTTATTGGTGCAAATTGCCATTTGTCTAGAGTTTCTTCTGCTTTGCGTTTCTGCGCAACATTACTTATCTGAACCATGTTTATTACCTTGATTTCCTGCAAATTCTCTTTCTTCCCAACTACCTTTGCGCCCAAATGTTTTACAGCGGGAGCCTTTCGCTCTTGTTGAACATTTGCGCTGACATTTGGCGTCTTTGGTGTGTTTGTCAAAGTTGGCACAATCATTGTGTCTGCGGTATTTGACGCTTTATCATTTAACAAATGATCCAATTTGCCCCGTGTTGTAGCATCCGCAATCAGCTCAACTAGATCACGAAATCTATTTGTGTCGTGACCATAATCGTCATGAAAAACACATAATTTAGACTTGTCACGTCTGTTGTTCTCCGAAAGTGGCGGTGGAACTGGAAATGTTTTCGCAATCCTTTCATGCAACAAAATTTCTTTTGGCGTCTTAGACAATGCTTGAATTATGCCAAACGAGTCATTGCTCCATTTTCTTGTTGAATTACGATCGCGGTTGTGATATCCATTGTGATGACCCAGAAATTTCCGACCAAACTTAAACTTAATCTTTTTATGATTAACATTTTCGACACGATAAGCAAAGTCTGTAAAACTGAATCTCAAAATTTTTGAACTACTTTCATATATTCAAATACCTTTCGGTTGTTCTTGACGATTCGCGAACAATTATATGTATATAGAATATAGATACAGATATATACACTATAACTTGAAAACATAACAATGTATTAATTGTTTGATACTGTACATTAAACTTATTGGTTTAAATATTTATTTGAATATATATGATAAGTTGGAATATTAATTATATGAATAACTTGCGACGTATATTTAAAACGTGTTTATGAATGTTGAAAATATATATTAACTTGGTTATAAAACGATTTGTTATTATATATATATATATATATATTAACAAATAGCGAGATAATGATTTATAGAAGTAAATGACCAAAACACTCGAAAGTTTAAGATACACTTTGAATGATATAGTTTATTGATAATTTAAGACTATATTTTGACAAAGGTACGAGTCACAAAACGTAAATTTCCAGTTTTCTAAGCGTACGAAAATGCGTTCGAGAAACCAAAACCGGGACATAAGTTGAGTGACAACGTACGAGTCATCGGAACAAAAATTACAAGTCAACTATGCACATGAATTTAATATAATATATAATTAATTATTTAAATTATATATATTATATATATATATATATATATATATATATATATATATATATATATATATATATATATATATATATATATATATATAATATGTCGACAAACAAGAAAACAAAAAAAAATTGTGAGCTGGATTTTGGGGCCATGCGATCGCATGAGAAATAGGTATAAAACCCATGCGATCGTATGGCGGTCAGGAATCAGAATTTTTCTATAAATAGCGCAAGTTTCTGCCGAATCCATTGTATTTAAACCTTTTTATTTCACTCAGTATTTATTATTATAATAATAATAATAATAATAATAATAATAATAATAATAATAATAATAATAATAATAATAATAATAATAATAATAATTATTATTATTATTATAAATCTTATTATTATTTGTATTATATTATTATTAATATTATACATAAAATACTACGACGAGGTCATGAGCGGGTTATTTTCAAAACAAGCTTTTCGAGCGGGATAGAGCTAAGGAAATTATGGGTTATAACTATGGAGGTTTTGGGTATTGTTTGGGGGTTATGATCATGAGTCAAAGGTCAACCTAGCGTTTATCATTTTCGTTGCGTCTACGTACTTTCCTACAATATTGAATCACAATATTGATACGTAAGCATTTATATCTTATTTATTATATATTAATAGTGTATCCCTGACTAGTGCTCGAGTATATAGGATTATGCATGCTAGTACGATTAATTTTGTCGTTAAATAGTTTATGATAGATCACGAGTTTAATACATATATTACTGATATAAGGTATATGATCTGCATGTTTTTGGAAAGCTGGCAAAAAATTAATAACTTTTCATTTAGAGAACGCGTAATTTCGATGAACGGATTAAAAGATATGGTTAACTGAATTATGTTGGACTTTAATTGAAATTGTGTTTGACACTGTAAATTAATATTTAAACAACTTGTTTATAAGATTGATAAATTGGATTTTCAAATATTACTAATCGAGTAAATGAATTTCTATATAAGGCACGTCTCGTCTTGTTAAACAATTGTCAAAGTTGACTGTCTTACCATGTTTTAAAGCTTTATAAATACTAAATCTGGTTTTACAAGTATTGGGAAACTATATGAAATGTTAAAATATATCCAATTGCCATGATCATTCAAATACAATATAAATCTTGAAATAAATAATGTTTTGAGTTTGATAAACTATAAATTCGTTCAATTATCAAGACTTATACTATGTTAATAAACATGTATAGATTTAAAGATCATATTGGGTCAGGTTGACTTTTGAGATGACTTTTGTTAACTTTCACATGTCGGTCTCGAGCATTAGGATTGTGATACACTATGACCTGACCTAGCTTATTATACATGTATTGACCAACATATGTTCTCTAGGTTGAGATCTACGGTTATTTTGCATTCCGAGTTTCGGTCACATTTCGGTGAATGACCTTATGTGCTGCTAAGGTGAGTTTATAGATCCCTTTTTAATTTCTTTTGCAATATATATTTTTGGGCAGAGAATACATGCAATATATTTAAATGCAATGGATACAAGTACATACTTAATTCTACACTGAGTTTGAACCGAAAATCCCTTAGCTTTGGTAACTAGCAACTGCCAGTACATAGGATATGGACTGGTGGGCGCGAATAATAGTATATGGATCCATAGGGCTTGACATCCCCGTCCGAGCTAGAGCGCTAGCCTTTTAACGGACGTATATTATTTGAGTTTATGACACGTTGGTTGCGTGTATTAAAACGAAGAGGGTAATTATCATTATAACGTTAAAGTTTAGTTACCAGGGTGCTCTGTTACGTAGAATCTTTTGATAAACGTTTCTGGATGAAACAACTGAAATCTTGTGATCCACCTTTATATACAGATTATGTGCAACATTAAAACTATGAACTCACCAACCTTTGTGTTGACACTTTTAAGTATGTTTATTCTCAGGTTCCTAGAAGTCTTCCGCTGTTTGCTTATATGTGATACAAGCTATGTGCATGGAGTCATACATGCTTTATTTAAGAAAACTTTGCATTCACAAAATCATCACCATGTATCTTATTTTGACTGCATTGTCAACATATGTAGTATTGTAAACTATTATATACGGTGATTGTCTATACGTAGAAATCATCAGACGTCGAAAACCTTGGATTTATATATTCATTTATGGTGTGCCTTTTCAAAAGAACGCAATGTTTACAAAACGTATCATATAGATGTCAAAACCTCACTATGAAATCAATGAATGATGTTTTCGTCCAAAGGGATTTGGAAGGATCGTCATAGTTGGTATCAGAGCTTGAGGTCATAGGGAACCAGAAATTGCATTAGTGTGTTTAACTGGTAATTGTTAGGATGCATTAGTGAGTCTGGACTATGACCGTATATGTTTTTATCGAGTTTTGCTTACCATTTATCGTCGGAAATTACTTGCTTATCATTCCTAAGTCTAGACACGTCTTACTGTATTTACTGCATAGATAGTGTACCGACAAAATTCATATCTTAGCATATCTGTTATTGTAAACTTTTCCTGACATCTTCCGAAAATTTCTCCGTAATTTACGGGATTTTGGTATTATATATACATATGTAAATTATATATTGAAGAGTACCAATCTAAATTCTATAATCTATCTTATATCAAAAATCAATTCCCTGATTATACAAGATGGATCACGTATCTAGTTCAAATTCCTTAAATTCCGACAGCTATTCCAATATGGATATTCACCTGAACTCCGAAGACAGTGTAACCGGAATGGATCAACCAATTAGCCATCATCTATTTTGGATGAATTGGGGATGGGTTCGTAGCCTACTTAATCATTGGAGACAAGAAGAAGGCGATCCCTTCCATCCACCACATTGCCCTCTTGGCGAAGAACCTGAAGCACTTACCGGCGAACCTGTTCGTAATACCATTTTCTCTCTCATTTCCAGAGTATCTAGTCATGATTATATACTATCTCACATTCTAAATCTTATTCGTCCGCTCGTCCGAACCGACAATCATCCCGGTGTAGTAGAAAAAGTCAACGAGCTTCGTGCTCGAGTGGTGACTTTAGAGAATATGGTACAAAGGTTACAAGCACTAGCAACATCACAAGCATCAACAGTACCATCATCATTAACACCAACAGTATCATTACCACCACCAACAACAACATCCACATCCCACACCTCAACATCACAATCTGTACCTCGAACATCAACGTCATACGCACCATAGATACCAAGGAGTACCAACAACAATAACCGATGAAGATTGATTCATAACTTCATTGGAGAAATATTCTACAGTGATTATGTAATATCTAAAGTTTTAGAGATTATATTCTAGTCCTAATCAAAAACCAGATGAGATTAATATTATGTTAACTCATTAAATCCATGATTACATCTAAATAAAATATATATGTAGGTATATTCTCATAAAGATTGTAATTAAAAATCCTTTTGTATAAACTGTTAATGGTGAGAATATTTTAACGGGTAGGTAATATCCAAGAAATATATAAATACACAATTAATATGTTACATTCTTCGATTCTGATTCAACAAATCATCAACTATACTCACTACTTTCACAACAAGATATATTCTTTCATAGAACTCAAAACAACCATACTCATTCAAATTCAATTACATATTCTGATTTTAACATATCAGAATCCAAGTAAAGATATAACTGATATCATCATTCTTATATTCCTAAATCTTTCAAAGCTATACTTTGACTTCAAAACTGTGCTAGAACATTATATGTATATTAACGATTACAATCTGTGTTCAAACCCTTCGAAATTCCTGAAGAACCTTCAAATAATGAATCATCGAGATGATGATCCAACCACATGTTAACCGCAGTCTTATACCTGAAAAACCCTCGAAACTAAAGTCATAGTTTAACACGTATCCGTGTCAGACCCTTTGGCATTTATTAGCTAAAATAACTTTTCAATCCCTTTTCAAAATAGACAGCTTTGTGACTACTCCAGCAAATCACCTTCAATTGTTCATTCGAATAAGCCTTATTATAACGATTACCCCTTCATCATTGTTACTGGAGAACCTTTCATATTCCACCACATTAGCAGTAAACTTATCAGCAACCATAATGATCTAGGATTTTCTGAAAAATTGTTATATTTATCAGAACCCTATCATTTACTCATTCGCATCTTGTAACGAGAATTGCCATACGACTCATCGGGAATTAGCAATCAGTATTTTGAATCTCGTAGCAATTTTATGCCAACAGTTATATATATACATACAAAGTCTACCTCCAAGACTTACAGACTTTGAATGTGAAGTTTATGAAAAACACCTTAAACCGCGAACTAGTTCTCGAAATTTTGAAAAGTACTGATGAAACAGCAAAAACTATAAACGACCTTAACAGTAAAAAGTTTGATGATAAAGAATAGTGTGTTGGCAAAGCTCAAAAAAAGAAAAGGTTTGGAACTGAAAAACGGATTGAGCAAAGTATGAAGGAGGCTGTGGATAAATCACAAGGACGAAACCTGCCTTCCAAGAATCCAAATGATTCAGTATTTGCTGAATCCATTAACGAATACCTTGCTTCCGAATCTAAACCCTTGCGGACAATATTCTTCATCATCCTCTGATATTAGAAATTCTAAGATATCATCGTATCTTTCATTATAAATATCCTCCATATTTCTGGAGATAATTCCATAATCATTCTTATCGAAAATCAATTTTCTCCTTATGATATATGTGTTACATCATAAAAGAAACTATTTTAGTTTCTAAATTCTTAAACCTTCGAGTTTAAAATATGAATATTTTTTAAGTGGTGTTGGGAGCTGAAGCATGAGTTAGTATAATATAATGACACTTGATCAACGTGATTATATTACAGTAAGTCATGCTGAGTTTCTAAATGGAACGTGATGATTCACAGATCATAACGTCATCATGTGCTATGTCATATGACTCTTGTATTCTAGTTAATCTCTAAAATATCAAGAAAATATTTCTTGATGATTCTGTATTTTCCAGGGTATTCCGGTAATTTAACAAATCAAGATCGTGCCATTACCATTTTCTTCTTAGAACATTAACAATGTTCATTCCGAAATTCATATCTGCGAATTCTGGACCATTACAAGCAATGCTTAGTCACAAGAAGAAGAAACGAAGGGACAAAACTCCGAAATAGAAATTGGGGTATAAATCGCAGCAAATAAAAGAAAACATTAACTGGGGATGACAATAATTATAGAAGACAGAAGCAGGAACTTTGAAATATAAAGGAGAATATAAAGCCCGATAACAACACATAAATTACAAACTTTATATATCAATGTTTATCGCAACATAAAGATACGGGAGAATTAAAAGCACTATAACCCCAAGGGCAAAGTAGAAGTAAGCAGATTCCTCCGGTGGTAGATGAAAAAGAAGAATGACAGATATGATAGTTAGGAGTATATCAAGAATCAGAACTGGATGAAGCATTTTTCACAATCTTTTGAAAATAGGAAATGAGGTAGAAGATGTAAGAGTGATGAAAATAATGAAACGGAAGAGGTCAATTTATAGCAAAATATCAAACATAGCAATCGAGGCAAATTACACATTTAATCAAAAGAAATCTTAATTTCCTTAAATTCCGAAGAATCAAATCTTATTTAGATTATGAAGATTTTCTATTCCTTAAATTACGGAAATCAATCGTTAATACGTCAAGAGTTAAGACGAATCTCTATTCTTCATTTCACTCTTTTACGATAACTACTCTCATACGCTTCGAATAATCGGATTGTTTTATCCATATTATTCAACGGTGATAAAACTCTATTTATCAACACATATACATCATGAAAACATATTTATTGTCAGCCATGACCACCCCAATCAAATTTCGGGACGAAATTTCTTTAACGGGTAGGTACTGTGATGACCCGAAAATTTCCGACCAAATTTAAACTTAATCTTTGTATGATTAACATTTCTGACACGATAAGCAAAGTCTGTAAAACTGAATCTCAAAATTTTTGAACTACTTTCATATATTCAAATACCTTTCGGTTGTTCTTGACGATTCACGAACAATTATATGTATATAGAATATAGATACATATATATACACTATAACTTGAAAACGTAACAATGTATTAATTGTTTGATACCGTACATTAAACTTATTGGTTTAAATATTTATTTGAATATATATGATAAGTTGGAATATTAATTGTATGAATAACTTGCAACGTATATTTAAAACGTGTTTATGAATGTTGAAAATATATATTAACTTGGTTATAAAACGATTTGTTATTATATATATATATATTAACAAATAGCGAGACAATGATTTATAGAAGTAAATGACCAAAACACTCGAAAGTTTAAGATACACTTTGAATGATATAGTTTATTGATAATTTAAGACTATATTTTGACAAAGGTACGAGTCACAAAACGTAAATTGCGAGTTTTCTAAGCGTACGAAAATGCGTTCGAGAAACCGGAACCGGGGCATAAGTCGAGTGACAACGTACGAGTCATCGGAACAAAAATTACAAGTCAACTATGCACATGAATTTAATATAATATATAATTAATTATTTAAATTATATATATTATATATATAATATAATATGTCGACAAACAAGAAAACAAAAAAAATTGTGAGCTAGATTTTGGGGCCATGCGATCGCATGAGAAATAGGCATAAAACCCATGCAATCGCATGGCGGTCAGGAATCAGAATTCTTCTATAAATAGCCTAAGTTTTTGCCGAATCCATTGCATTTAAACCTTTTTATTTCACTCAGTATTTATTATTATTATTATTATTATTATTATTATTATTATTATTATTATTATTATAAATCTTATTATTATTTGTATTATATTATTATTAATATTATACATAAAATACTACGAGGAGGTAATGAGCGGGTTATTTTCAAAACAAGCTTTTCGAGCGGGATAGAGCTAAGGAAATTATGGGTTATAACTATGGAGGTTATGGGTATTGCTTGGGGGTTATGATCATGAGTCAAAGGTCAACCTAGCGTTTATCATTTTCGTTGCGTCAACGTACTTTCCTACAATATTAAATCACAATATGGATACGTAAGCATTTATATCTTATCCATTATATATTAATAGTGTATCCCTGACTAGTGCTCGAGTATATAGGATTATGCATGCTAGTACGATTAATTTTGTCGTTAAATAGTTTATGATAGATCACGAATTTAATACATATATTACTGATATAAGGTATATGATATGCATGTTTTTGGAAAGTGTAATGACCCGGACTTTTTCGATCGATTTATACTTATAAGATTAATATTTACATAAATTAAACCTTACCAACATGATAAGCAACCCAAATTGTTGAGACTTATGTTTTTGAAAAGAGATTTACACAACGTTTGACCGTCTAGTTTGACCGATGATATCACGAACTATATAACATATGATAATTATACGTTTGTGTATATATATATGTATATATACATATTTAACATGATCTAAGGATGTTTTAATATCTCATTTTGTATTAATAACAATAAGTTATAAGTATATTTTGAAACTACTAACTTAAGTTTTCAAAACGATAACTTTAAGTAACGTTTTTTTGATATAAATACTTATAACCTATAATGTTTATACATATATCGTATATGTAATGTATTTAATCACTTTTTAAGGACTTAAATACATAAAACAATATAAGTATATTCACAAAAGATAACTATATTTGAATCCTCATTCCGTTTTCACAAGATTTCTATACGTATATCTAGAGTATATGTACTCGTATCATACCTAACTTCTATACGTATTTACTATTGGTATATACACATCAAATCACCACCTAACTAGCCCTTGTTACTGCCCTAAGGTAGAGGTAATTACTTTTGTAAGATAGTATGACTAATTACACAAGATTACAAGCTTGGAAATTTGTCCATGTCCCCCCCCCCCCATTCACGTTTTTAATGGGGGTATTCTCACCTCATTTTGGTTCAACTTCTATCATAATTTCTCTAGCTAAACACACACACTTACTAGCCTCATGTCTCTCTAAGAACTCCAGCAAAAATCCTCTCAAGAATCACCTTAAACACCACCATAACAAGATCAAACAAAAACACTACAAAAATACAACTTTCATTTCAAGTTTATGTCTTAAGTTGCTTCCAATCTTTCATCCAACTCCATCACTCTTTTGGTTCTAGGTTTTTACTCCTCTTTTACAGCAACCTTGTCCAAGTAACTTGAGGTAGTAACTTTGTTCATAACCTTATTCGATTCATATATATATAGTTATCTTATTTTATGGTATAAAATTTTAACAACAAGAACATAGTTTGAATGTTTTCAAACTTGTTTGCAAACTAAATAGATCCTTCTAACTTAACTTTTAAAATACTTCAAGACCTGTAATATATCATAAGGATATGCTAACTTAACAAGGTAAAACTTGGTTTTTCAAAGAACACCTTAAAAACTGAATTTACGTCGTCGGAGTACAACCAGGGACTGTTTTGGGTTGGATAATTAAAAACCATCTTGAACTTTGAATTGGAGGCTTATTTTCTGTAAAATTGATATTTACTATGAATATGTTAACACATAAAAATTTCATGATTTAACTCAAAGTATAAATATTTTTAGAAAAATAATCATTTAAGGTTGTTTACATGATGGAAAATGATCAACTTCATAAGTTTCACCAAAGTTTGACCTATGACCTGTGATTTCGAATACAAACTAAGGTATTTACAGTTCATATTCTTAAAGAAGGACTCGATCCAAGGAAGTGGCAAGTTGAACCAACGAAAACGGAGTTGTAACGAAGAAATTATGACCAAAACAAGATCGGATATCCAAAACTAGTTTAGCCACGAAAATAATTGGAGAAAAATTAAATAAATCACATCTTTCTAAAATAACATGATATTTTATATATATGTACTCATAATTTAATTTTATATATTTCAGGATCACCCGTAAACAACACGAGAAGATTAATCATAAGACCTCATGTACGTACGCAACACGTCATTTGACAACACCGGTACTTTATGTACGCAACACGTCATTTGACAACACGGTACCATGGGTCAAGATTAATCCCGACCAATACAAATACGATGGGGGTTTTATTTATTTCGATGGGGGTTTTATTTATTTATTAAACACCTAAATATGAACCATTAAAATTGAATTGCTAACTACGGACTAAGAAGACATTAAAAGTATTATAAGTATATATACGTGACGATTGTTTAAAATGAAAATATATTATATTATATATGGATAGGTTCGTGATATCAACCGGAGACCAAGTCAAAATATATATATATCTTCAAGGCAAAAGTGAGTATATAGTCCCACTTTTAAACTCTAAATATTTCGGGATGAGAATACATGTATTTTATGTTTTACGATATGGACACAAGTAACTGAAAAATATATTCTACGTTGAGTTGTACCACTGGCATACTTCCCTGTAGCTTGATAACTACTATTTACAGCGGTATTGTAAATGCGAATCCTGTTGATAGATCTATCGGGCCTGACAACCCCAACCGGACTGGACGACCAGTATTCAACGGTTGCACAGTACTTCGTTTCGGTGACTACACTTGGTACGGTGTAGTAAGATTTCATAATAAAGGGAATATGCGACGTTGATTAAATGTTAAGTATGGTTATCAAGTGCTCAACAACTTAGAATATTTTTATTGAAACGTTTATATATGAAATCTTGTGGTCTATATTTATAACGCTGCCGGCATTAAACCTATATCTCACCAACTTTATGTTGACGTTTTAAGCATGTTTATTCTCAGGTGATAACTAAAAGCTTCCGCTGCAACATGTTGAATTTAAGCAAGATCTTGAGTATGCATATTTGTGTCAAAAATAAAACTGCATATCCGAGGAATTGTAATGTAAAATATGCTAGAAATCGTATTGTTATCATCACATGTAAAGTTTGTAAGTCTAAGATTATCGCTAAATGATAATCATCTTTTTATTGTCTAAAGCTTGTATTAAAATAAGAGTTATGGTTTGTAATGTAAAATAAATGCAGTTGTTCTTTTAAAAATGTCGCATATAGAGGTCAATACCTCGCAATGAAATCATACGTTATCTAACTCGTTCTTATGGTTAAGGACGGGTTATGACATGTGGTATCAGAGCGGTGGTCTTAGCGAACCAGGTTTGCATTAGTGTGTCTAACTGATAAGTCGTTAGGATACGTTAGTAAGTCTGGACTTTGACCGGGTCTGATTTAAAAACCATTGCTTATCATTGTTGGTTAAAATTTATATGTAAATATTATGTAGTACTAATGGGTTAGTTGTTGTGTGATAGATGTCGGGCTCAAAACTTGTTATCACATTCAGCGACTCCGAACCAGAATCTTCAGATGGTGTTCCAGTCATTAACCTATCCGATGACGAAAATAATATCTTTGGGAAAGACTCACAAATTCCAGATGAACCGACTATAGAGAACCCGAAAAGTGAACCCGAGGAGGAAAGTGAACCCGAGGAGGAAAGTGAACCCAAGGAAGAAATACAGGAAATTACAAAAGACAAGTTCGAACTAGGAAAGAAATGAAAGGCTAATGAATTAGAAAATTTAAATCCCGAGTTTAGTGAGGATGATGTGGCACCAACTCCACTAGACACTACCACCCCTATTCCCGCTATTCCTATTCGTTCTATCCCGGCATCCAGTTCTTCAGCCCCACAGCCAAAATATAGGCAGACAGCCAGGATAAGCGTTAAGCGATTCTTTGAACCTAAACGTCCTAGAAAATAGACCAAACGATGCGCTGCCGTATTAAACCATGGGATCATATAATGTTTTGAATAATATTATTAGTGTGGTTTGCTTAATGTTCGATGTAAGATAAGCATATGTAAAATAGTGAAGTATGAAATGCAATAATTTTCCATGGTTAAGTATTATTTAGATGGTAGTAATTAGTTCTGTACTAAGCTATTAAGTATGGACATTAACGGGTAGGTACTACCCTAGATATAATTATAAAACGCTAATAAGAAGAAAAGGCTTTTATAATAATACATGGTTCATATTATTAATAAGCTATAATGTACTGTAAATATACACTACATCTATAATATTCCATGTGAATAATTATTTTCTTTTCATTCTTATAGAAGAATATGGCGCGATTGAACCGAATGACGGAACAAGAAATCCAGGAACTCATCAATCAGCGAGTGAACGACAGAATGTTATGGGTCGAGGCTGCAAGAGGTGCTGCAGTTAACCCAAATCCTCGTGTGGGGTGCACTTACAAAACTTTTCAAGCTTGCAAGCCCTCATCATTCAGTGGAACAGAAGGACCGATCGGTTTAACCCGGTGGATAGAAAAGATGGAGACTGTGTTTAAAATCAGTGGTTGTGTTGAAAAGGACATGACCAAGTATGCATCGTGCACTTTACAAGATAGCTCACTCACGTGGTGGAAAAATTATGTGAAGGCTGTAGGAGGAGATGTAGCTTATGATACTCCATGGGAAGAATTCAAAATAATGTTAATCAACGAGTATTGTCCAAGGAACGAGGTTAGGAAGTTGGAAGATGAATTACGAAGCCTGAAGGTTGTTGGTACTGAAATCACCAACTACAATCAGCGATTCATGGAATTAGTTTTGCTATGTCCTGAATTGGTTCCAACCGAAGAACGGAAGATTGAAATGTACAAAGATGGTTTGCCCAAAAAGGTCAAGGCAAATGTTACAGCATCGAAACCTAAGACAATTCATGAAGCTATAACCATGGCAAACGAGCTAATGGATCAGGTCATCATGGATAAGAAAGTATCCAATACTGATGTGAAGGTATCAGGTAACAAAAGAAAGTGGAATGGAAATTATGATCGAGGTAACCAACAACAATCTTTTAAGAAACAAGAAATCACGCAAGGTGCGGGTAGTGGTTTAAGCTTTGGTTACAAAGGACAAAATCCTTTATGTAACCGATGCCACAAACATCACTCTGGCTACTGTAATGTGGTATGCAACAAATGTAATCGAAAGGGTCATCTTGCTGAAGATTGTAGGGCTCTCGTTACAAATACAAATGGTACCAAGACTCCTGCCACCAATGCAAATAGAACTGCTTTGGCTACCATTACTTGTTATGGGTGTGGAAAACAAGGTCACTATAAGAGCCAGTGCCCGAATCCTGAGAAGAATATCGGACCTGCACGTGGGAGAGCATTTGTTATTAATGCTAGAGAGGCGTGTGAAGACCCGGAGCTTGTTACGGGTACGTTTACCATTAATAACTTATCCGCATCTATTATATTTGATACTGGTGCCGATAGAAGTTACGTGAGTAGAGACTTTTACGCTAAATTGAATTGTTCATCATTACCTCTAGATGCTAAGTACATGATTGAGTTAGCTAATGGTAAACTAATTAAAGCCGATAAAATTTGTCGTGATTGTAAAATAAATTTAGCCGGAGAAACGTTTAAAATTGACTTAATACCCGTAGAATTAGGAAGTTTTGATGTAATAGTCGGCATGGACTGGATGTCCAAAGTAGGAGCTGAAGTTGTGTGTGCCAAGAAGGCAATTCGCATTCCTGGTAAGGATAAAATGCCGGTGATGATTTATGGAGAGAAGGGTAATTCAAAGCTAAAACTTATTAGCTGTTTGAAAGCCAAGAAGTGTTTAGAAAAGGGATGTTATGCTATTCTAGCACATGTTAATAAAGTCAAAAAGAAAGAAAAAGAGAAGTGCATCAATGACGTGCCTGTGGCAAGAGATTTTCCTGAAGTTTTTCCGAAAGAGTTGCCGGGATTACCTCCATTTAGATCTGTAGAATTTCAAATAGATTTAGTACCAGGAGCTGCACCAGTGGCTCGTGCTCCATATAGACTTGCACCGTCCGAGTTAAAAGAACTTCAAAGTCAATTAAAAGAATTACTGGACCGTGGATTCATACGACCAAGCACTTCACCGTGGGGAGCTCCAATTTTGTTTGTTAAGAAGAAAGATGGATCTTTTAGGATGTGTATAGATTATCGTGAATTAAATAAGTTAACTATCAAGAATCGGTATCCACTACCGAGAATTGATGACTTATTTGATCAACTGCAAGGATCATGTGTTTATTCGAAAATCGACCTAAGATCGGGCTATCATCAATTACGCGTCAAAGAAGAAGATATACCGAAAACTGCTTTTCGGACACGTTACGGTCATTACGAATTTTTGGTCATGCCGTTTGGATTGACGAATGCGCCAGCTGTATTCATGGACCTCATGAATCGAGTTTGTAGTCCATATTTAGATAAGTTTGTTATTGTTTTCATTGATGACATTCTTATCTATTCCAAGAGTGAGCAAGAGCATGAGCAGCATTTAAGGTTAATATTAGAGTTGTTGAGAAAAGAACAGCTATACGCTAAATTTTCTAAGTGTGCTTTCTGGTTGAAAGAAGTGCAATTTCTTGGTCACGTTGTTAGTAGCAAAGGAATTCAGGTTGATCCAGCTAAAATTGAGGCCATTGAAAAATGGGAGACTCCTAAGACACCAATGCAGATACGCCAATTTTTGGGTTTAGCCGGTTATTATAGAAGGTTTATTCAAGATTTTTCACGAATAGCTAAGCCGTTGACAGCATTAACGCAAAAAGGGAAGAAATACGAATGGACCTCGGAGCAGGAGAACGCATTTCAATTACTGAAAAAGAAGTTGACTACGGCGCCTATTTTATCGTTGCCAGAAGGGAACGATGATTTTGAAATATATTGTGACGCTTCACGACAAGGTTTTGGTTGCGTTCTTATGCAACGAAAGAAAGTTATTGCATACGCATCCCGACAATTGAAGATTCACGAGCGGAATTATACGACGCATGATCTAGAACTGGGAGCAGTCGTGTTTGCATTGAAGATATGGAGACACTACTTGTATGGGGTTAAATGCACTGTGTTTACTGATCATAAAAGCCTTCAACATATTTTTGATCAGAAACAGCTGAACATGAGGCAACGTAGGTGGGTCGAGTTAATAAACGACTATGATTGTGAAATTCGTTATCATCCCGGGAAAGCAAATGTGGTTGCTGACGCACTAAGCAGAAAGGAACGAGAATCAATTCGAGTACGAGCGATGAACATAAAAATTCGCATGAATCTCAACTCACAAATCAAAGAAATTCAACGAGAAGCACTTACTAAAGAAAATATAGGAAATGAAATAATGAAGAAGTATGAGAAGCAACTCGTTATGCGGGAAGATGGAATTCGATATTTTGCAAATTGTATTTGGGTACCGAAGTTGGGTGGATTAAGGAAGTTGATATTGAACGAGGCACATAAGACAAGATATTCGATACATCCTGGAGTTGGAAAGATGTACCAAGATCTTAAGACACATTATTGGTGGCCTAATTTAAAGACAGACATTGCAACATATGTTGGGGAGTGTTTAACTTGTTCCAAAGTCAAAGCAGAACACCAGAAGCCGTCAGGGTTACTTCAACAACCAGAAATCCCAGAATGGAAATGGGATGGTATTACCATGGATTTCATCACGAAGTTACCAAAGACTGCCTGGGGATACGACACCATTTGGGTAATTGTTGATCGTCTTACCAAATCTGCACATTTCTTGCCTATAAAGGAAACGGATAGAATGGAGAAATTATTACGATTATATATAAAGGAAATAGTTTCAAGGCATGGAATACCTATTTCCATTATATCTGATCGTGATAGTAGATTTACCTCAAAGTTCTGGCAATCACTACAGGAGGCACTAGGAACTCGTTTGGATATGAGTACCGCATATCATCCGCAAACTGACGGGCAGAGTGAAAGAACAATTCAGACTCTTGAAGACATGCTCAGGGCATGTGTGATCGATTTTGGAAACGGATGGGATAAGTATTTACCGTTAGCAGAATTCTCGTATAATAATAGTTATCATGCGAGCATTAAAGCTGCACCATTCGAAGCACTGTATGGAAGGAAGTGTAGATCTCCTATCTGTTGGAATGAAGTAGGAGATCGACAATTAACTGGTCCCGAGATCATACATGAAACTACTGAAAAGATAGTACAAATCAAGGAGAGATTGAGAACAGCCCGTAGTCGCCAAAAAAGCTACGCCGATGTCCGAAGGAAACCATTAGAGTTTCAGATCGGTGACATGGTTATGCTAAAGGTGTCACCTTGGAAAGGTGTAATACGTTTTGGAAAAAGGGGTAAACTAAACCCAAGGTATGTAGGCCCGTTCAAAATTATCGAACGCATCGGACCGGTAGCTTATCGACTCGAGTTACCGCAACAACTCGCCGGAGTACATAATACATTTCACGTCTCGAACCTTAAAAAGTGTCTTGCAAAGGAAGACCTCACCATTCCTCTTGAAGAAATTCAAGTTGACGAGAAACTACAATTCATAGAAGAACCAATCGAGATCATGGACCGTGAAGTTAAACGGCTCAAGCAGAGCAACATACCGATCGTTAAAGTTCGTTGGAATGCACGAAGAGGTCCTGAGTTTACTTGGGAGCGAGAGGATCAAATGAAACAAAAATACCCGCATTTGTTTCCCGATGACGCAAAATAGGTACGATTTTAAAATTTCGGGACGAAATTTATTTAACGGGTAGGTACTGTAATGACCCGGACTTTTTCGATCGATCTATACTTATAAGATTAATATTTACATAAATTAAACCTTACCAACATGATAAGCAACCCAAATTGTTGAGACTTATGTTTTTGAAAAGAGATTTACACAACGTTTGACCGTCTAGTTTGACCGATGATATCACGAACTATATAACATATGATAATTATACGTTTGTTTATATATATGTATATATACATATTTAACATGATCTAAGGATGTTTTAATATCTCATTTTGTATTAATAACAATAAGTTATAAGTATATTTTGAAACTACTAACTTAAGTTTTCAAAACGATAACTTTAAGTAACGTTTTTTGATATAAATACTTATAACCTATAATGTTTATACATATATCGTATATGTAATGTATTTAATCAATTTTTAAGGACTTAAATACATAAAACAATATAAGTATATTCACAAAAGATAACTATATTTGAATCCTCGTTTCGTTTTCACAAGATTTCTATACGTATATCTAGAGTATATGTACTCGTATCATACCTAACTTCTATACGTATTTACTATTGGTATATACACATCAAATCACCACCTAACTAGCCCTTGTTACTGCCCTAAGGTAGAGGTAATTACTTTTGTAAGATAGTATGACTAATTACACAAGATTACAAGCTTGGAAATTTGTCCATGTCCCCCCCCCCATTCACGTTTTTAATGGGGGTATTCTCACCTCATTTTGGTTCAACTTCTATCATCATTTCTCTAGCTAAACACACACACTTACTAGCCTCATGTCTCTCTAAGAACTCCAGCAAAAATCCTCTCAAGAATCACCTTAAACACCACCATAACAAGATCAAACAAAAACACTACAAAAATACAACTTTCATTTCAAGTTTATGTCTTAAGTTGCTTCCAATCTTTCATCTAACTCCATCACTCTTTTGGTTCTAGGTTTTTACTCCTCTTTTACAGCAACCTTGTCCAAGTAACTTGAGGTAGTAACTTTGTTCATAACCTTATTCGATTCATATATATATATAGTTATCTTATTTTATGGTATAAAATTTTAACAACAAGAACATAGTTTGAATGTTTTCAAACTTGTTTGCAAACTAAATAGATCCTTCTAACTTAACTTTTAAAATACTTCAAGACCTGTAATATATCATAAGGATATGCTAACTTAACAAGGTAAAACTTGGTTTTTCAAAGAACACCTTAAAAACTGAATTTACGTCGTCGGAGTACAACCAGGGACTGTTTTGGGTTGGATAATTAAAAACCATCTTGAAATTTGAATTGGAGGCTTATTTTCTGGAAAATTGATATTTACTATGAATATGTTAACACATAAAAATTTCATGATTTAACTCAAAGTATAAATATTTTTAGAAAAATAATCATTTAAGGTTGTTTACATGATGGAAAATGATCAACTTCATAAGTTTCACCAAAGTTTGACCTATGACCTGTGATTTCGAATACAAACTAAGGTATTTACAGTTCATATTCTTAAAGAAGGACTCGATCCAAGGAAGTGGCAAGTTGAATCAA
Source organism: Rutidosis leptorrhynchoides (assembly GCF_046630445.1). NCBI lineage: Eukaryota > Viridiplantae > Streptophyta > Magnoliopsida > Asterales > Asteraceae > Rutidosis > Rutidosis leptorrhynchoides. Next base: position 596,214,082 of record NC_092333.1, on the reverse strand, counting down.
CGAAAACGGAGTTGTAACGAAGAAATTATGACCAAAACAAGATCGGATATCCAAAACTAGTTTAGCCACGAAAATAATTGGAGAAAAATTAAATAAATCACATCTTTCTAAAATAACATGATATTTTATATATATGTACTCATAATTTAATTTTATATATTTCAGGATCACCCGTAAACAACACGAGAAGATTAATCATAAGACCTCATGTACGTACGCAACACGTCATTTGACAACACCGGTACTTTATGTACGCAACACGTCATTTGACAACACGGTACCATGGGTCAAGATTAATCCCGACCAATACGAATACAATGGGGGTTTTATTTATTTCGATGGGGGTTTTATTTATTTATTAAACACCTAAATATGAACCATTAAAATTGAATTGCTAACTACGGACTAAGAAGACATTAAAAGTATTATAAGTATATATACGTGACGATTGTTTAAAATGAAAATATATTATATTATATATGGATAGGTTCGTGATATCAACCGGAGACCAAGTCAAAATATATATATATCTTCAAGGCAAAAGTGAGTATATAGTCCCACTTTTAAACTCTAAATATTTCGGGATGAGAATACATGTATTTTATGTTTTACGATATGGACACAAGTAACTGAAAAATATATTCTACGTTGAGTTGTACCACTGGCATACTTCCCTGTAGCTTGATAACTACTATTTACAGCGGTATTGTAAATGCGAATCCTGTTGATAGATCTATCGGGCCTGACAACCCCAACCGGACTGGACGACCAGTATTCAACGGTTGCACAGTACTTCGTTTCGGTGACTACACTTGGTACGGTGTAGTAAGATTTCATAATAAAGGGAATATGCGACGTTGATTAAATGTTAAGTATGGTTATCAAGTGCTCAACAACTTAGAATATTTTTATTGAAACGTTTATATATGAAATCTTGTGGTCTATATTTATAACGCTACCGGCATTAAACCTATATCTCACCAACTTTATGTTGACGTTTTAAGCATGTTTATTCTCAGGTGATAACTAAAAGCTTCCGCTGCAACATGTTGAATTTAAGCAAGATCTTGAGTATGCATATTTGTGTCAAAAATAAAACTGCATATCTGAGGAATTGTAATGTAAAATATGCTAGAAATCGTATTGTTATCATCACATGTAAAGTTTGTAAGTCTAAGATTATCGCTAAACGATAATCATCTTTTTATTGTCTAAAGCTTGTATTAAAATAAGAGTTATGGTTTGTAATGTAAAATAAATGCAGTTGTTCTTTTAAAAATGTCGCATATAGAGGTCAATACCTCGCAATGAAATCATACGTTATCTAACTCGTTCTTATGGTTAAGGACGGGTTATGACATGTGGTATCAGAGCGGTGGTCTTAGCGAACCAGGTTTGCATTAGTGTGTCTAACTGATAAGTCGTTAGGATACGTTAGTAAGTCTGGACTTTGACCGGGTCTGATTTAAAAACCATTGCTTATCATTGTTGGTTAAAATTTATATGTAAATATTATGTAGTACTAATGGGTTAGTTGTTGTGTGATAGATGTCGGGCTCAAAACTTGTTATCACATTCAGCGACTCCGAACCAGAATCTTCAGATGGTGTTCCAGTCATTAACCTATCCGATGACGAAAATAATATCTTTGGGAAAGACTCACAAATTCCAGATGAACCGACTATAGAGAACCCGGAAAGTGAACCCGAGGAGGAAAGTGAACCCGAGGAGGAAAGTGAACCCGAGGAGGAAAGTGAACCCGAGGAGTACATAGGATATGGACTGGTGGGCGCGAATAATAGTATATGGATCCATAGGGCTTGACATCCCCGTCCGAGCTAGAGCGCTAGCCTTTTTACGGACGTATATTATTTGAGTTTATGACACGTTGGTTGCGTGTATTAAAACGAAGAGGGTAATTATCATTATAACGTTAAAGTTTAGTTACCAGGGTGCTCTGTTACGTAGAATCTTTTGATAAACGTTTCTGGATGAAACAACTGAAATCTTGTGATCCACCTTTATATACAGATTATGTGCAATATTAAAACTATGAACTCACCAACCTTTGTGTTGACACTTTTAAGTACGTTTATTCTCAGGTTCCTAGAAGTCTTCTGATGTTTGCTTATATGTGATACAAGCTATGTGCATGGAGTCATACATGCTTTATTCAAGAAAACTTTGCATTCACAAAATGATCACCATGTATCTTATTTTGACTGCATTGTCAACAGATGTAGTATTGTAAACTATTATATACGGTGATTGTCTATATGTAGAAATCATCAGATGTCGAAAACCTTGGATTTATATATTCGTTTATGGTGTGCCTTTTCAAAAGAATGCGATGTTTACAAAACGTATCATATAGATGTCAAAACCTCACTATGAAATCAATGAATGATGTATTCGTCCAAAGGGATTTGGAAGGATCGTCACATCCATTATTGCCATTATCACCATTGTTGCGCTGTCTGTCATTGAGCTGATATCCTCCATTATTATTCCTTCGGTGATATCCTGACCCGCGGTTATTGTCACGATAGTTATCTTGATTTCCATCACGATAAGAGTCATGATCATCACGCCAACTCCTTTCTTTACCCCAATTACAGTTTTGCATAATGTTGCTATCTTCCCCACAGTGAATATAATCATAAGTTTCCTGCATAACCTTTGCATAGGTTTGCGGCACATCTCTACGCAATCTCCGTACTAATGTGGGATGTTTTTGCGGATTAATCGCATGAACAAGACCAGAGATTTTTTGATCTTCATACAGATTTAGTATCTTCTGACATTCATAAACATAGCGTGTAAGCAATCCATCAAGCATTTCTTTGAACCCTTGCTTGATATCATGGCACTCAATGTGCTTCTTCTTTTGCGGCAATAAATTTTGAAACTGCAGTAGGAATTTTTCAGGTAAATCAATGAAGCCAGCAATGCTTCGCACATTCAAATTGTGAAACCATTCTCGTGCTAAGCCTTGTAAAATCATAGGAAAAACTCTGCATGCGATAGACTCGTCCTAATTGTATGTACTCACGACTCCTTCAAACCGCTGTAAGAAATCTAGCGGATCAGTTAAGCCTGAGTATACACCCAAAGTTGCAGGCACAATTGACGGTGTTGTTATTGGATAATCAGAAATATGCGGGACGAATTTATCTGTTACCGAAGTAATTTCTGTGGCTGTTTTAGTTCTCGTTTCCTTTGTTTCTGTACAGTATTTTTCAATCATCTTTTGAATTATATCAGGCTGATCAAATTTATATTGCATATCTTTCGGCTCAATTTTGCGAAACATATCTGCTAAAAATAATTGTGCATTCTCCTTCTCTCCAGCATGTGAAGTTTCACCTTCTTCCATATATTGCGGAATTGGTGTTCCGGGCCTTCTGCGTTTTAGCTTTGTAACTTCAATAATTTCTGGATCACTCTTCGAATTATCAGAAAGTTGACGCGGAACCTTTGAATGTTTCGCTTTCTTTAAAAGCATCACAGGCGATCCAAACGCACCAGATCATGTGCGTCTTCTATCAAATCATCGCTATTTATGATTAATTGCTTCTTTCGCGACAATGTGTCATTAAGCGGCCACTCATAATTTAAAGGAATATGAAGGTCAAGTCCCTTCTCTTGAAGTAATTGTCGCACCTCTAAAGGCATTATAACTCGTTTTGAAGTTTAACTGTTGCGCCTTTTACTGCGTTATTGCTCGTATCATTCGCAATGCTTTCAATTGCAGAGCTTTTATCCGCATTCCCGTGGGAATTGGCAGAATCAGCCTTCGCAACAGTTTCTTCGCGCTGACTTACAGCTTGTTGAGTATTGCGTTTGGCTGCATTTGCCTTTTCAATTACAACACTTTGTTGCGTTTCTTCATTGGCGATAGCGTTTCCTGCTGTTTTAGCAACCAAATCTTTTGTTTGCTTATTGATCTCAGGACTTGCCTGAAAATCGAATGACGTTGAACTTCGAAAATCACAGATATCAGCCGTATTACTATTCTTCTTTTTATTGTGTGTTGTCATTTTAGCTTAACGTCTTCAATTGAATATAGAAACCTGCAAATCATCGAACAAGAAGATGAACACAATTGAATTCGCTATTAAATCATTCAATTACACAGAATAAATTTATCAAATTCAATTTTTAATTCATGTCCCACGGATGGCGCCAATTGATCAATCCTAAATTAGATGTTAAGATCTAATTTAGAAATTGAGTGCAATTAAGGGTGGATGATGGTGTTGGTAATGTTTTTGGGACCTTATGATCGTCTTTCACTTAGATTACAGTGATCAATCACCATGTCCAGGTCTTGATTGCATTACTTTGGTTTTATTATGATTAAGGCTTGAGCGTATTCACAAGCGAAACATAAAAACTTGGCAATTACACATAATCAACAACATAAAATGAGAGGCCAAACTCCCTATTTATAGGTTTGGAATATCCGCGGACCCAATGATTGCGCAGCACCGACATACCCACAATGTTTGTGCGGGACATCTTCGCACACTTTCCTTCTGCGGCTTCCGCAATGATTTAGGCGCAGCATATAAAATGCTAATCTCATATCCGCGTTGCTGTTCTTACTCGCATTTAACCTGCCTTTTACACTTGAATATATATATATATATATATATATATATATATATATATATATATATATATATATATATATATATATATATATATATATATATATATATATATATATGGCATGATTATTTGAGTAGTGGGTGTTAACTTTGTGGTTGTTCGCGACACTGTTAATATCTCCCGCTTGTTCTCAAGTTCTATTGCTCACTATATATATATATATATATATATATATATATATATATATATATATATATATATATATATATATATATATATATATATATATATATATATATATATATATATATATGTGGCATGATTAATTGAGTAGTGGGTGGTTAACTTTGTGGTTGTTCGCGACACTGTTAATATCTCCCGCTTGTTCTCAAGTTCTATTGCTCACTATAAATCGATAGTTTGTTTCTATTTGGTGCGATTCGTTGTAATTTAGCTCGTTTTGTCATATCGGAAACTTCGATGTATAAATATGTATAGGTCCTTGTAATCCTTTAATATTAATAATATATAATATATAATATATACTTGCCTTTGAATATATATATATATATATATATATATATATATATATATATATATATATATATATATATATATATATATATATATATATATATATATATATATATATATATATATTCCTGAATTTGTTATGCATCCTGAATTTTGTAACTATTTTAAATCATTCAGCTAGCTGGCATCATTTAAATTGTTGCCGATGCATTTTGCATGAAAAAATGTTAAAAATGTTCACGGATTCTCATTTATATAAAAATAATCACTACATGATATTTGAGGAAAGAAGGTTGTATGTCATTAAATTGCATTTCTTGCAATCTCAACTGTTATCTATCATTCCTAATCCAGGAAACTCCTTCATTCAATGAAGACAGCCTTTTTACGTTATAAGCAGCTGTCTTTTTATTTTTTTATTTATTATTTATCAAATATTCTATTTATAATTTATGGCAAACTTATATATGTAAGTCGATTGCCTTTAGGCCTTGTCCAACGAACACCTAAATCTTATGTAATGGTGAAGAAAACGTACTTCAAGAAGTATACACGATTATAATTTAAAGTTGAAGATCACCGTCATGAAAGAAATTAAAATCAAAGTTTAAAGTATGTATCAACCTATCATCATTATTATTTGGGAGATGATACGCACATACCAGTTTTTGATCCATACACACTTTTTACCATTAAACTTACAATTATATCCTTAAATTTGTCTAGGGAGTTGAACCTTTATTATTGTAAGTAAGGATATATTAGTAAATTAAGTGTGTATTGATCAAAAACTGATGTGTGAGTATCACCTCCTTTATCATAATCATAATAATAATAATAATAATAATAATAATAATAATAATAATAATAATAATAATAATAATAATAATAATAATAATAATATTAATAATAATAACAATAATAACAATAACTAGATATATTTCGGACCGCGCATTGCGGCGGTTGCATTTAGATATACGTTGTTTAATACATGTTTGTAGTATCAAATGATATTTATGTATAAATTTACTACGTATGTTTATGCAACTAATATTATCAAAATATGTCTGCAAAATAGCTATGTGTATAAATATAACTAATGTTATCTAGTTCTCCCTCCATCTCAAATCTATTGTCACCAGACTAAAAATACACAGTTTAAGAAAATGTACTTGTCACATGTGCTTTTCTGTTTACTTTCCAGTCTTACCCCTTACATTTTACTTATCTTTTTGTCATATATGAATAAAGTAAGGGCATAAAAGACTTTTATCACATTACTCTTTTTCATTTATGGATGTGGACAATTAATTTAGGACATTCCAAAATGGAATAATGGACTATATATTTGGGACGGAGGGAGTATATCGCCTACTAATTATTACATACATACCTAATGTTGTACATTATTAATTTAAAAAATTAACGTTCTTTTTGCTGATTATTTCTCTTCTTTATTTCTATAAGAACCAAAACCGACACCATGATGCATTATGATATTTTATTTAACTCTTTCCAAGGAAAAGAAATATACCTAATGACATGTGCATTGCAGCGGAACATTTTAACGTCTTTTCTGAAATTAATTTTGAGCGAAAACTATGAAAAAATTGCGAAAAATGGGGCAGAAGGACTCGAACTCACTTATTTTCACTTACCAACTCATGAACTTATTACCACTCATTTCAAGCCATGCACTTGATATAATTAGGTGAGTTTATTTATTATATATTTGCATATTTGTATGTAATTATACTCAATAATAAATAAAATGTTTCCATTTAAAAAAAAAAAGAAGGTCCGTTTCGAATATAATTAGTTGCGTTTTGTTCGTAAAATTATTTCAAGTTGAACGGTGATGACGGAGAAATCTAACTCGCGGAGAACAAAAAGATAAATCCCGTCAAAATATTGGGTGAATTTTATTTTGAAACTTACATCTATCCCCTCCATGTATATAAGGAATAACAATAATATAGGGACCAAAAGTGTAATATAATAATAATTATAAGGGCCATGGATGTAACATGTAATTCAATTTGTCAAATGCAGTTGTACCTGAGTGGTAGTGGCCTGCCTCTAACACACTTGAGGTCAGGAGTTCGACTCGACTCCAGGGTAACAATTAATGCAATTCTATCCCTGCCATGTAAGGATCCACCCATGGCACATTTCCCACATTGTGTTGGGGGGTAAAGGGGAGGGGGTTTTACTTGGCCGTGCCCTTGAATCGGTTCAAGGTTTCCTCCTGGGCAGCGATAGGGGGCGGGTTAATATCACTGCATCGGCATAGTCGAAACGGGAGATGATCGCAACGGGTGGTTAAGTCCCCCTCGGGTGATCCCAAATTAACTGTTGTAAAAAAAAAAATTGTCGTTTTTCAATAGTTAGACGATCAAAACATGAGTAACAAATAGTGTATATAGAAATATCTATATTTAAATATTGAACAATTAAAAATCCAAATTTATGTTCATCTTTGTCTCATTACACATAAAAATAGATAATACTATTAGAAAGTTATTTTATTTATTTATTTTTACGAAAGGCAAGGAAATTTTTCATTAACAAACCAAAGGAGAAAGCATTATTACAGCCGATTTTTGCATTGAGCCAATGCAGCACTTGAGCTAATTAAACAACATGAAAAATATGAAATGAAAAAAGCATCTAGCAGCTACGAAACTGAAACTCGAGACTAAAATAACTCTACAACTTTAGCCGTGGTCATCGTATATATGCGGATTTAGCAACCAATTATTCCAGTCGAGCTGTAAGTTTCTCGATCTTGAGGATATCCGGAGAAAACTTTTTGCCTGAACCTCATTTAACGCCATGGGAACACTCCATTTTTAGTTCTTGAAAAGTTTTCGGTTTCTAATTCTCCAAAGTGTGTACCCACAAACCCACTTGTTGGTTGAATGTTGGTTAATGGACTAACCGACAAAGTTAAAGTTAAGTATGATGCTTTACCAAAGAATATGTTTTGATGATGACACATACATAGCATAAGTGATGATCGACATCTTAACGTAAAACACGCAAGTTCACTAATCCATACTTGATCTTGCAAATGACCAAATCAAACAAAACTTAGAATGAAAATAAAGATCATTTAGAGTTACACGGTCAAAGGTACGATCAATCGTATAAGTGACAGTAGAAGTCCAGACTGAATCTGCAACGCAGTTTTGTGAAAACAAGTTGCACGATCGTCACCACAGTCAACCGCAGTGCGACCGCGGAATTCACTGTCACCATTTTTGACCAAATCTAGTTTGACCACAACCCGACATCTATAATTCATGACACCTTTCTCAACATGCTTAGAATAGATGTCTTTTCCATACTCAATTGAGTTTTGGTCATAAAAACGCTAATCTTGGTTAATCACGCTTAATTACACCTTAATGACAATTTAACCATGATTAAGCATAACACTTAAGTGTTAATCAATAACTTGTGATCTTAAAACTTGTCTAGACATTCTTAGGAAGATCACCAAGTTCCAACACACATAAGCTAATGTCACTAGAACACTAATTACAATTAAAGATTACTTAGTGACAAATTAAGGAAGAACAACATGTTAAAGTGTAACTAGTAAAGACTTGTAATTCTAAAATACACTTAGATACATTTAGGATGGTCACCAAGTCCCAACTAGAGATTGCTCTTCCCTTATACATGTGTTGGATATTAATGTGTACTTAAACATTAATCATGCAATGTGTTATATTGAAAGTAAGCTTGCTAAAGCTTGAACCATATTGTTGTGCAAATATCTATGTGATTGATATTAGAATAACTATCTCTTGCTATAGGTGAGTATTACGTGCTACTTGCTAATATGTTTGATACTCATTAATTTTTCAACTTGTTAACATGCAATTAAAACTTGCTATGTGTAATTAGTTAGAACACTAGGATTCAAATAACTAGTTTACTTCAATGAATTAAGTGTAAAACGGTTCACATGAAATAATGGTCAATAATCTATTTGGTCTTGTCTAAGTAACACATTATGTAACATGTCCAAGTACAACTTAACATTGATGTCTTTACACACTTAATGTTTAACTTAGAAAGACATATTTCAATTAATCTTTATTTAATCTTGAAATGAATATGATTTGTGATTAATTGAAACTAGGAAGTTAATGACATGTTCACTAGTCTTTAGGATTGAACTAAATGCATTTATGAGCGTAAATAAGTCTTGACCAAACCGAGATTACCCCAAATGACAATCAAGACACTCCTCCAAGAATGTTTGGTTTACCACATTTGGAGTGTCATGTCATTTTCACACAATACGACCAAATCTCACACACTTAATGCATGTAGTACTTGTATAGGATATTGGATTTCTTTTGCAGGTGCTAAATGGAGTAAAGATTCCAAAATATAGTGTTCAAATCTGAGTCAAACGGCTATACAATGGATATATTTTTTGGACTGAGGCACGCACGGTCGAACCATGGTCGAACCACGGTCGACCGTGACAGTGACCGTGTGACAACGGCTAGTTTTTGAATTCCACTATAAATAGCAAGCATTGGAGAGCATTTGAAGTGGACCCTCTTGCATATTTCAAAGGCATATTTCCAGAGTTCACAAAGGCTTTAATTACTACTCAATGTGATCAAGCAAGAGAAGATTCAATGATCTTATAGATATAGAATTTGGTTGTTGTAAACTTACTAATCAAATTTGTTTATCTTGTGAGTTTACTTAGTGTGATGTATATCCTAGAATTGTCTTAGGATCATCATCACTAATTGTATGAGTCTTGTAACTTCAATTAGTAGAAGCATAGGCTAGCTTAGTGATCTACTTCCTTAAGAGGACTTAGGAAGTTAATTAATCTTATTTGGAGATTAATACTTGTCCAAGTTGAAGACAAGTTAAGCTAGGTTGAAGTTGGTCTTTCAAAGGGTTAGAAAGATTAGGTTTGTTGTCTACCAAAGAAGTTGAAGACTTGTAAATCAGATCTCCACCGGGTTTGGAGAAAAGTGCTTAGTGAAGCAAGAAATCCCGATTAGTGTAATCGGGGAGTGGATTAAGGTGGATTAGTTAACATCCACCCAAATCACTATAAATACTTGTGTCTGTGTTCTTTACATTACTTTACTTATCATTTTGAACATAAACGCTACACACATCAAGTTTGAGTTGATTTGGTTGATTATAGTTAATCAAGTTTAGTAATCAATCGAAAAAGTTTTAAAAACGCATTAAGTAACTATTCACCCCCTCTAATTACTTACACCACTCTATTGCTTGCCATACTTTTGAGGTATTCGAATTTGCCATCGATGATTTTCCTAGGAACATGTCTTCTACACCTGAGTAGTGAGGGGCACCTCCATTCCACCAACGATAAATGCGAGCCCAAAGATCTTTAGCGAACGGGCATGTGAGAATAATGTGATTAACCGTTTCGATGTCATTTTCACAGGTGGGACATCTTACCGAGTCTAGATCTATGCCCAGCTTGTCTAATTCCACTCGAACAAGGATCCTTTTTAATCTCATTCGCCAAATGAAGAGACCGACTTTATTAGGAAGGTAGATATTGTGCAGGGTTTCCATTTGCAGGTATGAGCCTCGAAGATAATAATCGTTCAACAATTGAGTGAATCTGGCCGAAGTAAAGACCCCAATACTATAAGAGTCCATGACTAGGAATCCGGAGAATTACCAGTTAGCTCGAACGATTTCATCATGTTAAGAAGCTGTTGTAAATCATCAGCCGTTCAACCGGATGGGTTCCTGGACCACTATCCCGTAAAAGTCCATAGTGCCTACTTTGCTGATACGATCCAAAATGAACACATCATTGTATGTTTCCAACCTGTAAAGTCTTCTAAACTTTTTGCATAACAACTTATTATCAAGCCAAATGTCCTTCCAAAACATTGTGTTTGCACCATTGTTAACCGATTTAACAAAGGAGTTTGAAAAGTTTATGTTCATTTTACAGAAAGTTGACTCAATATGTTGAATAGAGGACCAAACAAAACCTGTACGAGATAAATTTCTAGAGTTGTTTGGACATAAACCCCCATCCCGACCATATATGCTTTTGATAATTTTAGCCCAAAAAGAATTGTTTTCGACTCGAAATCGCCACCACCATTTTCCTAGTAGCGCAAGATTTTTCGATTTGAGAGACCCAATATTTAGACCTCCTTTCGCGTAAGGCGAGAGGATGGTATCCTAACTAACCCAAGATATTTTATTGTGATCCCCCGACTCGCCCCAAAAGAAGTTTCTACGTGTACCTTCAAGCATATTGATAACGCCCTCTGGAGCACGGAATAGTGAGAAGGCGTACAAAGGGAGACTCGAGAGAACCGACTTTAAGAGAGTGACTCAACCACCAAGCGACATAATTTTTGATTTCCAACTCTCAAGTCTATCTTTGATTTTTCCAATGTAAGAATCCCAATCTTTAATATTTCTCATTTTTTTCCCGATAGGAAGCTCGAGGTACGTAATTGGTACCTTTTCTGTTTTACAGCCCATTACTGAGGCATATGCTTCAACATTATCATTCGTAACCCCCAATCCAACTAGATAACTTTTTGCAAAGTTGACTTTTAGGCCCGAAATCTTCTCGAAACATTTTAAGATTTTCATTAGATTCAAAAAGTTCCGCCTACTCCATTCGCCAAATAATATGATGTCGTCCGCGTATTTTTAGTAAAACAAAAAGTTTTCAAAGCAACAATAGATATTTTATCTCCAAACGACTGTAAATATTTATTCTTAAATAATTTCAACGATTTTCTTGTTTGGTAACAAAATCGCAATCAAGGCAGAACTTACCCGGGTCAGCATTCGGTTGAAGATGAGGTACCTACACCGACGTCGAACCAAAGATGTGAGAAAGGAAAGAAAAAAATGGTTGATGATGGGTCGAGCCGTAATCAAAATGCTTGGACTCTATATGACGAATTACGTTTGGCTCAGTGTTGGATACATCTGTCAGAAAGTTCAACTCGGAAACGCAATAAGTGATATAAATTATAATGTTTGATACGTATTATATATTATAATGTTTTATATTGATTATATATTTATATTTATTTTGTTTACTAATCGAATTCTCATATGTATAGGAAAAACATACGAAATCCACCATTTGATCGTACAAAAGATGTGTTGTCATCGAAGTAGACCACGTTGAATGCGAATTGTAACAAATTTAGCGCTATATATCATCGTTTGAAAAAAGAATGGCGAAGTGAAGAAAATGATGTCAATTTTCAACGACGTTTCAGGTCGAGTATCATAAGGTTTTCCTAAGTTATAAGGTTTGGTGTTTATTGATGGACAAGCTAAATTGGTTACATTCCGATCCGGTTGTTGTCGGTAGGAGAAACGCCCGACGTGTTGTCGAAGAAATAAACAGTGGTGATGATCAAGTACCCGAAACGTTTGACTTGAACCAAGATGAAAATGAAGAAGGTGAACGAAACCCAAATAAGGCTCTATTTGGTGATGATGTTTTGCCTCGTACACCAGGAAAACCATGTGACGACCCGGAAATTTTCGACCAAATTTAAACTCAATCTTTATATGATTTCGATACGATAAGCAAAGTATGTAATGTTAGGTCTCGAAAGTTGTGAACTATTTTCATGAATTCATTTAACCCTTGACTAATCCCGACGATTCACGAACAATTGATTGTAAATAAATGTATATATGTATATAATTATATATAAACAAAAGTATATATAATAAATTGAAATAATAAGATATGATTTAATCATTAGAATTGAACATATAAAATAATATACAAGATAATAACGAGATTGTTAAAATAAAACTATATATATATATATATATATATATATATATATATATATATATATATATATATATATATATATATATATATATATATATATATATATATATATATATATATATATATATATATATATATATATATATATATATATATAACGTATATGATTTCTATAAATAAATATTATGATATGTATATTGGAATATATATAAAAAGTTTCACTATTACATATTATATATATAATTAATAAATTATATATAATTAATAATATGTAATATTAATATATTAAATGCAAGTTGAAAATATAGTTGTTATAGTAATGTTATTAATACTTTTATTATTACTATTAATATCAATGTTAGTATAATTAATATTATTAATTCTAATGTGAGGTAAATATATATATATAAAATATGTTATGTATAAATTGTTATATTATAACTATTATTATTATTATTATTATCATTAATAATAATTAATATTAATATAACTAATATTATTAAAAGTATTATTAGTATTATTTTTAATTATTATTAAAATCTTTATTTTGTGATCATTATATCATTATTACTCATATTATTATTATTATTATTAATAGTATAATTATTATTATTAGAAATTTGATTATTGATAATATAATTAAGTTTTATAAATAAAAAGCAATATATATATATATATATATATATATATATATATATATATATATATATATATATATATATATATATATATATATATATATACAAAAATGCCTATACAGTTATAGATATATACAGATTACATATACCGATATATATACATATAATTACAGCTATAAAATTATATAATCATACGTTTTTTTTAAAGTCAATATATGAGTTTTACAATTTCGCTTTCTGTTTACTCTGTGATCATATGTTGACTAACAAACACTAGATAACAAATTGAGTTTACTGCTTCAAATGTTGAAATAAGATCCTAATTATTGTTATATACTGATGGTAACTGCATTTGTTAGAAAAGAAAACAGAAGTTAATTAAACCGAACCCGTTTCATTCCTCTGTTCTTGATCCATATTTCCAAAAGCCTCAATTTCGAATTAAATTAAAAATCTGGAAATGCAATTCTATTAGGAATGATCTATCTAAACTATCTGTAAGTTTCTAACTTCCAATTCTTTTTATTAATCTCAAATTTACGAGTCAAAGATTATTTTCAAAAAGTCAAACATATGAACAAAGATCAAATTAGAGTTCGTTCTAATGTTTAAAGTTCAATTAATGATTTGAAAAGTTTCTAGTGGTGATTTACTACACAATTCATGTAGAAATTAATATCTAAAACGACCTAAAACTCAAAATTTGATTTAGTGTTCTTAGTGTTCTTGACAAGGATTATCAATAGCTTGAAATCGTATGAATTTTAAAAACGTAAAAATGCTGTTAGGTTAGGATTTATTTAATTGAACTTTCTGTAAACTTTCACCTTCCAATTTCTCAAAACGAATTCAAATTTATGAGTCAAAGATTTGAAACTAAAAAGTCAACATTTGTTCTTCAATCAAATTTGAATTTTCTGTTAAGATTTGAGTTAAATTAAAGATACTAGTATATTATTATGATCATTTGGAACGTATTTCATGAAGAATTCAAAGTCTCAAAACCTCTTAAATTCAATATCATAATTTAAGGTTTTTTTTTTTTTTTTTTTTTACGACGACAGCAGGCTGCTGTGGTCTTTTTTTAATTTTTTTTATTTCTATTAATTAACATCATATTTACAAGTTGTTATATTTCAATTCAAATAATAAATCGAATCCAATTCGAGATTGGGATTGATCCTGGTCGACTGCTTGTGTGATGAATATGAAGAAATTAAAACAGAAAATATTATTGGGTTAATTATATTTAGATTCAGTATTATTACAGAAATGGAAGGAATGGACAAGTGGTTAGGAGGGTATTCGAGTTAGCGTGAGGTCACGGGTTCGAGCCCGGGCAAGGGCATTTTATTTTTGGAGCTTATTATTGTGAGGTAGTCATCATTCTTTTTGTTATTTTCATTATTTTCATTATTATTATTATTATTATTATTATTATTATTATTATTATTATTATTATTATTATTATTATTATTATTATTATTATTATTATTATTTTTATTATTATTATTATTATTATTATTATTATTATTATTATTATTATTATTATTATTATTATTGTTATTCTAATTATTATTAATTATTGTTATTATGTTAAGTATCATTACTAGTTATATGATTATTAGTATCATCAATATAACTTATAATATTATTATTACTAACATTATCATATAAAACTATTAGTATTATCATTATTAATATTTTTATTATCAGTATCATTTTTATTGTTATTATCACTAGTATTACTAATATTATAATTATTATCATTGTTATTATTACTAATATATGTATTTTTATTATTATTAATGACATAAGTATTATTATTAATATTATCACCATTACTATTAATATGATCATTAGTATTAGTATTAATATTTAAGTAAGTATTAGTATTAATAGTAATACAAGTATTAATATTAACATTATCATTATTATTATGAGTATGATTTAATGAACTACTACAAAAATTATTACCATTAGTAATAAAATGGTTATTTTTATAGTTATTATTAATATCAATATTATTACCGTTATCATTAATACTAGAAGTATCATTAATTTTTAAATCTATCATTTTATTAAAACTAGTATTATTATTATTAAGAATATTATTAGTAGTATCATTATTATTAACATTATAAGTATCATTAAAATTATCTTTTTATATAAAATTTTCATTATTATTATTATTATTATTATTATTATTATTATTATTATTATTATTATTATTATTATTATTATTATTATTATTATTATTATTATTATTATTAAATCTAATAGTAATATTACCTTTATTCTAATATTTTCATAAATTTAACTAATAAATGATATTCATATAACAATATACTTAATACACATCATAAAACTATATTAATATCTAATTTATTAAAATATATGCAATGAATATACGTAATAAGATATATAGTTTATTAATACAAAAATGATATATTTAATACATATAACATAACAAAAATTAATATTTTTATATACAAAATTAATATATGAAACATATATATGTCATTAATATAAAAAGGATACAACTAATAAATTTATATATATATATATATATTGTTCAATTACAATTATGTATATTAATAAATATACAAATGATATAGGTTCGTGAATCCGAGGCAAACCTATACTTGTGAATGTCGTCATATGTATTTTTACTACAAAATACAGTATGGTGAGTTTCATTTGCTCCCTTTTTAAATGCTTTTGCAATATATATTTTTGGGACTGAGAATACATGCGCTTTTATAAATGTTTTACGAAATAGACACAAGTAATCGAAGCTACATTATATGGTTGAATGATCGAAGCCGAATATGCCCATTTTACTTGGTAACCTAAGAATTAGTAAACCAGTCTACTAATTGACGCGAATCCTAAAGATAGATCTATTGGGCCTAACGAACCCCATCCAAAGTACCGGATGCTTTAGTACTTCGAATTCGTTTTTATCATGCCCGAAGGATTTCCCGGAATGATAGGGGATATTCTTATATGCATATTGTTAATGTCGGTTACCAGGTGTTCAATCCATATGAATGATATTTTTTGTCTCTATGCATGGGATGTATATTTATGAGAAATGAAAATCTTGTGGTCTATTTAAATGACGGAAATGATTATTTATGTTAAACTAATGAACTCTCCAACCTTTTGGTTGACACTTTAAAGCATGTTTATTCTCAGGTATGAAAGAAATCTTCCGCTGTGCATTTGCTCATATTAGAGATATTACTTGGAGTCATTCATGACATATTTCAAAAGACGTTGCATTCGAGTCGTTGAGTTCATCAAGATTATTATTAAGTCAATTATAGTTGGATGTATTATGAAATGTTATGCATGTCGTCAACTTACGATGTGAAGAAAGTTTGTCTTTTAAAAACGAATGCAATGTTTGTAAAATGTATCATATAGAGGTCAAGTACCTCGCGATGTAATCAACTATTGTGAATCGTTTATATTGTATATGAACGGGGCATTTCAAACCAAGAAGATCAAGGGGCTCAAGAACATCTACGAGCTTAAAGAAATCAAGACGAATGTCAAATGATTCCGCAGAATCAACCCGAGAGTCATTGCATTTAACTAAGAAACAAAATTTTGAAGAAGTTAGTTTTACAAAGAAAACCTATTATGCGTAAATGAAAATGAAATCGCAGTTAAGGATTTTAGTTATTGATACAGATAACTTGAGTGAGAGAAATCGGAGGGCAATTGAGAAGAAAACAGCCAAGATTCGCCGAGAGATGGAGTTGGAAGAAGAGGAGGAGGAGGTTAAAGAAGAAGAAACTGATTAGTTATCAGTGAAGTTGTTCGTAGTTTGATTGATTAATGAATAAGTAGAAGTTCTTTTAGGACCAAGTTATTTTATCTTACTTAGTGTGATGTATTTAGTTAATGCAACGTTTATTTTAATTATATGTTATGTTCTATCTTGTTATTAAAACTATTTATTTTATGTTTTTTTTATTACGAATTGTATTTTTTTATTAATAAAAGTTTTATTTAATTAAAAAAATTAACTAATAAATAATAAATATTTTCTCTCCCCAAGATACTGAAAACTGATATTGAACAAATTCCTGTATCTCTTATCAATGTCAGTTTTTCAGTGTTAGTCCAGTCAGCATCCAGTCATCAAGTCCAGTCAGCATCCAGTCATCAAACTGACACTGAAAGACACTGAAACTAAAACCGAACGATACCTAATGCTCTTACCATACCTGTGTTAAAGGGAAAAAGTATGAAGTGATCCTAGAGTCATCCAAAGTACATTCTTATAAAGGCGGTTAATGGACGTATATTTGCCAACTAAACTGATGGATTCAAATAGTTATTTTGAGCATTTAAATGAAATTGTAATCGTAATTGTGTTTGATATTGAATAAACTTTTTTTCCCTTTCAAATACCAATGTTATTCTGAACCCTAGAAGTTTGATAAAATTGTGTTTGCTTTTTTGATTTTAAAGTTGAACTCGACCTTGAAAATTTTAAAGTTGAACTCGACCTTGAAAAGAAACTAGTGTAAATTTAACATGAGTACATAGGGATAACCGATACGTAACAATACTAACTTTTTGAGATAATAATAACTGAATTTTATTGTTTATTTTTAATAGTGGTGCAATACATGGGCTCTAAAATATGTATCTATATATAACTGATTTGAAACGACTTTTAAGTAGCCGTACAACGTACTTGCTCAAAACCTAGTTACACATAAATTAAAAATAACATTATTAGAAAGTTATTAAGAAAAATGAAAGTTTTCAAAATAACTATAACAAAGTATTTTATTTTCAAATAGTTGTCATCTCATTATACCTAAAGTATCACGTATGAGGATGATGTATAATAATGCAAAAGTTTAATCTGATACGACTAATTATTTAATAAACGAATTTCTTGTTTTAATTTACGAAAATGATATATAAACGAATGAATATCTTTATACGGGTCTTTCAAAATCTTAGACTGTAGACGTTTATTCGTAGGATCTTAGGTCGCTTGGACTCTAAACTAGAGACGGAATACACTAGAATAGGGTTAAACCGGGATATGGGTCATTTTGGGATCGAATTGGTCAAACCTAGAGCTAAACCTAGATTAGATTGACTCCTAGACGATATATTTCAGTGGTATATAGTGTTAGGGTTCTCTGGAGACGAAAACCTACGACTTAGGGTGAATGGGACGAGTAACCTCATCAAAGAAGTCTAAACCCGTATATATAGTGAACACAGACACACTCGGTCGAGTGTCTGTGTACACTCAGTCGACTGACTGACACAGTCGGTCGAGTGTCTATACACACTCGGTCGACTGTGTGCAGTTTAACATATTGATCATTTAATAAATTAAGTACGCACAGACACAAATATAATCAATAGTCTCGAGTAAACATTATTACATAACCGAAATGTGTTAAACATAAAGACAAATAACTGCTGGGGATTCATGCACCAACAAACTCCCCCTAAGACCTAGCTGTTACAATAAAGCATTCGGTTATTAATCCGTACAAGGATCTGTTACCCAGTTCTTCAGATAGCAAAGTTTAACAACTCTGCAATACTGTTCAGCTTGCACACGATTCTCTGGGCGATACAGCATCCTGTTGTAGTAAAGGGTAAACATATCTTCTTCACATCAGTTTCTCAACCAAACTGGATCTAGAACCCTTATACTATCATTTTCATCTCCTCCATCTTTGTCTAACACAATTACTGCTTCCTCCGAGCGTTCATCATAATACCACCAACGAAAACCAGGACTGAAGTGCTGCGGCATCTTCCTCAAAGGAACCTTCCGCATATACCTCACAGGTTGATATTTTACTATCTTCCTTCTGACCCCTGTTTTCTTGTTCGTTCGATAAGAGATCTTCGGAAACTGAGGACGAAAACCTATGAAATTAGGTGACTGATATGATCTTCTAATCTTACGAACCAAAATATCAGGAACTCCACAATAATCCTGATACAACATCTTAAGCCTGGCCACCTGTATAAACTTAAAATAAGGTAACGTTTTGAATTCATATGGAGATTTGATATAATCCACTCCATGTTCTTTCTTGATCGCATATATATCAAATTCTTGAATATAATCCCAGGCAATTATCTTTCCCTTAGCACGTAAACTCTCACAGTGCTCGATAAACTTCAAAAATTGCGGCTTCACCTTAGGCTTCATCACATACTGCCTAATCTGCATCATAATCTTCCATTCTTCTTCCAACACTTCAAATTTTTCTTTGTTGATCTTCACTGGCAAGAAACCTTCTGGTAACACACTTTCTTGTTCTTTTTGTTCCTTTTGTTTACACTGTATGTTCAAAAGCTCATCATTCATCTAAAAATAATCAGCAAAAGTTGGATATTCATCACCAACACCTTCATAAAGAGGATAAGGCTCGGTTGGCTCATCCTCAATAACAACTTCATCAAAACTGTTATCACTTTCATCAAAAACATCAGTATCACTCATATCATCATCAAAATTACGAGCCCCTGAATTCGAAGCTTCAGTTGAAGCTTTTGATGCAGCGTCAGCAGATTCCTTAGCTTCTCGCTCTAGACGCTCCATCAATTCCTGCTCAGTTTCGGTGAGATCCAGAGGGTTCTCCCCTTCTTTTAAATCAGTGTAAACAGTAGTGTGATTAAGACGATCCTGCATAGCTAAAAATTCAGAAACTGTTATAACTTGAAGAGGAGTTACATACAGCGGGTTATCCTCCGTGTAGCCTTTTGCAACTTCAACAGCCATGTCTTCCTCTGCTTCACCAAAAGTACCAAATGGATCTGGTTCTCCATCTTCCTCTTCAACCACAACCTTTTTCTCCCATTCATTTAACCTCTCAGTTAATTCTTGATTTTGAGTCTAAAGAGTCAAAATTTCACCAGCTTGACTTCCCACATTTTTCTCTAGTTCATCAATCTTCAACTGTTGTCGATCAACTAACTTCCTCAACTCAGACATTTCAGTTTCTGTCTTCCTTTTGTCTTCGTCAGCAGCCTTTTGAAATTTAGCAAAATCAGCAGACAACTGAATCAATCTCCGGTTAACTATTCCTGACAAATCACCTGATGCAACCTCAGGACGTTGAGAAGCTTGAACTTGCTGAGAAGATGTATTCTGTTGTAGTTGAGTGGGTGGAGTTTGAGTAGAACCACCAGTAGCTTGAACAGTCGGAGCAACCTTTGGCTGAGACTTAGTTGTGGAAGATGAACTTCCTTCTTTAACCAAAATCTTCAAACGCTTTTGTCTCCCTCTTGTCGATACCTTGGGGGTTTCAGCTAGCTTCCTTTTAACCAAATCCACCTGACTCTCATCAAGCACTGTTACATTCTCCTCATCAACTAATCGAGGACCAGTTTGTCTTGGCGGTGGCTGATTCACCTCTTCTCCTCCTTCAATAGTAATATCGGTCTCATCCCCAGAAGTACTGTTCTCATGACGACAACTCAAACCTTCCGAACACACGTAATTTTCATTAATCAGATGACCGATTAACCCTTTCTCCGGAACCTCAACCCGGCTCTGCAAAAACCTGTTGAATGATTGATCATTTAAGTGATTCTGTTTTAGTTCATCCTCAGGAATTTTCACTAATCCCTGAACTTGCTTCTCCAGCATAATTTGAAGAAACCTTGGGAACACCAGATGAATCTTCCTCTTAACTTTCAGAACCATTCCATCAAAAATCACTTGAGAAAAATTAAAATCAGTGTTCAAAACCAACGCAACAAACATAGAGCTGTACTTAGCTATCATCTCGTCAAAACTGCCCTGCATCGGGCTCAAACATCTAAGAAGAACGTACGTAAAGTATCGATATTGTCTTGGAAGCTTCGTACGTTTAACAGCTTTGGTTATATCACCAGTATAACCACATCTCTTTAAGCACCTTCTAACTTTCAGAATCGGTAAATCAGTTGGCATATCATCATTATCCGGAAATCCCAGATCTTCCCTGATAGTCTGTGCCGAAATACGAACAATCGTGTTATTAACAGAACTCAATATCACCTTTCTGTTATCTTTAGTAACAACTTGAGCAACCTCCTAGAATATTCTCTGATGAGAATAATATGGAATACACTCAGCAGTAATAGCTTTAAAGATCCTGGAACGCTTCAAGAATGCAATAATATGACCAAAACCTCCTCTTTGGGCCTCAGGACCCTTTTCGTCAACACATGCAAGTTCGTTTGTATCTTCTCGACCAATCAGACCTGGTAACTCAGAAGATAAAGGGATTCGTGGTTCACGTTCTTCATCAGACATCTGCTGTTGTTCTTGAGACATAGTGAATATCTGAAAAACACTCAAAACAATATAACTAATAAGCATTTACCTCCATGTATCATGGGGTATCTAGTTAATCATACGAATCAACGGATAAACAAACATAACAAGCACATTAACTAATACCCACACATTTACATCGTTCACAGGTTATTGTTTATTACACACCATAGTACAAAGGCTAACATCCTAGCCCTATCAAATTACATAATAACCATAGTTAAACATAATCACACTAAATCACAAACATAAGGATTATGCTTCAATAACATCCTCTGGTACTGGCTTCAATTTGTAATTCGTGTCCTCAAACAGATCAAGCTCATCAAACAAATGATTTAAAAGGACGGCATAGGGAAATGGTTTTTCCTCATTATCCAAAGCGTCCTTCATGATATTAATGACAATCTGACTAAAATTCACCTCGATACGTTCCATAAGACAGTACAACAGAACAGCCTTAGTACCAGATAACAAATCGTCAGATGGATCTCTAAACACCACGTTTCATTTGATAATCCTTAAGTTAGACACCAAATCATCCCTAACATCACTATCTCTGATCTCAATTCTATTGGAACCAATTACATACCCTGGCTTGGTGATGTGAACTGCCACCCCACCCGCATCAAATTTGCTAGAAATCTTTCTAATATCTTTACTAGGGCAATATACCTTGGCTCCCCAGTAATTCAATAGTAAGTGATCTGCGAAGTCATCTATGGTCCATTTATAGGCATTACCAAAGAAATTAGCATGAACATGCTTCTTCTCTATGGCCACACTAGAATAGAACTCTCGGATAAGCTTAGGGCAGAAATGATTCCCTATATGAAGAAATGTTATACAATCTAAACCTTTCCACTGATCTTGAGTGAACTGGGTTGCAAAAACTTTGGTCTCTACATGGATAGGCCTGTGTTTGGCTAAAGCTCTTTTACGTTCAAGATCATATTCCCAAGTTCCACTTATCCTACTACTTGGACCTGACATCCTTAGATCAAAACTACACGAAACATTCAGTATAACATGATACGAACTCAACAAAACAATCAAAAACAGCAAAATTCAAAAATTAGGGTTTCTATACACTCGGTCGAGTGTATACACACACGATCGTGTGTATCTTAGAATGGTCGAGTGTGTGAACTCACTCAGTCGAGTGTGTCACACACTCGGTCGAGCGTGTTCATCAGATCTGAGAACCCTAGCTTTGCAAATCAATCAAATCTGTTGTTTTTGCTTCAATATCTGGTCACAAAAGTCTCTAAACATGCCGATTAACATAATCAAACAACTAATTTTAACAGATTAAGTCTAAAAAGCATTCAATTCGTGTTTTGCATTTCGAATACAAAATCAAAGATTATGAGAAAACGAAAACGAGTTATGATACCTTGTTAGTGGCGCTGTGATCACAAGAGAAAGATGTATCTAAAACTAGCGATCAAAAACTCGTTCTTTAAATTTGAAAAACTTGGTAAAATTCGATCCCTAAATCACACAAGTATTCTGAGCCGTTTGAGACTCAGATCTTTTTTTATACCCCCAGACACACTCGGTCGAGTGTGTCGTCTACACGGCCATGACTGAATACTCACTCGGCCGAGTGTATTTTAAACACATCACATAATTTAACCTAGTCAGTCGGTCGTGTGAGTAGCTTACACGGTCGTGTGTGTTCACTCACTCGGTCGACTGTCTTTAGGGTTGAAAACATAGAAAATTTCGATTACAATATCACAACACCTTCCTTGTCCACTTCCACTGGGACTGATCTCTACAGTATAAAAACAAAACCCACTTTGTTCCTTTAAGCTCTAAACAATTTATTCTCTAATTTAACAAAACACATAGGATCCTTTCACAGTAAACCTTTCCGAGAACTGAGTTGTTTGGCTTAATACATAAACAGAAATCCACATGCAACTAATCTTATGAATGCAAACAAACTCAGATATGCATGCACATGCAAATACACAAAGCAAATTACTGTACAAGATCCAGTATGTCATGATTATCAACATTAAAACAGCAGCAGTTAACCTTTTAGATCTGTAATAAATCAACTTCTAACCTCAGTTTCATTAAACAATAGCATAAGAAAAATATATGATGTTATCAGCATAGGAACAGATAAAACTGCTTATCATAAATCACACTACAAGGAGAATAACACATCTTTTTGTGAGTTGACATATTAAATTGATTAAATCTTTTGATTCGGGGATCAGAACTGAACTATATTGACATGTTTTTCCACAGTTCATTCATTAACTTATTTGATAAAGCATATACAGAACAACTTTCAAATATATCGGTGAACGTTTACCAACTTTCATCCTAGATTTCGATGACCACATTATATTTAATTACATTAACATTTTTCAATGTTTGAATTAGATCACGAAGTCAGTCCTCATTTGAGATTACACGATGTTTCAGGTAGAACAATTGAGCACAACATGTTGACGATGTCCTCTTATCACATCAATGTACTTTCAATCTGATTGGACAGAACCATCTCACGATGTTTCTAGCAACCCTGTCAGCCATGAGCTTCTACCTTAAACTTACACCTTTCGTTTCAGATAATCTTGTGAATCTCAAATTTATTGCATACTTTGTTAAGACGCATACCGGCCGCTATAAACCTCATACTTCAACGGAAATAGTATGATGTATGATGTTGGATGGATGGAAGTGATATTTATATTTGAGTGATGGAACGCTAAGATATCCTCCAGAAGATATTCCCTCTATCCAGGTCAATAGGTACAATCCCATACCACAGACAAAAGATGTAAAGTCCACCAAATGTGATGTGAACTGAATGATTTAAATTCTCTATATCTGATGATCTGATAAATTTCTCCCCCTCGGATGTAGATAACTAAATCTTCCAAATAAATCTCCGATGGTATTATCTATTGTCTCATACCTAGATAACATAGGAATCTCTGAAGCTGTGTTTAATCCTTGATCCATGATTCTCTTGCAGTAATGTGGTGCATCATATTATTTACAACGTAGAATAAATAAACATAAACATCTCTTTTTTTTTATATTGCCTTTTCTCCATAAAACAAAAAAAATAAATAAATAACTACAACTATACAAGAAGATGATGCACCACTGTCTTTGACTTTAATAGAAACTGCACGAAAAACCAATCTTCTGATGTTGAAATCTAGAAACCGATGACGTTACAAAATACAAATCATTCTGTGTCTGTGATACAAGACTGCACTTCTCAACCCTTTTAGAGAAAATACCTTCCTTCGGGTACCCGATATGTATGTTGTTGAATTTCAGTCCAAGTAATAAAGGTAAATAGAAACAAGTATGCATCCTAGACAAAGTATGCTCACCTTGGGGACTCACAAAATTATCCTTTGCTACCGAGTATAAATCGTAGTAGGGGAGACCTCAACCATCTGTTGAGTTTCTGAACAATCATTTCTCAGTACATATTCAGTGATAAGTAGGTGACTACCCTCAACCGCTGTAAATCTTTCCATGGTTTCCTCATCATAATATTTACGCTTTATTAATGTGATCATCTCTATTTAGAATGAGGCCAATAAAGTCCACTAACACATTATCAGTCATCCTGTATTACTCGTTATTCACAACGTACATGTTAGTTCAGTATTGCAATCACTTCCCCATAACATAGAATAAGCAACTCATTTTCAGGTTTTTTAATTTTTATGGATTTTCCATTTTTCAATTTTTTATTTGTTTTTCTGGTTTTTTTTTTATTTTTATGGCTTTTTGATTTTCTCTGTACAAAAGCATAAAACTATCTAAAAACATAAGCAAACATGCAGAAATATCAGCAAAAACTAATCTATCATGAAAATATAAAGTAAACATGCAGATGATCTACAAACTACCATGCAAAGCTACATATATTATACAAGCAGTTGCAAATCCTTCACAACACAGTCTCTTGGTTAGGTTCCTCTGTGTCAGGAACCTCAGTTTCAGGAACCACGTCAGTAAGCAATTTAATACCTATTTCCTTTAACAGAAAATCAAAGCATGGTTTATCAAAAGCTTTTGTGAAAAGATCAGCCCTTTGGGCGGTAGTGTCTATCTGCACTACATCTATCAGCTTTTTCTCATAGCAATCTCTAATGAAATGGTATTTAATCCCTATATGTTTCGTTTTAGAATGATTTACGGGATTTTTAGTGACAGCTATGGCAGCAGTATTATCAACATAAATAGGAGTGTTAGAAATTTGCAAACCGTAGTCACGTAGTTGCTGTTGAATCCAGATGACCTGAGATGTACAGCTGGCCGCGACAATGTATGCTGCTTCACAAGTGGACTGAGCCACTGCTGTCTGCTTCGTACACTGCCAAGTAACTAGTTTGCTACCAAGGAACTGACAACCTCCTGAAGTTGACTTGAAATCCTTCTTGCATCCGCCATAGTCAGAATCACTGTAAGCTGTGAGATCAAACCCATCCTCACGCGGATACCATAACCCTAAACTCGGCGTATCTTTCAAATACCTCAGAATCTTCTTAACCACTAACATATGATGAACATTAGGATTTGCCTGATAACGAGCACACAGGCAAACCGCAAACATGATATCTGGTTGAGAAGCTGTAAGATACATTAGAGAACCGATGATTGCCCTGTATAACATTTGGTCCACTGAAGCACCCTCACAATCAGGAGATATCCCATGATTCACAAGCAACGGAGTCTTAGCTGGTCTTTCTGCGTCCATTTGAAACCTCTTTAGAATATCAGCAACATACTTGGTCTGATGCAAAAAGATACCTTTATCCGTCTGAGCTACCTGCAGACCTAAGAAAAACTTTATCGTTCCCATTGAGGTCATCTTGAACTTCTGCTGCATGACATTCTCAAACTCATCAACCATTCCCTGATCTGTTGACCCAAAGATAATATCATCAACATAAACCTGAACTAACATAAGATGTTGTTCCTTTTTCTTGATGAAAAGAGTCTGATCAATGACACCTCTCCTGAAACTGTTTTCAATCATGTAGTTGGACAATGTTGCATACCATGCTCTAGGAGCTTGGTGATGAAAATAAAGTGCCTTTACAAGTCGATAAACCTTTTTTGGGAAATGCGGGTCTTCAAAACCAGGTGGTTGTTCAACAAACACTCTTTCATTGATCTCGCCGTACAAAAATGCACTTTTAACATCCATCTGAAAAACTTTAAAACCCATGAAGGATGCAAAAGCCAAGAAAATCCTAATTGCTTTCAGTCGTGCAACCGGAGCAAAAACCTCATCATAGTCAATTTCAAGGATCTGTTGATATCCCTTTACCACCAGTCTAGCTTTGTTTCTGATAACAATACCCTATTCATCCTTCTTATTTTTCAAAACCCATCGAAGACCATAGGGCACACAACCATGAGGTGGATTGACTAGCTTCCAAACTTTTAAATGTTTGAATTGTAACAGCTCCTCTTGCATTGCACTAACCCACTCGTCAAACTTCAATGCTTCATAAGCATCTTTAGGTTCGATTTGACACACATAACATGAGTGAGCATGCACAAATATTCTTCCTGTCTTATTCAATGTTGAATAAAAAGCTGTTACCACATTCGCACTCTCTGTCTGAACATCTTCTGCTACTGTTGAACTTACACTAGTCACGGGAACCTCTGATGTAGTCGAAACTCCAGATGTAGAGGCTTCATTAGACTTCGCTTGAGGAATACTAATGTGAGGAATGCCTCTTGAATCCACATAATAATCATCAAGATGTTTAGGTGGCAGAATAACACGATTGGATCTACGTACACCTCATGCTTCAGTTGGCGGTTCAGTCACTATTACAATTGGTGGTTGATTATATAGAGGATTAAGATGTTCCTCAGTCAGTTGCGTTCGACTTACTTCCTCGTCATCTTCAAGCTCACTATCTTCATCAGTATATACTACCCCGTCCTCATTTGAATCAAAATCAATTCTAACACCCTGCGGACTCGATTGCAAGCTAGAAATCGGATTCTGAACCTGCGCTGGAATAGTGAAAACGTTCTCAGAAGAGTTTTGAGAATCAAATAATATCTGAGTCAGAAGTTCTTCATCAGTAGCATCTGGCGGAAGATTGAAGGAATCAAATAACTTATCATATTCAAACTGCCATGCGAATCCTTTACTAACACGAGGTGGAGCATTGCGTTGAATATCAACCTCATAACGTTCTTCCACACACTTGGACTCAGTATTATACACCCGTTTGTTCGGATTCCCTTATCCCAAGAAGATACCAGAGATCACCTTTGAATTAAATTTTCCTCCAGCATCTCGTACCAGAATAGTACAAGGTGCACCAAAGGGTTCAAAATGTTTAATGTTCGGCTTTCTCTTGTGTAACGGTTCATAATATGTTTTACCATGTATCTTCACCACCAGAACTCTGTTCATCACGTAGCATGCAGTACTCACGGCTTCACCCCAGAAAACAATTGGAAGACATGAATCTGCTAGCATTGTTCTTGCGGTTTCAATTAGAGTCCTATTCTTTCTTTCAGCAACACCGTTTGATTGAGGTGTATAAGCAGGACTGAACTGTTGTTGTATCCCCTTCTCATTACAAAACGGCAGCATCTGATTGTTCTTAAATTCCGTACCATTATCAGTACGAATCTTTCTAACCTTCAGCTTATACAAACTTTCGAGCTTCAGAATCAAAACTTTAATATGATCGAAAGTATCTGACTTGTGTTTTAACATCACAACCCACGAGAAACGGGAATATTCATCTGTAACTACCAAGCAATAAGACTCTCCGGTGAGAGTTTTACAGTTAACTGGACCAAAGAGATCCATGTGCAGCAATTCCAAAGGAATATTAACTGAATGATGCTTCTTGGCAGTATGTGACTTCTTAGTCTGTTTCCCTTGCTTACACGGAAGACAACCTTCGGGAATATGAAAACTCTTAATATTCACACCTTCAACTAATTCATTGTGGACTAGATGATTCATCTTCCTTAGACTCAGATGACTGATAATGCTAAAAACGAACATATATTTCATAGCATTATTCCTCAAGAAAGACAAGCTTTTAGTTGCAATTGTTCTATTTAAAAGTGATATTCGTTTAAATAATAAAAGGTGAAGACAAAAGACAGATTCGACGAATTGAAGACGCAAATGACCAAAAAGCTCAAAAGTACAAAATACAATCAAAGAGGTTCCAATTATTGATAAGAAACGTCTCGAAATTACAAGAGTACAAGATTCAAAACGTAAAGTACAAGATATAAAATAGTACGCAAGGACGTTCGAAAATCTGGAACCGGGACCAGAGTCAACTCTCAACGCTCGACGCAACGGACTAAAAATTACAAGTTAACTATGTATATAAATATAATATAATGTATAATTAATTATATAAATTATATATATATTATATTTATATAATAAACCGTCGGTAAACAAAGAGCCAAAATGGAGTGAGCTGTAATTACAAACTCCGCGACTCGCGGAGTTTGAAGAGCAAAAAGGGCGCGAGTTGCGGAGCTCACCTGGACTCAATTCCCTATAAAAGCAAACGCAGTTTGATCGCAAAATCCATCCATATTCAATCTCTCTCTATATATGTATACATAAATATATTTATATTTATATTTTAATTTTAATTATAATTATAATTCTAATAATAAGGGTATATTAGCAAATGTTGTAAGGGTGTAAGTCGAAATTCTGTCCGTGTAACGCTACGCTATTTTTAATCATTGTAAGTTATGTTCAACCTTTTTAATTTAATGTCTCGTAGCTAAGTTATTATTATGCTTATTTAATCCGAAGTAATCATGATGTTGGGCTAATTACTAAAATTGGGTAATTGGGCTTTGTACCATAATTGGGGTTTGGACAAAAGAATGACACTTGTGGAAATTAGACTTTGGGCTATTAATGGGCTTTATATTTGTTTAACTAAATGATAGTTTGTTAATGTTAATATAAAGATTTACAATTGGACATCCCTATAAATAACCATATACACTCAATCGGATACGATGGGCTGGGTATTTATATGTACGAATAATCGTTCATTTAATCGGACACGAGAATGGATTAATAGTCATTAGAATTATTAAAACATGGGTGAAATTATGTACAAGGACACTTGGCATAATTGTTAACAAAGTATTAAAACCTTGGGTTACACTCAGTCGACATCCTGGTGTAATTATTAAACAAAGTAATAAAACCTTGTTACAGTTTAAGTCCCCAATTAGTTGGAATATTTAACTTCGGGTATAAGGATAATTTGACGAGGACACTCGCACTTTATATTTATGACTGATGGACTGTTATGGACAAAAACCAGACGGACATATTAAATAATCAATGACAAAGGACAATTAACCCATGGGCATAAAACTAAAATCAACAAGTCAAACATCATGATTACGGAAGTTTAAATAAGCATAATTCTTTTATTTCATATTTAATTTCCTTTATTTTATATTTAATTGCACTTCTAATTATCGCATTTTTATTTATTGTTATTGTATTTAATTGCACTTTTAATTATCGTACTTTTTAATTATCGTAAGTTTATTTTATCGCACTTTTATTATTCACAATTTCATTATCGTTATTTACTTTACGCTTTAAATTAAGTTTTTTATTTATTTAATATTTTACATTTTGTTTTAACTGCGACTAAAGTTTTAAAATCGACAAACCGGTCATTAAACAGTAAAAACCCCCATTTATAATAATAATATTACTTATATATATATTTGTATTTTTATAAAAGTAAACTAATATAGCGTTAAGCTTTGTTTAAAGATTTTCCCTGTGGAACGAACCGGACTTACTAAAAACTACACTACTGTACGATTAGGTACACTGCCTATAAGTGTTGTAGCAAGGTTTAAGTATATCCATTCTATAAATAAGTAAATATCTTGTGTAAAATTGTAACGTATTTAATAGTATTTAATTGTAAAATTTAATAGTATTTTATACCCCTTAGCTTTAACTATCAAGTATTTTTGGCGCCGCTGCCGGGGATAATCTAGCTTAAAAGCCGGAAGCGCAACGCTAATAAAAAAAAAAATTATTTTTAGTTTACTTTTATAAAAATACGTTTTAAATATTCGAAAACATAGAAAAGAAAAACAAAAATATAAATATTTTTAAGAGTTTATTAAATATTTAAGTTTTATAAAGTTTCTTTATTTTTATTTTATAAAAATATAAGTTTTATTTAAATATTTTTATTTAAAACATAAAAAAAACCGAAAAAAAAATTAATATATATATAAATCTATTTTTTAAGATATTTTTAAAATTATAAAGTAGTTCTATTTTTATTTTAATTTTTAAATATAAGTTTTTTTTTCTTTTTTTTAAGTATTTTATTTAGTTTTTAAAACAGAAAAAAAAACGCGTCGAATTAAAAACTGTACCAGAGTTGAATTTTGGAACCCCGCGACTCGCGGAGTTTGCAGCTTCAAATACCGCAACTCGCGGAGCCTCCCTGACACACGTGACAGAACCCTAATTTCGCATTAATTACGGATTTTATTATTATTATTATTAATAAACCCTAATTAGTTTAATTATTATTATAATTAGTTTAAGTTTTTAAATTAAATTGTATTTTAAATTTTAATTAGTTTTAAATAAATTAATAGTTTTATAAAATAAATAATATAAAAATAATATTTTTATAAAAATTGTACTTTTTACAACTTTTAGTATATTTTTATATTTTGTCCCCTTTTAATTGTTTTAGCGTAATTTTTTGTATTTTTCGCTCGTATTTAGTTTTAATACATAGTTTTTGCCATAGTTATTATTTTTTTTTACTTCTAGATTTTTAGGCTTTTCCGTAAAATCCCTTAAGTACTTTTTCTTTATACTAAGATTTAGGTACTTTAGAATTTTGCGACGCCTTTTTAAGTTTTAGTTTCTTTTTAAGTTATTGCCATTTAGGATATAGTTTTTCTTGTAAGCTTTAATATTTTTAGACACCTTTTACCTATGTATCAATTATCATTCCAATTAGTAATCTCAATTTGCGATTATAATTTTAAGTTAGTGATAGTAATAAGGTTGGGTTAGTCGAGTGTTTTTAAGTTCTATAAGTCATTTCTTTTTATTTCTTATTTTCCTACGCCTTTTATTTTTCAACCCTTTTCTTTTTCTTTTTCCGACGCACTCTTTTTCTTTCTTATTTCTCGCTATTCTAGTTTTTAGGACATAGATTTTTTTTTTCTACTTCTTATCTAAATTTCTTAAAATTACGAAAATTTATTTTAAGTGGTTAAATTGATAGACATCAAAATTTTCTGGTTCGTAGTAATAGTTGGATTTGTACATGGACCGGGTTATTGGAGCTAAACAGTCCTCAATTATATTGAGACCAAACGAATCCTGCCCTCTTTTGGCTATTCGAAACGTGGGCAAAATCAGAAAAGTCTATTGATTGGATAACTTATATAATTTTTCTTTCCTTTTAAAAACTAATAGGATATTCAGTGAATGCACCGAGCAAGACGTTCACCACCTTTTGTACGTTCACCACCTGTAACTAGATCAAGACATTTAGCAAATATAACCGCCGTTGATTTTTCTTTAGAATCGTCATCTAGTCGACCAAGTACTCCAGTTCAAATTTCCGATAATCCATTTTTTGAACCCGACCTCACAATTGAGAATCCGGAGAATATTCAGGGACGATTCATAGATCCTGAACCATCAAATTTGTAGTGACCCGAACTTTTCCATGTTTATATATATTAATTGAGATTGATATTTACATGATTAAATGTTTCCAACATGTTAAGCAATCAAACTTGTTAAGACTTGATTAATTGAAATAGGTTTCATATAGACAATTGACCACCCAAGTTGACCGGTGATTCACGAACGTTAAAACTTGTAAAAAAACTATATGATGACATATATATGGTTATATATATAGTTAACATGATATTATGATAAGTAAACATATCATTAATTATATTAACAATGAACTACATATGTAAAAACAAAACTACTAACTTAATGATTTTGAAACGAGACATATATGTAACGTTTATCGTTGTAACGACATTTAATGTATATATATCATATTAAGAGATATTCGTACATCATAATATCATGATAATATAATAATTTAAAATCTCTTTTGATATTATAAACATTGGGTTAACAACATTTAACAAGATCGTTAACCTAAAGGTTTCAAAACAACACTTACATGTAACGACTAACGATGACTTAACGACTCAGTTAAAATGTATATACATGTAGTGTTTTAATATGTATTTATACACTTTTGAAAGACTTCAATACACTTATCAAAATACTTCTACTTAACAAAAATACTTACAATTACATTCTCGTTCAGTTTCATCAACAATTCTACTCGTATGCACCCGTATTCGTACTCGTACAATACACAGCTTTTAGATGTATGTACTATTGGTATATACACTCCAATGATCAGCTCTTAGCAGCCCATGTGAGTCACCTAACACATGTGGGAACCATCATTTGGCAACTAGCATGAAATATCTCATAAGATTACAAAAATATGAGTAATCATTCATGACTTATTTACATGAAAACAAAATTACATATCCTTTATATCTAATCCATACACCAACGACCAAAAACACCTACAAACACTTTCATTCTTCAATTTTCTTCATCTAATTGAACTCTCTCAAGTTCTATCTTCAAGTTCTAAGTGTTCTTCATAAATTCCAAAAGTTCTAGTTTCATAAAATCAAGAATACTTTCAAGTTTGCTAGCTCACTTCCAATCTTGTAAGGTGATCATCCAACCTCAAGAAATCTTTGTTTCTTACAGTAGGTTATCATTCTAATACAAGGTAATAATCATATTCAAACTTTGGTTCAATTTCTATAACTATAACAATCTTATTTCAAGTGATGATCTTACTTGAACTTGTTTTCGTGTCATGATTTTGCTTCAAGAACTTTGAGCCATCCAAGGATCCATTGAAGCTAGATCCATTTTTCTCTTTTCCAGTAGGTTCATCCAAGGAACTTAAGGTAGTAATGATGTTCATAACATCATTCGATTCATACATATAAAGCTATCTTATTCGAAGGTTTAAACTTGTAATCACTAGAACATAGTTTAGTTAATTCTAAACTTGTTCGCAAACAAAAGTTAATCCTTCTAACTTGACTTTTAAAATCAACTAAACACATGTTCTATATCTATATGATATGCTAACTTAATGATTTAAAACCTGGAAACACGAAAAACACCGTAAAACCGGATTTACGCCGTCGTAGTAACACCGCGGGCTGTTTTGGGTTAGTTAATTAAAAACTATGATAAACTTTGATTTAAAAGTTGTTATTCTGAGAAAATGATTTTTATTATGAACATGAAACTATATCCAAAAATTATGGTTAAACTCAAAGTGGAAGTATGTTTTCTAAAATGGTCATCTAGACGTCGTTCTTTCGACTGAAATGACTACCTTTACAAAAACGACTTGTAACTTATTTTTCCGACTATAAACCTATACTTTTTTTGTTTAGATTCATAAAATAGAGTTCAATATGAAACCATAGCAATTTGATTCACTCAAAACGGATTTAAAATGAAGAAGTTATGGGTAAAACAAGATTGGATAATTTTTCTCATTTTAGCTACGTGAAAATTGGTAACAAATCTATTCCAACCATAACTTAATCAACTTGTATTATATATTATGTAATCTTGAGATACCATAGACACGTATACAATGTTTCGACCTATCATGTCGACACATCTATATATATTTCGGAACAACCATAGACACTCTATATGTGAATGTTGGAGTTAGCTATACAGGGTTGAGGTTGATTCCAAAATATATATAGTTTGAGTTGTGATCAATACTGAGATACGTATACACTGGGTCGTGGATTGATTCAAGATAATATTTATCGATTTATTTCTGTACATCTAACTGTGGACAACTAGTTGTAGGTTACTAACGAGGACAGCTGACTTAATAAACTTAAAACATCAAAATATATTAAAAGTGTTGTAAATATATTTTGAACATACTTTGATATATATGTATATATTGTTATAGGTTCGTGAATCAACCAGTGGTCAAGTCTTACTTCCCGACGAAGTAAAAATCTGTGAAAGTGAGTTATAGTCCCACTTTTAAAATCTAATATTTTTGGGATGAGAATACATGCAGGTTTTATAAATGATTTACAAAATAGACACAAGTACGTGAAACTACATTCTATGGTTGAATTATCGAAATCGAATATGCCCCTTTTTATTAAGTCTGGTAATCTAAGAATTAGGGAACAGACACCCTAATTGACGCGAATCCTAAAGATAGATCTATTGGGCCTAACAAACCCCATCCAAAGTACCGGATGCTTTAGTACTTCGAAATTTATATCATATCCGAAGGGTGTCCCGGAATGATGGGGATATTCTTATATATGCATCTTGTTATTGTCGGTTACCAGGTGTTCACCATATGAATGATTTTTATCTCTATGTATGGGATGTGTATTGAAATATGAAATCTTGTGGTCTATTGTTACGATTTGATATATATAGGTTAAACCTATAACTCACCAACATTTTTGTTGACGTTTTAAGCATGTTTATTCTCAGGTGATTATTAAGAGCTTCCGCTGTCGCATACTTAAATAAGGACAAGATTTGGAGTCCATGCTTGTATGATATTGTGTAAAAACTGCATTCAAGAAACTTATTTTGTTGTAACATATTTGTATTGTAAACCATTATGTAATGGTCGTGTGTAAACAAGATATATTAGATTATCATTATTTGATAATCTACGTAAAGCTTTTTAAACCTTTATTGATGAAATAAAGGTTATGGTTTGTTTAAAAATGAATGCAGTCTTTGAAAAACGTCTCATATAGAGGTCAAAACCTCGCAACGAAATCAATTAATATGGAACGTTTTTAATCAATAAGAACGGGACATTTCAGTTGGTATCCGAGCGTTGGTCTTAGAGAACCAGAAAATTTGCATTAGTGTGTCTTATCGAGTTTGTTAGGATGCATTAGTGAGTCTGGACTTCGACCGTGTTTTCTTTAAAAATGATTGCTTAACATTTTTGTTGGAAACTATATATTTTTAACATATGAATATTATGTGATATATTAATCTCTTAACGTGTTTGATATTATGTGATAGATGTCTACCTCTAGAACAAGTCCCATTGACTTACCTAATAATAATGAAGAGTCAAATGTAAATTGGAATGATTTGTGGACTGATTCACAAGTTCCCGAAGAGGAACCGGAAGAAGAGTCGGAACCGGAAGAAGAATCGGAACCGGAAGAAGAATCGGAACCGGATGAAGAAATAGAACCGGTGGGGGAAATAATAAAACGGTTTAGTAAAAGAAAATCCTCAACCAACCGACCAAAGTTAATTATGGTCAATGGTGTTTCCGCCAAGGAAGCAAAATATTGGGAGGATTACCAATTCTCCGATGAATCGGATTCCGACGAGAATTCCGATGATGTTATAGAAATTACCCCAACTGAATTTAAAAAGGCAAAAGAAAATAATAAGGGAAAGGGCATAAAAATAGAGAAATCTAATTCCAACCCCGATGAACTTTATATGTATCGTCAACCCCCGAAGTCCTTAAGTTGTAACAATGACCCGGGAACCTCTAAACCACTAGGTTTTTCTAAACCAATGTGGACAACGACGGTTCGTATTAGGGGAACATCATATATCCCTAGAAACTTGGCAAAACGAACCAAAACCGAAGAAGAAGAAACGAGCGAGTCGGAATAAGATAGTTGTATTCGTGTGGTGTAATATATGGAATATAGTGTTCTTATGCTTTATGATATATGTAAAAATTGCTTGTATTAATAAGTATTTTTTTATGAATCTAACTCTTGTCTATTTTACAGTTTAAAAATACAAAATGGATAGACAACCCAATATTTTAAGAGACCTACCCGGAGACATGATTGATGAAATCTTGTCTAGAGTCGGCCAGAATTCTTCGGCACAACTATTTAAGGCGAGATCAGTTTGTAAAACATTCGAAGAACGTTCCAAGAATGTCTTGGTTTATAAGAGACTTTCGTTTGAAAGATGGGGGATATCACATTGGGAAACCCATAAGTTACGATGTGTTTACTTTGACGCATATATTGCGGGGAACCCAAATGCTATTTTACGCAACGGGTTAAGAAATTATTTTGACTCAATATATCCGAATATTGGACTTCGTGATTTAGAAAAAGAGGCTAACATGCAACATAAAGAAGCATGTTATGCTTACGGATTAGTAATGTTCGCTTCTCACCAAAGTGAGAACAAGAACATCGGGCTACAACTATTAAACAAAACGTTTCCACAAGTGACGGAGTCGGTAATTGGGGTAAGAAATGAGGTTTTTAGATTATTACGGGACTGTTGGACATTACGTAACCCTCGTCCCTTTGATGACGTTACAACACGCTGTCTTATCAACGGCCATAACGGTTATGTTGCACAAGACCAAGGATGGGAAGTAGTCCTAGTAAAACCAGAATGCATGACTTGTTTCTGGACGTATGAATTACGTGTATTTATTGCCTTTGCTGAACGACTTGTGTACTAGCTAGAATTGTCTTCACAACTATCTTGTATCAAAGTTATTGTGTGCTATATTTCATGCTTTATGTAAAATAAGCGGTATTGTAAGTTTGTAAAATATTGTATAAAAGTTTGAACGCGAAATATTATTATAATCAGTTTTTCATATAGAATTGTAGTAGTTGAATTGTATATTAGCTACTAAGTATGAACTTAACGGGTAGGTACTACCCGAATTTAAACTTATAAAACGCTAATATGAAGAAAAAGCTTTTATAAATGAGTTCATATTATGCTACGAAATACTATTAACTACTCTTAATATTCTGTATGATTAACTTGTTCCATTTAACTATTTTGAAGGAAATGGCACCGACTACTCGACACACCGTGAATATGAATGAAGAGGAATTCCGTACTTTTCTAGCTTCAAACATAGCCGCAGTACAGGCTGCGCTACATACCAACAATAACCTTGGATCTAGCAGTACAGGAAATCGTGTAGGATGCACCTACAAAGAATTCACTGCCTGCAAACCTTTGGAATTTGATGGAACCGAAGGACCGATCGGATTGAAACGGTGGACCGAGAAGGTTGAATCGGTGTTTGCCATAAGTAAGTGTACTGAAGAGGACAAAGTGAAGTACGCTACGCATACCTTCACAGGTTCTGCGTTAACATGGTGGAATACCTATCTAGAGCAAGTGGGACAAGATGATGCGTACGCACTACCGTGGTCAGCATTCAAGCACTTGATGAACGAGAAGTACCGTCCCAGAACTGAGGTCAATAAGCTCAAGACAGAACTTAGAGGGTTACGAACCCAAGGATTTGATATTACCACGTACGAAAGACGATTCACAGAATTGTGCCTATTGTGTCCGGGAGCATTCGAAGATGAGGAAGAGAAGATCGACGCGTTTGTGAAAGGATTACCGGAAAGAATCCAAGAAGATATAAGTTCACACGAGCCCGCCTCCATACAACAGGCATGTAGAATGGCTCACAAACTCGTGAACCAAATTGAAGAAAGAATTAAAGAACAGACTGATGAAGAGGCCAATGTGAAGCAAGTCAAAAGAAAGTGGGAGGAAAACGGTGATAAGAATCACCAATACAACAACAACAGCAATTACAACAATAATCGCAACAATTATCCCAACAATCGCAACATCAATCGCAACTACAACAAACGGCCCAACAACAACAACAACAACAACAGCAACTACAACAATCATCCCAACAACAATAATAACCGCAACAACAACAACAATCAGAAGCAGCTATGCCAAAGGTGTGAAAAGAATCACTCGGGGTTCTGCACCAAATTTTGCAACAAGTGTAAAAGAAATGGTCATAGCGCGGCGAAGTGTGAGGTCTACGGACCAGGGGTTAATAGAACGAAAGGAACAAATGGTGTCGGAACGAGTAATGGCGGAGCAAGTAGTGTCGGAGCAAGTTATGCCAATGTAGTTTGTTATAAATGTGGAAAACCGGGCCACATTATTAGAAATTGCCCGAACCAGGAGAACACGAATGGACAAGGCCGTGGAAGAGTTTTCAATATTAATGCGGCAGAGGCACAGGAAGACCCGGAGCTTGTTACGGGTACGTTTCTTATTGACAATAAATCTGCTTACGTTTTATTTGATTCGGGTGCGGATAGAAGCTATATGAGTAGAGATTTTTGTGCTAAATTAAGTTGTCCATTGACGCCTTTGGATAGTAAATTTTTACTTGAATTAGCAAATGGTAAATTAATTTCAGCAGATAATATATGTCGGAATCGAGAAATTAAACTGGTTAGCGAAACATTTAAGATTGATTTGATACCAGTAGAGTTAGGGAGTTTTGATGTGATAATCGGTATGGACTGGTTGAAAGAAGTGAAAGCGGAGATCGTTTGTTACAAAAATGCAATTCGCATTATACGAGAAAAAGGAAAACCCTTAATGGTGTACGGAGAAAAGGGCAACACGAAGCTACATCTTATTAGTAATTTGAAGGCACAAAAACTAATAAGAAAAGGTTGCTATGCTGTTCTAGCACACGTCGAGAAAGTACAAACTGAAGAAAAGAGCATCAATGATGTTCCCGTCGCAAAAGAATTTCCCGATGTATTTCCGAAAGAATTACCGGGATAACCCCCACATCGATCCGTTGAATTTCAAATAGATCTTGTACCAGGAGCTGCACCAATAGCTCGTGCTCCTTACAGACTCGCACCCAGCGAGATGAAAGAACTGCAAAGCCAATTACAAGAACTTTTAGAGCGTGGTTTCATTCGACCAAGCACATCACCGTGGGGAGCTCCTGTTTTGTTTGTCAAAAAGAAAGATGGTACATTCAGGTTGTGTATCGACTACCGAGAGTTGAACAAACTTACCATCAAGAACCGCTACCCACTACCGAGAATCGACGACTTATTTGATCAACTACAAGGCTCGTCTGTTTATTCAAAGATTGACTTACGTTCCGGGTATCATCAAATGCGGGTGAAAGAAGATGATATTCCAAAGACTGCTTTCAGAACACGTTACGGTCATTACGAGTTTATGGTCATGCCGTTTGGTTTAACTAATGCACCAGCTGTGTTCATGGACCTTATGAACCGAGTGTGTGGACCATACCTTGACAAGTTTGTCATTGTTTTCATTGATGACATACTTATTTACTCAAGGAATGACCAAGAACACGGTGAACATTTGAGAAAGGTGTTAGAAGTATTGAGGAAGGAAGAATTGTACGCTAAGTTTTCAAAGTGTGCATTTTGGTTGGAAGAAGTTCAATTCCTCGGTCACATAGTGAACAAAGAAGGTATTAAGGTGGATCCGGCAAAGATAGAAACTGTTGAAAAGTGGGAAACCCCGAAAACTCCGAAACACATACGCCAGTTTTTAGGACTAGCTGGTTACTACAGAAGGTTCATCCAAGACTTTTCCAGAATAGCAAAACCCTTGACTGCATTAACGCATAAAGGGAAGAAATTTGAATGGAATGATGAACAAGAGAAAGCGTTTCAGTTATTGAAGAAAAAGCTAACTACGGCACCTATATTGTCATTGCCTGAAGGGAATGATGATTTTGTGATTTATTGTGACGCATCAAAGCAAGGTCTCGGTTGTGTATTAATGCAACGAACGAAGGTGATTGCTTATGCGTCTAGACAATTGAAGATTCACGAACAAAATTATACGACGCATGATTTGGAATTAGGCGCGGTTGTTTTTGCATTAAAGACTTGGAGGCACTACTTATATGGGGTCAAAAGTATTATATATACCGACCACAAAAGTCTTCAACACATATTTAATCAGAAACAACTGAATATGAGGCAGCGTAGGTGGATTGAATTATTGAATGATTACGACTTTGAGATTCGTTACCACCCGGGGAAGGCAAATGTGGTAGCCGATGCCTTGAGCAGGAAGGACAGAGAACCCATTCGAGTAAAATCTATGAATATAATGATTCATAATAACCTTACTACTCAAATAAAGGAGGCGCAACAAGGAGTTTTAAAAGAGGGAAATTTAAAGGATGAAATACCCAAAGGATCGGAGAAGCATCTTAATATTCGGGAAGACGGAACCCGGTATAGGGCTGAAAGGATTTGGGTACCAAAATTTGGAGATATGAGAGAAATGGTACTTAGAGAAGCTCATAAAACCAGATACTCAATACATCCTGGAACGGGGAAGATGTACAAGGATCTCAAGAAACATTTTTGGTGGCCGGGTATGAAAGCCGATGTTGCTAAATACGTAGGAGAATGTTTGACGTGTTCTAAGGTCAAAGCTGAGCATCAGAAACCATCAG
This sequence comes from Rutidosis leptorrhynchoides, assembly GCF_046630445.1. Classification (NCBI taxonomy): domain Eukaryota; kingdom Viridiplantae; phylum Streptophyta; class Magnoliopsida; order Asterales; family Asteraceae; genus Rutidosis; species Rutidosis leptorrhynchoides. The sequence continues at coordinate 596,172,709 of NC_092333.1, read as the reverse complement.
GTCTACTTCAACAACCCGAAATCCCGGAATGGAAATGGGAAAACATTACCATGGATTTCATCACTAAATTGCCAAGGACTGCAAGTGGTTTTGATACTATTTGGGTAATAGTTGATCGTCTCACCAAATCAGCACACTTCCTACCAATAAGAGAAGATGACAAGATGGAGAAATTAGCACGACTGTATTTGAAGGAAGTCGTCTCCAGACATGGAATACCAATCTCTATTATCTCTGATAGGGATGGCAGATTTATTTCAAGATTCTGGCAGACATTACAGCAAGCATTAGGAACTCGTCTAGACATGAGTACTGCCTATCATCCACAAACTGATGGGCAGAGCGAAAGGACAATACAAACGCTTGAAGACATGCTACGAGCATGTGTTATTGATTTCGGAAACAGTTGGGATCGACATCTACCGTTAGCAGAATTTTCCTACAACAACAGCTACCATTCAAGCATTGAGATGGCGCCGTTTGAAGCACTTTATGGTAGAAAGTGCAGGTCTCCGATTTGTTGGAGTGAGGTGGGGGATAGACAGATTACGGGTCCGGAGATTATACAAGAAACTACCGAGAAGATCATCCAAATTCAACAACGGTTGAAAACCGCCCAAAGTCGACAAAAGAGCTACGCTGACATTAAAAGAAAAGATATAGAATTTGAAATTGGAGAGATGGTCATGCTTAAAGTTTCACCTTGGAAAGGCGTTGTTCGATTTGGTAAACGAGGGAAATTAAATCCAAGGTATATTGGACCATTCAAGATTATTGATCGTGTCGGACCAGTAGCTTACCGACTTGAGTTACCTCAACAACTCGCGGCTGTACATAACACTTTCCACGTCTCGAATTTGAAGAAATGTTTTGCTAAAGAAGATCTCACTATTCCGTTAGATGAAATCCAAATCAACGAAAAACTTCAATTCATCGAAGAACCCGTCGAAATAATGGATCGTGAGGTTAAAAGACTTAAGCAAAACAAGATACCAATTGTTAAGGTTCGATGGAATGCTCGTAGAGGACCCGAGTTCACCTGGGAGCGTGAAGATCAGATGAAGAAGAAATACCCGCATCTATTTCCAGAAGATTCGTCAACACCTTCAACAGGTTAAAATTTCGGGACGAAATTTATTTAACGGGTAGGTACTGTAGTGACCCGAACTTTTCCATGTTTATATATATTAATTGAGATTGATATTTACATGATTAAATGTTTCCAACATGTTAAGCAATCAAACTTGTTAAGACTTGATTAATTGAAATAGGTTTCATATAGACAATTGACCACCCAAGTTGACCGGTGATTCACGAACGTTAAAACTTGTAAAAAAACTATATGATGACATATATATGGTTATATATATAGTTAACATGATATTATGATAAGTAAACATATCATTAATTATATTAACAATGAACTACATATGTAAAAACAAAACTACTAACTTAATGATTTTGAAACGAGACATATATGTAACGTTTATCGTTGTAACGACATTTAATGTATATATATCATATTAAGAGATATTCGTACATCATAATATCATGATAATATAATAATTTAAAATCTCTTTTGATATTATAAACATTGGGTTAACAACATTTAACAAGATCGTTAACCTAAAGGTTTCAAAACAACACTTACATGTAACGACTAACGATGACTTAACGACTCAGTTAAAATGTATATACATGTAGTGTTTTAATATGTATTTATACACTTTTGAAAGACTTCAATACACTTATCAAAATACTTCTACTTAACAAAAATACTTACAATTACATTCTCGTTCAGTTTCATCAACAATTCTACTCGTATGCACCCGTATTCGTACTCGTACAATACACAGCTTTTAGATGTATGTACTATTGGTATATACACTCCAATGATCAGCTCTTAGCAGCCCATGTGAGTCACCTAACACATGTGGGAACCATCATTTGGCAACTAGCATGAAATATCTCATAAGATTACAAAAATATGAGTAATCATTCATGACTTATTTACATGAAAACAAAATTACATATCCTTTATATCTAATCCATACACCAACGACCAAAAACACCTACAAACACTTTCATTCTTCAATTTTCTTCATCTAATTGAACTCTCTCAAGTTCTATCTTCAAGTTCTAAGTGTTCTTCATAAATTCCAAAAGTTCTAGTTTCATAAAATCAAGAATACTTTCAAGTTTGCTAGCTCACTTCCAATCTTGTAAGGTGATCATCCAACCTCAAGAAATCTTTGTTTCTTACAGTAGGTTATCATTCTAATACAAGGTAATAATCATATTCAAACTTTGGTTCAATTTCTATAACTATAACAATCTTATTTCAAGTGATGATCTTACTTGAACTTGTTTTCGTGTCATGATTTTGCTTCAAGAACTTTGAGCCATCCAAGGATCCATTGAAGCTAGATCCATTTTTCTCTTTTCCAGTAGGTTCATCCAAGGAACTTAAGGTAGTAATGATGTTCATAACATCATTCGATTCATACATATAAAGCTATCTTATTCGAAGGTTTAAACTTGTAATCACTAGAACATAGTTTAGTTAATTCTAAACTTGTTCGCAAACAAAAGTTAATCCTTCTAACTTGACTTTTAAAATCAACTAAACACATGTTCTATATCTATATGATATGCTAACTTAATGATTTAAAACCTGGAAACACGAAAAACACCGTAAAACCGGATTTACGCCGTCGTAGTAACACCGCGGGCTGTTTTGGGTTAGTTAATTAAAAACTATGATAAACTTTGATTTAAAAGTTGTTATTCTGAGAAAATGATTTTTATTATGAACATGAAACTATATCCAAAAATTATGGTTAAACTCAAAGTGGAAGTATGTTTTCTAAAATGGTCATCTAGACGTCGTTCTTTCGACTGAAATGACTACCTTTACAAAAACGACTTGTAACTTATTTTTCCGACTATAAACCTATACTTTTTTTGTTTAGATTCATAAAATAGAGTTCAATATGAAACCATAGCAATTTGATTCACTCAAAACGGATTTAAAATGAAGAAGTTATGGGTAAAACAAGATTGGATAATTTTTCTCATTTTAGCTACGTGAAAATTGGTAACAAATCTATTCCAACCATAACTTAATCAACTTGTATTATATATTATGTAATCTTGAGATACCATAGACACGTATACAATGTTTCGACCTATCATGTCGACACATCTATATATATTTCGGAACAACCATAGACACTCTATATGTGAATGTTGGAGTTAGCTATACAGGGTTGAGGTTGATTCCAAAATATATATAGTTTGAGTTGTGATCAATACTGAGATACGTATACACTGGGTCGTGGATTGATTCAAGATAATATTTATCGATTTATTTCTGTACATCTAACTGTGGACAACTAGTTGTAGGTTACTAACGAGGACAGCTGACTTAATAAACTTAAAACATCAAAATATATTAAAAGTGTTGTAAATATATTTTGAACATACTTTGATATATATGTATATATTGTTATAGGTTCGTGAATCAACCAGTGGTCAAGTCTTACTTCCCGACGAAGTAAAAATCTGTGAAAGTGAGTTATAGTCCCACTTTTAAAATCTAATATTTTTGGGATGAGAATACATGCAGGTTTTATAAATGATTTACAAAATAGACACAAGTACGTGAAACTACATTCTATGGTTGAATTATCGAAATCGAATATGCCCCTTTTTATTAAGTCTGGTAATCTAAGAATTAGGGAACAGACACCCTAATTGACGCGAATCCTAAAGATAGATCTATTGGGCCTAACAAACCCCATCCAAAGTACCGGATGCTTTAGTACTTCGAAATTTATATCATATCCGAAGGGTGTCCCGGAATGATGGGGATATTCTTATATATGCATCTTGTTATTGTCGGTTACCAGGTGTTCACCATATGAATGATTTTTATCTCTATGTATGGGATGTGTATTGAAATATGAAATCTTGTGGTCTATTGTTACGATTTGATATATATAGGTTAAACCTATAACTCACCAACATTTTTGTTGACGTTTTAAGCATGTTTATTCTCAGGTGATTATTAAGAGCTTCCGCTGTCGCATACTTAAATAAGGACAAGATTTGGAGTCCATGCTTGTATGATATTGTGTAAAAACTGCATTCAAGAAACTTATTTTGTTGTAACATATTTGTATTGTAAACCATTATGTAATGGTCGTGTGTAAACAAGATATATTAGATTATCATTATTTGATAATCTACGTAAAGCTTTTTAAACCTTTATTGATGAAATAAAGGTTATGGTTTGTTTAAAAATGAATGCAGTCTTTGAAAAACGTCTCATATAGAGGTCAAAACCTCGCAACGAAATCAATTAATATGGAACGTTTTTAATCAATAAGAACGGGACATTTCAAAATTTTCCTCCGGAACCACCAATCATTCAAACAGAGATTGTTGAGGAACGAACCATTAAATCAGAATCCTCTAGTGATTCCGATTCAACAAATTCAATTATGGAGAATCTGGAACCTTTAAGTATGGAAGACCGAATGAGAGCTAAACGCACTGGCCAAGGTCACGCAATTACTCATCCAGACATTAATGCGTCAGATTATGAAATCAAAGGACAAATTCTACACATGGTGACTAATCAATGCCAATTTAGTGGTGCGCCAAAGGAAGATCCAAATGAACATCTTCGTACCTTTAATAGGATCTGCACACTATTTAAAATAAGAGAAGTGGAGGATGAACAGATATATCTCATGTTATTTCCCTGGACTTTAAAGGGAGAAGCCAAAGATTGGTTGGAATCGTTACCTGAAGGGGCGATTGATACATGGGACGTTTTTGTTGAAAAATTTCTTAAACAATTCTTTCCTGCATCTAAAGCCGTAAGACTTCAAGGAGAAATTGTTACGTTCACACAGAAACTGAATGAAACTCTATATGAGGCGTGGACAAGGTTTGGAAAGTTATTAAGAGGATGTCCGCAACATGGTTTAGATACCTGTCAAATAGTACAAATATTCTAACAAGGATGCGACATCACTACAAGGAAAGACATCGATATAGCACCTGGTGGTTCCATTATGAAGAAAACCGAAACTGATGCTTATAAAATTATTGATAACACTGCTTCCCACTCACATGAGTGGCACCAAGAAAAAGATATTGTTAGATCATCTAAAGCAGCTAGAGCCGATTCTAGCCATGACTTAGATTCCATTTCCGCAAAGATAGATGCTGTGGAGAGACCAATGGAAAAGATGACTAAGGATATTCACTCAATATGAATTAGTTGTGAGCAGTGTGGAGGACCACATTTGACAAAAGATTGTCTCAGTATTGAATTAAAAATGGAACAAAGAGAGAATATTTCATACATAAACCAAAGGCCTGGAAATAATTATTAGAATAATTATCAACCGCCAAGACCGATTTACAATCAAAACCAGAATTATAATAGAAATATTCCATACAACAACCAACAAGGTCCTAGCAATCAACAAGTATCCAACAATAATTAAAACCAGCAAAGACCTAATTTTCAAAACAAACCACCACAAACCGATGATAAAAAGCCGAATTTAGAAGATATGATGACGAAGCTAGTTGAAACTCAAACGCAGTTTTTCACATCTCAAAAACAAACCAATGAACAAAATGCTCAAGCATTTAGAAATTAACAAGCTTCTATTCAAAATCTGGAACAAGAAGTAAGTAACCTAGCAAGGTTAATAGGTGAAAGAAAACCGGGAAGTCTACCTAGTGATACAAATGCTAACCCCCGGAATGAAACAGCTAAAGCCATTACCACAAGAAGTGGTACAACACTTAAACCACCTGAAATACCTGTAACTTCTGATGAAGCTATTCCTACTCCACAAGAACCACAACCTGATCAAGATAAGGAAAAAGAACCGGTAGTTGAAAACGTTAATGAAGATAACACAGTTAAGGCTAAACCTTATGTTAAACCATACCAACCACCACTTCCTTACCCGAGTAAAATGAAGAAAGAGAAACTTGAAGCCGAGCAATCCAAATTCTTGGATATGTTTGAACAGATAAATGTATATCTTCCTTTCATTGATGTGATTTCAGGAATGCCTAGATATGCTAAATTCTTGAAAGATCTAATCTCAAATAGAAAGAAAATGGAAGAACTCTCGGCTGTTACTATGAACGCTAATTGTTCAGCAGTGCTGTTGAATAAGATACCAGAAAAACTATCTGATCCAGGAAGTTTCACAATTCCATGTTTTCTGGGTAGTCTTAGTTCAATAGAAGCATTGGCAGACTTAGGTGCTAGTATAAATCTAATGCCGTATTCACTATACGCTAAACTAGACCTTGGAGAATTGAAACCAACAAGAATAAGCATACAACTAGCCGATCGATCAATAAAATATCCTAGAGGGATAATGGAGAACATGCTAGTTAAAGTTGGTACTTTAGTATTTCCAGTAGATTTTGTTGTTCTGGACATGGAAGAAGATTCTCAAGTTCCTCTCATATTAGGAAGACCATTCTTAAACACGGCTAAAGAAATGATAGACGTGTTCGGTAAGAAATTGACCCTAAGTATAGAGGACGAGAGTGTTACCTTTTCAATTGATAGAGCAATGCAACAACCGCAATCTGCAGATGATACATGTTATTATATTCAAACTATAGATGCACATGCAGAATTATTAGAAGAATTTCCAGAATTACAAGGAACAGGAGAATGTTCTTTAGGAGAAGGAACTGAACAAATTAATGAAGCTGAAATGTTAGCTACACTTATAGCTAATGGATATGAACCAACAACAGAAGAAATTCAAATGCTAAAATAAGAAGACAGATATCGATATAAATCATCGATAGAAGAACCTCCGAAATTAGAGTTAAAGCCACTTCCAAACCATTTGGAATACGCTTATTTACATGGTGAATCTGAATTACCTGTAATAATATCGTATTCTCTTACTGAAAATGAGGAATATCAACTCATTTCTGTGTTGAAAGCTCATAAACCAGCCATTGCATGGAAGATTCATGATATTAAAGGAATAAGTCCTTCGTATTGCACACATAAAATCCTTATGGAAGAAGGTCATAAAACGTATGTGCAACGCCAACGAAGACTAAATCCTAATATGCAAGATGTAGTTAAAAAAGAAATAATTAAACTGCTAGATGCAGGTTTAATTTATCCAATTTCTGATAGTCCATGGGTAAGCCCAGTTCAATGCGTACCTAAGAAGGGTGGCATGACTGTCATTACAAATGAAAAAAATGAGCTTATTCCTACTAGGACTGTAACAGGATGGCGTGTGTGTATTGATTATAGAAAATTAAATGACGCCACCAGAAAAGATCACTTTCCCTTACCTTTCATTGATCAAATGTTGGAAAGGCTAGCCGGAAATAGTTACTATTGTTTTCTAGATGGATTTTCCGGATATTTTCAAATTCCAATAGCACCCGAGGACCAAGAGAAAACCACATTCACGTGCCCTTATGGTACTTTTGCTTACAAACGCATGCCATTTGGACTTTGCAACGCCCCTGCAACCTTTCAAAGGTGCATGATGGCGATTTTTCACGACATGATAGAAGAATGCATGGAAGTTTTCATGGATGACTTTTCAGTCTTCGGTGATACATTTGAATCATGTCTAGTTAATCTGGAACGAATGCTTATTAGATGCGAACAATCAAATCTAGTACTTAATTGGGAGAAATGCCATTTCATGGTTAAAGAAGGCATCGTTCTTGGACATAAAATTTCAAAAGAAGGAATTGAAGTGGATAGAGCTAAAGTAGATGTAACTGCTAAACTTCCACATCCCACCAATGTTAGAGGAGTTAGGAGTTTTCTAGGGCACGCCGGTTTTTACCGACGTTTCATAAAAGATTTTTCTAAAATTGCCACTCCTATAAATAAATTCCTAGAAAAGGATGCTCCATTCATCTTTTCAGATGAATGTATCAAATCTTTTAATATTCTTAAAGAGAAACTCACTAATGCACCGATCATGATAACACCAAATTGGAATCTACCATTCGAACTAATGTGGGATGCAAGTGATTTTGCAATGGGAGCCGTTTTAGGACAAATGATTGAAAAATGATTTCAACCTATATATTATGCTAGTAAGACGTTACAAGGAGCACAAACAAATTACACAACTACTGAAAAAGAACTCCTTGCTATTGTCTTTGCTTTTGACAAATTTCGATCATATCTCGTTCTAGCAAAAACAGTGGTCTATACCGACCATTCTGCTCTTAGATACCTATTTTCGAAACAAGATGCTAAACCAAGATTAATCCGTTGGATCTTACTCTTACAAGAGTTCGATATTGAAATCCGAGATAAAAGAGGAGCAGAAAATCTCGCCGCTGATCATCTTTCTCGTCTTGAAAATCCTGAATTAGAAGTTCTAATTGAATCGGCCATACAAGACAACTTTCCTGGTGAATATCTATTGAAGATAGATTATAATGAAATTCCATGGTTTGCAGACTATGCAAACTACTTAGTTTGTGGATTCCTTGAAAAAGGATTATCGTACCAAAAACGAAAGAAATTCTTCAGTGATATAAAGCACTATTTCTGGGAAGATCCACATCTGTTTAAAAGTTGTCCCGATGGAATAATACGCCGATGTGTATTCGGAGATGAAGCTAGTAAAATTTTAAACCATTGTCACACAGGACCAACAGGAGGGCATTATGGGCCTCAACTAACAGCAAGAAAAGTTTATGATGCTGGATTCTATTGGCCTACAATTTACAAAGACGCACACCTTCTTTGCAAATCCTGTGATGCTTGTCAAAGGGCCGGAAAAATAAGTCAACGTGATGAAATGCCACAAAATGTCATTCAAGTATGCGAAGTATTTGACATTTGGGGTATTGACTTTATGGGTCCATTTCCAAAATCTCATAATAATCTCTATATTCTCGTAGCCATTGACTATGTATCTAAATGGGCGGAAGCACAAGCTCTCCCAACTAATGATGCACGAGTTGTAGTCAACTTTTTAAAACGTCTTTTTGCAAGGTTTGGAACACCGAAAGCTTTAATAAGTGATCGGGATACTCATTTCTGTAATAATAAACTTGAGAAAGTTCTTAAAAGATATGGAGTAACTCATAAAATCTCCACCGCATATCATCCACAAACAAGTGGACAAGTTGAAAATACCAACCGAGCTTTAAAACGTATTCTAGAGAAAACCGTAGGATCAAATCCGAAGGAATGGTCCATTAAGTTGGAGGATGCACTCTGGGCTTTTAGAACAGCCTACAAAACTCCAATTGGAACCACACCTTTTAGACTTGTTTATGGAAAAGCATGTCATCTTCCAGTAGAAATTGAACACAAAGCATTTTGGGCTTTGAAGACATGTAATCTTGATTTACATGAAGCCGGACGTCTACGATTAAGTCAACTAAACGAATTAGAAGAATTAAGACATGAAGCATATGAAAATTTGTTAATCTATAAAGAAAGAACGAAGAAATGGCATGATAAAAGAATCAGAAGTTCAAAAGAATTTAAAGAAGGAGACAGAGTTCTTCTTTTCAATTCACGATTCAAGCTATTTCCTGAAAAATTGAAGTCAAGATGGTCTGGACCATTCATAGTCAAAAGAGTTTTCCCATACGGAACGATAGAATTAATAAATTCAAATGGGATTGAATTTAAAGTTAATGGTCACAGAGTTAAACACTACATAGATAGTCCGATGGAATTCGACAATGAAGTTAATCACAATTTCGATACCACAGCTAACTAAGTGTGGGGAGAATCAAGTCTTTAAAGGATAATATGTATTTCTGTTAGAGTTAGATTGTCTGTTTTCGTGTAGTTCTCAAAAATGGAACCCGAATGGTCTTTCCCTAGCAGACCCTAAAGAACTAGTCTTCTCCCCCCATTCTGAATTTTTATTTTTTTTAGGTTTTTACAAAATGAACACTGCCTGTGAACTAAACCATGGTCTAATGCTACACGCTTTGATCACTAAACGTAATAATGACACACTTCCGAGTGAAATAGTATCAGTAATCAGAGAAAGATTGGACGGAGTAAGAAAAGAATCCAGATGCGAAGATAATAAGTTACAATTTGGTAAAGGAAAATCAAAATCCGCAGCGAAAAGAAGAGCACGACACCTTGAAAGATGTCACAAATGCGGAAAATGGTCACATGGAGGTAAATGTTCAAATAATCAAACCTATTCAAACACCGAATTTGTTACTTTATGCAGAGACGGACCGTTCATATGTTTAGAAGAAAAAATACTGAATGCTCGAGGTTACGCCTTTGTAGCTATGGAAAACCAATTAAACCGACTATCTTATGAATGAGATAGATCATATAACTAAGAAATCTATTTCACAGGTATGTCTGTACAGTTTTTATTTTTATTTTTATTTTTAACCTTTTGATAATAAACGCTAATTTGTTCGCTATAAAGTATTAAATTGGTATTAAATAAAATTAGGTTTGGCGACCGAAATTATTGATATCATTCAAAAATTTATTACATCACTGCGAAATTTAACGTTTATTCTTAAGGTATAAATATCTTTAATCAATCAACCCAAAATATTTCAAAAATTCGTCATGAGTTAAATTAGGTCTTGGAACCGAAATTACTTTACCGAAAAGAGGGGCGCATATTTTTGATAATATTTGATTGATTAAAGTGGGATAAAAGCCAAAAAGATTTTTAATTTTATTTTTACCATGTTTTTAAAATTAATATATAAATCTTAAATTAATATTGTAAACTTTGTAAAAACAATATATTTAAAATTGTAAATATTTGAAAAATTAATATAAGTTTGGTGTGAATTTATAATATGAATTTTTAAATTAAGTTTGGTGTGAATTTTTAATTTTTAAAATATGAATTTTTAATTTTATGCATTTCAAATTTTAAGTTTAGTGTGAATTTTTAATATTAATTTTGAATTTTTATGAATTTTTAATTTAAGTTTGGTGTGAATTTAAAAACAAAAATTTACTTTATTTCGCTAAGTTAAAAATATGATTTTTAAAATTCGTCGTAAGTTGAAGACTATGTCTTTGAACTTATATTGCTTTACCCGAGGGAGGGACGAGAACTTTTATTATCATTATTTTTAATCTTATTGAATTAAAATATGCCAAAAACATTAAAAAAAAACCAAAAATCTTAGCTTTTAAAACAATCGCTACAAAAAGACAAATTTTAAAATTTTGTTGAAGGACGGACTAGGACATCGATCCGAAACGACCTCGTCCTAAATAACAAGGGAAACAAAATTTTAGAATTAATTACTTAATTGTTTTAATTAGTTAAGATATAAAAAAAAATACAAACTCCGCGACTCGCGGAGTTTGAAGGGTCAAACAACGCGACTCGCGGAGGGACCAAATCCAGAAAAAAATAAAAGCTGAACGAACAGCTCAGTCCACACACCACAAAAACAAAACTGCGAAAATAACCCGCAAAAACCCGAAAAATACACACCAAATTCGCAATTTTTGATCGTTAATCATCAAATCTTTTACTAAAATCATGTTGAGAAGGATGCTATCAAGAAATTACTCATGAAAAACGGTAAATTTCTACACCTAAACACCATTTAATCCGAAAATTAGTGTTCTTGAGCAATTTTATACCCAATTTAATTTTGATGCTTTTTAGTGTAATTATGTTTAAATTGTTTATGTATTATGCTTGTATAACCTAGATTGATGCTATTTAACATGATTAGAAGCCTTAAACTTCAAATTTTGAGTAATCTAGGGTTTGTGTTCTTGAGCAAATTTGGGGCTTTTTGATATAAACAGGTTATGGCCGATTTTTGTCATGAATTGTTGCTAAATTAAGTAGTGTAACATGTTTAGGTAGTTAAATGATCCAAACTTTGAGCCTAAACATGATTTTGAGAATTAAAGTAGACTTTTTCAAGTCTAAAATTAATGAACTTGATTTTTGAGAGATAATGCCATTTGAAACTTGTTTAATTGCTAGTAATGATTATTTTGACATGTTATTTGAGTTGAATGCTTATGAACTTGGCGAACATTTTCGTATATGCTTATTTGAAAAAGTGTAGATTTGATGAAAATATGAAAATGAGCTTAAGTTTGATATAAATTGATCATGTCATTGTAATTATTTTGATTGATGATTTTGCTGACACTAATGCATATTTGGATGCACAAAAATTGTGTTTGATGTGTTTTGCAGACTGAAAGGGGTGAATCTTCATCCCAAGCTCGCAATGCTCCTACTGAGAATACGGAACAACAGGAGGTGGATAACTACTACAAACAAGATATACCTCATCCAGTCATGACATTCTCTGATATGCACTTGGAAGATTTGCACCCGAACCTGAGATTTGACAGACTTTGGATAGATTATCCAAAATACCAAAGGGGTTTGCATACTCTTCATTCTAAAGCTGTTGAAGTACCTAGGGTCATAGAATGGGGACCATTAGAAGCTGTAGAATTAGCCGGGCCAATTAGGGAATTACTTTCACAGAGGTATGGTAATTCTACTTTTAACGATTGGGTACGGTTATTCAACATGCGTAGACCTGTATATAAAGTATGGTGTGAAGAATTGTTGTGTAGTATAGAATTAAATGATCGGGTAGCTAGTTTAACCGATCGATCTTTTATTAGATTTTTGTTAGGAGGTTTGATGCGCCACATGTCTTTACTAGACATGGCTCAGGCTTTACGTATATATACGCCTGAGGAGTTAGCATCTGCCGATTGTAGAGGGTTGATACTAAATGGTAGAAAGATAGACGAAAATTTTGATACGCATGGTGTATGGAGTCAAATGACTAGCCATCACCGATTTAAAGGGGAAATTACTCTTATTTGGATATAGATAGAGCTGAATTAAGAGTAATTCATAGGTTTTTAGCCAATTCAATTACACAACGAGGTAAGAACAAGGAAAAGGTAAATGAACAGGATTTATTTTACCATATGTGTATTCGAGACCCACAAAGCGCTGTAAGTATACCTTATTGTGTGGGTTATTATTTATCAGCTATGGTTAGGGGGATGAGACCGCATAGCATAATAGGAGGTGGTATATTTATTACTTTGATTGCTGAATATCTCGGTGTGGATATAAGTCGGGGGGATTATTAGTCGAAGAACCAGAACCCCGCGATACAATAGGTTAAAATGTATACCATAGTGCGAAGGTTTTGAAGAGGATAAATAACGCCGCAGTACAATACCATGGTAGACATCCACAGGTTGAGAGAAACCAACAGCAAGGTAATGTAGGAGGGGGAAATGAAATGGCAGAAATGCAAAGGTTTATAGCTTCACAAGAGTACGAAAATGCTAGACATAGAGCATTTGAAGATTGGTAAGTTCATCAAAACCAAATCATAGCTTATTGCCAACATATAGGTAGAAACTATATTCCTACTCCATCGCCCATATTCCCTCCCTGGTCTATAGAGATTCAACCACCGTATCCTACGTATAACCCAGCCGAAGCATTTTATAGCACATATGGTTATGCATGGAACCCCTACTGGTATCAGTATCATCCCTAGTCTACTTAGTTTTATTTATTTTGTAATTTGTAATGTTGATACGTTTAATACTTATATTAATATTGTAATAGTTTTTATTATTTTCTAACTTTTATTATTAGATTTTAATAATGTTTGAATGTGGGGTAATATACCAAACTTCAAAAATATGTATATATGTTTGCAGTTTATCTTATGTACACAACAGGGTAAAACAACACATTTTCAAAGACTGGCATTAAGTTCAGCAAAAGCAACTAATTATGACGACAAGATGCAAAATAAATGTGATATAACAACAAGACGGAATGAACAAATGATGTGCACCATTTATCATTCAACACAAACACAAATATGTTTGGAAACTTTGGTAAAATTTAATCATTTTCACACAAATCACCCTCAATAATTTAAATTGTTACTGATTTCTTACAAATGAGGGCATTGCAAGATCTTAAGTGTGGGAAGGGGTTAAATTCTTTCGGATTTTAAAAATTTTTTATCTTAAACACTTGGTTACCATTAAAAATACTAGTAACGTAGTAGTTGTATTAGAATCTAGTGCTCTCTGATGATAAAGAACAGCCCTAGTCTTATATACTGACTACCCAATTCTAGTAAAAAAAAATTCAAAATTTTCAATTAAATGAACTCAAAATCATGTTTATACATATATATGAACGATAAAACTAGGTGTTAACACCGAAATTATTGTTACCTCAGAAAGGACATAAATTGAGAAACAAACCAAAATGTTAAAATTCATTTAAAATGGAATAGAAGACAATAAAAAGGAAAATAAAAGCCAAGTGTGAGAAAATTCTCCAAGTTATTCAAAACATATGTCATATATTTTTGTACAAATAACTGAAAATACTTTTGCTTTGGACTAAACTAAACTGTTTTACCCGATGAAAGAAAAGAAGAGATGGATCTACACGATGAATCAATTCTATCATTAAAAGGAAGTAAAGTCTTCCGAAAAAGAAACGCGCTTCTTGATTTAGGTCAGGAAGTTGTCGTCCAGACCAGCTGTAGGTTGACGAAAAACCTAGAAAAGTCATCACTAAAATCAGCAGGAAATCCACGGACCTCAGCATTAAACAGGGTCACCAAGTGGTCAGATTTATCCTAACCATGAGAAGGATTTATCTCGTAAAATGGGGGGGGCACCGTGCAAATTAGCTGTATAAGACTAATGAATCAGATCCCCAGAAAGGATAATCTCCTTAAAGATTAAAAATCAGCTTTTAAGCCTGATATTACTCAATCCTAGAGATTGACCTTAAAGATTGAGAATTACAAACTCATGGAATTCGATGATATCTAAACTCGAGCTTGAACGAGAAAATATTTTGATCAAATTATAAACCGATTTGTTTTCTGAAAACCCATTTTCAATGCGTTCATTACCATTGAACGTAAAATCCTAGGAATTCACCTGGAATTCATTAGGTCACCTGAACCAAATCGGGTGTCAACCGTAAGAACGGTGGTTGCATAACATGGTCAAAGACAGGACCTTGTGCCAGACCGACAAATTAAAAGGGTGAGCTTTACTATTGCTCCTACAAAGGATAGTAATTGCGTCCGACACGTTATAGACCATAATTAAAAGCATGTCAGGGGACATTGCCTTAACAGTTGCTTGTTCAACGCTTTCCTTTACAACCGGACGGTAGTTTACCGAAAGGTAATATACGGAGCAAGTATACTGGACGTGTTGCTTTCCTAATACAAGGTTAGCAAGTGGGTGACACAAAAGCATAAGTTTTGAGCTAAAATTTTCAAATATGAAACCCACCAAACCCACAAAAATAATTTGCAAACACCGGTGAAGGGTTATTCCGGAAAAATTATCTAGGGTAAAAACTAGATTTAATTTTTAAAAGATCAAATGTTTTCATAAAGATCCAATTTCCTTAATGGATCTAAATTTTTATAGTCATGTGGGACTGTAAACCATATCATTACTACCATTGTTTATACCGCCGTAAAGAAATCACTGATGTACAAAGTGTGAAGAATAAAGAAGTGATTCTAGAATTTCAAAACTATATTGCTTGAGGACAAGCAACGCTCAAGTGTGGGAATATTTGATAATGCTAAAAACGAACATATATTTCATAGCATTATTCCTCAAGAAAGACAAGCTTTTAGTTGCAATTGTTCTATTTAAAAGTGATATTCGTTTAAATAATAAAAGGTGAAGACAAAAGACAGATTCGACTAATTGAAGACGCAAACGACCAAAAAGCTCAAAAGTACAAAATACTATCAAAGAGGTTCCAATTATTGATAAGAAACATCTCGAAATTACAAGAGTATAAGATTCAAAACGTAAAGTACAAGATATAAAATAGTACGCAAGGACGTTCGAAAATCCGGAACCGGGACCAGAGTCAACTCTCAACGCTCGACGCAACGGACTAAAAATTACAAGTTAACTATGTATATAAATATAATATAATATATAATTAATTATATAAATTATATATATTATATTTATATAATAAACCGTCGAAACTCCGCGACTCGCGGAGTTTGAAGAGCAAAAAGGGCGCGAGTCGCGGAGCTCACCTGGACTCAATTCCCTATAAAAGCAAACGCAGTTTGATCGCAAAATCCATCCAAATTCAATCTCTCTCTATATATGTATACGTAAATATATTTATATTTATATTTTAATTTTAATTTTAATTTTAATTATAATTCTAATAATAAGGGTATATTAGCAAATGTTGTAAGGGTGTAAGTCGAAATTCTGTCCGTGTAACGCTACGCTATTTTTAATCATTGTAAGTTATGTTCAACCTTTTTAATTTAATGTCTCGTAGCTAAGTTATTATTATGCTTATTTAATCCGAAGTAATCATGATGTTGGGCTAATTACTAAAATTGGGTAATTGGGCTTTGTACCATAATTGGGTGTTTGGACAAAAGAATGACACTTGTGGAAATTAGACTATGGGCTATTAATGGGCTTTATATTTGTTTAACTAAATGATAGTTTGTTAATGTTAATATAAAGATTTACAATTGGACGTCCCTATAAATAACCATATACACTCAATCAGATACGATGGGCTGGGTATTTATATGTACGAATAATCGTTCATTTAATCGGACACGGGAATGGATTAATAGTCATTAGAATTATTAAAACAGGGGTGAAATTATGTACGAGGACACTTGGCATAATTGTTAACAAAGTATTAAAACCTTGGGTTACACTCAGTCGACATCCTGGTGTAATTATTAAACAAAGTAATAAAACCTTGTTACAGTTTAAGTCGTCAATTAGTTGGAATATTTAACTTCGGGTATAAGGATAATTTGACGAGGACACTCGCACTTTATATTTATGACTGATGGACTGTTATGGACAAAAACCAGACGGACATATTAAATAATCCAGGACAAAGGACAATTAACCCATGGGCATAAAACTAAAATCAACACGTCAAACATCATGATTACGGAAGTTTAAATAAGCATAATTCTTTTATTTCATATTTAATTTCCTTTATTTTATATTTAATTGCACTTCTAATTATCGCATTTTTATTGTTATTGTATTTAATTGCACTTTTAATTATCGTACTTTTTAATTATCGCAAGTTTATTTTATCGCACTTTTATTATTCGCAATTTCATTATCGTTATTTACTTTACGCTTTAAATTAAGTCTTTTATTTATTTAATATTTTACATTTTGTTTTAACTGCGACTAAAGTTTTAAAATCGACAAACCGGTCATTAAACGGTAAAAACTCCCCTTTATAATAATAATATTACTTATATATATTTGTATTTTTATAAAAGTAAACTAATATAGCGTTAAGCTTTGTTTAAAGATTTTCCCTGTGGAACGAACCGGACTTACTAAAAACTACACTACTGTACGATTAGGTACACTGCCTATAAGTGTTGTAGCAAGGTTTAAGTATATTTATTCTATAAATAAGTAAATATCTTGTGTAAAATTGTAACGTATTTAATAGTATTTCCTTGTAAAATTTAATAGTATTTTATACCCCTTAGCTTTAACTATCAATGACCCATACGCTTATGCCAGATAATCGAATCCAGTTCAGTAGCCTTAGAAACGAATGCCTGATGGCCTGTAGCTGCTTTAACATGAGCCTTACGCATATCAAGGATATAGAGATCCTTGCACCTTGGAGCCGTCATCAGAATCATGTCTTCCGGAATAACAAACTCTTTTCTCAAAATATAACAAAACTTATCATCAAAAGCAATGGTATATTTTTTGTCAGCAACTTGTGAAACTGAAAGTAAATTGTTCGACATCTGCTCTACATAATTAACTTTATCAAAGCTGACATTCTCATTAGCAATAACACCCTGGGCAGTAATAAATCCTCCTTCACTACCTGTAAAAGAAACTGGTCCTCCATCCACTGTTTTCACATTAGACAGCAAAGACATGTTCCCTGTCATGTGCCTGGATGCCCCACTATCAACAATCCAAGTACTGCAGCGTGGATTGTAGGTGACCTGCACATTAAAGTAAGAGGATTGGTTAGAAAGGGCCACCCATGCCCTAATGACAGTGGGTTTCCCATCAACACCAACAACTGGCAACTCCACCCATTGTCCTTTAGATCCAGAGGGACCTTCAGGATTTTGAACACCCTTAACTTCTGATTTAGGTTTCCAAACTGTGTTATTCGGTAATGGTTTTCTATAGTAATCATTAGTTTGAAAAACCTTTTTATCATCTGTTTTCACAGAAGAAGAATTAAACACTGTTGAAGGTGATCTCCTATTAAAGAAACGATTTGGACTAAGATCAACCTTCCTTCTGGGTGGCTGTCGAATGGGTCTACAATTCATAGCCCATGTGTCCCAACCTCCCACAATTGAGGCAGTTAACATTATCAACATCATGAGAGTTAAACAATTTGCGTCTTATTGGTGAAAACTGTCTCCTATGTGGTTCAGTACGTTGTCTAGTCGTAGGGGGTGACGAGACTTGTTGCTTAATAGTCTTTCGACGACCAGGCGGAACATACTTGGACACATTACCAGACTTGGAACTCGCACCTGTTGGTGGTTGTTCTACCTTAAGACCTGTTTCGTCTATCCTTCCCTTACTGACAAACTTAGGTGACACTCCATGTGTGTTCTTCTTCTTATTCTGTTTGGGAGTCACAGTGCTCTTAGACTGAGCCTTTTGACTTTCAGTCATCTTACTAGCATTAGCAGGATTTTTCAGAATGGTAACCGGTTTAGTGACAAGCTTAAAAGGTTTGATGTCTTTCTCAGTGTCGATATACGTATCTGACTCTGTTTCATAGACAACATCTAAAGGTTTTCTAGACTCAACTACCTTACCAGAACTCTCAACAGGTGTTTCCTTAGGCTAACCATATCCTGGTTCTACAACTGGACCCTTACTTTTCTCAACCGATTTGTTAATATATTCACCCAAAAGTGGCGGGGCAACTTGGTTATAACCTAAACCCTGCTGTTTAGGAGGATTCAAGGTCTGTTTCACATAAGACATCCTCTGCCAATTGTCAATCATAGCTTTTTCAGACTCGTATTTCAACTTAAATGAATCCTTTTCTGCCTTAAGAGTCTCTATCTGTCCCAAATACATAGTAATCACTTTTCCATCATCTATAACAGTTGATTTTAAGTGACCTACCTGATTTTCTAAAGACTTAATCACATCAACATAGTCTTTCTGTTTATTAAGGTAGAAAAGCGCATCATCATAGTTCTTTTTATTAGTCTGATTCTCCAAACTTAGATTCTTAAGGTCAATTCTAAGCTTAGGACAAGTCTCACATGTAACAGATATCTCATTAAGCTTAGTGATAACACATTCAAGCCTCTCAATTTCCTGTTCATAACCAATGCATTTAGAATAATTAGAAACTGAGTCAATACATACCTTATCATTACCGGACGTGTTGGCCATGAATGCATAGTCATTTCTTCCAACCTGAGAATCTGCATCTGATTCTGATTCTGACTCTGAGCTCATACTATCCGAGTAATCAGCCTCATAACCTCCTTTACCCTCACCTTGATCTGAACAAACTGGACTCTGAACAGTAACAATCTTCTCATAACCACTCTTAAGATCACAGTTGAGCAAATGTTCCAGCTCTTTTCTGAACCAAGTACTAACATGACAACTCATCCCTTCTTCTTCATCAGACGAGTCAGTAGTAAACTCAAGATCTGATAAGTCCTTAGCTTTACGAAACTTATCATACAACCTATCTTTAATCCTCTTCCTGAAGCAAAATTTCATCAGCTCTTCTGCTCTCTTCAACCTAGCATCACATTTGCACACATAGCATGTGCAATTCGGATTATCCTTACCAGTACAACCTGCATTTTTCCGAAAAATTCTTTCCTCTTCAATTTCTGCTTCGCTTTTACCTACAAACACAATGTTAGCTTTTTGTGTATCTACCGAGATGGACCAGTCACATAATTCATCCGCATACATTGTAGTCAAAGCCTTAGATTGAACAGAACTCGAAGATTCTTTCTCTACAATTACATGTTGTGGTGTAACTGAGATGGTTGTCTGGTGAAAAGGATCATGAAAACCAGGCTTGGGTGGTCTCCTGCAAGTTTTCTTAAAGTGACCATATTCATCACAATTGTAGCACCTAACCTTTGACATATCAAAACCAAACTTCGAATCTCGATTTAAACTCAACGATCTTTGTCCTGTTCTCTTCAAGTACTTTCTAGCACATCTCACAATGCTACCCTTACAGTAGAGTATATCCATTCTCTCAAGCTCGTCCTCATCAATCTGATCATAGTCTTCATTTTCAAGATGACTATTAAGCACTTGTCCACCAATCATATCGTTGTATGAGTTAACAACAATAGCTGCCAATGCCATATCTTCCTGAATAGATTCGTAAGATCTCTTCTTGATATTCTCAGTTTGAAACACAGGAGTCTGAGTCTGTTGAATCAGAGAATCTTCAATCATCTTAATTATAGAATTAAAGTAGCCGGATTGAGACGATGGTGCAGACATTTGTGAAGCATTGGCTGATATGTATGCTATCTGTAGTGGAGCATGAGTACCAGAAGATGAAGCTAAAGATGATGCAGCAGTAGCTACAGAACCAAGTCTCTTTCTCTTTGCTTCATCTTGAATGTCCTTCTCCATCAACTTCGAAGTAAAAGCTGTTAGTGTCAACGGACGACCTGATGAGCTGTACCTGTTCTGAATCTTTTCAATCTCATGATCCCACTTTTCTGGAAGACCATCTTTCAACACCCTTACTGCCTTTTCATCAGGCACCTCAATCCTATAATCTGCCATCTCTGCAACCAATAATTGATATCTCTCCAAAGTCTGTCCTAGAGATTCTGATGGAAGAGCTGCAAACACCCTCCACTCATCCTTCAAAACCTTACCCTTAGTCGCACGATAAGTAGCAGTACCTTCTGTTGCAGATTGAAGAGCTAACCAGATAGTATACGAGGTTTTGTTTCGGTTCTTAAATTGCTGAAAGATTTCCTTTGACAAAGCTTGGGTTTGCTGAGCATAACATCTACACTCAAGATTGTACTCTTCACGCTCTGTAGGACTAAACTATGAAGTTTCTTTGGGTTCACCATCTGCTCCACATGGCCATACATACGGATTCTCAATACATTCCCAAAGTCTAGAATCGACACCATTTAAGTAAATAACAAACCTAACTTTCCAGTCCAAGAAGTTCTTAAGATTGTCAAGTCTAGGTACTTTATTCGAAGAACTAGATTCACTTTCATTCAGTAATAGTTTTTGTAGTCCAGGTGCAATAACTAATGCACTATATTCATTCATCACTTGTTCGTTTGTGTCAGACATTTTAATTGATTAAGTATTAAATTTAAAGTTAATTATGAGCTGTTTAAATTCACACGGTCGATTGTCCTTGACACACGGTCGATTGAATGACTCACACGATCGATTTTCTGACAAAATTTTGGCAGCACTTCGTTACAAACTGTGCTTTGGGTATTACAAACTCACACGGCTGATTTTCTATCTCCCACGGTCAGTTCACTATCTCACACGGTCGAGTGACTAACTCACACGGCCGACTGACTTTTTTGAAACTAACACGGCTCTGGTAAAACTCACATGGTCGGTTGAAATACTCACACGGTCGATCTAAGGACTCACTCGGTCGGTTGTCAGTACAAACGGCCGAGTGTGTTCTTGACAGTATCAGGTCGACTATTAGGGTTTTCTAGACAAAAATCGATTTTGCAATCGATTATTGATGAAAAACACAAAACCAACATGTAGAAAACAATAGTGATGATTCCAGAAACACCTTTTGACAATAAAACTACCAACAATAACGTAGAAAAACCGATTAATTGACTAAAACCCAAAAACACCAAAAACACCAATTTTGACCCACAAACGATTTGATCAAGCAAAACTAGAGTCTCCAGCTCTGATACCACTTTGTAGATGTTTATTCCTATGATCTTAGGTCGCTTGGACTCTAAACTAGAGGCAGAATACACTAGAATAGGGTTAAACCGAGATATGGGTCGTTTTGGGATCGAATTGGTCAAACCTAGAGCTAAACCTAGATTAGATCGACTCCTAGACGATATATTTCGGTGGTATATAGTGTTAGGGTTCTCTGGAGATGAAAACCTACGACTTAGGGTGAATGGAACGAGTAACCTCGTCAAAGAAGTCTAAACCCGTATATATAGTGAACACAGACACACTCGGTCGAGTGTCTGTGTACACTCGGTTGACTGACTGACACAGTCGGTCGAGTGTCTATACACACTCGGTCGACTGTGTGCAGTTTAACATATTGATCATTTAATAATTAAGTACGCACAAACACAAATATAATCAATAGTCTCGAGTAAACATTATTACATAATCGAAATGTGTTAAACATAAAGACAAATAACAGCTGGGAATTCATGCACCAACATAGACTCTTAAATGACAAAGCTCCGAAACAGAAATTGGGGTATAAATCATAGCAAATAAAAGAAAGCATTAACTGGGGATGACAATGATTATAGAAGACAGAAGCAGGGACATCAAAGTATACGGGAAGATATAAAACCCAACAACAATGTAGAAATTACAAAAAATATATATCGTTGAAAATAGCAATATAAAGACACGGGAGAACTAAAAACACTATAAACCCAAGGGTGTAGTAAAAGTAAATAGATTCTTCCGGCGGCTGATGAAAAAGAAGAATGACAGATATGAAGGTAAGGAGTATATCAAGAATCAGAACTGGATGGAGCATATTGACAAATACTTTAAAGTATGAGCTGAGGGAGAAAGAAGAGAAGGTGTGAGTTGTAAGAAAACGAAGGGAGTGGATTTATAGTAAAATAATCGACAGAGCAATCAAAATGGATGATCGCATTTAAAACGGATCCTAAATTTCCTTAATCAAATCTTATTACTAAGATCTTCTCCATATCTCTTGAACTTCGGAAATTAACCTGTCTACGTCAAACGATATGACGAAACTTTACCTTTCTCATTTCACTCTTTTGGTAATAGCTTCAATCGTACTCTTCACAAAATCAAATGATTTTATCCATATTACTCAATGATGATAAAACCCTAATCTTCAGCTTATATGCGTCATGAAAACATACTTATTGTCAGCCATGACCATCCCAAAAAAATTTCGGGACGAAATTTCTTTAACGAGTAGCTACTGTGACAACCCGAAAATTTCCAACCAAATTTAAACTTTAATCTTTATATATTCCCGACACGATAAGCAAAGTTTGTAAGTTGAAT
This sequence comes from Rutidosis leptorrhynchoides, assembly GCF_046630445.1. NCBI lineage: Eukaryota > Viridiplantae > Streptophyta > Magnoliopsida > Asterales > Asteraceae > Rutidosis > Rutidosis leptorrhynchoides. The sequence continues at coordinate 596,149,341 of NC_092333.1, read as the reverse complement.
CTCAAGAATTTTAAACTGTGTTCATACATTCAATTAACCTCGACCAAATTCCAACGATTCACGAACCATTAAATGAACGTATATAATTATATATGTATATGTGTATATATTATAACTTGAAAACGTTACTTTATACAATACATGAACGTATTTATTTCAAAATATTTTATCGATGGAATTAGAAGATGTTATCAAATGATTGATTTAACAGTTACATTGAATTATGATTAAGAGTCTCTGTTAAGAGGTCCACTTTGATCTAGAAAACCTTTCCTTTTTAATGGTATTCGGAATATTTGGTAAAAGTGATTTGCCAAAGTGTCATTTACGAGAGTTAGTCAAAAGTTATTAATCATTTCCGTTTAAAATTCAAAAGTGTACTTTACTTGATCAACTCGTGTCTCTCAATAAATCAACTCTTTAGTTTTCATATTAAAAACACTACTTGGTAAAATAACTACTATTATTTAAAACAAGTAAATTATATAAAACGAACTTGAAATGTAATTGGTTTTGAAAGACTAAATATTATATCATTAGATAAATATTTCAAACATATATATATATTGTACAAATTTACAATTTTAAATAAAAATATATATATATTTTAACTTAGTCATAAAACGTCCTGATTTAAAATAAAATATTTTGACAAACAACGAGCCACTGATTTATAGAAGCAAATGACCACAACACTCAATTATATAAGTTACATTTTTATAAAGTAATTTGTTGACGAGAAAGTTAAATTATTAATAAGGGTACACGTCGCGTAACGTAAAAGGCTAGTTTTCTAAACGTACGAAGGTGCGCTCGAAAAACCGAAAGTGGTACATGAGTTGAGTGACAACGTACGTGTAATTTGAACAAAAATTACATTTTTACTATGCACGTAAATATAATATAATATTTAATTAATTCTAAAGATTAAATATAATATATATTAAATAATATATAAGTTTACGTAACATAGGTGTAATATAAGTAAATAAAATGGGTGTCGGCAGCTCAAATGAGTGGGATATGAGCTGGATTCCTTACTCATGCGAGTGCATGATTTTAGGCCTTAGACCCCATGCGATCGCATGGGGGTCTATGGCTAGGCACATATATATCTCAAGCTCGTATCACTGGTAACACACACACATATACATTAAGCATATTACTCCCTCTGATCTTATTATTTTTTTATTATTTATATTATTATTATTATTATTATTATTATTAAGATTAATATTAGTATTATTATTGTTATTATTATTAGTATTATACATAAAATACTACGACAAGGGGTACGCGCGAGTTATTTCAAAACACGTTTTGTGAGCGGGATAGGGCTAAGGAAATTATGGGTTATAGCTATGGAGGTGATTGGTATAATTCATGGGTATGATCGTGAGGTCAATCTAGTGTTTATCATCTCCGTTGCGTCTACGTACCTTTCCTGCAATATTGAATCTCAATATTGATACGTGAGCACTCATAACTTAATTTTTACATATTAATAGTGTATCCCTGACTAGTGCTCGAGTATATAGGATTATGCATACTTGTACTTTTAATATTGCCCTTAGATAGGTTATGTTGGACCTTGAATTAGTTACACCTGCGGTTGAGATAAGGTATAAGATATGCATGTCCTTAGAAAGCTAGCGAAAAATTAAGAACTTTTCCTTTAGATACCGAATGGTTTCGATGAACGGATTAGAAGTTATAGTCAATTGAATCTTTGTATTATTATTAAAAATGATTATTTTTATCGTCGTTATTATCGTCGTTCTAGTTTTATCTTATTATTATTATTATTATTATTATTATTATTATTATTATTATTATTATTATTATTATTATTATTATTATTATTATCAATAAAAGGGATTTATCATTGAAAATTATTATTTTTATCGTTATTATAGTTAAAGTTATAATTATTATCGTTATTATAGTTAAAGTTATAATTATTATTATTATTATTATTATTATCATTAATATATATATATATATATATATATATATATATATATATATATATATATATATATATATATATACATATATATATATATATATACCATTATTCAAAAATGGTTATTGTTATTATTATTATTATTATTATATTATCATTAAAATAATTATTAGTATTATCGTTAATAAAGTCATAGTAATTATTATTATTAGTATTATTGTAATTAAAACTAATATTAGTAACACCTAATTATTTTAAGTACTATTATTATCGTTATTATGAACACGATGTAAAAGACGATTAAAAGCTATTAAACGAAACGATTAGGAAATAATGAGTAAGAGCATCATGATGAAATTAATATATTATAATCTATTGATTTAGATAAAAATTATTGTTCTTATTATTTTTATCATTACTATTATTATTAAAAGTATCGTTGGTATTAAAACTATCGTTTTAACGAAAATTATCATTTTAATAGAAATGTCATTGTTACTATAAAATATCATTATTATTATCATTTTAAATAGAATTATTATTTTTAAAGATAATATTAAAAAGTATCGTAAATATTAAAGTTATCATAATTAGAATTATCGTTTTATCATAAGTTCATCTTAGAAACTATAAATATTGATATTTTTATAATAATAATTATTATTACAAAATAATACAACTTTTACTTACTATTATTATTGATATTATTTTATCAAATAAATATGTGATACAAACATATTTTACTACGTGTAATAAACTACTTTAATAAATATTATTTTTATGATATTAAATGAACTCTATAAATTTTATTACTTAATATATATAAAAGTATATTTTAGTATATAAATTTTAATATGAAATTTTATTTATTAATAAATGAATTATATTATTTACTCTAATAAATCTTTTAAAAATATTTAAAAATATAAAACGACGATATTTAAAATATATTATAATTATGGAAATCATTTTGAGTCAAATTGATTTTTGTTGACTTTTGCATATTAGTCTCGAGCATTAGGATTGTGGTACACTATGACCTGACTTAATTGGTAGACAAATATTGACCAACATATAAATATATATAATTAATTTAGATTCGTGAATCCGAGGCCAACCTTGCATTGTTCAATGACGTTATATGTATTTTTACTACGAAATACAGTATGGTGAGTTTCATTTGCCTTTTTACCCTTTATATTTTTGGGCTGAGAATACATGCGCAAATTTTATAAATGTTTTACAAAATAGACACAAGTAATTGAAACTACATTATATGGGTGAATGATCGAAGCCGAATATGCCCCTTTTAGCTTGGTAGCCTAAGAATTTGGGAACAGACCCCCAAATTGACGCGAATCCTAAAGATAGATCTATCGGGCCCAACAAGCCCCATTCTGGAATTTGGAATGCTTTAGTACTTCGATTTTATCATGTCCGATGGGTGTCCCGGAATGATGGGGATATTCTATATGCATCTTGTTAATGTCGGTTACCAGGTGTTCACCATATGAATGATTTTTGTCTCTATGCATAGGACATATATTTATGAGAACTGGAAATGAAATTCTTGTGGTCTATTAAAATGATGGAAACGAATGATTATGATAAACTAATGAACTCACCAACCTTTTGGTTGACACTTTAAAGCATGTTTATTCTCAGGTATTAAAGAAATCTTCCGCTGTGCATTTGCTCATTTTAAAGATATTACTTGGAGTCTTTCATGGCATATTTCGAAGAACGTTGCATTTGAGTCATTGAGTTCATCAAAGATTATTATTAAGTCAATTTATAGTTGGATAGTGGATATTACGAAATGGTATGCATGCCTGTCAATTCTCGATGTAAAGAAAGTTTGTCTTTTAAAAACGAATGCAATGTTTGTAAAATGTATCATATAGAGGTCAAATACCTCGCAATGAAATCAACTATTGTGAATCGTTTATAATGTATATGAACGGGTCATTTCAGTTGGTATCAGAGCGGTGGTCTTAGCAAACCAGGTCTGCATTAGTGTGTCTAACTGATAAGTCGTTAGGATGCATTAGTGAGTCTGGACTTCGACCGTGTCTGCATGTCAAAAGTTTTGCTTATCATTTTGTGTCAAAAATTACCTACTTATCATCCTTGTGAAATTACCTGCTTATCATTCTTAGTCTAGACACGTCTTACTGCATTGATTGCATGAATAGTGTATAGACAAAATTCATATCTTAGCGTATCTGTTACTGTAAACTTTTCCTGACATATTCCGTAAATTCCTCCGTAATCTACAAAATCTTTTGCTCTATATATATATAGATATTCTATGTAACTAGAATACCATCCGATTGCCGGAAAATCATTTCATATCAAAAAATCCTTTATCCAATCGTACGAAATGGAATTCGTCATCAGTTTAAGTCACTCGGATTCCGAAATGGAATCTCACTCAAGCTCAGAAAGCAGTGTGACTGGAATGGATCAACCAATCAGCCATAATCTATTTTGGATGAATTGTGGGTGGGTTCGTAGCCTCCTCAATCATTGGAGACAAGAAGAAGGCGATCCTTTCCATCCACCACATTGCCCTCTTGACGAAGAACCTAAAGCACTTACCGGCGAACCAATCCGAAACACCATTTTTTCTCTCATTTCCAGAGTATCTCGTCACGATTATATACTACATCAAATTCTAAATTTTATTTATCCGCTCGTCCGAACCAACAATCACCCCGGTGTAATAGAAGAAGTCAACGAGCTTCGCGCTCGGGTAGTGGCTTTGGAGTATATGGTGCAAAAATTACAAACACCAGCAGCAGCACCAACAGCATAACCAGTACCACCATCACCAACGCCAACAGTACCATTACCACCTCCAACCACAACCGCGTCGTAAACCTCAACTTCACAATCTGTCCCACAAGCATCAACGTCATTGATAATGCTAAAAACGAACATATATTTAATAGCATTATCCCTCAAGAAAGACAAGCTTTTAGTTGCAACTGTTCTATTTACAAGTAATATTCGTTTAAATAATAAAAGGTGAAGACAAAAGACAGATTCGACGAATTGAATACGCAAACGACCAAAAAGCTCAAAAGTACAAAGAACAATCAAAGTGATTCAAATTATTGATGAGAAACGTCTCGAAATTACAAGAGTACAAGACGCGAAACGCAAAATACAAGATATTAAATTGTACGCAAGGACGTTCAAAAATCCGGAACCGGGACCTGAGTCAACTTTCAACGCGCGACGCAACGGAGCTAAAATTACAAGTCAACTATGCACATAAATATAATATAATATATAAATAATTCTTAAAATTATATATATATTATATTTATATTTTAAATCCGTCGGCCAGCTAGGATCCAAAGTGTGTGAGCTGGAATCCAGTGCTCCGCACTCGCGGAGATTCAAAGGCAAACAAATCTGCACTCGCGGAGGCAACAGTATCCAAATGGGGCCTATAAAAGGCAACGCATTTTGCTGAATTCGATCATCTTTTTCTCTTCTCATTCATACGTAAATATATATATATATATATATATATATATATATATATATATATATATATATATATATATATATATATATATATATATATATTTATATTATAATTTTAATTTTAATTTTAATTCTAATAATAAGGGTATGTTAGCGAATGTTGTAAGAGTGTAAGTCGAAATTCTGTCCGTGTAACGCTACGCTATTTTTAATCACTGTAAGTTATAGTTAATGTTATTTTTATATTAATGTCTCGTAGCTAAGTTATTATTATGCTTATTTAAATCGAAGTAATCGTGATGTTGGGCTAAATATTAAAATTGGGTAATTGGGCTTTGGACCATAATTGGGGTTTGGACAAAAGAACGACACTTGTGGAAATTAGACTATGGGTTATTAATGGGCTTTATATTAACTAAATGATACCTTGTTAATTTAATATATAGACTTATAATTTGACGTATTTATATATAACCATATACGCTTGACTGGGTACGGTGGGCGGGATATCTATAAATACCAATAATTGTTCATTTTACGCGACACGGAACTGGATTAATAGTTAATAGACTTGTTGAAACAGGGGTGGATTACATTCAAGGGTAATTGGTGTAATTGTTAACAAAGTAGTAAAACCTTGGTTTACACGCAGTCGATAACCTGGTGTATTCATTAAACAAAGTATTAAGACCTTGTTACAATTCAAATCCCCAATTAGTTGGAATATTTGACTTCGGGAATAAGAATAATTTAACGAAGACTTTCGCACTTTATGATTATGACTGATAGACTATTATGGACAAATCCGTATGGACATATCGAATAATCCAGGACAAAGGACAATTAACCCATGGGAATAAACTAAAAATCAACACGTCAAACATCATGATTATGGAAGTTTAAATAAGCATATTTCTTTTATTTCATATTTAATTGCACTTTTAATTATCGCACTTTTATTTATTGTCATTGTATTTAATTGCACTTTTAATTATCGTACTTTTTAATTATCGCACTTTTATTTTATCGCACTTTTATTTATCGCAATTTCATTATCGTTATTTACTTTACGCTTTAAATTAAGTTATATTTATTTTTTTTATATTTTACATTAGGTTTTAACTGCGACTAAAGTTTTAAAATCGACAAACCGGTCATTAAACGGTAAAAACCCCCCTTTTATAATAATAATATTACTTATATATATATTTGTATTTTTATAAGATTAAAACTAATATAGCGTTAAGCTTGTTTAATTTTCCCTGTGGAATGAACCGGACTTATTAAAAACTATACTACTTTACGATTAGGTACACTGCCTATAGAGTTGTAGCAAGGTTTAGGTATATCCCATCTGTAAATAAATAATTAAAACTTGTGTAATTTGTAACGTATTTCGTATTAAAAATATATAGTATTTCGTACCCCACCTCGCACACATCAAGTTTTTGGCGCTGCTGCCGGGGATCATAAACGCTGAAAGCGCAACGCTATATATATATATAAAAAATTATAAAAGTTTTTATTAAGTTCTTTTTATAAAAATATAAGTTTTAAAAAATTAATAAAAATATAAAAATACAAAAAGAAAGAAAAATACATTTATATTTTTAAGAGGTTATAATATTTATAAAGTGAATAAATATTTTTATTTTAATTTTAAAATTAAATTTTTATTTAAGTTATATCTATATTTTTATATATATTGAAAAAAAATTATTATTAAAATTATAACTGAACCTGCATAGAAATCGACCTGATTCTCAGCTGAATTTGGACCCTCAGCACTCGCGGAGTATTTGAACTGGGTTTATCCGCAGTCGCGGAGGTACTCTGACAGGTCAAACCTGGAATGCATTTATTACGAAATTAGGGTTAATTTATTTATTATTAATATTAATTAGGGTTTGCTTAAATTAATAATTAGTTTTAGTTTTAATTAATTTGTATTTTTAAGTTTAATTAGTTTAATTAATTTATAAAACTTAATACTTTTATAAAATAAATTATATAAAAATAATATTTTTATAAAAATTGTACTTTTTACAACTTTAAGTATATTTTTATATTTTGTATCTTTTTATTCGTTTTAGCGTAATATTTGTATTTTTCGCTCGTATTTAGTTCTAAGTTATAGTTTTTGCCATAGTTATTTTTATTTCTAGATTTTTAGGCTTTGCCGTAAAATCCCTTAAGTGCTTTTTCTTTAAACTAAGATTTAGGTGCTTTAGAATTTTGCGACGCCGTTTTTATATTTTAGTACCTTTTTAAGTTATTGCCGTTTTGGGATATAGTATTTCTCTAAGCTTTAATATTTTTAGACGCAACTTTTAATTCTTAGTTTTTAGTTCCTTTTTAAGTTTCAACGCGCTACTTTCTTTTTATTTTTCGACCTTTTATTTTTCGACATTTTTCAACGCGCAATCTTTTTCTTTCTTATTTCTCGACGCTCTAGTTTATAGGACATAGAATTTTTTTTCTATTTCTTCTCTAAAATTTCAAAACGAAAAATTATTTTAAGTGGTTAAATTAATAGACATCCATTTTCTGGTTCGTAGTAATAGTTGGATTTGTACGTGGACCGGGTTATTGGAGCCAAACAGTACTCAATTATATTGAGACCAAACGAATCCTGCCCCTCTGCTGCATCTTTTGGCTATTCGAAACGTGGGCAAAAGCAGAAAAGTCTATTAATTTGATAACTTATATAATTTTTCTTATTTTTAAAAACTAATAGGATATTCAGTGAATGCACCGAGCAAAACGTTCACCACCTTTTGTATGTTCACCACCTGTAACTCGATCAAGACATCTAGCAAATATTGTCGCCGTTGATTTTTCTTTAGAATCGTCATTAAGTCGAACAAGTACTCCAATTCAAATTTTCGATAATCCATTTTTTGAACCCGACCTCACAATTGAGAATCCGGAGAATATTCAGGGACAATTCATAGATCCTGAACCATTAATCTTTCCTCCGGAACCACCAATCATTCAAACAGAGATTGTTGAGGAACCAACCATTAAATCAGAATCCTATAGTGATTCAGATTCAACAAATTCAATCATGGAGAATCTGGAACCTCTAAGTATGGAAGACCGAATGCGAGCTAAACGCACTGGCCAAGGTCACGCAATTACTCAACCTGACATTAATGCGCCAGATTATGAAATCAAGGGACAAATCCTACACATGGTGACTAATCAACGCCAATTTAGTGGTGCGCCGAAGGAAGATCCAAATGAACATCTTCGTACCTTTAATAGGATCTGCACTCTATTTAAAATAAGAGAAGTGGAGGATGAACAGATATATCTCATGTTATTTCCCTGGACTTTAAAGGAAGAAGCCAAAGATTGATTGGAATTGTTACCTGAAGGGGCGATTGATACATGGGACGTTTTAGTTGAAAAATTTCTTAAACAATTCTTTCCTGCATCTAAAGCCGTAAGACTTCAAAGAGAAATTGTTACGTTCACACAAAAGCCAAATGAAACTCTATATGAGGCGTGGACAAGATTTGGAAAGTTATTAAGAGGATGTCCGCAACATGTTTTAGACACTTGTCAAATAGTACAAATATTCTACCAAGGATGCGACATCACTACAAGGAAAGACATCGATATAGCAGCTGGTGGTTCTATTATGAAGAAAACAGCAACTGATGCTTACAAAATTATTGATAACACTGCTTCCCACTCACATGAGTGGCACCAAGAAAAAGATATCGTTAGATCATCTAAAGTAGATAGAGCCGATTCTAGCCATGACTGAGATTCCATTTCAGCAAAGATAGATGCTGTCGAGAGACGAATGGAAAAGATGACTAAGGATATTCACTCAATAAGAATTAGTTGTGAGCAGTGTGGAGGACCACATTTGACAAAAGATTGTCTCAGTATTGAACTAACAATGGAACAAAGAGAGAATGTTTCATACATAAACCAAAGGCCTGGAAATAATTATCAGAATAATTATCAACCGCCAAGACAAATCTATAATCAAAACCAGAATTAAAACCGAAATGTTCCATACAACAACCAACAAGGTCCTAGCAATCAAAAAGTATCCAATAATACTTACAATCAGCAAAGACCTACTTTTCAAAACAAACCACCACAAACCGATGATAAAAAGCCAAATTTAGAAGACATGATGTCGAAGCTAGTTGAATCTCAAACTCAATTTTTCACATCTCAGAAACAAACCAATGAATAAAATGCTCAAGCATTTTGAAATCAACAAGCTTCTATTCAAAATCTGGAACAAGAAGTGAGCAACCTAGCAAGGTTGATAGGTGAAAGAAAACCAGGAAGTTTACCTAGTGATATAAATGCTAACCCCCGGAATGAAACAGCTAAAGCCATTACCACGAGAAGTGGTATTACACTTATACCACCTGAAATGCATGTAATTTCTGATGAAGCTATTCCTACTCTACAAGAACCACAATCTGAACAAGATAAGGAAAAAGAACTGATAGTTGAAAAGGTTAATGAAGATAACAAAGTTAAAGCTAAACCTTATGTTAAACTATACTAACCACCACTTCCTTACCCGAGTAAAATGAGAAACGAGAGACTTGAAGCCGAGCAATCCAAATTCTTGGATATGTTTAAACATATAAATGTAAATCTTCCTTTCATTGATGTGATTTCAGGAATGCCTAGATATGCTAAATTTTTGAAAGATCTAATCACAAATAGAAAGAAAATGGAAGAACTCTCGGCTGTTACTATGAATGCTAATTGTTCTGCAGTGCTTTTGAATAAGATACCAGAAAAATTATCAGATCTAGGAAGTTTCATGATTTCATGTTTTCTGAGTAGTCTTAGTTCAATAGAAGCATTGGCAGACTTAGGTGCTAGTATAAATTTAATGCCGTATTCACTATACGCTAAACTAGACCTTGGAGAATTGAAACCAACACGAATAAGCATACAACTAGCCGATCGATCAGTAAAATATCCTAGAGGAATAATGGAGAATATGCTAGTTAAAGTTGGAACTTTAGTATTTCCAGTAGATTTTGTTATTCTGGACATGGAAGAAGATTCTCGAGTACCTCTCATATTAGGAAGATCATTCTTAAACACGGCCAAAGCAATAATAGACGTGTTTGGTAAGAAACTGACCCTAAGTATAGAGGAAGAGAGTGTTACTTTTTCTGTGGATAGAGCTATGCAACAACCGCAATCTGTAGATGATACATGTTATTATATTCAAACCATAGATTCACATGTAGAATTGTTAGAAGAATTTCCAGAATTGCAAGGAACAGGAGAATGCTCTTTAGGAGAAGGAACTGAACCAGTTGATGAAACTGAAATGTTAGCTACAATTATGGCTAATGGATATGAACAAACAACAGAAGAAATTCAAATGCTAAAAGAAGAAGACATATATCGATATAAATCATCGATAGAAGAACCATCGACATTAGAGTTAAAGCCACTTCCAAACCATTTGGAATATGCTTATTTACATGGTGAATCTGAATTACCTGTAATAATATCGTCTTCTCTTACTGAAAATGAAAAATCTCAACTCATTTCTGTGCTAAAAGCTCATAAACCAACCATTGCATGGAAAATTCATGACATTAAAGGAATAAGTCCTTCGTATTGCACACATAAAATCATTATGGAAGAAGGTCATAAAACATATGTGCAACGCCAACGAAGACTAAATCCTAATATACAAGATGTTGTTAAGAAAGAAATTATTAAACTGCTTGATGCAGGTTTAATTTATCCAATTTCTGATAGTCCATGGGTAAGCCCAGTTCAATGCGTACCTAAGAAGGGTGGCATGACTGTCATCACAAATGAGAAAAATGAGCTTATTCCTACTAAGACTGTAACAGGATGGCGTGTTTGTATTGATTATAGAAAATTAAATGACGCCACCAGAAAAGATCACTTTCCCTTACCTTTTATTGATCAAATGTTGGAAAGATTAGCCAGAAATAGTTACTATTGTTTTCTTGATGGTTTTTCTGGATATTTTCAAATTCCAATAGCACCCGAGGACCAAGAGAAAACCACATTCACGTGCCCTTATGGTACTTCTGCTTACAAACGCATGCCATTTGGACTTTGCAACGCCCCTGCAACCTTTCAAATGTGCATGATGGCAATTTTTCACGACATGATAGAAGAATGCATGGAAGTTTTCATGGATGACTTTTCAGTCTTCGGTGATACATTTGAATCATGTCTAGTTAATCTTGAACGAATGCTTATTAGATGCGAACAATCGAATCTAGTACTTAATTGGGAGAAATGCCATTTCATGGTTAAAGAAGGCATCGTTCTTGGTCATAAAATTTCAAAGGAAGCAATTGAAGTGGATAGAGCTAAAGTAGATGTAATTGCTAAACTTTCACATCCCACCAATGTTAGAGGAGTTAGGAGTTTTCTAGGGCATGCCGATTTTTACCGACGTTTCATAAAAGATTTTTCTAAAATTGCCACTTCTATGAATAAACTCCTAGAAAAAGATGCTCCATTCATCTTTTCGGATGAATGCATCAAATCTTTTAATATTCTTAAAGAAAAACTCACTAATGCGCCGATCATAATAACTCCAAATTGGAATCTACCATTCGAACTTATGTGCGATGCAAGTGATTTTGCAATGGGAGCCGTTTTAGGACAAAAGATTGAAAAACGATTTCAACCTATTTATTATGCTAGTAAGACGTTACAAGGAGCACAAACAAATTACACAACTACTGAAAAAGAACTCCTTGCTATTGTCTTTGCTTTTGACAAATTTCGTTCATATCTCGTTCTAGCAAAAACGGTGGTCTATACCGACCATTCTGCTCTTAGATACCTATTTTTAAAACAAGATGCTAAACCAAGATTAATCCATTGGATCTTACTCTTACAAGAGTTCGATATTGAAATTCGAGATAAAAAGGGAACAGAAAATCTCGCCGCTGATCATCTTTCTCGTCTTGAAAATCCCGAATTAGAAGTTCTAAATGAATCGGCCATACAAGACAACTTTCCTGATGAATATCTATTGAAGATAGATTATAATGAAATTTCATGGTTTGCAGACTATACAAACTATTTAGTATGTGGATTCCTTGAAAAAGGATTATCCTACCAAAGACGAAAGAAATTCTTTAGTGATATAAAACACTATTTCTGGGAAGATCCACATTTGTTTAAAAGTTGTCCCGATTTAATAATATGCCGATGTGTATTCGGGGATGAAGCTAGTCAAATCTTAAACCATTGTCACACATGACCAACAGGAGGGCATTATGGGCCTCAACTCACAGCAAGAAAAGTTTACGATGCTGGATTCTATTGGCCTACAATTTTCAAAGACGCACATCTTCTTTGTAAATCCTGTGATGCTTGTCAAAGGGCCGGAAAAATAAGTCAACGTGATGAAATGCCACAAAATGTCATTCAAGTATGTGAAGTATTTGACATTTGGGGTATTGACTTTATGGGTCCATTTCCAAAATCTCATAATAATCTCTACATTCTCGTTGCCATTGATTATGTATCTAAATGGGCGGAAGCACAAGCTCTCCCAACTAACGATGCACAAGTTGTAGTCAACTTTTTAAAACGTCTTTTTGCAAGGTTCGGAACACCGAAAGCTTTAATAAGTGATCGGGGTACTCATTTTTGTAACAATCAACTTGTGAAAGTTCTCAAAAGATATGGAGTAACTCATAAAATCTCCACTGCTTATCATCCACAAACAAGTGGACAAGTTGAAAATACCAACCGAGCTTTAAAATGTATTCTAGAGAAAATCGTAGGATCAAATCCGAAGGAATGGTCCATTAAATTGGAGGATGCACTCTGGGCTTTTAGAACAGCCTACAAAACTCCAATTGGAACCACACCTTTTAAACTCGTTTACGGAAAAGCATGTCATCTTCCAGTAGAAATTGAACACAAAGCATTTTGGGCTTTGAAGACATGTAATCTTGATTTACATGAAGCCGGACGTCTACGGTTAAGTCAACTAAACGAATTAGAAGAATTGAGACATGAAGCATACGAAAATTCATTAATCTATAAAGAAAAAATGAAGAAATGGCATGATAAAAGAATCGGAAGTTCAAAAGAATTTAAAGAAGGAGACAGAGTTCTTCTTTTCAATTCACGATTCAAGCTATTTCTTGGAAAATTGAAATCAAGATGGTCTGGACCATTCATAGTCAAAAGAGTTTTCCCATACGGAACAATAGAGTTAATAAATTCAAATGGGATTGAATTTAAGGTTAATGGTCACAGAGTTAAACATTATATACATGGTCCGATGAAAGTTGACAATGAAGTCAATCATAATTTCACCACCCAAGAAAACCCTCAAAATGAAAACATAAATATGTTATCAACAACATGTGAAAAATCAAAATTGGAAAATAGAGAGGATTCAAATTGGAGTGATGAAGAAGAATTCTTATACAAACCTCCCATTCCAAGAAACGAAGAAAAATGTGAACAAGAAGTTCAAATATTAGTGAAAGAACCAAGAAAAGAACACCCGAAAAAGGTTTACAAACCAACTCGACTTACTAAAGCAGGAGACCCGGATGAATTTATCATTTCTTGCTTGCTTAATGATGGTGCTGTATATAATGGACTCGCAGATTTAGGAGCAAGTGCAAATATTATGCCTCTTTCGTTATACAAAAGATTAGGTATGGGTAAATTAAAACCAACCAAAATAGGTGTTTAATCATTTGACCTAACCATTAAACACCCGGTTGAAATAGCAAATAATTTACTTGTTAACGTGGGAAGTTTGACCTTTGTTACAAAATTCATAGTGATTAATATAGAGAAAAACCTTGATATTCCTCTAATTTTAGGTCGCCCATTTTTAGCAACCACCGAGGCATTCATTGATGTAAGAGAAGGTAGAATGACACTTAGGGATGGTGATACATCGATCACCTTTGTGAATCGAAAGTTTAGATCTCCACCAACCAAAACTGTTAAACCAATAAAAATGCATAAGTGTGGGGAAGATGAAGAAACACTTAATGATGATCCGATCACAAAGAACCCCGTTGATGATAAGAAATTAGATGAACCCGTTTTTAACAGTTCAACGAAAAAACTTTATAAACGGATTCACGATGCTAAGATTAAGGGAAACTTTAAGTTATGTAACCGATTAATATCCAATTTATCGCCAAAAGAAAAGGCGATGTTAGTTGAATTTGTGAAAGTTACGGAGGAAATCAACAAATGGATTGAAGTAAAAGTCAAAGATATACAAGTTGTTGATGATCCAATTGAAAATAACGTTAATCACAATTTCAACTAAGTGTGGGGAGGTTCGAATCTTTTTAGGGTAATATGTATTTCTGTTAGAGTTAGATATTCTGTTTTCGTGTAGTTCTCGAGAATGGAATCTGAATGGTCTTTCCCTAGCAGACCCTAAAGAACTAGTCTTCTCCCCCCATTCTGAATTTTTATTTTTTTAGGTTTTACGAGATGAAGACTTCCTGTGAACTAAACCATGGTCTAATGCTACACGCTTTGATCACTAAACGTAATAATGACACCCTTCCAAGTGAATTGGTATCATTAATCAGAGGTAAATTGGACGGAGTAAGAAAAGAATCCAGGAACGAAAATAATAAGTTACAGTTTAGTAAAGGAAAATCGAAATCCGCAGCGAAAAGAAGAGCACGACACCTTGAAAGATGTCACAAATGCAGAAAATGGTCACACGAAGAAAAATGTTCGACGAATCAGACATATTCCAATATCGAATTCGTTACTTTATGCAGAGATGGACCGTTCATATGTTTTGAAGAAAAAATGTTGAATGCTCGAGGCTACGCCTATGTAGCTATGGAAAACCAATTAGTCCGACTATCTCATGAGTGGGCTAAAGCAGGTCACTAAGAATTCTATTTCACAGGTAAGTATGTACAGTTTTTATTTTTATTTTTATTGCTTTGAACCTTTTGATAATAAACGCTAAATTGTTCGCTATAAAGTATTAAATTGATATTCAATAAAATTAGGTTTTGCGACCGAAATTATTGATGTCATACAAAAATTTATTACATCACTGCAAAATTTACCGTTTATTCTTAAGGTATAAATATTTTAAATCAATCAAACCAAAATATTTCAGAAATTCGTCAGGAGTAAAACTAGATAAAATAGCCGAAATTACTTTGCCGAAAAGAGGGGCGTATATTTTTGATAATATTTGATTGATTAAAGTGGGATAAAAGACCAAAAAGATTTTTAATTTTATTTTTACCATGTTTTTAAAATTAATATTTAAATATTAAATTATTATTGTAAATTTTTTAAAATCAATATATTTAAATTTGTAAATATTTGAAAAATTAATATTTTTAATATAAGTTTGTATGTATAAAAATAAAAATATAATTTAAGTTTGGTGTGAATTTAAAAACAAAAATTTACTTTATTTCGTTAAGTTAAAAAATATGATTTTTAAAAATTCGCCGTGAGTTGAAAACTAGGTCGTTGAACCGAAATTGCTCTACCCAAGGGAGGGACGAGAACTTTTATTATCATTATTTTTAGCCTTATTGAATTAAAGTATGCCAAAAACATTAAAAAAACCAAAAATCTTTGCTTTTAAAACAACGCTTTAAAATGACGAAATTTTAAAATTTTGTCGAGGGATGGACTAGGACAACGATCCGAAACGCCCTCATCCTAAAAAGAAACAAAATTTAAATTTCTAATTAATTATATGTTTTATTAAGTTTAAGGTTTTTATAAAAAAAAAAAAAAGAAAATTCAGCACTCGCGGTACTTTGTGGGTACCCACTACCGCACTCGCGGAGGTCTGGAATCCCAGACCAAATAAACTGGTCGAACAGACCAGTTTCCACACACCCATATATTTTTTTTCTGCGAAAAACCCACAAAAACCACTCCCAAAATCGCGATTTTTCACCGATAAACATCAATTTTTTTGCTAAAATCATGTTGAGAAGGATGCTACCAAGAAGTTACTCAAGAAAATCGGTAATTTCTACATCTAAACACCCTTTAATTCGGATTATTAGTGTTCTTGAACAAAAATATTCATAATTTGATTTTGATGATTTCTAGTGTAATTGTGTTTAAATTGATTGTATATTGTGCTTATATAACCTAGATTGATGCTATTTAACATGATTAGAAGCCTTAAACTTCAAATTTTGAGTAATCTAGGGTTTGTGTTCTTGAGCAAAATTGGGGCTTTTTGATATAAACGGGTTATGGCCGAATTTTGTTGTTAGTTTATACTAAATTGAGTAGTGCAACATGTTTAGGTTGCTAAATGATCAAAACTTTGATCCTAAACATGATTTTCAAGAATTAAAGTGTACTTTTTGAGTCAAAAATGTATGAACTCAATTTAATTGATATGAATGCCAATTGGAACTTGTTTAATTGCTAGTAATGATTATTTTGACATGTTATTTGAGATAAAAGCTAAAGAACATTGTATACATTCTCATATATGTTCATTTGTAAAAGTGTAGGATTGTTAATATTATGAAAATGTGTATAAAGTTTAATATAGATTAAACATGTCATTGTAATTGTTTTGATTTATGATTTTGCTAACACTAATGCATATTTGGATGCACAAAAATTGTGTTTAATGCGTTTTGCAGACTGAAAGGGGTGAATCTTCATCCTCATCTCAGGCTCACAATGCTCCTCCTGAGAATGCAGCAGAACAGGAGATTAATAACCTATATAGACAAGATCTACCGCATCAATACATACCATATTCAAATATAGAATTGGCAGATTTACATCCTAATTTAAGGTTTGATCGACATTGGATAGATTATCCAAAATACCAGAGGAACTTGCACACCCTTCAGTCTAATGTTGTTGAAGTACCTAGAGTCATAGATTGGGAACCATTAGAAATAGTTAGATTGGCGGTTCAATCAGAGAATTACTAACACAAAGGTATGGTAATTCTACTTTTACTGATTAGGAACGTTTATTTAATATACGTAGGCGTGTATATAGAGAATGATGTGTGAAGTTATTGTGTAGTATTGAAATAAATGATCGGGTTTCTACCTTAACCGATCGTAGTTTTATTAGATTTTTATTAGGAGGTGTGATGCGCTATATGTCTCTACTAGACATGGCTCAGACTTTGTGTATATATACGCCTAAGGAACTAGCATCTACTGATTGTCAAAGGTTGATAGTTGAGGGTAGGAGGGTTGATGAGAATTTTGATATGAATGGTGTATGGAGTAGAATGACTAGGCATACCCGATTTCGTGGGGGGAATAACTCTTATACTGATATTGATAGAGCTGAGCTAAGAGTAATCCATAGGTTCTTAGCAAATTCGATTACATAGCGAGGTAAGAACAAAGAGAAAGTAAAAGAGAATGATTTATTTTATCTCATGTGTATTCGAGACCCACAGAGCGCTGTGAGTATATCTCATTGTGTGGGTTATTATTTATCAGTTAAGAGTATACGGCCTAATGGTATAATAGGAGGTGGTATCTTTGTTACCCTAATTGCTGAGTATCTTGGTGTCGATAGAAATCGGGGGGGATTAATAATTGCAGCACCGGAACCCCGTGATACAATTGGTTTGAAAGTATATCATGGTGCTAAGGTTTTAAAGAAAAAACATAACGCTGCAGCACCATATGATGGCTCGCACCCACAGGTCGAAAGAGATCAGTAGCAAGGTAATGTGGGAGGGGGGAATGAGATGACAGAAATGTAACTTTTTATGGCTCATCATGAGTATGAAATGGCTAGACAACGAGCATTTCAAGATTGGCAGTATCATCAAAACCAAATCATGAGTCATCGTGCACACATAAATGCAACTTACATTGCGACTCCAATGCCCGTATTTCCTCCCTGGACTATACAGACCCGACCACCGTACCCTACATATGACCCAGCTCAAGCATTCTACAGTACATACGGCTATGAATGGGATCCCTACTGGCACCATCCTTATCAACCTTGATTTTCTTTTACTTTTATTTTTATTTATTTGGTAACTTGTAATTTTATACTTTTAATATTTCTTTTGATACTTTAATAGTTTTTATAATTTTCTAACTTTTCTTATTAGATTTTTAATAATTCTTGAATGTGGGGTGATATACCCAACTTCAAAAATATTTATATATATGTTTGTAGTTTATCTCGTGTACAAAACAGGGTTAAACAGCGCATTTTCAAAGACTGGCATTAAGTTCAGCAAAACCAACTAAATTTGATGACAAGAAGCAAAATATATGTAAAATAACAACTGCAGGAATGAACAAATGATGTACACCATTTATCATTCAGCAAACAAACGCCAATATGTTTGGAAACTTTGGTAAAATTTAATCATTTTTCTACGCTAATCACCCTCAATAATTTAAATTGTTACTGATTTCTTGCAAATGAGGGTATTGCAAGATCTTAAGTGTGGGAAGGGGTTAAATTCTTTCGGATTTTAAAAATTTTTGACTTATACACTTGGTTACCATTAGAAATACTAGTAACGCAGTAGTTGTATTAGAATCTAGTGCTCTCTGATAATAAAGAACAGCCCTAGTCTTATATACTGACTACCCAATTCTAGTAAAAATTTTCAAAATTTTCAATTAAATGAACTCAAAATCATGTTTATACATATTTATGAACGATAAAATTAGGTGTTAACACCGAAATTATTGTTACCTCGGAAAGGACATAAATTGAGAAACAAACCAAAATGTTAGAATTCATTTAAAATGGAATAGAGAACAATAAAAAGGCAAAGAAAGGAAAATAAAAGCCAAGTGTGGGAAAAATTTACCAAGTTATTTAAAACATATATCACATATTTTTGTACAAATAACTGAAGATGCTTTTGCTTTAGACTAAACTAATCAGTTTCACCCGATTTACTGTAATATATTTGAAAGAAAGATGGAGCTACACGATGAATCAATTCCATCGTTAAAAGGAAGTAAAGTCTTCCGAAAAAGACACGCGCTTCTTGATTTAGGTCATGAAGTTGTCGTCCAGACCAGCTGTAGGTTGACGAAAAATCTAGAAAAGTTATCTTTAAAATTAGCAGGAAATCCATGGACCTCAGCATCAAACAGGGTCGCCAAGTGGTCAGACTTATCCTAACCATGAGAGGATCTGTCTTGTAAAATGGGGAGGACGTCGTGCAAATTAGCTTGATAATACTAATGAATCAGACCCCCAGAAAGGATAATCTCCTTAAAAGATCAAAAATCAGCTTTTAAAACTGATATTACTCAATCCTTGAGATTGACCTTAAAGATTGAGAATTACAAACTCATGGAATTCAATGATATCTAAACTCGAGCTTAAACGAGAAAATATTTTGATCAAATTACAAACCGATTTATTTTCTGAAAACCCATTTTTAATGCGTTCATTACCATTGAACGTAAAATCCTAGAAATTCACCTGGAATTTATTAGGTCACCTGAACCAAATCGGGTGTCAACCGTAAGAACGGTGGTTGCATAGCATGGTCAAAGACAGGACCTTGTGCCAGACCGGAAAATTATAAGGGTGAGCTTTACTATTGCTCCTACAAAGGATAGTAATTGCATCCGACACGTTATAGACCATAAATAAAAGCATGTCAGGGGACATTGTCTTAACAGTTGCTTGTTCAACGCTTTCCTTTACAACCGGACGGTAGTTTACCGAAAAGTAATATACGGAGCAAGTATACTGGACGTGTTGCTTTCCCAATACAAGGTTAGCAAGTGGGTGACACAAAACCATAAGTTTTGAGCTAAAATTTTTAAAAATGAAACCCACCAAACCCACAAAAAGAATTTGCAAACACCGGTGAACGGTTATTCCGGAAAATTTATCTAGGGTAAAAGCTAGATTTAATTTTCAAAAGATCAAATGTTTTCATAAAGATCCAATTTCCTTAAAGGATCTAAATTTTTATAGTCATTTGGGACTGTAAACCACATCGTTACTACCATTGTTTATACCGCCGTATAGAAATCACTGATGTACCAAGTGTGAAGAATAAAGAAGTGATTCTAGCAGTTTTATTTCAAGACTATATTGCTTGAGGACAAGCAACGCTCAAGTGTGGGAATATTTGATAATGCTAAAAACGAACATATATTTAATAGCATTATCCCTCAAGAAAGAAAAGCTTTTAGTTGCAACTGTTCTATTTACAAGTAATATTCGTTTAAATAATAAAAGGTGAAGACAAAAGACAGATTCGACGAATTGAATACGCAAACGACCAAAAAGCTCAAAAGTACAAAGTACAATCAAAGTGGTTCAAATTATTGATGATAAACGTCTCGAAATTACAAGAGTACAAGACGCGAAACGCAAAATACAAGATATTAAATTGTACGCAAGGACGTTCGAAAATCCGAAAACGGGACCTGAGTCAACTTTCAACGCGCGATGCAATGGAGCTAAAATTACAAGTTAACTATGCACATAAATATAATATAATATATAAATAATTCTTAAAATTATATATATATTGTATTTATATTTCAAATCCGTCGGCAAGTTAGGATCCAAAGTGTGTGAGCTGGAATCCAGTGCTCTGCACTCGCGGAGATTCAAAGGCAAACAAATCCGCACTCGCGGAGGCAACAGTATCCAGATGGGGCCTATAAAAGGCAACGCATTTTGCTGAATTCGATCATCTTTTTTTCTTCTCATTCATACATAAATATATATATATTTATATTATAATTTTAATTTTAATTTTAATTTTAATTCTAATAATAAGGGTATGTTAGCGAATGTTGTAAGGGTGTAAGTCGAAATTCTGTCCGTGTAACGCTACGCTATTTTTAATCACTGTAAGTTATAGTTAATGTTATTTTTATATTAATGTCTCGTAGCTAAGTTATTATTATGCTTATTTAAGCCGAAGTAATCGTGATGTTGGGCTAAATATTAAAATTGGGTAATTGGGCTTTGGACCATAATTGGGGTTTGGACAAAAGAAAGACACTTGTGGAAATTAGACTATGGGATATTAATGGACTTTATATTAACTAAATGATACCTCGTTAATTTAATATATAGACTTATAATTTGACGTATTTATATATAACCATATACGCTTGACTGGGTACGGTGGGCGGGATATCTATAAATACCAATAATTTTTCATTTTACCGGACACGGAACTGGATTAATAGTTAATAGACTTGTTGAAATAGGGGTGGATTACATTCAAGGGTAATTGGTGTAATTGTTAACAAAGTAGTAAAACATTGGTTTACACGCAGTCGATAACCTGGTGTATTCATTAAACAAAGTATTAAGACCTTGTTACAATTCGAATCCCCAATTAGTTGGAATATTTGACTTCGGGAATAAGAATAATTTGACGAAGACTTTCGCACTTTATGATTATGACTGATGGACTATTATGGACAAATCCGTATGGACATATCGAATAATCCAGGACAAAGGACAATTAACCCATGGGAATAAGCTAAAAATCAACACGTCAAACATCATGATTATGGAAGTTTAAATAAGCATAATTCTTTTATTTCATATTTAATTGCACTTTTAATTATCGCACTTTTATTTATTATCATTGTATTTAATTGCACTTTTAATTATCGTACTTTTTAATTATCGCAATTTTATTTTATCGCACTTTTATTTATCGCAATTTCATTATCGTTATTTACTTTACGCTTTAAATTAAGTTATATTTATTTTTTTATATTTTACATTAGGTTTTAACTGCGACTAAAGTTTTAAAATCGACAAACCGGTCATTAAACGATGAAAACCCCCCTTTTATAATAATAATATTACTTATATATATATTTGTATTTTTATAAGATTAAAACTAATATAGCGTTAAGCTTTGTTAATTTTCCCTGTGGAACGAACTGGACTTACTAAAAACTATACTACTCTACGATTAGGTACACTGCCTATAGTGTTGTAGCAAGGTTTAGGTATATCTCATCTGTAAATAAATAATTAAAACTTATGTAATTTGTAACGTATTTCGTATTAAAAATATATAGTATTTCGTACCCCACCTCGCACACATCAGTCATACGCACCATAGATACCAAGGAGTACCAACAACAATAGCTGACGAAGTAATAATTCATAACTTCTTTGGAGAAACATTCCGCGGCGATTATGTAATCTCTAAAGTCTTAGAGATTATCTAATCTAGCCCTAACCATAAATCAGTTAAGCGAACCAAAATGATAGAAGGAAGAGTAGAAACCCTGACAAAAATGGCGTGTGATTAACAAGCTAAACTTGTTTTACCAACAGCATCAACAGTACCGTCAGTGTCACCAGCATCGTCAGTACAGTCAACATCAGAATCAACAACACCTATAACATCACAAACTCCGTCAGTTCAAGAATCACTGTGTACATCATTACGAATAAATAACGCGTATATTGTATCAACGAGTTATGAAGAATTAACTCATTCTCTCTGAAGAAATTATATGTATATTTTATATAAATATATATATATATATATATATATATATATATATATATATATATATATATATATATATATATATATATATATATATATATATATATATATATATATTTTGAAATAAAAATAAATCTTTTCGTGCTAAGCTATTGTGTGTGAATCTTAACTACTAGGTTAATTCATATTACAAATATGCAAATAATGTACGCCTTTGCCCGCAACTTAACCATCGTTAACTACAATCTCTGTCTCAATTCAACAAATTCCAATTTATAATAAATCAAGTATATATTTGATTTTACACTTTCATCATCGATGTACTCAAAACTTTTCAGATAACATCATTCGTACTTTACGAAATTCACAAGAATTTAACGAAAACCAACATCACGCCTCAACAAATAAAAAAAGTATTGATTCATAATTTCAATATTATTGAAGAAATGCTTCTGTAATCTCTAAAGCCTTCAAGAGATTATTCAATTCTAGTTCCAACCGTAAATCGAATGAGTTTAATTTAGTATTAACTCATTAAAATCTATGTTACATCTGAGGAGAATATATACATATATTTTCATAAAGACTGTAATAAAATTCTTATGTACAAAATATTAATTGTGAAATTTTTTTTAACGGGTAGGTAATACCCGAGATATATATATATATATATATTCACAATTAATATGTTACATTCTTCGAATCTGATTAAGCAAATTATCAACTATACTTCATACTTTCACAATAACATACCTTCTCTCATAACAATCAAAACAACCATACTCACCCAATTATATATTCTGATTTTGAAATCTCAGAATTCAATTCGAGATATAACCGGTACCATCACTTTTATATTCCTACATCTTTCAAAGCTATATTTTGACTTCAAAACTGTGTTAGAACATCAAATGTATATTAACGATTACAATATATGTTCAAACCCTTCGAAAATTTCTGAAGACACTTCAAATAATGAGCAATCGAGATGATGATCAAACCACATATTACCCAAAGTTATGTACTTAAAAAGCTCTCGAAACCAAAGTCATAATTCAACACATATCTATGTCAAATCCTTTGGCATTTATTACCAAAAATGACTTTTCAATTCCTTTCCAAAGTAGTCAGTTTTGTCACAGCTCCAGCAAGTCAACTTTGACTCTTCATTCAACACAATCTTATTATAACCCTGATATATATGCGTGCTCTTTTATTGTTACTGGGGAACCTTTCATGTTCCACCACATTAACAATAAACTTATTCACAACTTCACTGATCTTTGACTTTCTGAAGAATCATTATATTTACCGAAACCCCATTATTTACTCATTCGCATCTTGTAACGAGAATTGCCATACGAATCATCGGAAATTTGCAATCAGTATTTTGAAATCTCGCAGCATGTCTACGCCAACAGTTATATGTGTACATATAACGTCTATCTCCTGGACTTACCTACTTGAATGTGAAGTTTCTGAAAAACACCCTGAACTGTGGAATAGTTCTCAAAATGTTGATGAAGCAGCAAAAACTATAAAACGACCTTAACAGTAAAAAGTTTGATGATAACGAATAGTGTGCTGGCAAAGCGCAGAAAAAGAGAAGTTTTGGAACTGGAAAACGGATTGAGCAAAGTATGAAGGAGGTTGTCGACAAATCACAAAGACTGAACCTGACTTCAAAGAATCCAAATAATTCAGTATCTGCTGAAGTCATTAACGAATACCTTGCTTCTGACTCTAAACCCCTGCGGACAATATCCTTCATCATCCTCTGATATTAGAAATCCTAAGATATCATCATATCTTTCATTATAAATATCCTCCATATTTTTGAAGATATTTTCATAATTATTCTTATCTGAAATCATTTATCTCTTCGTGCTATCTGTATTACATCGTAAAAGAAACTATTTTAGTTTCTAAATTCTGAAACATTCGAGTTTAAAATAGGAACATTTTTGAAGTAGTGTTGGGAGCTGAAGCATGAGTTAGTATAATATAATGACACTTGATCAACGTGATTATATTAAAGTAAGTCATTCTGAGTTTCTAAATGGAACGTGATGATTCACAGATCATAACATCATCATGTGCCATGTTACACGACTCTTGTATTCTACTTAATCTCTAAAATATCAACAAAATATTTCTTGATGATTCAGCTTTTTTCGAGGTATTCAGGTAATTTGACAAGTCAAGATTGTGCCATTACAATTTCCTTCCTAGAACATTAACAATGTTCATTCCGAAATTCATATCTGCGAATTCTGTACCATTACAAGCGGTGCTTAATTGCAAGAAGAAGAAACGAAAGGACAAAGCTCCGAAACAGAAATTGGGGTGTAAATCACAGCAAATAAAAGAAAACATTAAATGGGGATGACAATGATTATAGAAGACAGAAGCAGGGACATCAAAGTATACGGGAAGATATAAAACCCAACAACAATGTACAAATTACAAACCATATATATTGATGCATATAGCAATATAAAGACACGGGAGAACTAAAAATACTATAAAACCAAGGGTGTAGTAAAAGTAAATAGATTCTTCCGGCGGCAGATGAAAAAGAGGAATGACAGATATGAAGGTAAGGAGTATATCAAGAATCAGAACTGGATGGAGCATATTGACAAATACTTTAAAGTATGAGCTGAGGGAGAAAGAAGAGAAGGTGTGAGTTGTAAGGAAACGAAGGGAGTGGATTTATAGTAAAATAACCTTACAGAGCAATCAAAATGGATGATCGCATTTAAAACGGATCCTAAATTTCCTTAATCAAATCTTATTACTAAGATCTTCTCCATATCTCTTGAACTTCGGAAATCAACCTGTCTATGTCAAACGATGTGACGAAACTTTACCTTTCTCATTTCACTCTTTTGGTAATAGCTTCAATCGTACTCTTCACAAAATCAAATGATTTTATCCATATTACTCAATGATGATAAAACCCTAATCTTCAGCTTATATACGTCATGAAAACATACTTATTGTCAGCCATGACCATCCCAAACAAATTTCGGGACGAAATTTCTTTAACGGGTAGGTACTGTGACAACCCGAAAATTTCTGACCAAATTTAAACTTTAATCTTTATATATTCCCGACACGATAAGCAAAGTTTGTAAGTTGAATTTCAAGAATTTTAAACTATGTTCATACATTCAATTAACCTCGACCAAATTCTAACGATTCACGAACCATTAAATGAATGTATATAATTATATATGTATATGTGTATATATTATAACTTGAAAACGTTAATTTATACAATACATGAACGTATTTATTTCAAAATATTTTATCGATGGAATTAGAAGATGTTATCAAATGATTGATTTAACAGTTACATTGAATTATGATTACGAGTCTCTGTTAAGAGGTCCACTTTGATCTAGAAAACCTTTTCTTTTTAATGGTATTCGGAATATTTGGCAAAAGTGATTTGCCAAAGTGTCATTTACGAGAGTTAGTCAAAAGTTATTAATCATTTCCGTTTAAAATTCAAAAGTGTACTTTACTTGATCAACTCGTGTCTCTCGATAAATCAACTCTTTAGTTTAATATTAAAAACACTACTTGGTAAAATAACTACTATTATTTAAAACAAGTAAATTATATAAAACGAACTTGAAATGTAATTGGTTTTGAAAGACTAAATATTATATCATTAGAAAAATATTTCAAACATACATACATATATAGTGTACAAATTTACAATTTTAAATAAAAAAATATATATATTTTAACTTAGTCATAAAATGTCCTGATTTAAAATAAAATATTTTGACAAACAACGAGCCACTGATTTATAGAATCAAATGACCACATCACTCAATTATATAAGTTACATTTTTTATAAAGTAATTTGTTGATGAGAAAGTTAAATTATTAATAAGGGTACACGTCGCGTAATGTAAAAGGCTAGTTTTCTAAACGTACGAAGGTGCGCTCGAAAAACCGAAAGTGGTACATGAGTCGAGTGACAACGTACGTGTCATTTGAACAAAAATTACATTTTTACTACGCACGTAAATATAATATAATATTTAATTAATTCTAAAGATTAAATATAATATATATTAAATAATATATAAGTTTATGTAACATAGGTGTAATATAAGAAAATAAAATGGGTGTTGGCAGCTCAAATGAGTGGGATATGAGCTGGATTCCTTGACTAGTGCTCGAGTATATAGGATTATGCATGCTTTTACTTTTAATATTGCCCTTAGATAGGTTGTGTTGGACCTTGAATTAGTTACACCTGCGGTTGAGATAAGGTATAAGATATGCATGTCCTTAGAAAGCTAGCAAAAAATTAAGAACTTTTCCTTTAGATACCGAATGGTTTCGATGAACGGATTAGAAGTTATAGTCAATTGAATCTTTGTATTATTATTAAAAATGATTATTTTTATCGTCGTTATTATCGTCGTTCTATTTTTATCTTATTATTATTATTATTATTATTATTATTATTATTATTATTATTATTATTATTATTATTATTATCAATAAAAGGGATTTATCATTGAAAATTATTATTTTTATCGTTATTATCGTTAAAGTTATAATTAGTATTATTATTATTATTATTATTATTATTATTATTATTATTATTATTATTATCATTAATATATATATATATATATATATATATATATATATATATATATATATATATATATATATATACCATTATTCAAAAATGGTTAGTGTTATTGTTATTATTATTATTATATTATCATTAAAATAATTATTAGTATTATCATTAATAAAGTCATAGTAATTATTATTATTAGTATTATTGTAATTAAAACTAATATTAGTAACACCTAATTATTTTAATTACTATTATTATCGTTATTATGAACACGATGTAAAAGACGATTAAAAGCTATTAAACGAAACGATTAGGAAATAATGAGTAAGAGCATCATGATGAAATTAATTTATTATAATCTATTGATTTAGATAAAAATTATTGTTCTTATTATTTTTATCATTACTATTATTATTAAAAGTATCGTTGGTATTAAAACTATCATTTTAACAAAAATTATCATTTTAATAGAAATGTCATTGTTACTATAAAATATCATTATTATTATCATTTTAAATAGAATTATTATTTTTAAAGATAATATTAAAAAGTATCGTAAATATTAAAGTTATCATAATTAGAATTATCGTTTTATCATAAGGTCATCTTAGAAATTATAAATATTGATATTTTTATAATAATAATTATTATTACAAAATAATACAACTTTTACTTACTATTATTATTGATATTGTTTTATCAAATAAATATGTGATACAAACATATTTTACTACGTGTAATAAATTACTTTAATAAATATTATTTTTATGATATTAAATTAACTCTATAAATTTTATTACTTAATATATAAAAAGTATATTTTAGTATATAAATTTTAATATGAAATTTTATTTATTAATAAATGAAGTATATTATTTACTCTAATAAATCTTTTAAAAATATTTAAAATTATAAAACGACGATATTTAAAATATATTATAATTATGGAAATCATTTTGAGTCAAATTGATTTTTGTTGTCTTTTGCATATTAGTCTCGAGCATTAGGATTGTGGTACACTATGACCTGACATAATTGGTAGATAAATATTGACCAACATATAAATATATAATTAATTTAGGTTCGTGAATCCGAGGCCAACCTTGCATTGTTCAATGATGTTATATGTATTTTTACTACGAAATACAGTATGGTGAGTTTCATTTGCCTTTTTACCCTTTATATTTTTGGGCTGAGAATACATGCGCAAATTTTATAAAAGTTTTATTAAATAGACACAAGTAATTGAAACTACATTATATAGGTGAATGATTGAAGCCGAATATGCCCCTTTTAGCTTGGTAGCCTAAGAATTTGGGAACAGACCCCCAAATTGACGCGAATCCTAAAGATAGATCTATCGGGCCCAACAAGCCCCATTCTGGAATTTGGAATGTTTTAGTACTTCGATTTTATCATGTCCGATGGGCGTCCCAGAATGATGGGGATATTCTATATGCATCTTATTAATGTCGGTTATCAGGTGTTCACCATATGAATGATTTTTGTCTCTATGCATGGGACGTATATTTATGAGAACTGGAAATGAAATTCTTGTGGTCTATTAAAATGATGGAAATGAATGATTATGATAAACTAATGAACTCACCAACCTTTTGGTTGACACTTTAAAGCATGTTTATTCTCAGGTATTAAAGAAATCTTCCGCTGTGCATTTGCTCATTTTAAAGATATTACTTGGAGTCTTTCATGTCATATTTCGAAGAACGTTGCATTTGAGTCATTGAGTTCATCAAAGATTATTATTAAGTCAATTTATAGTTGGATAGTGGATATTACGAAATGGTATGCATGCCTGTCAATTCTCGATGTAAAGAAAGTTTGTCTTTTAAAAACGAATGCAATGTTTGTAAAATGTATCATATAGAGGTCAAATACCTCGCAATGAAATCAACTATTGTGAATCGTTTATAATGTATATGAACGGGTCCTTTCAGTTGGTATCAGAGCGGTGGTCTTAGCGAACCAGGTCTGCATTAGTGTGTCTAACTGATAAGTCGTTAGGATGCATTTGTGAGTCTGGACTTCGACCGTGTCTGCATGTCAAAAGTTTTGCTTATCATTTTGTGTCGAAAATTACCAACTTATCATCCTTGTGAAATTACCTGCTTATCATTCTTAGTCTAGACACGTCTTACTGCATTGATTGCATGAATAGTGTATAGACAAAATTCATATCTTAGCGTATCTGTTACTGTAAACTTTTCCTGACATATTCCGTAAATTCCTCCGTAATCTACGAAATCTTTTGCTCTATATATATAGATATTCTATGTAACTAGAATACCATCCGATTGCCGGAAAATCATTTCATATCGAAAAATCCTTTATCCAATTGTACAAAATGGAATTCGTCATCAGTTCAAGTCACTCGAATTTCGAAATGGAATCTCACTCAAGCTCAGAAAGCAGTGTGACTGGAATGGATCAACCAATCAACCATCATCTATTTTAGATGAGTTAGGGGTGGGTTCGTACCCTCCTCAATCATTGGAGACAAGAAGAAGGCGATCCTTTCCATCCACCACATTGCCCTCTTGACGAAGAACCTGAAGCACTTACCGGCGAACCAATCCGAAACACCATTTTTTCTCTCATTTCCAGAGTATCTCGTCACGATTATATACTACATCAAATTCTAGATTTTATTTATCCGCTCGTCCGAACCGACAATCACCCCGGTGTAATAGAAGTCAACGAGCTTCGCGCTCGGGTAGTGGCTTTGGAGAATATGGTGCAGAAATTACAAACACCAGCAGCAGCACCAGCAGCATAACCAGTACCACCATCACCAACGCCAACAGTACCATTACCACCTCCAACCACAACCGCGTCGTAAACCTCAACTTCACAATCTATCCCACTAGAATCAACGTCATACGCACCATAGATTCCAAGGAGTACCAACAACAATAACTGACAAA
Source organism: Rutidosis leptorrhynchoides (assembly GCF_046630445.1). Taxonomy (NCBI): domain Eukaryota; kingdom Viridiplantae; phylum Streptophyta; class Magnoliopsida; order Asterales; family Asteraceae; genus Rutidosis; species Rutidosis leptorrhynchoides. The sequence continues at coordinate 596,118,832 of NC_092333.1, read as the reverse complement.
GTATTAATTCATAACTTCATTGGAGAAACATTCCGCGGCAATTATATAATCTCTAAAGTATTAGAGATTATCTAATCTAGCCCTAACCATAAATCAGATAAGCGAACCAAAATGATAGAAGGAAGAGTAGAAACCCTGACAAAAATGGTGTGTGATTAACAAGCTAAACTTGTTTTACCAACAGCATCAACAGTACCGTCAGCGTCACCAGCATCGTCAGTACAGTCAACATCAGAATCAACAACACCTATAACATCACAAACTCCGTCAGTTCAAGAATCACTGTGGACATCATTATGAATCAATAACTATCAACGAGTTATGAAGAATTAGCTCATTCTCTCTGAAGAAATTATATGTATATTTTATATATATATATATATATATATATATATATATATATATATATATATATATATATATATATATATATATATATATATATATATATATATATATTTTGAAATAAAAATAAATCTTTCCGTGCTAAGCTATTGTGTGTGAATCTTAACTACTAGGTTAATTCATATTACAAATATGCAAATAATGTACGCCTTTGCCCGCAACTTAAACATCGTTAACTAAAATCTCTGTCTCAATTCAACAAATTCCAATTTATAATAAATCAAGTATATATTTGATTTTACACTTTCATCATCAATGTACTCGAAACTTTTCAGATAACATCATTCGTACTTTACGAAATTCACAAGAATTTAACGAAAGCCAACATCACGCCTCAACAAATAACGAAGTATTGAATCATAATTTCAATATTATTGAAGAAATACTTGTGTAATTTCTAAAGCCTTCAAGAGATTATTCAATTCTAGTTCCAACCGTAAATCGAATGAGTTTAATTTAGTATTAACTCATTAAAATCTATGTTACATCTGAGAAGAATATATACATATATTTTCATAAAGACTGTAATAAAATTCTTATGTACAAAATATTAATTGTGAAATTTTTTTTAACGGGTAGGTAATACCCGAGATATATATATATATATATTCACAATTAATATGTTACATTCTTCGAATCTGATTAAGCAAATTATCAACTATACTTCATACTTTCACAATAACATACCTTCTCTCATAACAATCAAAACAACCATACTCGCCCAATTATATATTCTGATTTTGAAATCTCAGAATTCAATTCGAGATATAACCGGTACCATCACTTTTAGATTCCTACATCTTTCAAAGCTATATTTTGACTTCAAAACTATGTTAAAACATCAAATGTATATTAACGATTACAATATGTGTTCAAACCCTTCGAAAATTTCTGAAGACACTTCAAATAATGAGCAATCGAGATGATGATCCAACCACATATTACCCACAGTTATGTACTTAAAAAACTCTCGAAACCAAAGTCATAATTCAACACATATCTGTGTCAAATCCTTTGGCATTTATTAGCAAAAATGACTTTTTAATTCCTTTCCAAAGTAGTCAGTTTTGTCACAGCTCCAGCAAGTCAACTTCGACTCTTCATTCGATCTTATTATAACCCTGATATATATGCGTGCTCTTTTATTGTTACTGGGGAACCTTTCATGTTCCACCACATTAACAATAAACTTATTCACAACATCACTGATCTTTGACTTTCCGAAGAATCATTATATTTACCGAAACCCCATCATTTACTCATTCGCATCTTGTAACGAGAATTGCCATACGAATCATCGAGAATTAGCAATCAGTATTTTGAAATCTCGCAGCATGTCTACGCCAACAGTTATATGTGTACATATAACATCTATCTCCTGGACTTACATACTTGAATGTGAAGTTTCTGAAAAACACCCTGAACTGTGGAATAGTTCTCGAAATGTTGATGAAGCAGAAAAAACTATAAAACGACCTTAACAGTAAAAAGTTTGATGATAACGAATAGTGTGCTGGCAAATCGCAGAAAACGAGAAGTTTTGGAACTTGAAAACGGATTGAGCAAAGTATGAAGGAGGTTGTGGACAAGTCACAAAGACTGAACCTGGCTTTAAAGAATCCAAATGATTCAATATCTGCTGAAGTCATTAACGAATACCTTGCTTCTGACTCTAAACCCCTGCGGACAATATCCTTCATCATCCTCTGATATTAGAAATCCTAAGATATCATCATATCTTTCATTATAAATATCCTCCATATTTCTGAAGATATTTTCATAATTATTCTTATCTGAAATCATTTATCTCTTCGCGCTATCTGTATTACATCGTAAAAGAAACTATTTTAGTTTCTAAATTCTGAAACATTCGAGTTTAAAATAGGAACATTTTTGAAGTAGTGTTGGGAGCTGAAGCATGAGTTAGTATAATATAATGACACTTGATCAACATGATTATATTACAGTAAGTTATGCTGAGTTTCTAAATAGAACGTGATGATTCATAGATCATAACATCATCATGTGCCTTGTTACACGACTCTTGTATTCTACTTAATCTCTAAAATATCAAGAAAATATTTCTTGATGATTCGGCTTTTTCTGAGGTATTCTGGTAATTTGACAAGTCAAGATTGTGCCATTACAATTTTCTTCCTAGAACATTAACAATGTTCATTCCGAAATTCATATCTGCGAATTCTGTACCATTACAAGCGGGGCTTAATCGCAAGAAGAAGAAACGATAGGACAAAGCTCCTAAAGATAGATCTATCAGGCCCAACAAGCCCCATTCTGAAATTTGGAATGCTTTAGTACTTCGATTTTATCATGTCCGATGGGTGTCCCGGAATGATGAGGATATTCTATATGCATCTTGTTAATGTCGGTTACCAGGTGTTCACCATATGAATGACTTTTGTCTCTATGCATGGGACGTATATTTATGAGAACTGGAAATGAAATTCTTGTGGTCTATTAAAATGATGGAAATGAATGATTATGATAAACTAATGAACTCACCAACCTTTTGGTTGACACTTTAAAGCATGTTTATTCTCAGGTATAAAAGAAATCTTTCGCTGTGCATTTGCTCATTTTAAAGATATTACTTGGAGTCTTTCATGGCATATTTCGAAGAACGTTGCATTTGAGTCATTGAGTTCATCAAAGATTATTATTAAGTCAATTTATAGTTGGATAGTGGATATTACGAAATGGTATGCATGCCTGTCAATTCTCGATGTAAAGAAAGTTTGTCTTTTAAAAACGAATGCAATGTTTGTAAAATGTATCATATAGAGGTCAAATACCTCGCAATGAAATCAACTATTGTGAATCGTTTATAATGTATATGAACGGGTCCTTTCAGTTGGTATCAGAGCGGTGGTCTTAGCGAACCAGGTCTGCATTAGTGTGTCTAACTGATAAGTCGTTAGGATGCATTAGTGAGTCTGGACTTCGACCGTGTCTGCATGTCAAAAGTTTTGCTTATCATTTTGTGTCGAAAATTACCAACTTATCATCCTTGTGAAATTACCTGCTTATCATTCTTAGTCTAGACACATCTTACTGCATTGATTGCATGAATAGTGTATAGACAAAATTCATATCTTAGCGTATCTGTTATTGTAAACTTTTCCTGACATATTCCGTAAATTCCTCCGTAATCTACGAAATCTTTTGCTCTATATATATAGATATTCTATGTAACTAGAATACCATCCGATTGCTGGAAAATCATTTCATATCGAAAAATCCTTTATCAAATTGTACCAAATGGAATTCGTCATCAGTTCAAGTCACTCGAATTTCGAAATGGAATCTCACTCAAGCTCAGAAAGCAGTGTGACTGGAATGGATCAACCAATCAACCATCATCTATTTTAGATGAGTTAGGGGTGGGTTCGTACCCTCCTCAATCATTGGAGACAAGAAGAAGGCGATCCTTTCCATCCACCACATTGCCCTCTTGACGAAGAACCTGAAGCACTTACCGGCGAACCAATCCGAAACACCATTTTTTCTCTCATTTCCAGAGTATCTCGTCACGATTATATACTACATCAAATTCTAGATTTTATTTATCCGCTCGTCCGAACCGACAATCACCCCGGTGTAATAGAAGTCAACGAGCTTCGTGCTAGGGTAGTGGCTTTGGAGAATATGGTGCAGAAATTACAAACACCAGCAGCAGCACCAGCAGCATAACCAGTACCACCATCACCAACGCCAACAGTACCATTACCACCTCCAACCACAACCGCGTTGTAAACCTCAACTTCACAATCTATCCCACGAGAATCAACGTCATACGCACCATAGATACCAAGGAGTACCAACAACAATAACTGACAAAGTATTAATTCATAACTTTATTGGAGAAACATTCCGCGGCAATTATATAATCTCTAAAGTATTAGAGATTATCTAATCTAGCCCTAACCATAAATCAGTTAAGCGAACCAAAATGATAGAAGGAAGAGTAGAAACCCTGACAAAAATGGTGTGTGATTAACAAGCTAAACTTGTTTTACCAACAGCATCAACAGTACCGTCAGCATCACCAGCATCGTTAGTACAGTCAACATCAGAATCAACAACACCTATAACATCACAAACTCCGTCAGTTCAAGAATCACTGTGGACATCATTATGAATCAATAACGCGTATATTGTATCAACGAGTTATGAAGAATTAGCTCATTCTCTCTGAAGAAATTATATGTATATTATATATATATATATATATATATATATATATATATATATATATATATATATATATATATATATATATATATATATATATATATATATATATATATATATATATATTTTGAAATAAAAATAAATCTTTCCGTGCTAAGCTATTGTGTGTGAATCTTAACTACTAGGTTAATTCATATTACAAATATGCAAATAATGTACGCCTTTGCCCGCAACTTAACCATCGTTAACTAAAATCTCTGTCTCAATTCAACAAATTCCAATTTATAATAAATCAAGTATATATTTGATTTTACACTTTCATCATCAATGTACTCGAAACTTTTCAGATAACATCATTCGTACTTTACGAAATTCACAAGAATTTAACGAAAGCCAACATCACGCCTCAACAAATAACGAAGTATTGAATCATAATTTCAATATTATTGAAGAAATACTTGTGTAATCTCTAAAGCCTTCAAGAGATTATTCAATTCTAGTTCCAACCGTAAATCGAATGAGTTTAATTTAGTATTAACTCATTAAAATCTATGTTACATCTGAGGAGAATATATACATATATTTTCATAAAGACTGTAATAAAATTCTTATGTACAAAATATTAATTGTGAAATTTTTTTTAACGGGTAGGTAATACCCGAGAGATATGTATATATATATATTCACAATTAATATGTTACATTCTTCGAATCTGATTAAGCAAATTATCAACTATACTTCATACTTTCACAATAGCATACCTTCTCTCATAACAATCAAAATAACCATACTCGCCCAATTATATATTCTGATTTTGAAATCTCAGAATTCAATTCGAGATATAACCGGTACCATCACTTTTAGATTCCTACATCTTTCAAAGCTATATTTTGACTTCAAAACTATGTTAGAACATCAAATGTATATTAACGATTACAATATGTGTTCAAACCCTTCGAAAATTTTTGAAGACACTTCAAATAATGAGCAATCGAGATGATGATCCAACCACATATTACCCACAGTTATGTACTTAAAAAGCTCTCGAAACCAAAGTCATAATTCAACACATATCTGTGTCAAATCCTTTGGCATTTTTTAGAAAAAATGACTTTTTAATTCCTTTCCAAAGTAGTCAGTTTTGTCACAGCTCCAGCAAGTCAACTTCGACTCTTCATTCGATCTTATTATAACCCTGATATATATGTGTGCTCTTTTATTGTTACTGGGGAACCTTTCATGTTCCACCACATTAACAATAAACTTATTCACAACATCACTGATCTTTGACTTTCCGAAGAATCATTATATTTACCGAAACCCCATCATTTACTCATTCGCATCTTGTAATGAGAATTGCCATACGAATCATCGAGAATTAGCAATCAGTATTTTGAAATCTCGCAGCATGTCTACGCCAACAGTTATATGTGTACATATAACATCTATCTCCTGGACTTACATACTTGAATGTGAAGTTTCTGAAAAACACCCTGAACTGTGGAATAGTTCTCGAAATGTTGATGAAGCAGAAAAAACTATAAAACGACCTTAACAGTAAAAAGTTTGATGATAACGAATAGTGTGCTGGCAAATCGCAGAAAACGAGAAGTTTTGGAACTGGAAAATAGATTGAGCAAAGTATGAAGGAGGTTGTGGACAAGTCACAAAGACTGAACCTGGCTTTAAAGAATCCAAATGATTCAATATCTGCTGAAGTCATTAACGAATACCTTGCTTCTGACTCTAAACCCCTGCGGACAATATCCTTCATCATCCTCTGATATTAGAAATCCTAAGATATCATCATATCTTTCATTATAAATATCCTCCATATTTCTGAAGATATTTTCATAATTATTCTTATCTGAAATCATTTATCTCTTCGCGCTATCTGTATTACATCGTAAAAGAAACTATTTTAGTTTCTAAATTCTGAAACATTCGAGTTTAAAATAGGAACATTTTTTAAGTAGTGTTGGGAGCTGAAGCATGAGTTAGTATAATATAATGACACTTGATCAACATGATTATATTACAGTAAGTCATGCTGAGTTTCTAAATAAAACGTGATGATTCATAGATCATAACATCATCATGTGCCTTGTTACACGACTCTTGTATTCTACTTAATCTCTAAAATATCAAGAAAATATTTCTTGATGATTCGGCTTTTTCTGAGGTATTCTGGTAATTTGACAAGTCAAGATTGTGCCATTACAATTTCCTTCCTAGAACATTAACAATGTTCATTCCGAAATTCATATCTGCGAATTCTGTACCATTACAAGCGGTGCTTAATCGCAAGAAGAAGAAACGATAGGACAAAGCTCCTAAAGATAGATCTATCAGGCCCAACAAGCCTCATTCTGGAATTTGGAATGCTTTAGTACTTCGATTTTATCATGTCCGATGGGTGTCCCGGAATGATGAGGATATTCTATATGAATCTTGTTAATGTCGGTTACCAGGTGTTCACCATATGAATGATTTTTGTCTCTATGCATGGGACGTATATTTATGAGAACTGGAAATGAAATTCTTGTGGTCTATTAAATTGATGGAAACGAATGATTATGATAAACTAATGAACTCACCAACCTTTTGGTTGACACTTTAAAGCATGTTTATTCTCAGGTATTAAAGAAATCTTCCGCTGTGCATTTGCTCATTTTAAAGATATTACTTGGAGTCTTTCATGGCATATTTCGAAGAACGTTGCATTTGAGTCATTGAGTTCATCAAAGATTATTATTAAGTCAATTTATAGTTGGATAGTGAATATTACGAAATGGTATGCATGCCTGTCAATTCTCGATGTAAAGAAAGTTTGTCTTTTATAAACGAATGCAATGTTTGTAAAATGTATCATATAGAGGTCAAATACCTCGCAATGAAATCAACTATTGTGAATCATTTATAATGTATATATGAACGGGTCCTTTCAGTAATTAGGGTTTATAAATTAGGGTTTAGGGTTTAGAAATTAGGGTTTAGAACGAGTTTTTAATACGAAAGGTTTAGAGTTTAGGGTTTAGGGGTTCGGGTTTAGGGTTGAGGGTTTACTCCGTAAACCCGAAAACCCTAAACCCTAACCCCTAACCCCTAAACTCTAAATCGGGCTAAATCCTAAGAAAAACTCAAAAAAACCTCAAAACACGTTAACATACATCACATGCATTTTAAGCTCCTGTTAAAAAAAAAAACAAAAACAAAAACAAATTATGAATCTACACAATGTAAGTTAATCACGGATTTTTTTTTAAATAGGAGCTCTAATGTAAAAGATATAAAAATCTCATTTTACTTATCCTCTTATCCCAAAAATACCACTTATCCCTTGAATTCCTCCATATATATATATATATATATATATATATATATATATATATATATATATATATATATATATATATATATATTGTTTCTATTAAAATGCTAAAATGATGATGTCATTATTAGGCTAATTCATTTGTTAAGAAAAAATAACAATAAAAAGAAAAAAATTTAAGTCACGTAGATGATTTCATTAATCCTAAATATTTTATAATTAAAAAAATTCTATGTATAGTAACTAACTTGATGATGTTATTAAAATAATTAATTATTTTAAATAAAATTATTACCATGTTAATTGTATAATATATGAAGCATTATGTACAACTTTATGATTAAATACCTTAATGACTATATTGTAACAACCCAAACCAATAACCAACCGATTACGCGAAACAATTTTTTTGTTCTTTATAACAGGAGAGTGCGCCACGCGCACCACCTAAGGGTGCGCGGCGCGCACAGGCCCCAATCAGTTCTGTCCGGTTTTGCAAATTTTCAAATAAAGATCTCCCACTTCCCGACATATTTAGACGAAACGCTTTTCACAACATGTTATAATAGTTAAAACTCACACGATTCAATAATAAAATGAGTTTTACAAAACGGGGCCCACATCGGCCGTTTTACGAGTTTCGTTCAAAACATACAAGTTCGACCATAAGAGTTTAAATTCTAAACGACACTATGAGCATGGTGTTTGGGGGTTAAACTACCCAAATCTCGGTCAAACTCCAAAAGCTATAACATTCAAAAGCGTCCCCTAACAAACATGCGGGTTCTCTAATCCATACGAATGCCCTTACCCTTGTCTCCGCCGGAGCCTATAAGAGATAAACAACAAGAGGGTAAGCAAAGCTTAGTGAGTGCAACAATTATACATACACATATATAACCCATCTATTTGCATTCGCACCCACCAAATACCTCATACGAGAATATAACCTAAATAGCATGTCGTCTTACTCATAATGCTAACAACTCGTACACTATCACAACATCACATTAGCATATACACCACACAATATATATCTAACATGCTAAACAATATCCATCAACATAATATGGTTAACCATAACGCTATGGTGCTACCGGCTGGTGGTTCACACCATACGCATTTGAGTCTCACTCGTTTATAATGCTACCGGCTCGTGGTTCACACTTTGTTTATAGTGCTACCGGCTCGTGGTTCACACTTGTTTATAGTGCTACCGGCTCGTGGTTCACACTTGTTTATAGTGCTACCGGCTCGTGATTCACACTTGTTTATAGTGCTACCGGCTCGTGGTTCACACTTGTTTATAGTGCTACCGGCTCGTGGTTCACACTTTGACACTCGTCACATACATGTTATGGCACTACCGGCATGTGTTTCATACCATAACATTCACAAATAAACACGCCATATACATGTACGCATAATTATTCCACTCACCTTAAAGATTTGGTGATGGTTTTATCCTTCCGCAAGCTTCAAAGCCAAGTACCTAATGCAATAAGTACTCGATCAACAAACAAACTTGTTGGACTAAATACCAACACTTCTCTCATGTGCATTTAATGACTTAATGCATTAAATGCCCCATTTTCACCAAAACCGCCCCTTAAGGGTCAAGACCATCATTAATCACTTAAAAGCTAGTGATTAAGGTCCATCAACACTAACTAACACACAATTAGGGTGTTTCATACCCATCTTTCCCAACTAGGTCAATCATTACACACTTGACCATTTTAAAACCAACACACCCATTTCGAGTTATCCACTAACCCAATGACACCCATTTACATTAATAACTAGGTGTGCTAGTAATTAACTAACCAATTATGACTCATAAACCCATTCATCATTTTGAAATCCTAGGTTAGTTATTCTTGAGTCCTCATGACTCAATCCTACCCAAGAACACCCAAAATCATCAAATATGGGTTTTATGTTCTTCATTTACCCAAACCCTAACCCTTACACAAAATCAAAGTAAGGAAATTAAAGTTAGAACATACCACTACAACCAAAACGTAGCTAGAGAGGAGATGAACAACTTTATAACTCGAGCTAAGACTCAAAACTAGCTCCTTCTTCCTTTGCTTGAGCTTTCTCACACAAGAATCTCACTTTCTCTCTAAAATTGAAGTGGATAAGATAATGTTGTTGGAAATGGAGTGAATGACACCCCAAGATCTGACCTACTGGCCTTAAACTCGTCCACAAGTAAAATTACCAAAAAGCCCTTCAAAATATCTCATTAAAAGAAACTGAATTCGGCTACAGGAAGTAGTGCGCCACGCGCACCTTTAGGTGTGCGCTGAGCGCACCTTGCTCAGCTCAGTCTCTGACCACTGTTTAACTGCACAAAATTTCCCACGCTTCAAGTACCCTATTTACACCACTGTACAAACATTATTCGGGTCTTACAACTCTCCCCCACTTGAATCGAAGCGCGTCCTCGCGATCCAAGCCGCATGACAAGAGGGAAGATAAATTAACACAAACTCTTCGGGCTCCCAAGTAAACTCGAATCCTTTACTACGACGCCATTGAACTTTAAAATTTCTCACATCTTTATTTCTCAACCTTTTGACTTTCTCATCGAGTATAGCAATCGAATCCTCAATATACTCTAACTTGTTATTTAGCTCAATCTCGTCTAAAGGTACCCAAGATGAATCATCCGCAAGATACTTACGGAGATGGGAAACATCAAATGTATTATGGATCCCCGCAAGCTCTTCGGGTAATTCCAAACGATACGCGACATCACCAACACGAGCTAAAATTTTAAAAGGACCAATAAACCGAGGAGCTAACTTTCCCCGTTTTCGAAACCGAATAACACCTTTCCATGGGGAAACTTTAAGCATCACCATGTAACCCTCTTGGAACTCAATTTGTTGTCTACGCTTATCGGCATAAGATTTTTGTCTATCTTGGGCCTTTTTCAAATGAGTCCGAATCATATCAATCTTGCTATTCGTTTCTAAAACCAAATCGGTACTCCCGATTTCTTTTTGACCAACTTCACCCCAACAAATCGGAGTTCGACACCTCCGCCCATAAAGCATCTCGTAAGGTGGCATCCCGATACTAGTATGATAACTATTATTGTACGAGAATTCCACCAAAGGTAAGTGTTCATCCCAACTACCACCGAAATCAATAATACACGCCCGTAACATATCGTCCAAAGTTTGATTTGTACGTTCGGTTTGACCGTCCATTTGAGGATGATACGCCGTGCTCAATTTCAATTGTGTACCCATATCTTCATGAAACTTTTCCCAAAACTGAGATGTAAAACGGGTATCTCGATCCAAAATAATAGATATAGGAACCCTGTGTCTCGATATCACTTCCTTGATGAACAACTTTGCCAAGGTCTCCGAAGATATCGCTTCCCGAATGGGAAGAAACAAAGCACTTTTCGTCAATCAGTCAACTATCACCCAAATCGAATCAAATTGGGTTCTCGCCGTCCTAGGTAACTTTGTAATGAAATCCATGGTAATATGCTCCCATTTCCATTTCGGGATTTCTAACTGTTGCAACTTACCATACGACTTTTGGTGCTCGGCCTTAACTTACAAACATGTAACACATTGTTCAACATACTTTACAACATCAAGTTTCATGCCCGGCCACCAATAATCCTTCTTCAAGTCATGATACATTTTTGTCGCGCCCGGATGAATGGAATACTTTGACTTATGTGCCTCATCAAGCAGCACTCGTCGAAAATCTCCCATTCTAGGCACCCATACTCTCCCTTGAAAAGATAACAAACCATGCATACCTAAGGTAATAAACTCCGTTTGTCCCACGATTCGTTCCTCATGCTTATTGTTAACAAAAGCTTTGATTTGAGTCTCGCCAAGCTTTACAAGAAAATCGTTAGTAATAATCATGCATAACGATCCTACTCGTATCGCCGGATGTTGACTCTTTTGACTTAACGCATCCGCGACCACATTCACCTTACCCGGATGATAAAGTATTTTACAATCATAGTCTTTCACCACATCCATCCATCTACGTTGACGATAATTCAAATCTCTTTGATCAAAAAGATGTTTCAAACTCTTGTGATCCGAATAAATCGTACACTTGACACCGTATAAGTAATGGTGCCAAATTTTTAACGCATGCACAACCCCCGTCAACTCAAGATCATGAGTCGGATATCTCGTTTCGTGCTCCTTTAATTGTCGAGAGGCATAAGCGATGACTTTACCCCTTTGCATTAGAACACAAACGATCCCATTTAAAGACGCATCACAATAAACCGTCATGTCTTCTACACCTTCCGGCAACACTAACACCGGAGCTTGACATAACTTCTCTTTTAACAATCGAAAAGCAATTTCTTGCTCGTTTTCCCAATTAAATCTAGCATTCTTTCTCGTCAATTTCGTCAACGGAGAAGCAATCTTAGAAAAGTCTTGGATAAACCGACGATAATAACCCGCCAATCCGAGAAAACTTCAGATTTCCGTAGGCGTAGTCGGTCGTCCCCAACTGTTCACCGTTTCTATCATCCCCGGATCTACTTGAATACCATCTTTGTTCACAATGTGGCCAAGGAATTGAACTTTCCTTAGCCAAAATTCACATTTGGAGAATTTAGCATACAACTTCTCCTTTCGCAACGTCTTTAACACACACCGCAAATGATGTTCATGTTCCTTCATACTCTTCGAATAGATAAGTATGTCATCAATGAACACAATTATCGACTTGTCCAACATAGGTTGGCACACTCGGTTTATAAGATCCATGAATGTCGAAGGTGCATTCGTAAGACCAAAAGGCATTACCACAAACTCAAAATGCCCATAAACGCGTTCGAAAATCCGTTTTCTCAATATCTTCCTCGCGGACCCGCATTTGGTGATAGCCGGACCGTAGGTCGATTTTAGAGAAATACGTTGCACCTTGGAGTTGGTCAAACAAATCATCAATCCGAGGCAATGGATAACGATTCTTGATCGTCACTTTATTCAACTCCCGATAATCGATGCACATCCGCATACTACCATCCTTCTTCTTCACAAATAAAATCGGAGCGCCCCATGGCGAAGCACTCGGTCGAATGAAACCCTTCTCAAGCAACTCTTGGGTTTGATTTAACAACTCTTGCATTTCTGTCAGCGCTAAACGATAAGGAGTTTTAGCAATGGGGGTAGCCCCCGGAACCAACTCAATGCGAAATTCAACTTGTCTTTCTGCCAGAACACCCGGTAACTCATCCGGAAAAACGTCTTCAAATTCATTCACCACCGGAATTTCACGAATGGGTGGTGGCTCATCACGAGTATCAATAACATGGGCAAGAAAAGCCATGCCACCACTAACAAGGAAACGACGTGCCTGTGCAAAAGTGCATATCAGCACAAGTCTTCTTCGTTTATCACCGTGAATAATTAACTCTCCCCCACTTGGGGTCTTTACCCGAATAAACTTATCATGGCATGCAATATCGGCTCTATAACAATCGAGCCAATCCATACCAACGACGATATCAAAATCGCCCAAAGTCATCGGAATAAGATCAATTTTAAAGTTTTCGGCACCAAACACAACATCACAATTTTTACACACATCAACCACTAGCACCGTCTTGCCGTCCGCTATTTCAACTTCTACCGGACGACTTAACTTAGCTAATGGTTTATTAAGTTTAGGCACAAATTTTGGTGACACAAACGACAAGTTAGCACCACTATCAAAAAGTATCCTCGCCGGATTAGAATTAACCATGAAAGTACCTGAGACAACTTCATTGGATTGCTTGGCTTCGTCATTAGTCATCAAATAATTGCGACCCCTAGCCGTACCCTCCGCCTTCTCTAACTTCTTAACATGATCGGTATTCAAATCGGGACACTCCGGCCTTCGGTGTCCTTCCTTACCACAATTATAACAAGTAAGCTTGGTCGACGCCTTGGTATAATCACGGGCCATGTGTCCTCTTTGATTACAATTATAACACGTGGGTCCGAAACCCCCGGAAGCACCCTTCTTCACACTATTAACACTTTCGGAACCTTTCTTGTTCTTTTTGTTCGAAAAGTTCGAATGACTCGTGTAGGTTTTTGGTATGCCCGAGAGACATATTGAATTAATGTGGCTAATATGTTATGATCCAAGTCGGGTCATACCCAATAACAAGCTTACCGACACCTTATACGTATTTGATCTTAACTATTGGATCATTAAACAAATACGCGACACTTGGATTTTAGAAAATCGGGTTTCTAAAATATTATCACTTGAGATAAATTGTTTGGACAATTTATATATTAAGGATTTAATTATTTATAAGTATAAATAATTATGTTAAGTTATACTTTATAAATTGGTTTATAAAGTACAAGTAACCAATATATATAAAATGGACTTTTATAACAAGTTTTTATAAATTATAACAAGTTTTTTTTAAAAGAATACTTGTTATTTAAAAAGCAAATGTATGCAGATTTTGGGGACTCCTAGGACATTTCCATGCTTGCTTGGTTACTTGCAACAAGATATTTCTTAAGGCATATTTGACTCTCTTTAACCAAGGGTTTTTGCTTGACTCAAGATACACTTAACTAGCAATATACACACATAAACTGCAACACTTTTTTTGCTGAAAAACCCAGCTGTTGGACGTGGTTGTTTGGGGCAAGAAGAAGAGGTTCTCTTGCTTGTTTTTCTAGTTGATTAAGTGTCAAAGTCCTAACTAAATTAAGGGTGGTGTTGGTGCTCAAAAGGCTTGGGGTATTACACACTTGAGGCTTCAAGTTAGAGGCTTTATTCCATCATCTTTGTCATCCATATTGCTGTCCAAATTCAGCTCATAACTCATCATAGAGGAGGTATAATCTTCTTCCTTTAATTGTTATATTTGTAAGCATATTATCAAGACTTGATATCTACTTGGAATTCAACTAAAATGGTTTAATATATACACTTGTTTTCTTAATATATCATGCTTCCGCTTGTTATATTTCTTACTAAATTGATTTAGTAATTATGTTAACATTAAGGACACGTTGTTATATTGAATTCCAACAATGGTATCTAGAGCCGAGGTCTTTGGAATATGCTTCTTATATGGTTTATAAACCCATGAATTTGTAATCTATAAACATGCATGAAAGTAGATTGCAAAAACTTTTCGGGTTTGGAGGGTTGCTTGGTTTGGCCGAATTCTTGGACACCCAAAATGTGTTTTGGGTTGTTCCATTTTGGTCATATTTATTGTTCACAATCATAGCCACGACCTTGTGTTTGAATGGATGTTCGTTTGGTTGATTTATTCATCTATTTGGTTTGTAATAATTTATTCAATTTGGTTTGTAATAATTATTCATTTGGTTATGTAATTTATTTTATATTTGGTATGTAAAATAGATTAGGATGTATTTTCATTTTTTTTTTAGACAAAATGTATTAGGATATATTTTGTAAAATAATGAAGATGATGAAGACTTGAAGAACACATGAAGAAGCATTTGGATGCAAGATTAAGTGGGAGATTTAAAATCTCCTTCTTTGTGTTATAACCCCTTCACCGGTGGCATTTGTTTTCGGCTAAACAAATGTCCACTAAAATGTCTTGATTGTGAACATATGTTTTTGCATGCGTGGTTGTTTTGTATGATTATGTGGATTGTATGTTTGTATGCTACAAGTTAATCACACAAGTCAACAACTAGAAAATGGCAATTTAATTGGTAAATTAAAACATTATTAACGACATGCAAAACGTCAATTTAAATGGTTAAATTAAAATGGCTAAAAGGACATTGATAATCGGTTATTAAGAACATGATAAGGATCATATATATAAAATGGTTTATATCAAGTAATTGGCTAAAATTACAAGACTTGAAAATGGATTTCAAATTAACCATACACTAAATGCATGTTGGTGTATGGCATGATTGTTTTCTCAAACTAGAATTAATGAAAACTTAAAATCCCTTATTAACAAGGTAAACAAGTTAAACGCCATCCTTTTGTGCAACACTTAAAAATATTAGGGAACTCATAATGGGATAAAGGTCACCTAACCGGTATGAGCAAACCAATATGATTAAGGTGAATTTCACATGCTTGTGGGATAAAGGTCACCTAACCACTTGTATGTTAAGTTTACACGTTTACACAAGTAGGACGACTTGATTTGGAAATCATGAACTTAGGGTCACCGAAGCATGATGAACAAATAGGCATTGATGGGATAATATGCCATGCAAAAGGATTGCATGATCCCATAACTTAGAAGTTGCAAAAGGATTGCAATTGTCATATAATGACTACCTAGCTAAATCAAATGACGGGATAAAGGTCACCTAACCGAAATTTGGTTTACCGTTGGATTCTAAAAATTTAATAAATATCAATTGGATTTAAAGGGTATTGATTGTTAAATTAAAATTAATACTTAAATAACTTTGTTAAATTTTGTAGATGGCCGCCAATAACAACAACATTCCAAACGCACCAACAAACTTTAACAACCTATCGTTGAGGTCAATCCTTGAAAAGGAAAAACTCAACCATACGAACTTCATGGATTGGTTTTGCAATATAAGAATTATCCTCAAACTAGAGGATAGGGCCTATGTGTTGGAAGACCCCATTCCCGATCAACCGGACGAGGATGATACGGAAGGCATGGCTTATTGGGAGAAATATTGCACCGATTCGATGCAAGTTTCTTGCCTCATGCTTGGGACTATGATACCCGAACTCCAAAAGGATTTTGAGCATCATAGTGCATATGACATGATCACACAGTTGAAGGAGATGTTCCTTCAACAAGCTCGTGTCGAGCGCTTCGAAACGGTTCGAGCGCTTCATACATGTCGGATGGACGACTCCCAATACGTTTCATCTTATGTCCTTAAGATGAAAAGCCTAATTGATCGAGCGAACCGTCTAAACTGCAACGTGTCTAATGAATTAGCCACGGACCTTATCCTTAATTCCTTGTCAAAGAGGTTTGACACATTTGTAATGAATTACAACATGAATGGATGGGATAAGAGCATTGGCGAATTACACGCCATGCTTAAGACGGCCGAAGCGAGCATGGGTAAAAGGGCTTCACCCATGTTTATGATCAATGAAGGCGGGTCCAAAAGCAATAACACTTCTAAGCCGAAGGCGGCTAAGAGGAAAGGACCCGCCTACCAAGGCAAGGGCAAGGGAAAAGGGAAGATAGTTACCCCAACCAACAACAACAACAAGAAGCAAAAGGTTACCGGAAAGGCTAACCCCAAGGAAGATCCGTGCTTTGGTTGCGGTGAAATGGGTCACTGGAAACGCAACTGCCCGGTCTACCTAAAGGAGTTGAAGGAAAAGAGGGATGCAGGGCAATCCTCAGGTAATGTATATATGGTATACATTGAGCTTAGTATTACTTCTTCTAATACATCGGTATTAGACACGGGATGTGGAACTCACATTTGCAATTCTATGCAGGGGTTCAAAAGAAGTAAACAAGAAGCGGGAACATCAAGTCTCTACATGGGAAATGGAGCTAAGGTGCACGTAGTAGCTCAAGGAAACTTTATTCTAAAGCTTCCAAGTGGTTTGGAGCTTATTTTGAAAAATGTTTTGTATGCACCCGATTTATCTCGAAACATTATTTCTGTATCCCGTTTGAAACAATATGGTTTTAATCTTAATTTTATTAATGATGATATCCATGTTTCTTTAGATAATGTGTTCTATTTTAAGGCTTCGCCTTCGAATGGTATTTATGAATTGGTTCATGATGACACATCATACAATAGCTCAAAATACCATGCTAACACCAAGAAACTCAAAAGGGATTTGAGTGATTCCTACTTATGGCATTGTCATCTTGGTCACATAAACAAGAATCAAATTCATACACTTCAAAAGAATGGCCTTTTGAAATCAAATGAACTAGACTCGTTTGATGTATGCGAATCTTGTTTACAAGGCAAAATGACTAAAGCACCTTTCAAAGGGACCTATGAAAGGGCTAAGGACTTATTGGGATTAATACACTCCAATGTATGTGGACCCTTTAAGCCCATAACTAGGAATGGTGAAAGATACTTCGTTACTTTCATTGATGACTTTAGTCGTTTCGGATATGTCTACTTATTAAGACACAAGGATGAAACTTTTGAAGCATTCAAGGAATATCAAAACGAAGTACAAAATCAACTCAATAAGACAATCAAGGTACTTCGTACCGATAGAGGAGGTGAATACCTAAGCGATGCTTTCCAAGATCATGTTAAAAATTGTGGGATTATCTCGCAACTCACTCCTCCTGGAACACCCCAACTTAATGGAGTTTCCGAAAGGAGGAACTGAACCCTAATGGATATGGTTCGATCTATGATGGCTAGAAGCTCATTGCCTCTATCATTTTGGGGTTATTGTCTATGCTCCGCGGCTCGTATTTTAAATATGACCCCAACCAAGAAAGTGGAATGAACTTCTCATGAGATGTGGTTTGGAAAACCTCCATCTCTATCATACTTAAAGGTATGGGGATGTGAAGCTTATCCTAAGCGTTACGTCCCTAATAAGTTGAATGCTCGATCCACGAAGTGTATCTTCATAGGATATCCCAAGGATGATATGGGATACTATTTCTATGATCCAACCGAGCAAAATGTATTTGTTGCTCAAAAGGCTGAATTCCTTGAAACTAAGTTCCTAATGGAAGGAAATAGTGAGAGGAAGATAGATCTTGAAGAGGTTCAAGATCAAGTAGATGATACACAATTGGTTGACACTGGCACTCAACATGAAAATGTTGAGAGTGATCAAATGGATGATCAAAATACACAAGACGTTCGCAGATATGGTAGGATTAGTAATCCACCTGAGAGATATGGGTTTCTCATGGATGGTTGCTATGTGGTTGATTTGGATGAACCAACAAACTACCAAGATGCTTTATCAAGGATTGATAAAGATAAATGGCAGGAAGCCATGAACGCTGAGATGCAATCCATGTATGACAACCAAGTTTGAGAACTTGTTACACAACCGACTGGCTCAAGGCTAGTTGATTGTAAATGGCTTTTCAAAATGAAAACTGACATACATGAAAACTTGGATGCATATAAAGCTAGACTTGCAGCAAAAGGTTTCACTCAAACTCAAGGGGTTGACTATGATGAAACTTTTTCGCCTGTGGCAATGCTAAAGTCTATTAGGATATTACTTGCCATTGCTGCTCATTATGATTATGAAATATGGCAAATGGATGTCAAGACCGCTTTCCTAAATGGACATCTTGAGGAAGATGTCTATATGGTTCAGCCTGAAGGTTTTGTTGATCCGAAATATCCTAAAAAGGTATGCAAGTTAAAGAAGTCAATCTACGGATTGAAACAAGCATCTAGAATGTGGAATCATCGTTTTAATGAGGAGGCCAAGATATTTGGCTTCATTAAAAATGGTGATGAAGCTTGTGTATACAAGAAAGCTAGTGGGAGCACTATCATGTTCCTTGTACTATATGTGGATGATATATTGTTATTTGGAAATGATATTCCGACAATGCAAGGTGTTAAAACTTGGCTAAGTAAATGGTTCTCCATTAAGGATCTTGGAGAAGCACAATACATTTTGGGGATTGGGATCTACAGGGATAGATCCAAGAAACTGATAGGTCTGAATCAAAGTGCATACATTGAAAAGATCTTGAAAAGGTTCAAGATGGAGAACTCTAAGAAAGATTTGGTACCTATTCAAAAGGGAACACTTCTCAGTTCATCTCAGTGTCCCACCACGAAAGATGAACAGGAGAGAATGAAGAAAGTCCCATATACGTCTGCCATTGGGTCAATCATGTATGCAATGATATGCACTAGACCGGATGTGTCATGCGCTCTTAGCCTGACAAGTAGATACCAGAATAACCCAGGCAACAGTCATTGGATTACTGTCAAAAGTATATTGAAATACCTTAGGAGAACTAAGGATATGTTGCTAATATATGGGTCTGGTGAGGAGGAACTCGCTGTAAAATGTTACGTAGATGCGAGTTTCCAAACTGATCAAGATGATTCTTGATCACAGTCCGGTTATGTCTTCACGTTAAATGGAGGTGCGGTCTCTTGGATGAGTTCAAAACAGGATGTTGTTGCATTATCCACTACAGAGTCGGAGTACATTGCCGCCTCATTGGCAGCTCAGGAAGCTGCATGGATGAAGAAATTCATCGACGACTTAGGAGTAGTCCCTTCCATTCAGGACCCTCTTGAGATCTTTTATGACAACGAGGGTGCGATTGCTCAAATCAAGGAACCTCGTGCTCACCAAAAGACACGTCACATTGAACGGAGATTCAACTACATAAGGGATGAAGTTTGTATTCACAAAGTTCAAACAGATCTAAATATAGCGGATCCTCTCACGAAGCTCTTACATGGAGCAAAACATGCAGGACATGTTTGTGCATTAGGGCTTCGATATTCTAGTGATTGGTCATGATCTGTTTTAAGTATTGTAATGGAACGAAATTGTTCAAACTCGTTAATATAATTATGGTATTAATTTATTTTGAGTCATGTTCCTATTTTGCATATTTTATCCATGAATAAGTAATTATTCTAAATTCCGTAGTCGATCACATTCGTGGGAACAAGTGTGAGGTTTAGACTATTATGAACTTGGATTAGTATACATTCACGGACTGAATGTGGGGCAAGGTTGCTACCAAGGTTCATAGATATTTGTGGGATGCAAATATTGAAAGACCCGCCCTCAAGATTTACTAAATGGAGCCTTTGTGGTTGATCACATGTAATCTTGAGTAAAGGCGAATATCATTGTATCCTTTGACCTGAGATACATATTGGGTTCAGATATTTACCAAGTATTGTGCCTTGATTCTTTCCTTCGCTATTCTGAAATATGGTAGCTCATAAGGAAGAGCTCGGGTATAATGCAAGGTATATATATTTAGGACGTATGTAGTCAAGATGGAATTTGTCCCTCTTATTCGTTGAGAGTCAGATGTCTAAGGCCTGATAAAGTTAAATCTAGAAGAGAGTGATCACTCTGTGTCTCTTGGATCTAACATGACATCTAGGACGAAAGGAAATAATGAAAGATTCACCTAATCATATTCGAGATGGGAACTCGAAAGGGATGATGTTATTGAATGGCATAAAGTCATAACATATTGGGGGTGATGGACGGTCGTTAGGCGGTATCCATCACTTGCATTAATTTCTTATGTTTCTCGTGCAAGTGGGAGATTGTAGGTTTTTCGTATGCTCGAGAGACATATTGAATTAATGTGGCTAATATGTTATGATCCAAGTCGGGTCATACCCAATAACAAGCTTACCGACACCTTATACGTATTTGATCTTAACTATTGGATCATTAAAAAAATACGCGACACTTAGATTTTAGAAAATCGGGTTTCTAAAATATTATCACTTGAGATAAATTGTTTGGACAATTTATATATTAAGGATTTAATTATTTATAAGTATAAATAATTATGTTAAGTTATACTTTATAAATTGGTTTATAAAGTACAAGTAACCAATATATATAAAATGGACTTTTATAACAAGTTTTTATAAATTATAACAAGTTTTTTTTAAAAGAATACTTGTTATTTAAAAAGCAAATGTATGCAGATTTTGGGGACTCCTAGGACATTCCCATGCTTGCTTGGTTACTTGCAACAAGATATTCTTTAAGGCATATTTGACTCTCTTTAACCAAGGGTTTTTGCTTGACTCAAGATACACTTAACTAGCAATATACACACACAAACTGCAACACTTTTTCTGCTGAAAAACCCAGCTGTTGGACGTGGCTGTTTGGGGCAAGAAGAAGAGGTTCTCTTGCTTGTTTTTCTAGTTGATTAAGTGTCAAAGTCCTAACTAAATTAAGGGTGGTGTTGGTGCTCAAAAGGCTTGGGGTATTACACACTTGAGGCTTTAAGTTCGAGGCTTTATTCCATCATCTTTGTCATCCATATTGCTGTCCAAATTCAGCTCATAACTCATCATAGAGGAGGTATAATCTTCTTCCTTTAATTGTTATATTTGTAAGCATATTATCAAGACTTGATATCTACTTGGAATTTAACTAAAATGGTTTAATATATACACTTGTTTTCTTAATATATCATGCTTCCGCTTGTTATATTTCTTACTAAATTGATTTAGTAATTATGTTAACATTAAGGACATGTTGTTATATTGAATTCCAACAACTCGAACCTTCAAACTTCCTCTTAGAAAAAGAGAAATCACTTCTTTTCGGAACCTCCGGTTCAAAACCCCGAGCTAATTCAAATAACTCTTCAAAAGACTTAGCCGCTCCTCGACTAATCTTACCTTTAAACTCATCATTCATGGTACGGTAGAAATCCTTCATCAACTTGTGATCGTCGCCAACATATTCCGGACAAAAACGAGTCTTTGTCAAAAAGATAGACTTAAGAGTAACTAAGTCCATTGAACCTTGTCGCAAATTGTGCAACTCGTCCCGGATTCTATCAAGGTCGGAAGAAGTTCTATATTCTTTGAAGAATTTCTTCTTAAACTCCTCCCACGTCAAGCTCATGCATTACTCTTCACCATATAATTGGATTTTATCATCCCACCAAAACTTCGCCTCTTCTCGTAACATGCTAGAACCATACCTCGCCTTCTTCTCGGAAGGACATTCCGCGGTACGGAAAGCTCCCTCGATATCGGAAATCTAACATGTGCTTTTCAACGAATCTCGTACCTCATTAAACATCGAGGGTTGAGCATCCTTGAAATTTTTGTAATAGAAGTCCCGCCTTCCATTCCCACCGTTACCATCACCCCCTTCGCCACGAGGATGAATGTTTCTAGCTTCAAATGCCTCCTCGATCGCGGCATTCATTCGCTCATTAATCATTTCGGTTACTTGCCCATCAACCGATTCTTGGAAAACCTTTCGGACATCATCAAGAAATTCCGTTTTTAGCCTTTTAAAGATGGCCTCAACCTTGGCCGTGAGTTCAACGTCCTCGCTCGTGCCCCTTTCATTGGTATCATGTCCATTTCTCATCTTCATTCTATAAAACGAAGTAAATTAAGCAACGAAACAAAAGGACTTAACACATATGTATATACATATACACCACACTACCCCATCTTGCTCAACAATCGTCGTACATCGCTTGTTTGACACGATTTGAACCCGTAACAATGGTAGCTAATCATTGTTACGCGAGCATGTCGCATTACCTTGCTAGTACAACGTCTATATCGCTTGATGATTGCTAAACACAACACAAAACAATTAGCGCATAGTTAGTCCACCTAAAACTAGGCACTAACCAATCCCCGGTCCGACCCGTCTCCTACAAGTCCTGCATAACGCCGATACACAATAAATTCTAAGTCTAGGCACCTATCTCAAGTCGCCTAAATCCCTTAGACCATGCTCTGATACCACTTGTAACAACCCAAACCAATAACTAACCGATTACGCGAAACAAATTTTTTTTTTTTTATAACAGGAGAGTGCGCCACGTTCACCACCTCAGGGTGGGCGGCGCACACATGCCCCAATTAGTTCTGTCCGGTTTTGCAAATTTTCAAATAAAGATCTCCCACTTCCCGACATATTTAGACGAAACGCTTTTCACAATATGTTATAATAGTTAAAACTCACACGATTCAATAATAAAATGAGTTTTACAAAACGGGGCCCACATCGGCCGTTTTACGAGTTTCGTTCAAAACATACAAGTTCGACCATAAGAGTTTAAATTCCACACGACACTATGAGCATGGTGTTTGGGGGTTAAACTACCCAAATCTCGATCAAACTCCAAAAGCTATAACATCCAAAAGCGTCCCCTTACAAACATGCGGGATCTCTAATCCATACGAATGCCCATACCCTTGTCTCCGCCGGAGCCTATAAGAGATAAACAACGAGAGGGTAAGCAAAGCTTAGTGAGTGCAACAATTATACATACACATATATAACCCATCTATTTGCATTCATACCCACCAAATACCTCATACGAGAATATAACCCAAATAGCATGCCGTCTTACTCATAATGCTAACAACTCGTACACTATCACAACATCACATTAGCATATACACCACACAATATATATCTAGCATGCTAAACAATATCCATCAACATAATATGGTTAACCATAACGCTATGGTGCTACCGGCTCGTGGTTCACACCATACGCATTTGAGTCTCACTCATTTATAGTGCTACCGGCTCGTGGTTCACACTTTGTTTATAGTGCTACCGGCTCGTGGTTCACACTTGTTTATAGTGCTACCGGCTCGTGGTTCACACTTGTTTATAGTGCTACCGACTAGTGGTTCACACTTGTTTATAGTGCTACCGGCTCTGAAACGACCCGTCCATATTACTATAAACGCAGTACGTTCTCATTGGTCCCATAGCGAGGTATTTGACCTCTATATGATACGTTTTAGAAAATATTGAATTCGTTTCATAAAAAGCACATCATTATTATATATAATGCATGTTTTAAACAAGTGGGCGATTATTTAAGAAATAATCCCCAAAATACATCGGTTTCCAAATACTACACACGTGACGTAACAGTCGAATATAATATATGACAAAGGTTTTATTGAATGCAACACTTTATTTAAATAAAAGTATAAGACTCCATGCACAGCTTGCTCAGATAATGCAACAGCGGAAGACTTTCTTAAGGACCTGAGAATAAACATGCGTAAACAGTCAACACAAAGGTTGGTGAGATATATAGGTTTATCATCGATATAAATATAGACCACAAGATTTCATAGTTATAAATATATGTACACTCGCAAGTGTATAAAAGTATTCTATAAGTTGTTGAGCGCTTCGGTAACCATACTTAACCATTAATGTGGCATATTCCCTTTATTATGAAATCTCCCTACACTGTACCAAGTGTAGTAAAAACGAAGTACTATGCAACCGTTTACGATACTAGAGCGACTAGCCCGGTTGGGGTTGTCAAACCCGATAGATCTATCAATAGGATTCGCGCTTACATGTTCTTACAACATTTAAATATTAGTTACCAAGCTATTAGGGAAGATATGCAATGTGGTACAACTCAACGTAGAATATATTTTAAATACTTGTGTCCATGGCGTAAAACATAAAATGCATGTATTCTCATCCCAAAATATTTTTAGAGTTTAAAAATGGGACTATATACTCACAGTAGTAAAAGTATATTAATAATAAGTTTTCAACTTATTAAAAATATGACCGTCGTCCTTGGATTCACGAACCAATAATAATAATAACGATTTAGATAATAATACGACATATGAAGAAAATAAAGCAAGTTCATAGAATACTTATATAATAATTTTTAACATTTTATGTTAGTAGTCCACTATTAGTAGTCCTTTGTTAGTAGTCCAAAATAGTCCGAAAAGTCCAACAGTCCAATAATCGGTATATATATATATATATATATATATATATATATATATATATATATATATATATATATATATATATATATATATATATATATATATATAATCTTAGAATTACCCCACGACGTATTGTATACGTAATGTCTTTGCATCAACCCAGAGACGTATTGTATACGTATTGTCTTAGAATTAACTAAGACGTATTGTGTACGTATTGTCTTAGGATTTATCAAAACGTATTGTATACTTATTGTGTTAGGACGTACCAAGAATATTATTATACATATATACAATCACAGAATTAACCAAGATTATAATATTTTGTTATACTACTGATAACATGTCCAAATATATATAGGATATAGGAAAAGTTAACAAGGATATGGTTAATATAGTTTTTATAATATAAATTTCGTCCATACAACGTTAATTTTAGCAGACTTTGTTTTGCTCGCCAAATATTCATTACAACTCCGTTTAAAGTGAATCAAATTGCTATGGATTCATTAAGAAGTAAATTTTACAAAACCAATTCGAAAATTTCATCCCAAGTAGTAATTTTTAGAGCTTTACCCTCTTTTTGTGTCGGTGGATAGATTTGGAAAAATCCCGACTTCCACCCAATATATGATTTTTGATAAAATACTTCCACTTTGTCTAAAATCATGAAAAAAATACTGGATGTCTTATTTACATATATTAACATATTTCCAAAGTCTTAGCCTCGAACTCAAAGTCTAAGATAGGTTTTTAATTCTCAACCCAAAACAGCTCGCTTTTTACCGAATGGAGATTAAAGGATATTTGTTAAGTTTCAAGGTGTTCTTCATATGTACAAGTTATAAGTTCTTATATTAACTTAATATAATATTATAATACATATAAATAAGTGTTATTAGAGTTAAGTTAGAAAGATTAGATTAGTTTTTCAAACAAGCTTGGTGTTCACCAAAACAAGTTCTAGTTTTTACAAGTTTTATAAGTATAATAAGATAGCAACTATACAAGGAATTGAACAAGGATTTTGAGAAGTATTTTACCTTGATTATGAAGAGGAAAGTTTCTGAGATTAAAATATGATATGAGAGCATTCAAGTGTGTGTTTTTAGTTTAAGAAAATGTGGAGTAAAAATGAGTTAAAATGGTCCTTATTTATAAGCTTATAATTTTGGCTTTTAGTGAAAATATCTAAGATAAGTTAAATTATATTAAGTCATGCATGACATATTAAATTGATTAGGTTATGGATGACATATTACACAAATAATTGCAGATTTCTATTGGTATATACCAATAGTAAATACTTCTAGAATCTGTGTATAATACGGGTAAAAATACCGTATGAATGCGAGTAGAATTCTTGAGGAAATTGAACGGAAATACGAGTATAGCTATCCTCTATATATATTGGTATATTATAAAGTGTATTCAATACTTGTAAGGATGTATTTACACTCGTAATACATTATATGTAAATACATTTTAACATAAGTTAATTACGTCGTTTAAATAGTAACATATATATTGTTCAAAAATTCTTTAAATTAGTAGTATGAAAATATATATATATATATATGTATAATACTTTGTTAATATACTTAATGAGATATTTATTAATCATATTTTTAAGTTAAATATATATAAATCCATATATATACACAATAATTAAACAATTAAACAATTAAATCAAGTTATGACGTTCGTGTATCGTCGGAATAAAACGATGACCAAAAGCTTGTGTAAAAATCTTTTCGGAGGTTCAAGATTTATTAAAATTCATTGCTTATCAAGTCGAAATTATATAAAGATTAAGTTTAAATTTGGTCGGAAATTTCCGGGTCGCCACAGTACCTACCCGTTAAAGAAATTTCGTCCCGAAATTTGATAGAGGTCGTCATGGCTAACAATAAGAATGTTATTATGACGAATATAAGTTGATTCATAGGGTTTTATCATGATTGAGAAATATGGATAAAATAATTCGATTACTCGAAATTTATGAGTGAAGCTATCGTAAAAGAGTGAAATGAGAACATAGGGATTCGTCTTATCTTTTGACATCATCACGGTTGATCTCTGGATTAAAGAAAATCTTTGTAATCTATATAAGATTTGATTCTTCGGCGATTAAGGAAATTATGATCCTCTTCAATTTAATGCAATAATCTGTCTCGATTTTTCTATCGGATATTTTACTATAAATCAACCTCCTACGTTTCCTTATTTCCACATCTCCCATCTTTTATACTTTCTTCCTTTCTTCATACTTCCAAAACATTCATCAATATACTCCATCCAGTTTTAATTCTTGATATATTCTTGACTATCACATCTGTCATTCTTCTTTTTCATCTTCCACCGGAGGAATCCATTAATTTTACTATGCTCTTGGGTTTATAGTGTTCTTAGTTTTCCCGTGTCTTTATATTGCTATACGCATCGATATACACGGTTTGTAATTTCTGCGTTGTCTTCGTGCTTATATTTTTCCTTATATTTTAAGGTTTCATGCTTCCGTCTTCTTTTCCCGACTTCAAATCAAGCGAATAATGGTCCAGAATTCATAGATATGAAATTCGGAAAGAACATAGCTAATGCTCTAAGAGAGAAATTGTAATAGCACAATTTGACTTGTGAAATTACCAGAATCTAAAGGAAAAGATATAACTATCAATAGAATATGTTCTTGATATGTTTAGATATTAGATTAAATGTAAGAGTCATGTAACATGGCACATGATGACGTTATGGTCTGTGAATCATTACGTTCCATTTAGAAACTCAACATGACTTACTATAATATAATCAAGTTGATCAAGTGTCATTATATTATACTAACTCATGATTCAGTTCCTGATAGTGCTCCAAATGAACATATATTTAGTAGCAATATCGTTCCAATATGTAAAGTTTTTAAATGTAATTTCCTTATTTTTAGTTGTAATAGTTAAATAAATAAGTGCGAAGACGAAAGACGCAAATCGCTCGAAAATGAAGATTTAAAGACAAAAACGAAGATTTGAAAGACCAAAACATCCAAAAAGCTCAAAAGTACAAGATACAATTAAAAAGGTTCAATTTATTGATAAGGAACGTCTAAAAATGACAAGAGTACAAGTTACGAAACGCAAAGTACAAAATATCTCAGCGTACGCAAGGACGTTCGAAAATCCGGAACTGGGACATGAACCAACTCTCAACGCTCGACGCAACGGTGTAAAAATTACAAGTCAACTATGCACAAGAATAAAATATAATATTTAAATAATTCATAATAAGAATAATATTAAATAATAAAAAGTTGTTAATTGAGCATAGTTCAGGGGTCGTAAATGAAAATTTGAATTCTAATTTTCCTATAAAAGGAACGATATGTTCGATGAATTAGGGGAAGAAGATATTTTTTCGATCTTTTTTTCTTTCTATCTTTTTTCTTATTTTCTATATCAAATATCAATATCTATATTTATAATTCTCTATCATAATGTTAATGTAATCAGATATAACAATAATCTTAATTTTAATTTTAAATTATGATAATAATAAGATTTATGATAGAGATCGTTTGAGTGTGTAAGTCGAAATTCTGTCCGTGTAACGCTACGCTATTTTTAATCATTGTAAGTTATGTTCAACCTTTTTACATTAATGTTTCGTAGCTAAGTCGTTATTATGCTTATTTAAAATGAAGTAATCATGATGTTGGGCTAATTACTAAAATTGGGTAATTGGGCTTTGTACCATAATTGGGGTTTGAACAAAAGAACGACACTTGTGGAAATTGAACTATGGGCTATTAATAGATGGGGGGTATTGTCTAATTGAGTGACAACTCATTGGAGTCTGTCGAACCTATCTTCAAATTAATTAACCTAATAATTAATAATGATTATGGTTGTCCTATTTAGTGATGTTCATATGGAATCTGTTATAATCATTTAATTAATCAATTGGGTTGGGTAATTGATTATTCATTCTGATCAAGTGGATGAATTAATATTCATAAACTAATTAAAACAGGGGTGGATTACATACAGTGATAACTGATGTAATTGTTGACAGAAGTGATAACTGCGTCACAGTTTAAATCCTTAATCAGTTGGAATATTTGACTTCGGGTATAAGGGTAATTTGACGAGGATACTCGCACTTTATATTTATGACCGATGGACTATTATGGACAAAAACCAGATAGACGTATCAAATAAACCAGGACAAAGGACAATTAACCCATGGTAATAAATTAAAATCAACACGTCAAACATCATGATTACGGAAGTTTAAATAAGCATAATTCTTTTATTATATTTCTCATCGTATCTTTATTTACTGTCATTTTATTACTCGCAATTTTATTTTCTGTCATTTTATTTATCGCAATTTATTTTACGCACTTTAATTTTTGTCATTTATTTTTACGCTTAAAATCGACAAACCGGTCATTAAACGGTAAAACCCCCATTTTATAATAATACTACTACTTATTTATATATATATTTTTACAAATAAACTTAATAATATAGCGTTAACTTCACCAGCTCCCTGTGGAACGAACCGGACTTACTAAAAACTACACTACTCTACGATTAGGTACACTGCCTATAGTGTTGTAGCAAGGTTTAGGTATATCCCATCCGTAAATTAATAAAACTTGTGTCATATTTTGTAGTATTTCCTAGTAAAAATAATACTATTTCGTACCCTCACGCTACCACATCAAGTTTTTGGCGCCGCTGCCGGGGAGCGCTAAAACGCTATATTTTTAATTATAATAATATTGAAATAAAATATAATAATATAATAATATTGAAATAGAATATAATAATATAATAATATTGAAATAGAATATAATAATATAAAAATATTTAAGAATAAAAGTTTACGTAAAATTTAAAAAAAAAAGTCGTATTTATTAAATACTTCAGGGGTATATTATGTAACTTATAATTAATAATTGCTATCATGTCGCTTTCATGTGAATAGTAAATTAATTAATTTATTTTCATTTACTATTCATGAATAGTAAATGAATTAAAAAAAAAAAGTTTTAAAAAAAAATTATAATTATAAAAAAATCGTTTTTTTTTTTTTAAAAAATTTAAAAAAAAAAAAAAAAAACGAAAAAAAAAAAAAAAGAAAAAAAAAAAAAAAAAAAAAAAAAAAAACGTAAAAAAAAAAAAAAAAAAAACGTAAAAAAAAAAAAAAAAAAAAATTATTAAAAAAAAAATATATATATTTTTAAAATTTTGTCTATAAAAAAAAATGTTTTTTTAGTTTTATTACCTTTAGATTTTTAGACTATAGTCGCAACTTTTAGTATTAAGTTTAGTTTTGCCATAGTTATTTTTACTTCTAGAATTTTTAGGCTTTGCCGTAAAATCCCTTAAGTGCTTATTCCTTAGACTAAGTTTTAGGTGCTTTAGAATTTTACGACGCCGTATTTCGCACTACTTTCTTATTTTTATTTTTCGACGCCTATTTTTCGACCTTTTATTTTTCGACATTTTCCGACGCGCAATCTATTTCTTTCTT
This sequence comes from Rutidosis leptorrhynchoides, assembly GCF_046630445.1. Taxonomy (NCBI): domain Eukaryota; kingdom Viridiplantae; phylum Streptophyta; class Magnoliopsida; order Asterales; family Asteraceae; genus Rutidosis; species Rutidosis leptorrhynchoides. The sequence goes on along the minus strand of NC_092333.1, from coordinate 596,087,911 downwards.
ATTTCTCGCCATTCTAGTTTTTAGGACTTAGAATTTTTTTTCTACTTCTTCTCTAAATTTCTTAAAATTACGAAAATTTATTTTAAGTGGTTAAATTGATAGACATCAAAATTTTCTGGTTCGTAGTAATAGTTGGATTTGTACGTGGACCGGGTTATTGGAGCCAAACAGTCCTCAATTATATTGAGACCAAACGAATCCTGCCCCTCTGCTGCATCTTTTGGCTATTCGAAACGTGGGCAAAATCAGAAAAGTCTATTGGTTGGATAACTTATTATAATTTTTCTTTCCTTTTTAAAACTAATAGGATATTCAGTGAATGCACCGAGCAAGACGTTCACCACCTTTTGTACGTTCACCACCTGTAACTCGATCAAGACATCGTTTAACAAATATAGCTGCCGTTGATTTTTCTTTAGACTCGTCATCAAGTCGACCGAGTACTTCAACTCGAATTTCCGATAATCCAGTTTTTGAAACCAATATCACAATTGAGAATCCGGAGAATACTCAGGGACAATTCCGAGACCCTGATCCATTAATTATTCCTCCGGAACCACCAATCATTCAAACAGAGATTGTTGAGGAAGAAACCATTAAATCAGAAACCTCTAGTGATTCAGATACAACACTTCCAATCATGGAAAATCTAGAACCTCTAAGTATGGAAGATCGAATGAGGGCTAAACGCACGGGCCAAGGTCATGCCATTATTAAACCAGAAGTTAATGCGTCAGATTATGAAATCAAAGGACAAATTCTACACATGGTAACTAACCAATGCCAATTCAGTGGTGCACCGAATGAAGATCCTAACGAACACCTTCGTACGTTTAAAAGAATTTGTACACTATTCAAAATCCGAGAAGTGGAAGATGAGCAGATCTATCTCATGTTGTTTCCCTGGACTTTAAAGGGAGAAGCCAAAGATTGGTTAGAATCGTTACCTGAAGGGGCGATTGACACATGGGATGTTTTAGTTGAAAAATTTCTTAAACGATTCTTTCCGGCATCCAAAGCCGTGAGACTTCAAGGAGAAATTGTTACGTTCGCGCAAAATCCAAATGAAACATTATATGAGGCGTGGACAAGATTCGGAAGGATGTTGAGAGGATGTCCTCAACACGGATTAGATACTTTTCAAATAGTACAAATCTTCTATAAAGGCGTAGACATCGCCACACGAAAAGACATCGACATAACCGCTGGTGGATCCATTATGAAGAAAACCGCAACTGAAGCTTACAAAATTATTGATAACACAGCCTCCCACTCGCATGAGTGGCACCAAGAAAAAGATATTTTTCGTTCATCTAAAGTGGCTAGAGCCGATTCTAGCCATGACTTTGATTCCGTTTCAGCAAAAATAGATGCTTTCGAAAGACGAATGGAAAAGATGAATAAAGATATTCACGCAATACGAATCAGTTGTGAGCAATGCGGTGGACCACACTTATTGAAAGATTGTCACATTGAACCAACCATGGAACAACGAGAGAATGTTTCCTACATGAACCAAAGGCCTGGAAATAATTATCAAAATAATTATCAACCGCCAAGGCTAAACTTAAATCGAAATCAAAACATTCTTTACAATCCAAAAGGACCCGAAAATAACTCGTATAACCAACAAGGTCCGAATAACCAACCAACTCAAAACAACACTTTCAATCAACAAAGACCTAGCTTGTATAAACCACCACAACAACCCGAAGAGAAAAAGCCAAATCTAGAAGAAATGATGGCAAAGCTGATTGAATCTCAAACACAATTCATTACATCTCAAACCCAAACGAACGAGAGGTTTGATCAGTCATTAAGAACTCAACAAGCTTCCATTTTGAATCTAGAAAAACACGTAGGTACTCTTGCTAGCATGATGAGTGAGAGGGAACAAGGAAAGCTACCGAGTAATACTGAAGTAAATCCTCGGAATGAGAATGTTAATATGGTGTCAACGAATTCTGAAAAACCAGCATCAGAAGATGGAAAGGTTTTAGATGAGAGTAACAATGAAGAAGTTACACCACCACCACCCGAGTATGTAAAGCCAGTGGTAGCACCATACAAACCACCCATCCCGTTTCCAAGAAAAGGAGTTGAGTATGAGCAAGTAATAAGTAATAAAGATTGTGATACTTCTGGAAAGAAGAAGAAGAAAAAGAATAAGAAAGTACAAGAAACAAAAGCCGTAGAAGTAAACCCGGTGAAGACAGTTCCACCAAAACCTCCACCTAGGGTAGGTGATCCGGGTGAATTTATTGTTCCTTGTCTACTTAGTGATTGTGTCATGTATGATGCACTAGCAGATTTAGGTGCGAGTGTGAGTGTTATGCCTCTTTCCTTATATAAGAGATTAGGTGTAGGTGAGTTAAGTCCAACGGATATGAGTGTTCGACTCTTTGATCAAACCATTAAGCACCCAGTTGGAATTGCTGACAACCTACCCGTTCAAGTAGGCAATTTAACCTTTCTAGTCGAATTTATTGTCATTGACATAGAAGAGGACCCAAACATTCCTCTAATTTTAGGTCGGCCATTCTTAGCGTCCACCGGGGCGTTATTTGATGTAGGAAATGGAAGAATGACACTTAAAAGTGGTAACAAATCTATCACCTTTATGATTCGAAAGTCTAAATCTCCACCAACTAAAACCGTTGAACCAGTAAAAACGATTGGTAATAACCATGTTGTTTTACCAACTCCAACGGTAGTGCTTAGCAATAATAAAACGCCTAAGTGTGGGGAAAATGAAGTAAAATCTAATGATGACTTGATAATAAAGAACCCCGTTGTTGATACGAAATTAAATGACCCCGTTATTAACAGTTCAATGAAGAAACTTTTTAAACGGGCTATCGATGCTAGAAGTAAGGGGAACTTTAAGTTATGTAACCGGTTAGTATCCAATCTGTCGCCTAAAGAAAAGGCGAAACTAGTTGAATTTTGGGATATTACGGAAGAAGCCGGGCACTGGCTTAAAGAAAAAGTCACAGATAGGCAAGTTGATTATGGACCAAAAGAAATTGACGATGAAGTTAATCACAATTTCGACACCACAGCTACCTAAGTGTGGGGAGATTCAAATGTTCTAAGAAAATGTTATCTAGAGTTAGTTGTTCTGTTCTCGTGTAGTTCCGAGAATGGAATCCGATTGGTCTTTTCCGCTAGCAGACACTAAAGAACTAGTTTTCTCCCTCCATTCTGAATTTTTGTAGTTTTTTTTATGAAATTAATATGCATTTTAATTTAAGTTTTTAAAAACAAAATTTACTTTAATTCATTAAGTTTAAAAAATGAATTCTAAAATTCGTCGTGAGTTAAAGACTAGGTCATTAAGCCGAAATTGCTTTACCCGAGGGTGGGACGGCAAATTTTGTTATCATTATTTTTAATTTTATTGATCTAAAGTATGCCAAAAAGATATTAGACTTTATAAATTTTTGAACGTGGGGTAATATACCCAACTTCAAAAATATGTATATATATGTTTGTATTTTATATTATGTACAAAACAGGGTAGAACAACGCACTTTCAAAGACTAACATTAAGTTCAACAATAGCTACTGATTTTGACGACAAGAAGCAAAATATCAAATGTGATGTAAAATAATATGCTTACAAACTGGGTATTTTTAATCACTTTTCTACACTAATCACCCTCATGAATTTATAATTATAGTCTGATTTCATGCAAATGAGGGCATTGCATGATCTCAAGTGTGGGGAAGGGTTATAAATTCTCTCGGGTTTGCACTTAGTTTATTTGCCAAATTTTGTGAAAATTTGAAAAATTTTCAACTAAATGAATTTAAAATCATGTTTATACATATTTATGAACGGTGAAAACTAGGTGATAATACCGAAATTATCGTTACCTCGAAAAGGACATAAATTGAGAAACACCCTAAAACGCTTGAATTCATTTAAAATGAAATAAAAGAAAATAAAAAGGCAAAGAAAGAAACTAAGTGTGGGAAGAATGTACCAAGTTATTCAATTTAAAACAAATATCACATATTTTTGTACAAGATTATTGCAGGTACTTTTGCTTTGGACGATACTAATCAGTTTTACCCGGTTTACTGTAATACATTTGAAAGAAAGATGGATCTACACGATGAATCAATTCCATCATTAAAAGGAAGTAAAGTCTTCCGAAAAAGACACGCGCTTCTTGATTTAGGTCATGAAGTTGTCGTCCAGACCAGCTGTAGGTTGACGAAAAATCTAGAAAAGTCATCTCTAAAATCAGCAGGAAATCCACGGACCTCAGCATCAAACAGGGTCGCCATGTGGTCAGATTTATCCTAACCATGAGAAGGATTTATCTCGTACAATGGGGAGGCACCGTGCAAATTAGCTTGATAAGACTAATGAATCAGATCCCCAGAAAGGATAATCTCCTTAAAGATTAAAAATCAGCTTTTAAGACTGATATTACTCAATCCTTGAGATTGACCTTAAAGATTGAGAATTCAAACTCATGGAATTCAATGATATCTAAACTCGAGCTTAAACGAGAAAATATTTTGATCAAAAATACAAACCGATTTGTTTTCTGAAAAACCATTTTCAATGCGTTCATTACCATTGAACGTAAAATCCTAAGAAATTCACCTGGAATTCATTAGGTCACCTGAACCAAATCGGGTGTCAACCGTAAGAACGGTGGTTGCATAGCATGGTCAGAGACAGGACCTTGTGCCAGACCGAAAAATCATAGGATGATCTTTACTATCGCTCCTACCAAGGATAGTTCTAGCATCCGACACGTTAAAAGACCATAATCATCTGCATGTCACGGGACATTGCCTTAACAGTTTCTTGTTCATCGCTTTCCTTTACAACCGGACGGTAGTTTGCCGAAAGGTAATATACGGAACAAGTAAACTGGATGTGTGCTTTCCGATACCGGGATAGCAGTGGATTACACGAACCTAAATGTTTTTAGCCAAAATATTGATCCACAAATATATTTTGCAACACCAATGGTGGATCAAATCAGAAAACTTATCTAGGGTAAAAGCTAGATTGAATTTTCAAAAGATCAAATGTTTTCATAAAGATCCTATTTCCTAAAGGATCTAAATTTTTATAGTCATGTGGGACTGTAAACCGCCTTTCAAATGTGCACTTTGCTTTGGAAACCGAAAGTAAATCGGCTATTTGATTGCAAGTGTCGTTGACCTAAACCCGAGGCAACTGTGGATGACACACCCACCTTTAACCATCATTACTGTCATTGTTTATACCGCTATATCAAAATCACTGATGTACAAAATGTGATGAATAAAAAAGTGATTCATGTATGTTTTTATTTCAAGTTCTGTATTGCTTGAGGACAAGCAACGCTCAAGTGTGGGGATATTTGATAGTGCTCCAAATGAACATATATTTAGTAGCAATATCGTTCCAATATGTAAAGTTTTTAAATGTAATTTCCTTATTTTTAGTTGTAATAGTTAAATAAATAAGTGCGAAGACGAAAGACGCAAATCGCTCGAAAATGAAGATTTAAAGACAAAAACGAAGATTTGAAAGACCAAAACATCCAAAAAGCTCAAAAGTACAAGATACAATTAAAAAGGTTCAATTTATTGATAAGGAACGTCTAAAAATGACAAGAGTACAAGTTACGAAACGCAAAGTACAAAATATCTCAGCGTACGCAAGGACGTTCGAAAATCCGGAACTGGGACATGAACCAACTCTCAACGCTCGACGCAACGGTGTAAAAATTACAAGTCAACTATGCACAAGAATAAAATATAATATTTAAATAATTCATAATAAGAATAATATTAAATAATAAAAAGTTGTTAATTGAGCATAGTTCAGGGGTCGTAAATGAAAATTTGAATTCTAATTTTCCTATAAAAGGAACGATATGTTCAATGAATTAGGGGAAGAAGATATTTTTTCGATCTTTTTTTCTTTCTATCTTTTTTCTTATTTTTCTATATCAAATATCAATATCTATATTTATAATTCTCTATCATAATGTTAATGTAATCAGATATAACAATAATCTTAATTTTAATTTTAAATTATGATAATAATAAGATTTATGATAGAGATCGTTTGAGTGTGTAAGTCGAAATTCTGTCCGTGTAACGCTACGCTATTTTTAATCATTGTAAGTTATGTTCAACCTTTTTACATTAATGTTTCGTAGCTAAGTCGTTATTATGCTTATTTAAAATGAAGTAATCATGATGTTGGGCTAATTACTAAAATTGGGTAATTGGGCTTTGTACCATAATTGGGGTTTGAACAAAAGAACGACACTTGTGGAAATTGAACTATGGGCTATTAATAGATGGGGGGTATTGTCTAATTGAGTGACAACTCATTGGAGTCTGTCGAACCTATCTTCAAATTAATTAACCTAATAATTAATAATGATTATGGTTGTCCTATTTAGTGATGTTCATATGGAATCTGTTATAATCATTTAATTAATCAATTGGGTTGGGTAATTGATTATTCATTCTGATCAAGTGGATGAATTAATATTCATAAACTAATTAAAACAGGGGTGGATTACATACAGTGATAACTGATGTAATTGTTGACAGAAGTGATAACTGCGTCACAGTTTAAATCCTTAATCAGTTGGAATATTTGACTTCGGGTATAAGGGTAATTTGACGAGGATACTCGCACTTTATATTTATGACCGATGGACTATTATGGACAAAAACCAGATAGACGTATCAAATAAACCAGGACAAAGGACAATTAACCCATGGTAATAAATTAAAATCAACACGTCAAACATCATGATTACGGAAGTTTAAATAAGCATAATTCTTTTATTATATTTCTCATCGTATCTTTATTTACTGTCATTTTATTACTCGCAATTTTATTTTCTGTCATTTTATTTATCGCAATTTATTTTACGCACTTTAATTTTTGTCATTTATTTTTACGCTTAAAATCGACAAACCGGTCATTAAACGGTAAAACCCCCATTTTATAATAATACTACTACTTATTTATATATATATTTTTACAAATAAACTTAATAATATAGCGTTAACTTCACCAGCTCCCTGTGGAACGAACCGGACTTACTAAAAACTACACTACTCTACGATTAGGTACACTGCCTATAGTGTTGTAGCAAGGTTTAGGTATATCCCATCCGTAAATTAATAAAACTTGTGTCATATTTTGTAGTATTTCCTAGTAAAAATAATACTATTTCGTACCCTCACGCTACCACATCAGTTCCCAACATTACTTCAAAAACATTCATACTTTACACTCAGAGTTTTCAGATATTTAAAAACTAAAACAGTTTTCTTTATGATGTGATACAGATAACGTGAAGGAATAAATGATTTCAGATAAGAATGGTTATGAAAATATCTTCAGAAATATGAAGAATATTTATAATGGAAGATACGATGATATCTTAGAATATTTAAGATAAGAGGATGATGAAGAATATTGTCTGCAACGGTTTTAGAGTAAGGAGAAAGGTATTCGCTAAAGACTTCAGCAGACACTGAATCATTTGGATTCTTTGAAGGCAGATTTAGTCATTGTGATTTGTCCAAAGCCTCCTTCAGGGTTTGCTCAATCTATTTTCCAGTTTCAAACCTTCTCTTTTTCTGTGCTTTGCTAACACAATATTCTTTATCATCAACTTTTGACTGTTACGGTTGTCTACAGTTTATGCTGCTTCATTCAGCTTTTTCAAAACTTCATAGTACTGATTCGTAGGCTGAAGTGCTATTCCAGATTTCAGAATTATAATTCCAGGGGATAACATTATATGTATATGTAGAAATGATGTAAGATTCAAGAATAATTATTGATGCTTCCTGGGGTTTGGTATGACAATTATTGTTACAAGATGTATATGGGTACATGATAAGGTTTTATAGTGATCATTCATAGAGATTTAAGTTAAAGAGCAATAAAGTTGCTGGTAAGCTTACTACTAATGTGGTGGAATATAAAAAGTTCCCCAGTAACGATGACGAAAAGACAACGTATATATCAAGGTTATAATAAGGCTACTCCGGATGAAAAGTCGAAGTTGTCTTTTTAGAGCTGTGACAAAATTCGCTATTTTGAAAAGGGATTGTAAAGTTATTTTGGGTAATAATAATGCTAAAGGATCTGACTCGGATACGTGTTGAACCTTTGCTTAGGTTCAAGTGTCCTCCGAATGCATATCTATATGCATATATTCTTCATATGTATCGTGTGATTGGTTCATTCTCTTGATAGTTCCTTAGTTGAGATGTTTTCAAGAATTTTGAAGGGTTTAGACGCAGGTTGTCATCGTCAATATCCGTATAATGAATTCGTCGTGAATCTTGAATGATACGAATATCTTTATGAGTTCTGTGAATGAAAGTGATGTTCTAATATAGTTTGAATTTAAAGTATGATTTTGAAGGATGTAGGAATTTAAGATTGATGGCACTTCTTAAATCTTGACTTGGATTTTGATCTGTTAAAATCAGAATATGTAATTGAATTGGTATGGAAAATGGTTGTCTTCAATTTTGTGAAATGATGTATATTGCTATGAAAGGAGAGAGTATAATTAACGATTGTCGAAACATCATTGAAAATGTATAGTTTAACATATTAATGTGAACTTAAGTATTTCTCGGATATTACCTACCCGTTAAAATAAAATTTCACAAGTAATATTTTGTACAAAAGAATTTTTATTACAGTCATTATGAAAATATATGTATGTATATTTTCTTCAGATGTAATATGGATTTAATGAGTTAATATTATATTAATCTCATTTGGTTTACGGTTGGAACTAGAAATGAATAATCCCTAAAACTTTAGAGATTACATAATCGCCGCGGAATATTTCTTCAACGTAAATAAAATAATGAATTAATACTTTATCACTCATTATTGTTGGTATCCCTCAGTGCCTGCGGTGCGTATGATGTTGATGCTCGTAATGCGGCTTGCGATGTTGAGGCTTGTGATGTTGTTGGTGATGCTGCTGCTGGTGCTGGTAGTGGTTTGATGTGAGTATAGATGATGAGAATTTGTTTTGTTTTGTATTGTAAAAGAAGATGTTTAAAGTTTATTGAATAAAAAGAGAGGTCAAGAGCTTTATAAAGGGAATGAAATGATGTAGGATGTACTTGCTAATGAAGTTTTGCTTTTCATGACAGTATTTTTTTATATTAAATAATTCACCATGCAAGATACGAAGTAAAGGTCGGGTAGCCTCAATAATATTAGTAATATTATACTCGTTGCGGCATATCCTGGAAAGGAGAGAGAAAATGGTGTTACGAACGAGTTCGCCGGTAAGTGCCTCATGTTCTTCACCAAGAGGGCAATGTGGTGGATGGAAGGGATCACCTTCTTCTTGTCTCCAATGATTAAGTAGACTACGAACCCTTCCCCAATTCATCCAAAATAGATGATGGTTAATTGGTTGATCCATTCCGATCACACTGCTTTCGGAGCTCGAGTGAAATTCCATATCGAAATTCGAGGAACTTGAACTAGTGAAGAGTTCCATTTCGTACGATTGAATAAAGAATTTTCACATATGAAATGATTTCCGGCTATCGGATGGTATTCTAATTACATGGAATACCTATATATATATATATATATATATATATATATATATATATATATATATATATATATATATATATATATATATATATATATATATATATATATATATATATATATATATATATAGCAAAAGATTTCATAGATTATGGAGGAATTTACGGAATATGTTAGGCAAAGTCTACCGTGATAGATATGATAAGATATGAATATGTGTCTATACACTACCTATGCAATAATTGCAGTAAAAAGCGTCTTGACTTAACATGATAAACAGGTAATTTCCGACAAGAATGATAAGCAAAACTTTTAATATGCAGATAAGGTCGAAGTCCAGACTCACTAATGCATCCTAACAACTTTCAGTTAGACACACTAATGCAAGACCTGGTTCGCTAAGACCACCGCTCTGATACCAACTGAAACGACCCGTCCATATTACTATAAACGCAGTACGTTCTCATTGGTCCCATAGCGAGGTATTTAACCTCTATATGATACGTTTAAGAAAATATTGCATTCGTTTCATAAAAACCACATTATTATTATACATAATGCATGTTTTAAACAAGTGGGCGATTATTTAAGAAATAATCCCCAAAATACATCGATTTCCAAATACTACACACGTGACGTAACAGTCGAATATAATACATGACAAAGGTTTTATTGAATGCAACACTTTATTTAAATAAAAGTATAAGACTCCATGCACAGCTTGCTCAGATAATGCAACAGCAGAAGACTTTCTTAAGGACCTGAGAATAAACATGCGTAAACAATCAACACAAAGGTTGGTGAGATATATAGGTTTATCATCGATATAAATATAGACCACAAGATTTCATAGTTATAAATATATGTACACTCGCAAGTGTATAAAAGTATTCTATAAGTTGTTGAGCGCTTCGGTAACCATACTTAACCATTAATGTGGCATATTCCCTTTATTATGAAATTTCCCTACACTGTACCAAGTGTAGTAAAAAAGAAGTACTATGCAATCGTTTACGATACTAGAGCGACTAGCCCTGTTGGGGTTGTCAAATCCGATAGATCTATCAATAGGATTCGCGCTTACATGTTCTTACAACATGTAAATATTAGTTACCAAGCTATTAGGGAAGATATGCAATGTGGTACAACTCAACGTAGAATATATTTTAAGTACTTGTGTCCATAGCGTAAAACATAAAATGCATGTATTCTCATCCCAAAATATTTTTAGAGTTTAAAAATGGGACTATATAATCACAGTAGTAAAAGTATATTAATAATAAGTTTTCAACTTATTAAAAATATGACCGTCGTCCTTGGATTCACGAACCTATAATAATAATAACGATTCAGATAATAATATGACATATGAATAAAATAAAGCAAGTTCATAGAATACTTATATAATAATTTTTAACATTTTATGTTAGTAGTCCATTATTAGTAGTCCTTTGTTCGTAGTCCAAAATAGTCCGAAAAGTCCAACAGTCCAATAATCGGTATATATATATATATATATATATATATATATATATATATATATATATATAATCTAAGAATTACCCCACGATGTATTGTATACGTATTGTCTTTGCATCAACCCAGAGACGTATTGTATACGTATTGTATTAGAATTAACTAAGACGTATTGTGTATGTATTGTCTTAGGATTTATCAAAACGTATTGTATACTTATTGTGTTAGGACGTACCAAGAATATTATTATACATATATACAATCACAGAATTAACCAAGATTATAATATTTTGTTATACTACTGATAACATGTCCAAATATATATAGGATATAGGAAAAGTTAACAAGGATATGGTTAATATAGTTTTTATAATATAAATTTCGTCCATACAACGTTAATTTTAGCAGATTTTGTTTTGCTCGTCAAATATTCATTACAACTCCGTTTAAAGTGAATCAAATTACTATGGATTCATTAAGAAGTAAATTTTACAAGACCAAATCGAAAAGTTCATCCCAAGTAGTAATTTTTAGAGCTTTACCCTCTTTTTGTGTCGGTGGACAGATTTGGAAAAATCCCGGCATCCACCCAATATATGATTTTTGATAAAATACTTCCACTTTGTCTAAAATCATGAAAAAAATAATGGATGTTTTATTTACATATATTAACATATTTCCAAAGTATTAGCCTCGAACTCAAAGTTTAAGATAGGTTTTTAATTCCCAACCCAAAACAGCCCGCTTTTTATCGAATGGAGATTAAAGGATATATGTTACGTTTCAAGGTGTTCTTCATATGTACAAGTTATAAGTTCTTATATTAACTTAATATAACATCATAATACATATAAATAAGTGTTATTAGAGTTAAGTTAGAAAGATTAGATTAGATTTTCAAAAAAGCTTGGTGTTCACCAAAACAAATTCTAGTTTTTACAAGTTTTATAAGTATAATAAGATAGCAACTATACAAGGAATTGAACAAGGATTTTGAGAAGTATTTTACCTTGATTATGAAGAGAAAAGTTGCTGAGATTAAAGTATGATATGAGAGCATTCAAGTGTGTGTTTTTAGTTTAAGAACATGTGGAGTAAAAATGAGTTAAAATGGTCCTTATTTATAAGCTTATAATTTTGGATTTTAGTGAAAATATCTAAGATAAGTTAAATTGTATTAAGTCATGCATGACATATTAAATTGATTAAGTCATGGATGACATATTACACAAATAATTGCAGATTTCTATTGGTATATACCAATAGTAAATACTTCTAGAAGCTGTGTATAATACGGGTAAAAATACCGTATGAATGCGAGTAGAATTCTTGAGGAAATTGAACGGAAATACGAGTATAGCTATCCTTTATATGTATTGGTATATTATAAAGTGTATTCAATACTTGTAAGGATGTATTTACACTCGTAATACATTATATGTAAATACATTTTAACATAAGTTAATTACGTCGTTTAAATGGTAACATATATATTGTTCAAAAATTCTTTAAATTAGTAGTATGAAAATATATATATATATATATATATAATACTTTGTTAATATACTTAATGAGATATTTAATTATCATATTTTCAAGTTAAATATATATAAATCCATATATATACACAATAATTAAACAATTAAACAATTAAATCAAGTTATGACGTTCGTGAATCGTCGGAATAAAACGGTGACCAAAAGCTTGTGTAAAACTCTTTTCGGAGGTTCAATATTTATTAAAATTCATTGCTTATCAAGTCGAAATTATATAAAGATTAAGTTTAAATTTGGTCGGAAATTTCCGGGTCGTCACAGGCTCGTGGTTCACACTTGTTTATAGTGCTACCGGCTCGTGGTTCACACTTGTTTATAGTGCTACCGGCTTGTGGTTCACACTTGTTTATAGTGCTACCGGCTCGTGGTTCACACTTTGACACTCGTCACATACATGTTATGGCACTACCGGCACGTGGTTCATACCATAACATTCACAAATAAACACGCCATATACATGTATGCATAATTATTCCACTCACCTTAAAGATTTGGTGATGGTTTTATCCTTCCGCAAATTTCAAAGCCAAGTACCTAATGCAATAAGTACTCGATCAACAAACAAACTTGTTGGACTAAATACCAACATTTCACTCATGTGCATTTAATGACTTAATGCATTAAATGCCCCATTTTCACCAAAACCGCCCCTTAAGGGTCAAGACCAGCATTAATCACTTAAAAGCTAGTGATTAAGGTCCATCAACACTAACTAACACACAATTAGGGTGTTTCATACCCATCTTTCCCAACTAGGTCAATCATTACACACTTGACCATTTTAAAACCAACACACCCATTTCGGGTTATCCACTAACCCAATGACACCCATTTACATTAATAACTAGGTGTGCTAGTAATTAACTAACCAATTATGATTCATAAACCCATTCATCATTTTGAAATCCTAGGTTAGTCATTCTTGAGTCCTCATGACTCAATCCTACCCAAGAACACCTAAAATCATCAAATATGGGTTTTATGTTCTTCATTTACCCAAACCCTAACCCTTACACAAAATCAAAGTAAGGAAATTAAAGTTAGAACATACCACTACAACCAAAACGTAGCTAGAGAGGAGATGAACAACTTTATAACTCGAGCTAAGACTCAAAACTAGCTCCTTCTTCCTTTGCTTGAGCTTTCTCACACAAGAATCACTCTCTCTCTCTCTAAAATTGAAGTGGATAAGATAAGGTTGTTGGAAATGGAGTGAATGACACCCCAAGATCTGACCTACTGGCCTTAAACTCGTCCACAAGTGAAATTATCAAAAAGCCCTTCAAAATATCTCATTAAAAGAAACTGAATTCGGCTACAGGAAGTAGTGCGCCACGCGCACCTTTAGGTGTGCGCTGAGCGCACCTTGCTCAGCTCAGTCTCTGACCACTGTTTAACTGCACAAAATTTCTCACGCTTCAAGTACCCTATTTACACCACTGTACAAACATTATTCGGGTCTTACATATATGTATAATATTTGAAGCAATATGTACCACCTTATGATAAAACACCCTCATGACCATATGCACAATATTTGAAACATTATATACAACTTTATGATAAAACACCCCATGAACACATGTACAAACTTTAAAGCATATTGCACAGTCTTCATATAATAATTGTATTTTAGTTTTAAAAATAAAATAAAATTAAAGAAACATTTGTTATTACTAATAATTATTATTACAAATATAAATACTCAATTTTAGAGCAAACTTTATTATTATTATATTATTATTATTAAAACTGGGTCATCTTTACGGGTTTAATTACGTTACATATGTATGCGAAATACACGTCTTAATAAAATGTTATAATGTAGCTTTTATGACAAAAAATAATAATTGTGATGAAAATTGGAACAAGGTGGTGGGAGAATAAATGTAGTCTTAATCGGAATCTGTGATTTCACGGGTAATTAAACTAAATGACTTTAACATTTACATTCATTTAATACCTAAAACATATATTTAAACTGTTGCGTTTAAACAAACCCGTGATTTCACGGGTCATTTCACTAGTATATATATATATATATATATATATATATATATATATATATATATATATATATATATATAACGCGTAGATTAATATTACGTGTCACTATCTTCGATCACGTCACCATCATTTTCTCTTGTTTCCATCAATTTAGACCACCCAACCCTAGTCAACCCAATGGAAAAATAAAATTAACTAGTTGTTGAACCCTCGCTTCGCGCCGGAGGTTCGGTTTTCAATGTATTTTATTGCGTTTAGTTTGTAAAATTATTTCGTGGCTAAAGAATGATGTCGTTGAAGCACAAGCCGAGTCGAACTAAAAGGTATAACCCGTGAAAGATTTAAATGTTATTTTAAATTAACAATATATGTCCATCTCCGCGTTTAGCTATGTAATTATCGACTTTTTAAAATTTAACGCAAAATCAACGTGTATGAAAAGTACCCCAAATATTTAGCATTTTTTAAAAAGCGTCCGTTTTTTGTATAGTTAGTGACATTGTGTTCCTAAAATTATTGATATGGCCCGTTGAATATTTGGGTGAAGTTTATTTAAGATTTTTTATGAAAATGGTTATTTGACACTTTACCCCTGTTTGGGGGGTCGATTTGAATATTTGGAAAAAGTGTGGGGGTCTTTGATGGTGTAGTGAAAGTTAATTAAAATTAAAAAAAAAGTGAAATGATGAAAATGCCCATAGTTACTATTCACCATTTTTGTCTATTAGATAATATAGTAATAATTCGTAATTAATTAATTTGAGTTTGCAACTCTAGTAATTTAAACTTAAATAAAATTTAGGCAGAATGTCATAAAATTATGAATGTTATAAATATTTTTTAAAGTACAAGGGTCCTTTAAATATTTTTAAAACATTATTGTCGCTTAAAAAACTCAAATTTGAAGTGTGGATTGTTCTTAAGTGACTAATCCTTACTATATATTTTTATATTTTCTCCTAATATTTCATAATTTAATTTTAGTAAATCAAAATCTTACATTTTTTTTAGAATGGTAATTTCGGCATCGAATCCTCTCATTTATCACCTACACACCCGTTAGGAAGAAACTCCTCGCATCCATCGCGTAAAGCATGCCCGGAATACTTAAGGTTAACTGCTTAGCCCGCACAGAGTGAAGGATACCAGAGACACAACCTTGGAAAAAACTCCCCCCAGGATTTGAACCTGCACCTATTTTTAAAAAGATACGGACCCACAACTAATTGAGGCTTTTTACCACTCAACCAATAGTTCGGTGGTAAATCTTGCATTCTTATTTATAGCTTAACACAATAAATAGAGGTAAATTATTATTTTCCTAATCTATGATAGAAAAAACAATTAAAATGTTAAACAATAGACAACATTAAGTTTTTGGTCACCGAGTTTCCCAATGAAGCACATCACTCGGGTTCAATTTCTGGCTATGCCAAATTGTTCAAATAAGAAATGTGACTAGAGGGTGTGCATAATGCGCAGTTCACCCGGTACAGGTCTCGCGTTCGGGAGGCTTGATTACCCGAGATTTTACCTTCTATGAGGGAACCAATGTGCTAGTTCATAGGAGGGTTTCCTCGCTTACAAAAAAAAAAAAAGTTTTTTTTATTATCTTTATAAACTATAAACTATAATATATTACTCCAATTTTTTTTTAACAATGTAGTTAAAATTATGGCAATACTCAACCCATTAATAAAATCAACTTATATCCATTAATCCATTAACTCGTCATATTCAGCGGAAAAAGTTGTTAACGTATGATTTTTACGTTTATTAAATACACATATAGATATAAAATAAATTTCAGTATGAATATAGAGAGTCACACAATCTGCCAGATGAAGTGGAATAAGAATCTAAAATCGATCAAATTGCTTTAACGAACCTATATCTTTATAAACTGATCGAAGACTCGCTATCTATAGAAAGAGGGAGAAAGAATGCGAAATCACTCAATTATTAAGGAGAGGAGGCGAGAGTTCAACCACCCAAAGCCAACCCGAATGGCAAAGAAAAGTTTTATTAGGCGACCGGTTGGAAGAGGAGGAGAGAACGTCGACCATAATGGTGACAAAAATTACTTTGATGTGAACAGAGTGCATATTTCCTTACTTAGACTAACTTTCGTTTAAAAAATCTCTCCCCTTGCTCTAAGCCATTCCATTTTGACAAAAGACTTACACCCAAGTTTCAAAGGTTTTGATTAGCTATCGTGATCATGATTTTTTACCGCAGGAGAGATTGCCCTTTTTCTTATTCTTCTTAGGGGAAGGGGAAACACACATGGCCCAAACATCATATATAATCAATCGCCATTTATAATTTCACCCATCCCCTAAAAGATATAGTCTAACCAACAAAATTCTAAATAGAATAGAAAATAAACTTGATTATTATTTGTCACCAAATATTAACCCTTCACTTGATATTATACCTATACCCAGGGGCGGTTTTTAATGGGGACAGGCGGGGGCAGCCGCCCCCAGTGGATTTGCAATTTTCAGTGTAAAATTTTTGGATTTTTCGACTTTGCCCCGGTGGATTTTTTTTTTGGCCCCAAAACCTATATATTTTGCCCCAAAACCATTAAATTTTGCCCAAAAATCTCCAAATTTTGTCCACAAATATTAAAATTTTGCCCCAAAACTTCCTTAATTTGCTTAAAAACCTCCATTTTTTGCCCAAAAAATTGTCACGGTTTTTAATTTTTTTTTTTTGCCCCCGGTGACTTGGAATCCTGGTACCGCCACTGCCTATACCTATTTGTTCGATCATTTTCGACCCTCGGAAGTCACCTACGTCCTTTAGTTAAAGTAGAGTTGTTTGTGCATAAAATATAGTCGAATTTGACATAATTTAAAGAAAAAATGTAACATCGTGATATTGCATAAAAGTGACACTTTAAAGTAAAAAAGTGTGGCATGCTGGGGAAATAATTACAATTACAATATCATAGTAGTAATTAATATTAGTACTCCGTATTATGTAAGCTCTTTGAAGATTATATCAAATCAATCAAATTAATATATTATACTCAAAAAACATATCACACATCAAACCGAAAGAAGAAATCAAATCAAGAAGGCACAGCCTCGTATTTACAAAATTGTTGTTAGAATTGAGCCAAATATACACTACATACACATGGGGAAGATCGATTTCTAACTAGCCAAATATAAAAAGTTACATGCCCAAAATTCAATTCTTTTTTTGGGCAAATATACGGCATATCTTAACTTGAGGGGTTAGAACTGCTATTTTAGTGAACAAATGGGGTTAAAATGAAAGCAAAACGTAATTTTACTTGCCTGATCTCCTACATTACAAATTATTAGTTTGCAAAAACAGGCTCTTTAAAATCTTTTTTCTTTCGCACCATCGTAAGAAAATAAAGACTACAACCCGTATCATGTCACTTGAATGACATGATATACGATTGTATCTAATAAATTCTTTTTATCTCTTTTTTTTTTTTTCCTTTTTTTTTGGTATTTTAAATAAATGGGATTGGTCACTAGTTAAAGCATAGGATTCACTCACACACATATGATTAGTATAGTACGGACAATTTACGACCCTAAATCTTGATTTTTGCTTGAATCGGACGATAAAGATTTGAAGATGATGGGTGCACCATATTGGGGATAAAGTAGCATTAAGACCGTTGGTGCGTGTTGATACTTAGGTGATAACCGAAACGAGAACCTTTGTAATATGATCGCAAGTGTCAATTTAGCTTGTAACATGGCTAGATTTTGACCAATGCACGTACGGACACCAATACCAAATGGTATGAATGACAATGGATGTTTAGCCGCACGGGCCACACCCTCTGAGAATCGGGCCGGGTTGAACTCATTAGCATCGTTGCCCCAAATTGCTTGATCATGATGAACGGCTAAAATTGGAATAAGAAGCTCGGTCCCACGTGGGACCGAACATCCTCCTAATTGAACATCCGCTTTTGCTCTTCGAATTGATGCAACAATTGGAGGGTACAACCTCAAGGACTCATTGAGAATCATGGTCAGCTGCACATGGGATCACGTCAACAAATAAGTAAATAAAAACTAAAAGTTAAGATAAGAAAAGAAAAAGTTATTTTCATAACAAGGGTATGATCGTCATTTCAAAAGCTAAATGACAAAACATGATTTTAGCATGAAAGAGAATGTACCGTCTTAAGCTTGGAAACATCATCCTTGGTGGGGATGTCACGTGTTCCGCACACCTTCAACACTTCATCACGTGCTATAACCTGCCACTGTGGGTGCATTGCTAGCAATACCGTGGTCCACGTCAGCAAATTGGAGGTTGTTTGTTCTCCGGCAAAGAAAAAACTCTTACATTCCTCCGCAATGTCACGTGCCGTGATGGCGGCTGAGGTGGCAGGCGTAGGATTAACGACTTCCTTTGTACTCGCGTGAATCATAAGACCAAGTAGATCTTTAGGCCCATTTTCGAATGCTTGTTTATCCCAATTTTCTCTTCTTTTTTCAATTACTCCCATTAACGATTTCTTGATTTCCCTCTCTAATCTCCAAGATTCTCTATTTCTTTTGGTGGGTAAAAACCTACATAATAAAAAAGTTAGAATTCAATTGTTTAAATTAATTTAATTATTTTTCAGAACGACAAATGTGACAAGTACCTAAAACCGGGGATGGAGACCTTTTGAAACGCTTCAGAGGCCAAGACCATTTGTTGTGCTTGTAGTTGAAAAATGTATTTTCCGTCTTCGTAACTACTACCAAAAGCGGTCCTAGTCACGGTTTCTTCGGTCAATTTTTGGTACCATTGGGACACTTCAATTTCGACTTCATTGGAATTCGACATGTCCAACCATTCACCCAACATTCTCACCACGCTACTCGTGGTCATGGGTATTAGCAACTACAAAAACCCAAAAATGCAATATGTTAGTAATAAATTACTTTGTTCAAAACAAATAATAATAAAATAAAATACAATAATTTAATGATTGAAAATGGTAAAAAAGTAAAAGTGGGCTTACTTTGAGATTTTCCATGTGAAAGGTGGGAGTAATGATTTTTCTATGGAGAGCCCATTTTTCACCTTTAAGACTAAGGAGACCATCACCTTCTAGTTGTTTGATTAGAGGGTGAGCCTCATTTTTCTCATAGAATTCCGATTTTGAGCTAAATATTTCTCGAATCAGGTCCGGCTCGGCTACGGTTAGCCGGACAGTTGGCCCAAACCATACTAAAAAAGTTGGACCTGCAACAAATAATTCAAATACACATTTATTAATTGTTTGCTTTTCAAAAATAAAATAAAATCTATCATTTACTTAAAAATATATAAAAATAATATATTACTACTCTATGTATTTTTTTTTTAACACCATCAAAGTAAATGACATAGAGCTAGAAGTGGTAAGCATCAAGTTAAACAAAAAAAAGGGTGGTGAGAAGGAAACAACACATGAGCCACTAATTTCATGAAGTTGTACATCCAAAAGAGAGAGAAGACAACACAATGACTATATATGCCACTATCAAACAGAAACAAGTTCATTATCAAAAGCCAAAGGCTTCTTACAAAAATCTAAAAGAATTATAAGGACACAAAGTGGAAATGAAAAGGAAATGATAACTCCATGACTTTGCACACATTTTTTTTAAATCATTATTCTATCTTCATTAAATACACAATTCTCCATCAGCATCAGCATTAACATTTACTTCATATATAAATTATTTTTATTTATAAAATATATTATTGTTAAATAGAGAGAGAGAAATTATACTACTATGAAGATGAAGAAGAATATATGCATATCTACAAGACTACAAGCCAAAGAGGTGGTCTAAAAAGCTACCTCTCCATATGATGTCTTGAATGGTATAAAGTGAAGAAAATTAACTTAAAATTTTATTCTTTTGATAAAAGGCATTGTCACATGTATTTACTTACAAATTCCCACAAGATGCTCTCATGGAATTAAAAGAAGAAGAAGAGGAAAAATGTTAAGAGAACCCATGTCATTTTGAGCAAAATATAGCCTAAAAATGATCCCATGTCTTTAATGAAATACAAAATTTTAAACAACCCATGTTCCTAATACACAACATCATGTACTTCATGGGTTTAAATCACATATCATGTCTGAGATTCGAGCCCATAAGATGATTAACTTTCATGTGTTCAATTCAAATCACCTTTTTAAATACTTTTTTCAGACCCCATTAAAGATATTGACAACTTTTAAGAACCCAAAAAACAAAGATGCATTTTTTCAGGATTTGGGTCAAGAAAAGAATAAAAGTAGAGAAGAAGTGGATTGAATATGAAAGAATAAATAAAAAAAAAAAATTAAACATACCATAAATTTTCTTCCAATGATGGTAAAAAGAGAGGACTCTAGGAAGAATATTGTGAGAGAAAGGCATGGGTTTAGAAGAAGCTTTCACCATTAAACTCACAAGCTCTTTAGCATTACCAATAAAGAAGCAATAAGGAGGTCCCCTTATGCCTTGTTTGGCAAAATGCTGTTCAATCTTCCTTGGTTTCCACCATAACAACACAAAAATTTTCACACCAAACACAATCACTATCAATAACATCAGCACCACTTTTAACCACCATTTTAACAACATCATCATATCTTCCTCCATTTATAAAAATTTACTATATATATTTTATAATTCTAATTAATTAACAGGTAGCTGCTAATTAAATTAAATTTTTTGGGCTTGAGAGAATTGAAGAAAGAAGGTGCCTATTTTTCTTATCTTCTTCTTTGGTTATGTTTGTTAGTACTTGACAGTGGTTTGTTGTTCTCCTTTTAAATGCCACCAACAAGTTTAGAGAGAGGAAGTGTTTAGAGAGAGGGTGGGGTGTTGTTTGCCAAGCCCAACGCCGTAGGGGCCGCCATTGGAAATTTAGAATTATAAGGGTCAACGATGATAATTTTGTATAAAATACTCCATATGTATTATTCCCTCCGTACCATATTAATAGTCCACAGACAAAAACATACACAGTTTAAGTAAAAGTTATAAAAGTACTGTACTTTCTGTCTACTTTCCAGTTTTACCGTTACATTTTCTTTCTCTTTTAATCCTATTCACATATATTAAACGCATAATAGAACTTTACCTTATTATTCTTATCTATATATGAAATGAACTATTAATTTAGCACAACCTAAAATGGAATATTGTAGGGAGTAGTAACTTTTATATTTTTATATGATTATAATTATTATTTATTATCTTATATAATTTATATATAATTTATATATAATTAAAATTCTTATAACAAAACTATAATCACGTGGACTAAATTTATTGCGTCGTGAAATTCCTTTCATCAGACCATCTAACGAAATATGACGCCCCCTAAAAGCTATTAACGCGGCATTAGCCTTGACGCGCTAGAGGCATCAGTCACAAATCTGACAAAAAATCGTCAGCGACACGTGTCTTCTTGTGATTGGCTGGAGCTATTTAAGTGGATTCAACGGTAAGACCACTTGTATCGGGTAAATCAAATGCCGTTTCTTGATGATGTGGAGGGAAAGAAACGCCACAAAGTGGCGTAACAGAGTGTCACTTTAGGCGTTTCTTTGCTTTTGCGTTTGATTCCAAAGGAAGAAGAAACATGTGTTTCTTATTTTTTTATTAATTTAAAAATATTATTTTTATCCCCATTTAATATTTAACCCAATTATATTTTAACACATTATCACAATACTCCTAACCAACACCAAAAATCAACACCACCACTACTCCACCTAAAAAAGAAACACGTCCCAGTCATTAAAAAAGTACAGAAAGCAATAAACACAAGTAAGAAACACTTACACTAATACAACTGATCTAACACTATGATAATGCTAAAAACGAACATATATTTCATAGCATTATTCCTCAAGAAAGACAAGCTTTTAGTTGCAATTGTTCTATTTACAAGTGATATTCGTTTAAATAATAAAAGGTGAAGACAAAAGACAGATTCGACGAATTGAAGACGCAAACGACCAAAAAGCTCAAAAGTACAAAAGACAATCAAAGAGGTTCCAATTATTGAAAAGAAACGTCTCGAAATTACAAGAGTACAAGATTCAAAACGCAAAGTACAAGATATTAAATTGTACGCAAGGACGTTCAAAAATCCGGAACCGGGACCAGAGTCAACTCTTAACGCTCGACGCAACGGACTAAAAATTACAAGTTAACTATGTATATAAATATAATATAATATATAATTAATTATATTAATTATATATATATATTATATTTATAAATAAAAACCGTCGGCAGAGAAAGACTCCAAGGGACTGAGCTGTAAATTCATTCTCCGCGACTCGCGGAGTTTGAAGAGGATTTCACCGCGAGTCGCGGAGCCCCAAAAATCGAAAATCCCTATAAAGCTCGCGCATTCTGATCGTAAAAATTCACCAAATATATATATCTCTCTCTCTCAATATATCGTATATATTTATATTTATATTTTAATTTTAATTTTAATTATAATTCTAATAATAAGGGTATGTTAGCGAATATTGTAAGGGTGTAAGTCGAAATTCTGTCCGTGTAACGCTACGCTATTTTTAATCATTGTAAGTTATGTTCAACCTTTTTACATTAATGTCTCGTAGCTAAGTTATTATTATACTTATTTAAAACGAAGTAATCATGATGTTGGGCTAATTACTAAAATTGGGTAATTGGGCTTTGTACCATAATTGGGGTTTGGACAAAAGAACGACACTTGTGGAAATTAGACTATGGGCTATTAATGGGCTTTATATTTGTTTAACTAAATGATAGTTTGTTAATGTTAATATAAAGATTTACAATTGGGCGTCCCTATAAATTACCATATACACTCGATCGGACACGATGGGCGGGGTATTTATATGTACGAATAATCGTTCATTTAACCGGACACGGGAATGGATTAATAGCCACTAGAATAATTAAAACAGGGGTGAAATTACATTCAAGTGTAATTGGTGTAATTGCTAACAAAGTAGTAAAACCTTGGTTTACACGCAGTTGATAACCTGGTGTATTCATTAGACAAAGTATTAAAACCTTGTTACAATTCGAATCCCCAATTAGTTGGAATATTTAACTTCGGGTATAATAATAATTTGACGAGGACACTCGCACTTTATATTTATGACTGATGGACTGTTATGGACAAAAACCAGACGGACATATTAAATAATCCAGGACAAAGGACAAATAACCCATGGGCATAAAACTAAAATCAACACGTCAAACATCATGATTACGGAAGTTTAAATAAACATAATTCTTTTATTTCATATTTAATTTCCTTTATTTTATATTTAATTGCACTTCTAATTATCGCACTTTTATTTATTGTTATTTAATTGCACTTTTAATTATCGTCCTTTTTAATTATCGCAATTTTATTTTATCGCACTTTTATTATTCGCTATTTCATTATCGTTATTTACTTTACGCTTTAATTTAAGTCTTTTATTTATTTTATATTTTACATTAGGTTTTAACTGCGACTAAAGTCTTAAAATCGACAAACCGGTCATTAAACGGTAAAAAACCCCCCTTTATAATAATAATATTACTTATATATATGTTTGTATTTTTATAAAAGTAAATTAATATAGCGTTGAGCTTTGTTTAAAAAAAGATTCCCTGTGGAACGAACCGGACTTACTAAAAACTACACTACTGTACGATTAGGTACACTGCCTATAAGTGTTGTAGCAAGGTTTAAGTATATCCATTCTATAAATAAATAAATATCTTGTGTAAAATTTTATCGTATTTAATAGTTTTTCCTAGTAAAATATAAACTATTTCGTATCCCTTAGCTTTGACATCAAGTATTTTTGGCGCCGCTGCCGGGGAACTCTTAAACGCCGGAAGCGCAATGCTAATATAAAAAAAAAAAAAAGTTTTTAATTATTCAAAAATATAAAAAGAAAAAACAAAAATATAAATATTTTTAGGAGTTTGATAAATATTTAAGTTTTATAAAGTTTCTTTGTTTTTATAAAAACATAAGTTTTATTTAAATCAAGTTTTAAGATTTTTATTTATAAAATTATAAAGTGATTCTATTTTTATTTAAGTTTTAAATATAAGTTTTATTTATACACATATTATTTTTTTTATAAACAGAAAAAATTAAAAACAGAAAATAAAATAAATAAATAAATAAAGAAAAAAAACGCGTCGAATTTAATAAGCTGTCATCTGAATTTCTGAACCCCGCGACTCGCGGGGTTTTATGCATTAATTACCGCGACTCGCGGAGCTGCTCTGACACGCGAACAGGAAGCCCTAATCCTGCATTTATTACGGATTATTATTAATTATAATTATTATTAACCCTAATTATTATTAATATTATAATTAAGTTTTATTTTAATTTAAGTTTTATTTAATTTATATTTTAGTTTATTAAGTTTAATTAAATTGTAAAATTAGTAGTTTTATTAAATAAATAATATAAAAATAATATTTTTATAAAAATTGTACTTTTTACAACTTTTTGTATATTTTTATATTTTGTCCCTTTTTAATCGTTGTAGCATAACTTTTGTATTTTTAGCTCATATTTAATTTTAAACTTAGTTTTTGCTATAGTTATTTTTACTCCTAGATTTTTAGGCTTTGCCGTAGAATTCCTTAAGTGCTTTTTCTTTAGACTAAGATTTAGGTACTTTAGAATTTTGCGACGCCTTTTTAGGTTTTAGTTTCTTTTTAAGTTATTTCCATTTGGGATTTAGTTTTTCTTGTAAGCTTTAATATTTTTAGACGACTTTTACCTATGTATCAATTATCATTCCAATTAGTAATATCAATTTGCGATTATAATTTTAAGTTAGTTGTAGTAATAAGGTTAGGTTAGTCAAGTATTTTTAAGTTTTTATAAGTTTCTTTTATTTTTCCGTCACCTTTTATTTTTCAACCATTTTTCTTTTTCGACCTTTTTCGACGAACTCTTTTTCTTTCTTATTTCTCGCTATTCTAGTTTTAGGACATAGATTTTTATTCTACTTCTTATCTAAATTTCTTAAAATTACGAAAATTTATTTTGAGTGGTTAAATTGATAGACATCAAAATTTTCTGGTTCGTAGTAATAGTTGGATTTGTACATGGACCGGGTTATTGGAGCCAAACAGTCCTCAATTATATTGAGACCAAACGAATCCTGCCCCTCTGATGCATCTTTTGGCTATTCGAAACGTGGGCAAAATCAGAAAAGTCTATTGATTGGATAACTTATTATAATTTTTCTTTCCTTTTTAAAACTAATAGGATATTCAGTGAATGCACCGAGCAAGACGTTCATCACCTTTTGTACGTTCACCACCTGTAACTAGATCAAGACATTTAGCAAATATTACCGCCGTTGATTTTTCTTTAGAATCGTCATCCAGTCGACCAAGTACTTCAGTTCAAATTTCCGATAATCCATTTTTTGAAACCAACCTCACAATTGAGAATCCGGAAAATATTCAGGAACGGTTCGTAGATCCTGAACCATTAAACTTTCCTCCGGAGCCACCAATCATTCAAACAGAGATTGTTGAGGAACGAACCATTAAATCAGAATCATCTAGTGATTCCGATTCAACAAATTCAATTATGGAGAATCTGGAACCTTTAAGTATGGAAGACCGAATGAGAGCTAAACGCACTGGCCAAGGTCACGCAATTACTCATCCAGACATTAATGCACCAGATTATGAAATCAAAGGACAAATTCTACACATGGTGACTAATCAATGCCAATTTAGTGGTGCGCCTAAGGAAGATCCAAATGAACATCTACGTACCTTTAATAGGATCTGCACACTATTTAAAATCCGAGAAGTGGAGGATGAACAGATATATCTCATGTTATTTCCCTGGACTTTAAAGGGAGAAGCCAAAGATTGGTTAGAATCGTTACCTGAAGGGGCGATCGATACATGGGATGTTTTAGTTGACAAATTTCTTAAACAATTCTTTCCTGCATCTAAAGCCGTAAGACTTCAAGCAGAAATTGTTACGTTTACACAGAAGCCAAATGAAACTCTATATGAGGCGTGGACAAGATATGGAAAGTTGTTAAGAGGATGTCCGCAACATGGTTTAGACACCTGTCAAATAGTACAAATATTCTACCAAGGATGCGACATCACTACAAGGAAAGACATAGATATAGCAGCTGGTGGTTCTATTATGAAGAAAACCGAAACTGATGCTTACAAAATTATTGATAACACTGCTTCCCACTCACATGAGTGGCACCAAGAAAAAGATATCATTAGATCATCTAAAGCAGCTAGAGCCGATTCTAGCCATGACTTAGATTCCATTTCCGCAAAGATAGATGCTGTGGAGAGACGAATGGAAAAGATGACTAAGGATATTCACTCAATACGAATTAGTTGTGAGCAGTGTGGAGGACCACATTTGACAAAAGATTGTCTCAGTATTGAATTAACAATGGAACAAAGAGAGAATATTTCATACATAAACCAAAGGCCTGGAAATAATTATCAGAATAATTATCAACCGCCAAGACCGATTTACAATCAAAACCAGAATTATAACCGAAATATTCCATACAACAACCAACAAGGTCCTAGCAATCAACAATTATCCAATAATAATTACAATCAGCAAAGACCTAATTTTCAAAACAAACCACCGCAACAATCCGATGATAAAAAGCCGAATTTAGAAGATATGATGACGAAGCTAGTTGAAACTCAAACACAGTTTTTCACATCTCAGAAACAAACCAATGAACAAAATGCTCAAGCATTTAGAAATCAACAAGCTTCTATTCAAAATCTGGAACAAGAAGTGAGTAACCTAGCAAGGTTAATAGGTGAAAGAAAACCGGGAAGTCTACCTAGTGATACAAATGCTAACCCCCGGAGTGAAACAGCTAAAGCCATTACCACAAGAAGTGGTACAACACTTAAACCACCTGAAATACCTGTAACTTCTGATGAAACCATTCCTACTCCACAAGAACCACAACCTGATCAAGATAAGGAAAAAGAACCGGTAGTTGAAAAGGTTAATGAAGATAACACAGTTAAGGATAAACCTTATGTTAAACCATACCAACCACCACTTCCTTACCCGAGTAAAATGAAGAAAGAGAAACTTGAAGCCGAGCAATCCAAATTCTTGGATATGTTTAAACAGATAAATGTAAATCTTCCTTTCATTGATGTGATTTCAGGAATGCCAAGATATGCTAAATTCTTGAAAGATCTAATCTCAAATAGAAAGAAAATGGAAGAACTCTCGGCTGTTACTATGAATGCTAATTGTTCAGCAGTGCTGTTGAATAAGATACCAGAAAAACTATCTGATCCAGGAAGTTTCACAATTCCATGTTTTCTGGGTAGTCTTAGTTCAATAGAAGCATTGGCAGACTTAGGTGCTAGTATAAATCTAATGCCGTATTCACTATACGCTAAACTAGACCTTGGAGAATTAAAACCAACCAGAATAAGCATACAACTAGCCGATAGATCAATAAAATATCCTAGAGGGATAATGGAGAACATGCTAGTTAAAGTTGGTACTTTAGTATTTCCAGTAGATTTTGTTGTTTTGGACATGGAAGAAGATTCTCAAGTTCCTCTCATATTAGGAAGACCATTCTTAAACACGGCTAAAGCAATGATAGACGTGTTCGGTAAGAAATTGACCCTAAGTATAGAAGATGAGAGTGTTACCTTTTCAGTTGATAGAGCAATGCAACAACCACAATCTGCCGATGATACATGTTATTATATTCAAACTATAGATGCACATGCAGAATTATTAAAAGAATTTCCAGAATTACAAGGAACAGGAGAATGTTCTTTAGGAGAAGGTAATGAACCAATTGATGAAGCTGAAATGTTAGCTACACTTATAGCTAATGGATATGAACCAACAACAGAAGAAATTCAAATGCTAAAAGAAGAAGACAGATATCGATATAAATCATCGATAGAAGAACCTCCGAAATTAGAGTTAAAGCCACTTCCAAACCATTTGGAATACGCTTATTTACATGGTGAATCTGAATTACGTGTAATAATATCGTCTTCTCTTACTGAAAATGAGAAATCACAACTCATTTCTGTGTTGAAAGCTCATAAACCAGCCATTGCATGGAAGATTCATGATATTAAAGGAATAAGTCCTTCGTATTGCACACATAAAATCTTTATGGAAGAAGGTCATAAAACGTATGTGCAACGCCAACGAAGACTAAATCCTAATATGCAAGATGTAGTTAAGAAAGAGATTATTAAACTGCTAGATGCAGGTCTAATTTATCCAATCTCTGATAGTCCATGGGTAAGCCCAGTTCAATGCGTACCTAAGAAGGGTGGCATGACTGTCATTACAAATGAGAAAAATGAGCTTATTCCTACTAGGACTGTAACAGGATGGCGTGTATGTATTGATTATAGAAAATTAAATGACGCCACCAGAAAAGATCACTTTCCCTTACCTTTCATAGATCAAATGTTGGAAAGATTAGCCGGAAATAGTTACTATTGTTTTCTAGATGGATTTTCCGGATATTTTCAAATTCCAATAGCACCCGAAGATCAAGAGAAAACCACATTTACGTGCCCTTATGGTACTTTTGCTTACAAACGCATGCCATTTGGACTTTGCAACGCCCCTGCAACCTTTCAAAGGTGTATGATGGCGATTTTTCACGACATGATAGAAGAATGCATGGAAGTTTTCATGGATGACTTTTCAGTCTTCGGTGATACATTTAAATCATGTCTAGTTAATCTGGAACGAATGCTAATTAGATGCGAAAAATCAAATCTAGTACTTAATTGGGAGAAATGCCATTTCATGGTTAAAGAAGGCATCGTTCTTGGACATAAAATTTCAAAAGAAGGAATTGAAGTGGATAGAGCTAAAGTAGATGTAATTGTTAAACTTCCACATCCCACCAATGTTAGAGGAGTTAGGAGTTTTCTAGGGCATGCCGATTTTTACCGACGTTTCATAAAAGATTTTTCTAAAATTGCCACTCCTATGAATAAACTCCTAGAAAAGGATGCGCCATTCATCTTTTCAGATGAGTGTATCAAATCTTTTAATATTCTTAAAGAGAAACTCACTAATGCGCCGATCATGATAACACCAAATTGGAATCTACCATTTGAACTCATGTGCGATGCAAGTGATTTTGCAATGGGAGCCGTTTTAGGACAAAGGATTGAAAAACGATTTCAACCTATATATTATGCTAGTAAGACGTTACAAGGAGCACAAACAACCTATACAACTACTGAAAAAGAACTCCTTGCTATTGTCTTTGCTTTTGACAAATTTCGATCATATCTCGTTCTAGCAAAAACGGTGGTCTATACCGACCATTCTGCTCTTAGATACCTATTTTCAAAACAAGATGCTAAACCAAGATTAATCCGTTGGATCTTACTCTTACAAGAGTTTGATATTGAAATCCGAGATAAAAGAGGAGCAGAAAATCTCGCCGCTGATCATCTTTCTCGTCTTGAAAATCCCGAATTAGAAGTTCTGAATGAATCAGCCATACAAGACAACTTTCCTGATGAATATCTATTGAAGATAGATTATAAAGAAATCCCATGGTTTGCAGACTATGCAAACTACTTAGTTTGTGGATTCCTTGAAAAAGGATTATCGTACCAAAGACGAAAGAAATTCTTCAGTGATATAAAACACTATTTCTGGGAAGATCCACATTTGTTTAAAAGTTGTCCCGATGGAATAATACGCCGATGTGTATTTGGAGATGAAGCTAGTAAAATATTAAACCATTGTCACACAGGACCAACAGGAGGGCATTATGGGCCTCAACTAACAGCAAGAAAAGTTTATGAAGCTGGATTCTATTGGCCTACAATTTACAAAGACGCACACCTTCTTTGCAAATCCTGTGATGCATGTCAAAGGGCCGGAAAAATAAGTCAACGTGATGAAATGCCACAAAATGTCATCCAAGTATGTGAAGTATTTGACATTTGGGGTATTGACTTTATGGGTCCATTTCCAAAATCTCATAATAATCTATATATACTCGTAGCCATTGATTATGTATCTAAATGGGCGGAAGCACAAGCTCTCCCAACTAACGATGCACGAGTTGTAGTCAACTTTTTAAAACGTCTTTTTGCAAGATTTGGAACACCGAAAGCTTTAATAAGTGATCGGGGTACTCATTTCTGTAATAATCAACTTGAGAAAGTTCTTAAAAGATATGGAGTAACTCATAAAATCTCCACCGCATATCATCCACAAACAAGTGGACAAGTTGAAAATACCAACCGAGCTTTAAAACGTATTCTAGAGAAAATCGTAGGATCAAATCCGAAGGAATGGTCCATTAAATTGGAGGATGCACTCTGGGCTTTTAGAACAGCCTACAAAACTCCAATTGGAACCACACCTTTTAGACTTGTTTATGGAAAAGCATGTCATCTTCCAGTAGAAATTGAACACAAAGCATTTTGGGCTTTGAAAACATGTAATCTTGATTTACATGAAGCCGGACGTCTACGATTAAGTCAACTAAACGAATTAGAAGAATTAAGACATGAAGCATACGAAAATTCGTTAATCTATAAAGAAAGAACGAAGAAATGGCATGATAAAAGAATCAGAAGTTCAAAAGAATTTAAAGAAGGAGACAGAGTTCTTCTTTTCAATTCACGATTCAAGCTATTTCCTGGAAAATTGAAATCAAGATGGTCTGGACCATTCATAGTCAAAAGAGTTTTCCCATACGGAACGATAGAATTAATAAATTCAAATGGGATGGAATTTAAAGTTAATGGTCACAGAGTTAAACATTACATACATGGTCCGATGGAAGTCGACAACGAAGTTAATCACAATTTCGACACCACAGCTAACTAAGTGTGGGGAGAATCAAGTCTTTAAAGGATAATATGTATTTCTGTTAGAGTTAGATTGTCTGTTTTCGTGTAGTTCTCGAAAATGGAACCCGAATGGTCTTTCCCTAGCAGACCCTAAAGAACTAGTCTTCTCCCCCCATTCTGAATTTTTATTTTTTTTAGGTTTTTACGAAATGAAGACTGCCTGTGAACTAAACCATGGTCTAATGCTACACGCTTTGATCACTAAACGTAATAATGACATACTACCGAGTGAAATAGTATCAGTAATCAGAGAAAGAATGGACGGAGTTAGAAAAGAATCCAGATGCGAAGATAATAAGTTACAATTTGGTAAAGGAAAATCAAAATCCGCAGCGAAAAGAAGAGCACGACACCTAGAACGATGTCACAAATGCGGAAAATGGTCACATGGAGGTAAATGTTCAAATAATCAAACCTATTCAAATACCGAATTTGTTACTTTATGCAGAGATGGACCGTTCATATGTTTAGAAGAAAAGACACTGAATGCTCGAGGTTACGCCTATGTAGCCATGGAAAATCAATTAAACCGACTATCTTATGAATGGGATAGATTATATAACTAAGAAATCTATTCCACAGGTATGTCTGTACAGTTTTTATTTTTATTTTTATTTTTAACCTTTTGATATTAAACGCTAATTTGTTCGCTAAAAAGTATTAAATTGGTATTAAATAAAATTAGGTTTGGCGACCGAAATTATTGATATCATTCAAAAATTTATTACATCACTGCGAAATTTAACGTTTATTCTTAAGGTATAAATATCTTTAAACAATCAACCCAAAATATTTCAAAAATTCGTCATGAGTTAAATTAGGTCTTGGAACCGAAATTACTTTACCGAAAAGAGGGGCGCATATTTTTGATAATATTTGATTGATTAAAGTGGGATAAAAAGACAAAAAGATTTTTAAATTTATTTTTACCATGTTTTTAAAATTAATATTTAAATCTTAAATTAATATTGTAAACTTTGTAAAAACAATATATTTAAAATTGTAAATATTTGAAAAAATTAATATAAGTTTGATATGAATTTATAAATTTTTAAATTAAGTTTGGTGTGAATTTTTAATTTTTAAAATATAAATTTTTAATTTTATGCATTTTAAATTTTAAGTTTGGTGTGAATTTTTAATATAAATTTTGAATTTTATATTTAAGTTGTGTGAATTTAAAAACAAAAATTTACTTTATCTCATTAAGTTAAAAATATGATTTTTAAAATTCGTCGTAAGTTGAAGACTAGGTCTTTGAACCGAAATTGCTTTACCCGAGAGAGGGACGAGAACTTTTATTATCATTATTTTTAATCTTATTGAATTAAAGTATGCCAAAAACATTGAAAAAAAAAACCCAAAAATCTTAGCTTTTAAAACAATCGCTACAAAAAGACAAATTTTAAAATTTTGTCGAGGGACGGACTAGGACATCGATCCGAAACGACCTCGTCCTAAATAACAAGGGAAACAAAATTTTAAAATTAATTACTTTAATAAGTTAAAGTTTATAAAAAAAAAAAAATTACCAAACTCCGCGACTCGCGGAGTTTGGAGCTTAAATCTCCGCGACTCGCGGAGGGGTCGGAAATCAGAAAAAAAATAAAAAGAGCTGAACGATCAGTTTCAGTTTCACTCCCCAAAACTCAAAAACACAGCGAAAAACTGCTCGCAAAAACACGAAAAAAACCCCCAAAATCACAATTTTTAACCGTTAATCACCAAATCTTTTGCTAAAATCATGTTGAGAAGGATGTTATCTAAGAATTACTCAAGAAAAACGGTAAATTTCTACACCTAAACACCATTTAATCCGAAATTTGGTGTTCTTGAGCAATTTTTTTCCCCAATTTGATTTTGATGCTTTTTAGTGTAATTATGCTTAAATTGTTTATGTATTATGCTTGTATAACCTAGATTGATGCTGTTTAACATGATTAGAAGCCTTAAACTTCAAATTTTGAATAATCTAGGGTTTGTGTTCTTGAGCAAATTTGGGGCTTTTTGATATAAACAGGTTATGGCCGATTTTTGTCATGAATTGTTGCTAAATTGAGTAGTGTAACATGTCTAGGTAGTTAAATGATCCAAACTTTGAACCTAAATATGATTTTGAGAATTAAAGTGGACTTTTTCAAGTCTAAAATTCATGAACTTGATTTTTGAAAGATAATGCCATTTGAGACTTGTTTAATTGCTAGTAATGATTATTTTGACATGTTATTTGAGTTGAATGCTTATGAACTTGGCGAACATTTTCGTATATGCTTATTTGAAAAAGTGTAGATTTGATAAAAATGTGAAAATGAGCTTAAGTTTGATATAAATTGATAATGTCATTGTAATTATTTTGATTGATGATTTTGCTGACACTAATGCATATTTGGATGCACAAAAATTGTGTTTGATGTGTTTTGCAGAATGAAAGGGGTGAATCTTCATCCCAAGCCCGCAATGCTCCTGCTGAGAATTTGGAACAACAGGAGGTGGATAACTACTACAAGCAGGATATACCTCATCCAGTCATGACCTTTTCTGATATGCACTTGGAAGAGTTGCACCCGAACCTGAGATTTGATAGACTTTGGATAGATTATCCAAAATATCAAAGGGGTTTGCATACTCTTCATTCTAAGGTTGTTGAGGTACCGAGGGTCATAGAATGGGGACCCTTAGAAGCTGTAGAATTGGCCGGGCCAATTAGGGAATTACTTGTACAGAGGTATGGTAATTCTTCTTTTAATGACTGGGTACATTTATTCACCATGCGTAGACCTGTATATAAAGTATGGTGTGAAGAATTGTTATGTAGTATAGAGTTAAATGATCGGGTAGCTAGTTTAACCGATCGTTCTTTTATTAGATTTTTGTTAGGCGGTTCGATGCGCCACATGTCTTTACTGGACATGGCTCAGGCTTTACGTATATATACGCCTGAGGAGTTAGCGTCTGCCGATTGTAGAGGATTGATACTAAACGGTAGAAAGATAGATGAAAATTTTGATACACACGGTGTGTGGAGTCAAATGACAAGCCATCACCGTTTCAAAGGGGGAAATTACTCTTATTTGGATATAGATAGAGCCGAATTAAGAGTGATACATAGGTTTTTAGCTAATTCGATTACACAAAGGGGTAAGAACAAGGAAAAAGTAAATGAACAGGATTTGTTTTACCATATGTGTATTCGAGACCCACAAAGCGCTGTAAGTATACCGTATTGTGTGGGTTATTATTTATCAGCTATGGTTCGGGGGATGCGACCGCATAGCATAATAGGAGGTGGTATTTTTATTACTTTGATTGGTGAATATCTCGGTGTGGATATAAGTCGGGGGGGATTATTAGTAGAAGAACCAGAACCCCGCGATACTATAGGTTTAAATGTATACCATGGTGCGAAAGTTTTGAAGAGGCGAAATAACGACGCAGTACGATACCATGGTAGACATCCACAGGTGGAGAGAAACCAACAGCAAGGTAATGTAGGAGGGGGGAATGAAATGCAAGAAATGCAAAGGTTTATAGCTTCTCAGGAATACGAAAATGCTAGACAGAGAGCATTTGAAGATTGGCAAGTTCATCAGAACCAAATCATAGCTCATTGCCAACATATAGGTAGAAACTATATTTCTACACCGAAACCCATCTTCCCTCCTTGGTCTATAGAGATGCAGCCACCATATCCTACGTATGACCCTGCCGAAGCATTCTATAGCACCTATGGTTATGCCTGGAACCCCTATTGGTACCAATATCATCCTTAGTTTACTTATTATTTTTTTTTTATTTTGTAATTTGTAATTATTGATACGTTTAATACTTTTGTTAATATTGTAATCATTTTTATAATTATCTAACTTTTATTCTTAGATTTTAATAATTTTTGAATGTGGGGTAATATACCAAACTTCAAAAATATGTATATATGTTTGCAGTTTATCTTATGTACACAACAGGGTAAAACAACGCATTTTCAAAGACTGGCATTAAGTTCAGCAAAAGCAACTAATTTTGACGACAAGATGCAAAATATATGTGAAATAACAACAAGACGGAATGAACAAATGATGTGCACCATTTATCATTCAGCAAACAAACGCCAATATATTTGGAAACTTTGGTAAAATTTAATCATTTTCACACAAATCACCCTCAATAATTTAAATAGTTACTGATTTCTTGCAAATGAGGGCATTGCAAGATCTTAAGTGTGGGAAGGGGTTAAATTCTTTCGGATTTTAAAATTTTTATCTTAAACACTTGGTTACCATTAAAAATACTAGTAAAGCAGTAGTTGTATTAGAATCTAGTGCTCTCTGATAATAAAGAACAGCCCTAGTCTTATATACTGACTACCCAATTCTAGTAAAAATTTTCAAAATTTTCAATTAAATGAACTAAAAATCATGTTTATACATATTTATGAACGATAAAACTAAGTTTTAACACCGAAATTATTGTTACCTCAAAAAGGACATAAATTGAGAAACAAACCAAAATGTTAAAATTCATTTAAAATGGAATAGAGGATAATAAAAAAGGAAAATAAAAGCCAAGTGTGAGAAAATTTACCAAGTTATCTTAAACATATGTCACATATATCTGTAACAAATAACTGAAAATACTTTTGCTTTGGACTAAACTAAACTGTTTTACCCGATGAAAGAAAAGAAGAGATGGATCTACACGATGAATCAATTCCATCATTAAAAGGAAGTAAAGTCTTCCGAAAAAGACACGCGCTTCTTGATTTAGGTCATGAAGTTGTCGTCCAGACCAGCTGTAGGTTGACGAAAAATCTAGAAAAGTCATCACTAAAATCAGCAGGAAATCCACGGACCTCAGCATTAAACAGGGTCGCCAAGTGGTCAGATTTATCCTAACCATGAGAAGGATTTATCTCGTACAATGGGGGGACACCATGCAAATTAGCTGGATAAGACTAATAAATCAGATCCCCAGAAAGGATAATCTCCTTAAAGATTAAAAATCAGCTTTTAAGTCTGATATTACTCAATCCTAGAGATTGACCTTAAAGATTGAGAATTCAAACTCATGGAATTCAATGATATCTAAACTCGAGCTTGAACGAGAAAATATTTTGATCAAAATTATAAACCGATTTGTTTTCTGAAAACCCATTTTCAATGCGTTCATTACCATTGAACGTAAAATCCTAGGAATTCACCTGGAATTCATTAGGTCACCTGAACTAAATCGGGTGTCAACCGTAAGAACGGTGGTTGCATAGCATGGTCAAAGACAGGACCTTGTGCCATACCGAAAAATTATAAGGGTGAGCCTTACTATTGCTCCTACCAAGGATAGTAATTGCGTCCGACACGTTATAAACCATAATTAAAAGCATGTCAGGGGACATTGCCATAACAGTTGCTTGTTCAACGCTTTCCTTTACAACCGGACGGTAGTTTATCGAAAGGTAATATACGGGACAAGTAAACTGGACGTGTTGCTTTCCAAATACAAGGTTAGCAAGTGGGTGACACAAAACCGCAAGTTTTGAGCTAAAATTTTCAAATCTGAAACCCACCAAACCCACAAAAATATTTTACAAACACCGGTAAAGGGTTATTCCGGAAAACTTATCTAGGGTAAAAACTAGATTTAATTTTCAAAAGATCAAATGTTTTCATAAAGATCCAATTTCCTTAATGGATCTAATTTTTTATAGTCATGTGGGACTGTAAACCATATCGTTACTACCATTGTTTATACCGCCGTATAGAAAATCACTGATGTACAAAGTGTGAAGAATAAAGAAGTGATTCTAGTATTTCAAGACGATATTGCTTGAGGACAAGCAACGCTCAAGTGTGGGAATATTTGATAATGCTAAAAACCAACATATATTTCATAGCGACAAGCTTTTAGTTGCAATTGTTCTATTTACAAGTGATATTCGTTTAAATAATAAAAGGTGAAGACAAAAGACAGATTCGACGAATTGAAGACGCAAACGACCAAAAAGCTCAAAAGTACAAAAGACAATCAAAGAGGTTCCAATTATTGATAAGAAACGTCTCGAAATTACAAGAGTACAAGATTCAAAACGCAAAGTACAATATATTAAATTGTACGCAAGGACGTTCAAAAATCCGGAACCGGGACCAGAGTCAACTCTTAACGCTCGACGCAACGGACTAAAAATTACAAGTTAACTATGTATATAAATATAATATAATATATAATTAATTATATTAATTATATATATATTATATTTATAAATAAAAACCGTCGGCAGAGAAAGACTCCAAGGGACTGAGCTGTAAATTCATTCTCCGCGACTCGCGGAGTTTGAAGAGGATTTCACCGCGAGTCGCGGAGCCCCAAAAATCGAAAATCCCTATAAAGCTCGCGCATTCTGATCGTAAAAATTCACCAAATATATATCTCTCTCTCTCTCAATATATCGTATATATTTATATTTATATTTTAATTTTAATTTTAATTATAATTCTAACAATAAGGGTATGTTAGCGAATATTGTAAGGGTGTAAGTCGAAATTCTGTCCGTGTAACGCTACGCTATTTTTAATCATTGTAAGTTATGTTCAACCTTTTTACATTAATGTCTCGTAGCTAAGTTATTATTATGCTTATTTAAAACGAAGTAATCATGATGTTGGGCTAATTACTAAAATTGGGTAATTGGGCTTTGTACCATAATTGGGGTTTGGACAAAAGAACGACACTTGTGGAAATTAGACTATGGGCTATTAATGGGCTTTATATTTGTTTAACTAAATGATAGTTTGTTAATGTTAATATAAAGATTTACAATTGGGCGTCCCTATAAATTACCATATACACTCGATCGGACACGATGGGCGGGGTATTTATATGTACGAATAATCGTTCATTTAACCGGACACGGGAATGGATTAATAGACACTAGAATAATTAAAACAGGGGTGAATTTACATTCAAGGGTAATTGGTGTAATTGCTAACAAAGTAGTAAAACCTTGGTTTACACGCAGTTGATAACCTGGTGTATTCATTAAACAAAGTATTAAAACCTTGTTACAATTCGAATCCCCAATTAGTTGGAATATTTAACTTCGGGTATAATAAAAATTTGACGAGGACACTCGCACTTTATATTTATGACTGATGGACTGTTATGGACAAAAACCAGACGGACATATTAAATAATCCAGGACAAAGGACAAATAACCCATGGGCATAAAACTAAAATCAACACGTCAAACATCATGATTACGGAAGTTTAAATAAGCATAATTCTTTTATTTCATATTTAATTTCTTTTATTTTATATTTAATTGCACTTCTAATTATCGCACTTTTATTTATTGTTATTTAATTGCACTTTTAATTATCGTCCTTTTTAATTATCGCAATTTTATTTTATCGCACTTTTATTATTCGCTATTTCATTATCGTTATTTACTTTACGCTTTAATTTAAGTCTTTTATTTATTTTATATTTTACATTAGGTTTTAACTGCGACTAAAGTCTTAAAATCGACAAACCGGTCATTAAACGGTAAAAAACCCCCCTTTATAATAATAATATTACTTATATATATGTTTGTATTTTTATAAAAGTAAATTAATATAGCGTTGAGCTTTGTTTAAAAAAAGATTCCCTGTGGAACGAACCGGACTTACTAAAAACTACACTACTGTACGATTAGGTACACTGCCTATAAGTGTTGTAGCAAGGCTTAAGTATATCCATTCTATAAATAAATAAATATCTTGTGTAAAATTTTATCGTATTTAATAGTTTTTCCTAGTAAAATATAAACTATTTCGTATCCCTTAGCTTTGACATCACACTACCATTTGAATTTTTGATTTATCATTTTTTTAACCCGAATTTAACTCCAATATTAATAATTTTAACTCAATATAAACACATATACTTAATACTTATCATTCACATTCTTCTTTATCATCTACAATCTTTAGAAACATTCATCTCTATCATCTAAAAACTTCCAAAGATGTCTTACCCGAGTCAAAGACCACCAAATTCAAATACTTTTAACGATTATATTGCATACGAAAGTTATTTAGGTGGCGATTCATCAAACCCCAATAATACAAAACAAATTACACTCGTTATGCCTTAATTTCTTCCTCACAACCAAACAACAACATCGAATATATTTGGAGCAACAACGAGTTTGAAAACAACATCAACAAAATCTATAAAATCGCAAATTTCAAACCCCGATCACTCCGACACAACAAGAAACAGTTTCGAAAAAGCACCATTCAATGGTGCTGGAATATATATATATATATATATATATATATATATATATATATATATATATGGGCATGATCAATGGGGAAGTAACCAATCGGGGGGAAGCGGGGGGAAGTAATTTTTTTTTTCGTTTTATTGGTATTTTTTTCAGGCATCAAGATCACACGAAAATATGAACATTCAAAAAAGACGCATCGTGATGAATGTTATTATTTAGGCGGGAAAACGATTGACAAAAATAACATTCAAGATAATATTGATCTTGAAAAATGTTAACGTTTTTTTTCATGTTTTATGAAGTACTTTTTGTCAAAATTTAGCCCGATTTAGAGTTTAGGGTTTAGTCCCAAAACCCTTAACTCTAAACTCTAAACTCTAAACCGTTCGTGTTAAAAACTCAATCTAAATCCTAAATCTAAACCCTAAATCTAAACCCTGAACCCTAAATTTCTTAACTCTAATATCTAAATCCTAATATCTAAAACCTCAAAATACGCTCCAAAAACACGATAATTGTTATATATTAATTCTTCAAGCATTTTCCCGCCAAAATTAAAACATTTATCACAAAATGTCTTTATTAAATGTTCATATTTTCATCCAATCTATAATGTTCGTGAACAAAGTTTTTTTTAAAAACAAAAATAAAAAAAAAATTGCTTACCCCGCTTCCCCCCGATTGGTTACTTCCCCCTTCATCTTACCACTATATATATATATATATATATATATATATATATATATATATATATATATATATATATATATATATATATATATATATATATATATATATATATATATATATATATATATATATATATATATATAGAGTGAGAGAGAGAGATTTAATCAAGAAGGCACTTTTTTAGGGGAATGTAAAAGTAAATTTTTATTTTTATTTTTTACATAACTAAGATCACGTGAATCTATGAAAATTTTTAAAGTATGCACTTTGTGATATATATTATTATTTTGACCAGTAAACGCTCGAAAAAATAACATTTATCGATAACTTATTTTTAATAACATCACCGTGATACATGTTATTCTTCGAACGTTTTTTATGGTTTAGAAATTATGGTTTATAGTTTACATTTAGGGTTTAGAATAACCTCTTCTCATTGGTTGAAATACAAAGTGGATACTTGAAATGGGACATTCCAAAATAGAAATCTGGACACTTGTGGTGCTACGGAGGGAGTATTAGTTAACATTTGCATGTAATTTGTTGCATTTAAATGCATAAAAGCTATGAAATTAAAAAGTTCTCGCAGTTTTCGCCATTTTTGTGGTTCTCGTTTGAACATGCCCATATATATATATATATATATATATATATATATATATATATATATATATATATATATATATATATATATATATATATATATATATATATGATGTGTCAAAAGTGTGTGCAATAATGCATGCCTTTTTAATCTACTTTTAAATTTATGATATCTTAATTTATGATTTACTTTTAACACCCTAACGAGCAACAAAACCCGATCAGGTGTAATTTAGTATTTAGTAAATTAATGTTCGTTAAAAGAGAACGAGTGGATTTAGAATATAAATTTTGATTTTAAGATTTAATTATTTTAAATAGTGATTAAACAAAAGAACAGATAAATTGCAAATAAATAAATAGAAAAGATAAACAATAATAAAGAGAACACGTGCTTGAATCTTTCACACTTTGTTCACAATTGTCTTTTTGAATTAAACCAAACTCAGATTGATTATCGACCTAAGAATATCTAATCCAAGATTAATTGATCAGGTTAATCCTAAAATAGATGTCTAAATTTCTTGCTTGCATGAAGACCTGATAATAGATTTAGTATGATTAACCAAACCTTAATTATAGTTACTAGCTATAATTCTCACAAGTAAACAAATCTGATTATGTTTAAGTTTATTAAGTTTTAAACCTAGTGATGTTCTAGTTAAAACATAATAGTAATTGATTAATGTAAATCAGATTAATCTAACGGTGGTGTTTCAATAAGACATAAGACATAATAGAAAATCCAGAGATTCTGTCAGAATAAAGTTTTCGTGTTTATAACATAAAGCCGGCGGCTTGGTCAACGAAGTCGGCGGCTTCATTGAGTTTGTTGAATAATTCCGCCAAATACTTTTTATATTGATCTGAGTATAAATTACAGTCGAATAATAAATTTTCTAGATAAAGCAGGCGACTTTGGTTTATGAAGTCAGCAGCTTCATATCCCAAATCCGGGTTTCTGTTTTCTTCCATACAGTTAGAATATTTAGGCAATTGATCACAAAATGTTACATGATTCAAGCATATGTAAGGCTGTTAGCCCATAACTAAAGTAAAAATAAATAAAAGACAAGATTTAAGATGAAAGATCATACCGACATAGAAGATATTGAAAAACAAATGATTAATTAATGAACTTGAATGTTGAAAATAAATAAAACCCTAACTAATTCGTGTTTTTGCTCTGAATGCAGAGTAAAACTGATCTGATCTATAAAATTCTGACCCTACGGCCTCTATTTATACTTTTCAAAACCACCAACCCAAGCCGGCAGCTTGGATAGGAAGCCGGCGGCTTCTCTAGACTTGGATTGTGAACACGTCAAACTTGGCCTTGAAGAATAAGCCGAATCTTCCCGTATCATTTAAGCCGACGGCTTCAGGGTAAAGCTGGCGGCTTGATCTCTTATGAATCAAGGCGTAAATCTTTTCCATAAATAGCTTGAACTTGGTCGGCAGGCAAATAAAACCGTGTGAACTAGGCCGGCGGCTTCAGTATGAAGCCATCGGCTTTACTGTATTTTTCTTGGGCTCCAAGTTCATCAATTTCTACGATCAAATCTGGAACATTCTGGATGACTTCATGGAAGCCGGCTGCTTTGGTGCCCTCAGGCCAGCGGCTTCATCTTATTTTCTTCGTTTTTGACTGTTTTTGCTCCTGTTTGATACATAACTTAAACAAAATATTAAAAATACCCATTTTTACCCGTTTTAGTGTGTTTTAGTATTAAAATGACTTTAAAATGCCAAGATAACTCATCAAAACGTTATCAAAATATTGTATAATTTAGGAGTTATCAATATATATATATATATATATATATATATATATATATATATATATATATATATATATATATATATATATATATATATATTTATGTGTGTGTGTGTGTATGTGTGTGTGTGTATACACACACACACACATATTCAGTTAAATTATTTATTTATTTTTTGTAGCTCTCAAAGAAATACTGACTCTCAAAAAGTAAAAAGCATTTACGAGCTAAAAAGAAGCGTGATTGACTCAATGTTGAATCGATTCGTTCGAAGATCCCCGAACAGGGAATTCACAAAAGAGAGTGTTGTTATTGGAAATTATTTACGACAAGTTCAACGACACAAGTGGATGACATCGAGGTGTAATTATTTTTATGAATATTAAATATTAGATATAGTTAAATAATGTATTAATTTAATTTTATATATTAAAATGTAAAAATAAAAAACACGAGGACCCTATAACTACAAGTATCTGACACACAAATTTGATATTTTGAATTAATGAAGATCAAATAATGACATTGTTACGTTCACATTCAGATTTCACCTTTTGATCAAAAAATGAACAATTTACTTGTAGCGTTACATGCAGAGTTAAAATAGTCTTAAACACAAAATTACCCTTGCGATTCTTGACAAGGCTGGTGTTTTAATTATTCTTGAAAATGAATCTTTGAATGGCCCTTTTGTTTCCTCTTTCAATTACCATTGATGTAATTAGAGGATATTGCATTATTAGATTACAATTATAAAAAAGAAAAAAACATACACATATATCTTTTGTTGTTCAATTATAGGCTAAAAGTAATAAGCCCTTTTAAATATGAATTTGATCAAATAATGAACTATTTAGACCATCTTTAATGGTGATAGGAATGTTTGTTGATGGTAGGGGTGAGGTGTTTGATGAGCATGCTGGTAAACTGGTAAATGATGAGTGG
Source organism: Rutidosis leptorrhynchoides (assembly GCF_046630445.1). Taxonomy (NCBI): domain Eukaryota; kingdom Viridiplantae; phylum Streptophyta; class Magnoliopsida; order Asterales; family Asteraceae; genus Rutidosis; species Rutidosis leptorrhynchoides. Next base: position 596,044,070 of record NC_092333.1, on the reverse strand, counting down.
CGTGCTGAGTGGCGTGTTGATAGGTAAGTGTGAGTATTTTTTATTTCTTTTTCATTTTTCTTATTTATAAAATGATTATAGTTTTATTTTGTTATTAGTTATATTATTATTATTATTTTATAATTATAATAACAAATTAATCTAATAAAACACACTACTTAAAATTAATAAAAGATTACAATAATTAATAAGTCCTAAAATAAAAGATTACAATAATTAAAAAGTCTTAAAAATAAAATATTACAATAATTTAATATTCCTGAAGTCATTATATTTTCTTCACGACACTCTTTATTCGGATGATTTTTAGACAGCTGGTATACTTGAGTTATGTTTTGTTCTGCCTATCCGGATGGCTTCTAGATAGCTTGTATACTTGAGTTTTGTCCAGAACTTCTCACATGGTGATTGGTTGTGGTGCCAGTCATCTTTGTTTTGTGTGCTTAATTCTTCTAGACGGATCCTGCTTCTAGTCAGTAGCGGCTATTATAAGTTTGAACAACAATAAACTAGGTCTTTTATTGTTTGCCACACACTTTTTATTGTTTTCATTTTACATGTTTATTTAAAAAAATGTCGGAGCACATTTCCGTGTGGCACTTCCTACCTTTTTATTTGTTTGAATAAATGACTGGAGTTTTTCCATATATATGCATATTTGGCTTAAGCTGCATATTTATTCTGTTATGATGACCTTATAATTTCCTACATTTGCTATGTTTGGTGCAATGGGACATTGCATAATTAAGAGGGGGGGGGGGGGAAGTAGTTATTTCAACTGGTTAAACAGATACAAAATTTTCATGATAAGTTTACTTTGAACTGGTTACTTCAACCATAGGCCTTTGAGTACTCCATGAGTAAACACGAGGGTGCTTTATTACCTAGCTTATCAAAACCACCTGGTTATGATAAGTTGGTCGAACGTTGGATATATGGCTCTCATAGAAAGCCCGCGCCTAGGTTTAATAACTTTGTGACCTTTGAGATTTAGACAAGTAAGCCCGAGTAGTGCTGTATCACCTAGCCACCTAAGGCTCCGGTCTGGGTTGGTTGGTCTCCAAATTCTTCTATAAGATCTCATAAAAAGTTCCAAGAATTTATTCTCCAAAGTAAAACTCATCATCATCAAGCTCATAAGCCCTTAGGATGAATCAATTGTTTAATCCCTGCCTGCAAGTCTAGAAGTTCTCTTGAACTTTACTCTACCTCTTAGGACTTGTTATCCATTATTTATAATACATGAGCTTTGTAACTTCAAAAATACCTGATTTTTTTTATCTTAAATTGAGTTTTCTTGAGGACAAGCAAAGTTCAAATATGGGGGGTTTTGATAGCACCAAAATGATACATATTTTTATAGCTTTTTATGGTGCTATCTCCCTTATTTTCGCACAATAATGGCATATTCCTTTGCTATTTGTGGGAAAAAGAGCAAGGACTACTAACAGTGTGAAAACGTTTATTTGTGATCTATGGAGGTGCAAATATAAAGAAAACAAGTATCAATTTATTGGCGACTTCTGCTTAGAGCTTAAATTGAATGTGCAATTATAAAGAAAACAAGCACCAATTTATTGGTGACTTTACTGCCGCTTAGAGCCTAAATTGAATTTCAGGCAGAATTTAACACCCATGAAAATTTGATTCTACCATTTTCATGGCGTCTAATTTTTTTATTTTTATTTTATATTTAAAAAATTTTCTACCTATTGACCGGAGGTCCTCTTAGAAGAAATCTCTTTATCCGTTGAATAGAGAGATGGATGACTTTCCTTACTCTTGGAGTGTTTCACTTCGGGAGGAGAAATGACTTTTCTTTATTCTAGGATTTAGGAATGATTGTCTACATCTCACCTCCCACATACCCCACACATGTGAGATTGAGTTTTTTTGTTATTATTGAAGCCAAATTATGAAGAAATGAAGAGCCAAAGAAAACCTGAAAAATTGCTCAAGCCGATGGCTAAATATCCCAGGCCAGGGGCCCAAAAGTGAATTCAAGAATTTTCTTCTAAATATAGTCAACGTTGAAGAAAATTTCCCGTGCAAAAGCTCAATACGGAGGCCTGATGTGATGACCCGTCCTAATCCACCTGGACGAATACATCAACATCTGGTCCCATTGCGAGGTATTTGACCTCTATGTGATACGTTTTGTAACATTGCATTCGTTTTAAAAGGTAATTCATAAATGAATATATAAATTCTAGGTTTTTAACATCTGATGATTCCTACGTATAGACAATCACCATTTAAATGGTTTACAATAATACATTTGTTGACAATACAGTCAAAATAAGGTACATGGTAATGGTTTGGTGAATGCAAGTTTCATGTTTATAGCATGTATGACTCCAAGCACATAACTTGTATCACGTATCAGCAAACAGCGGAAGACTTCTAGAAACCTGAGAATAAACATGCTTCAAGTGTCAACACAAAGGTTGGTGAGTTCATAGTTTTAATATTACACATAATCCGTATATCAATGTGGATTACAAAAGTTCAGTTGTTTTATTCAAAACATTTATCAATATGTTTTACCATTTCAAATCATCTGTATGTAAAGGTTGATCACAAGATCTCAGTTGTTTTATCCAAAACGTTTATCAATAGGTTTTACATAAAAGGTGGACCACAAGATTTTAGTTGTTACATCCGAAACGTTTATCAATCGGTTCTACAAAATTGAGCACCCTGGTAACTAAACTTTAATGTTTATATAATTTGTACCCTTTGTATAATCATCTTAATAATACACGCAAACCAACGTGTACGCTTCTCAAATAGCATACGTCCGTTAAAAGGCTAGTGCTCTAGCTCGGACGGGGATATCAAGCCCTATGGATCCATATACTACTACTCGCGCCCACCAGTTCTTATAACTGGCAGTTACTAGTTACCAAAGCTAAGGGATTTTCGTTTCAAACTCAGTGTAGAATTTAGTATGTACTTGTATCCATTGCGTTTAAAATAAAGTGCATGTATTCTCAGCCCAAAAATATAGATTGCAAAAGCAATTAAAAAGAGAGCAAATGAAACTCACGCATATAAATATTGTATATCGGTTAATAAAGCATTTGCATGTATTCTCAGCCAAAAAATGTAGAGAGTAAAAGGGATCTTATGAAACTCACTCAAATCCGTTTTAGTTTTTGTATTCATTTTATAAAACAGCGCATGTATTCTCAGCCCAAAAATATGTATAAAAAGGGATCAATGAACTCACTCAAATCCGTTTTAGTTTTTGTATTCATTTGATAAAACAGCGCATGTATTCTCAGCCCAAAAATATGTATAAAAAGGGATCAATGAACTCACTTTTTATATTGATATACAATATTGCAGGAAAGCACGTAGACGCATCGGAGATGATAAACACGAGGTTTGATTCGCAAAAATACCCCCGAACATTACCCATAACCTCCTTGGTAATAACCCATATTTTCCTTAGCTCTAGCTCGCTCGGAAACTCGTTTTGAAAATTACTTGGACAGCACTCCGTCGTAATATTTTATGTACATTATTATTTTTGTATCGCAAAAATAATAACACTAATAATAAAAATAATAAGATTAATAATAATCTTATTAATAATAATAATAACAATAATAATAATAATAATAATAATAATAATAATAATAATAATAATAATAATAATAATAATAAATAAATAAATTAAATACGGAGTAATATATGTTAAAACAGAAGCAGAATGATCGAGTTTTTATAGGTGTGGCCTGTCCCCAGACCCCCTGCGATCGCATGGTTCTGAAGGCCATTGGCCATGCGATCGCATGGCCCATTTTTCCAGCTCACATAATTTTATCCTAATGCTTGTCGACATAATTAAATAATATATATATAATATATAATTTAAATTAATTAATTATATATTATATTTTATTCTCGTGCATAGTTGATTTGTAATTTTTGTTCCGATAAGTCGTACGTCATCACTTGACTTATGTCCCGGTTACGGTTTTTCGAATGTCCTTTCGTACCTTTAGAAAACTTGCATTTTACGTTTCGTGTCACGTACCTTTGTCAAAATATAGCCTTAAGTTATCCATAAACTATACCACTCAAAGTATATCTTAAACTTTAGAGTGTTTTGGTCATTTACTTCTATAAATTAGTGTTTTATAGAATTAGTGATTTTCGAAAACACTGTAGCATTTTGGGTACTGTAGCAATTTGAAAATACTGTAGCAAATTAGTGTTTTACTTGTTCATCTTAAACGTTTTAGTTAACTTATCTAAATATCAATCGAATCAATAATCGAATGTTACTATCGTTTACTAAATAACTTGAAATCATATATATTCAAATAGATATATAAACCAATAAGTTTAATGTACGGTAACATGCAATTAAAACTTTGTTACGTTTTCAAGTTATAGTATATATATGTATCTATTTACATATAATGGTTCGCGAATCGTTGAGAACAACTGAAGGGTATTTGAATAGTTTAAAATTTTTGAGATTCAGTTTTACAGACTTTACTTATCGTGTCGAAATTATTAATCATTTAAGATTAAGTTTAAATTTAGTCGAAATTTTTGGGTCATCACACCTGAAGACTCACTACGGTGACCAATCTAAATAAGGAAATTATTCAGCATTAAAAGAGAAAATCTCAGAGACAACTCAGGATGGAGGCTAAGAAGTCTAAGCCGGTGGCTCTATTTAAGGAAATAATTACGCGTTTTCACATTTAAGGAAAAAATTCTCAGAATATCCTCAGGTCGGAGGCCAAGAAGTCAACGCCGCCGGCTGAGCGTGACAACTGTGATACAGAAGTCATTTTCCATAATTCAAGACAACGATTGTGATGACCCTGCTTCTTCCGTTATCTTTTCCGTTATCTTTTTGTTAATTTCTTTGCACCGTTAGTCCTGGTATTCTTGCCACGTCACTTTTATGTGATATTACATTATATTAACTTAAATAATATTTCAATATTATTTATTATGTGCAAAGGTGTAAATATATAATAATACGTTTCTACGTGTATCGGTTTTAATCCGGTTAATCGTTTCGGTTTTCAAACCAATGATTAGATTTTCGTGGTTTTCAAACCCGAATTATTTTATTTATGATATTTTGATGTCATATTAAATTATAGAATATTTTTATATCTTATTTTTCGCAGGTGCGTGTTTCTTCCGAAGATTTAATCGCGTAACGGCGTATTCACGAATTGAGCTTCGTTCGGGTTTTTGAATCATAAGATTTTATTCATTGATCAAAATGGGCCATGTAGGGCCTACTCCCTTAAGAATTTCGTCCACCCACTCCACCCATGGCCCATTCCTTGATTTGTTTTTGCATATACACTCATTTTATACCCTCATTTGAACTTATCACTTAACCTAACCCTAGCAAACATCCTCTCTCCCTCCCTTACCATTTTTGGCCTACCCCTAGGCCTCCTCTACACATAAAATTGGCGATCATCAACCACCACATAATTCTTCATCATCTTCCAAGGTTGCTTGCATATTCGGGGTGTCTTATCTCGCGATCTTTAAGCGTCTTCTTCTTGATTTATCGTTTGGGTATAAACATGAACCCTAAATTTTTCAATTTCATCTTTATTTTAATGGTTTTATGTATATTATGATGTTATAGTGCTTGATTGTGTTTGTGGTGATGTTTGATTAATTAAAAACGTGAATAAACACATGTTTTCAGTTTGGTTTAAAATGTACAGCCATTAAACTGATAATTTTAGGAACCCTATTATGGTTTTCTAATTATAAAAATTTACCCAATGAGTTCCTCTCATTAAGTAGTTAATTTTGCATATAGGATTTGTCTTAATCGGATTAACGGATCGAAAACTACGCGTAAAACAAGATTTAATGATTAATTGGTACACATATAGATTCATAGCAGGTTTGGTCTCAATTTCTGGGCCATTTCTGGACATTTTAAACTTGTTCATCATGTCAGGATCATTAAAGCGACAAATTTATATGTTCGGGGCGTTAAAATCCGAGTTACGGGACTATAACTATGAATAAAACTAGTTTTGAAACAACACCTCGGTTTTTCAGCCTGGTTTGGTCTGTTCTTGACCATCTTAAGGTGTCGGGAAGGTTATGACCCGAACATCATTTTAATAAAAACTTAGGTTTTAAAAATTAAACTTATGATAAAATAATAATTTACATTATTATTAAAATACTTAAGTTATAAGAATAATTATTATTAAATTACTTATAACAAGTATTTATTAAATCATTTATTTAATACTTATAACATGATTTAATTATTTCTATGATTAAACTATGTTACATAATTATTATTAATAATACTTATGTTAATAATAATTAAATAAAATACATATGATATTAATTAGTTATTTAATTACTTATGATATCATTTAATTATTATTTACTTAATATATAATTTAATTATATAATTACTTAAGATAAATAATAACTATTAAAATACTTATGATAAAGATTTAATTATTAAATACTTATTGTTTAATTAAACTATTATTTAATTAATTAAATACTTATGAGATAATTTAATACTTATGATATAACAAATAATTATTTAATTATTTCAATACTTATGATATAGCCTTTTATCATTTGAACTTATGATAACTTATTAAATGTAATTATTTTAATTAAACTTATATTATCAAAAATAAATACTTATATTATGAGAAATAACACTATAATATATGAAACTAAAATTTAATTATATTTAAACATTAAAGTTGACTTAGATTGACCAGGGGTTGACTTTTGAGTTGACTTTTGGCTGACTTAAGTTGACTTTCTAAATAAAGAAACTTTCCAAAAATAGGAACTTTTCAAAAATAGGATCTTTCTAAAAACCGGAACTTTTTCTAAAAATGAAACTTACTAAAAATAGAAAGTATGTATAATGCTTTAACCAAAACAAATATGCTGTCGCATGCTACTTCACCACATCAAGCACTAGGACTATCATGTATGACCCGACCTAAGTTAGATATATTCTGACCTGCTTATTTTATATTAGGTTGGAGTCGTGATCACTTTTGATCACTCTTTTATCATTCGTGTACACATTACTGCTCAAGTGCACATATAGTGAGTTATAGTCACGTTTTTCATACTATTTTAAAGTATTTTTTGGATGGGATTACATTCAACTTTTGTTTTACATTTTAGACACAAGTGGAAATTAATTTAAATTATTCATTGTGAGTTGAAAAAATATATTCTCTAATCTGGTAATTGTAATCACTGGTTTCTACTGGTGAACGTGAATCATATGGATAGATCTATCGGGCTTGACAGCCCATTTCGTGCTAGTCGCGCTAGCAATTTATAATCGGAATGTGTTAGTACTTCGTCATTTTGAAAGATACACCTGTTCAGTGTATATTGTTATATGTTAAGGGTAATGAATTATTAAGTGGTTACCAGGTAGCTCACAGGTTAATGAATAATATTTTTATGTTTTCAAACAGTTGAAATCTTGTGGTCTAAATCTTATACGTTATTTAAACCTATAATTCACTCAACATTTTTGTTGACAGTTTACTCGCATGTTTTCTCAGGTACTTGATTGCTTTCGTTTTCCGTTGTGCTTAGAGGATTTGCATATGTTTTGGCAGATTTTGTTAAACATTTTAACTTGCATTCTATTTTATTACATTAAATTGTGGGTATTTGTTGACATGGTTTTGGTCAACTTTTTATATTTACTTATGTTGGTTTTTCTAAATTTACATTTATTACAGGTTTCGTTTATAGGAAATCATTTTTAAATAAAGAATGCAATGTTATTTATTAAATTCATTTAGAGTTATGATCAAGCTGTGGGACCAAGTGACGGAGTCGTTAAGTGTACTTGGCGAGCCGTTATAGTTGGTATCAGAGCTTTGATTGTAGTGAATTAGGATGCATTGATGTGGTTACCCCAAGTCAATAGGGTGCATTAGTGAGTCTAGTCTACAGCCCGACCTATAGCTTTTGAGTATTATTATATGTGATTACCTGTATCATATAAGTATGTATATTGTTATCATATCCATGCATCTCTCTTATGTTCTAACTCCTGGAGGAACTCCCATATCGATTAAACATATTCTTCGACTCATGCGAGTATATTTTAATAAAACCAACCCGGTTATTGAAATCGAGGGATGTCACTCATGACTTCTAAAATTCTCGACATTTCTATGTCATCTATTACGGTTAGGTATATAACGCATGTGTTGTATTACGCGAGATGTCATTCATGTGTAAGACCCAAATATTTATTGTACATAATGTATTTATGGTGTACGATGCGTGTATGAAGTATACGAAGCACGTACGTGTTGCTTGCTCGAATGTCGAAGGAAACTGGATGTTATCTGAAGTGACAAGGTGTGTACGTATCCTTTCAACCCCAAATAAAGTTTGTGTTGATGTTCCAAAGCCTTACCATTGGAAAGGAAATCTTATCACGTTTCCAACGATATTTGATTCATCGAAAACGGAGCTACGGTCAAAAAGTTATGGCCAAAACAAGTTTCTGAAAACTGACCTGTAGGTTGGAGCGGCGCTCCACCTTTCGGCGCGGCGCGCCGAACCCGTCTGATGCAATTTTCAGCCTTTTTAAAAGGTCTAAATGAGGGGTACTTTGGTCTTTTCACTTGGGGTCGGTTTGGGGTCATCAAAACTGATCCATTGATCAGTTTGGATCACATCTCACTCATCAAACACTCCCATCCTCAAACCCTAGAGTGAGATTGAGTTCTAGTGAGAGAGAACTCCATTTGGAGAAGAAGGAGGTTGTTTCGGGTCAAACCTCAAGCATTAAAGTTGTTCTACTCGTCAACGGCATCATTTTGGCGGTATCGGTAAGTTCTAACTCCAAATTTCATTATTGATTTTGCTATTCAAAGTTAGGGTTTGAACTTGATTTGTTGATAAACCCATTTAGACTCATGAAGTGGGTTTAGTGATGCTAGTAATCGGGTTTATTGTTAGTGTTGGTGGATTTTGGGTTGGTGAACAAATTGGCCTCGATTAGGACTTGTAATTGGGTTTAATCACTAGGTTTAGTGATTATGGAAGTGTTGGAACACTTTTAGGTGTGTTGGTTGACAAATTTTGACTTTGGGTCAAAATTAGGGTTTGGTGATGATTATGACCCAATTGTCGAATTAATAAGGTTTATAAATTTAAAATGGATTAGGTTGAAGCATAGAACCGAGTTAAATATGTTTTGGTGTCAAAACTTGCTAATGGCGTGATATTGACTTCTTATGGGTCAAATTAGGGTTTAAGTGTCATTTTGGGCAAGATAGGTATTTAACACCTATGATGGGGTTTAATTGGCGTATTAAGACCATTCTCACTTGTGTTAGTGATTATTGGTTAATTTTGGGCGCGGTTTGTACTTGGAAGTGCATTTGGGTCAAATTTGCACTAAGTGTCAAATTGGGTTGGTTTGTAAATCCAATCTAAATGTGTTGTTGAATTTGTGATAATGGAATAGGTACTTTCCATTGACGAGTTGCAGATTATTCGGTAGCATTCTTCAAGGCGACAAGGTGAGTGTTAATATCCTATGTGCATATGTATGTGTAGGATAGGTGCGGGTCGGGCGAAGTGGTTCTCGGTTATAGAGCTCACTTCATAGGTGGATTGATGGACTTGTGTATAGGTCCAATTGGCACGGTTGTGCGTTTTGGTTGACCATCTTTGACGAGATGCACACTTTGTGTGTACATTATCACATGGGCGTGTGATGTGGATTATAACCCCAATGGCGAAGGGTTAATATTGTGAGTGGAATAATTATACGTTCATATATATGGCGTATTTATTGGTAAATGTTATGGTATGAACCATGTGCCGGTAGTGCCATAACATGTGTGTGATGTGTATTATGATGTGAACCACGTGCCGGTAGCATCGAGTGTGAACCACGTGCCGGTAGCACTATGATTATTGGATGTGAACCACGTGCCGATAGCATCGAGTGTGAACCACGTGCCGGTAGCACTATGATTATTGGATGTGAACCACGTGCCGGTAGCATCAAAGTGTGAACCATGTGCCGGTAGCACTAAAAAAGAGTGAGACTCAAATGCGTATGGTGTGAACCACGTGCCGGTAGCACCATAGCGTTATGGTTAACCATACTATTTTGTGTTGTGATTATTTAGCATATTATATACATTGTGTTGAGTATATGCTAATGCGGATTTGCGATGATGTACGACTTGTGGTATTGTCGTGATGTAGCTAACCTTATGGGCGTAGCTTTTTGGCATTGTTCACATCGTTGCTTGTGAACTTACTATATTGTTGACGTTGGTAGTTGTGCTTAGTGAACGTACGGTATGCTAGGTTTAGCTTGCCTTTATGCTTGGATGCTTCGGTATGCGGTATTTGTTTATTTTTGTGGCGTGTCCATTTTATGCATATATATTGTAGTGACCCGAACTTTTCCATGTTTATATATATTAATTGAGATTGATATTTACATGATTAAATGTTTCCAACATGTTAAGCAATCAAACTTGTTAAGACTTGATTAATTGAAATATGTTTCATATAGACAATTGACCACCCAAGTTGACCGGCGATTCACGAACGTTAAAACTTGTAAAAACGACTTGACGATATATATATGGATATACATATGGTTAACATGAGATTATGATAAGTAAGTATCTCCATAAGTATATTAACAATGAGTTATATACATATAAACAAGACTACTAACTTAAGGATTTCGAAACGAGACATATATGTAACGATTATCGTTGTAACGACATTTAAATGTATATATATCATATTAAGATATATTAATATATCATAATATCATGATAATATAATAATTTAAGATCTCATTAGATATAATAAACAATGGGTTAACAACATTAATTGAGATCGTTAACTTAAAGGTTTCAAAACAACACTTACATGTAACGACTAACGATGACTTAACGACTCCGTTAAAATGTATATACATGTAGTGTATTTAGATGTATTAAAATACTTTTGGAAGACTTCAAGACATATATCAAAACACTCAAACTTAACAAAAATGGTTACAGTTACTTTCCCATTCTTTTCTTTCATCAAGAATTCTAGTCGTATTCTTACCCGTATTATACACAGCTTCAAAACGTACTTACTATGGGTATATACCAATAGGAACTAGCATGGGATTCCACTCTTGATTATGTCATGTATGACTAATCAATTTTAACTTCTACCATGAGCTAGTCAACTAACTAGAACTCCTTTTAACCCCACTCACCACTCACCAATTAACACTCATCATTCACTCCATTTCACTTCCAAATCTCTTTCTAATTCTCTCTCAACACACCCACACTATTATGAATGTATTTTTCCAGTAGTTAATCATCATCTTCATCAAAAATTACTTCAAGAATCAAGCTATAATCATCATAGGAAGAACACTTCAAGAATACTTCAAAAATCCCTTCAAGTTTACTAATTTACTTCCAAGCTTTCTAATCCATTCCAAGTAATCATCTAAGATCAAGAAACCTTTGTTATATACAGTAGGTTATCTTTCTTATTCAAGGTAATATTCATATTCAAACTTTGATTCAATTTCTATAACTATAAACTATCTTAATTCGAGCAAAAATCTTACTTGAACTTGTTTTTGTGTCATGATCCTACTTCAAGAACTTTCAAGCCATCCAAGATCCTTTGAAGCTAGATCATTTCTTGTCACTTCCAGTAGGTTTACCTACTAAACTTGAGGTAGTAATGATGTTCATAACATCATTCGATTCATATATATAAAACTATCTTATTCGAAGGTTTAAACTCGTAATCACTAGAACATAGTTTAGTTAATTCTAAACTTGTTCGCAAACAAAAGTTAATCCTTCTAACTTGACTTTTAAAATTAATTAAACACATGTTCTATATCTATATGATATGCTAACTTAATGATTTAAAACCTGGAAACACGAAAAACACCGTAAAACCGGATTTACGCCGTCGTAGTAACACCGCGGGCTGTTTTGGGTTAGTTAATTAAAAACTATGATAAACTTTGATTTAAAAGTTGTTATTCTGAGAAAATGATTTTTATTATGAACATGAAACTATATCCAAAAATTATGGTTAAACTCAAAGTGGAAGTATGTTTTCTAAAATGGTCATCTAGACGTCGTTCTTTCGACTGAAATGACTACCTTTACAAAAACGACTTGTAACTTATTTTTCCGACTATAAACCTATACTTTTTCTGTTTAGATTCATAAAATACAGTTCAATATGAAACCATAGCAATTTGATTCATTCAAAACGGATTTAAAATGAAGAAGTTATGGGTAAAACAAGATTGGATAATTTTTCTCATTTTAGCTACGTGAAAATTGGTAACAAATCTATTCCAACCATAACTTAATCAACTTGTATTGTATATTATGTAATCTTGAGATACCATAGACACGTATACAATGTTTCGACCTATCATGTCGACACATCTATATATATTTCGGAACAACCATAGACACTCTATATGTGAATGTTGGAGTTAGCTATACAGGGTTGAGGTTGATTCCAAAATATATATAGTTTGAGTTGTGATCAATACTGAGATACGTATACACTGGGTCGTGGATTGATTCAAGATAATATTTATTGATTTATTTCTGTACATCTAACTGTGGACAACTAGTTGTAGGTTACTAACGAGGACAGCTGACTTAATAAACTTAAAACATCAAAATATATTAAAAGTGTTGTAAATATATTTTGAACATACTTTAATATATATGTATATATTGTTATAGGTTCGTGAATCAACAGTGGCCAAGTCTTACTTCTCGACGAAGTAAAAATCTGTGAAAGTGAGTTATAGTCCCACTTTTAAAATCTAATATTTTTGGGATGAGAATACATGCAGGTTTTATAAATGATTTACAAAATAGACACAAGTACGTGAAACTACATTCTATGGTTGAATTATCGAAATCGAATATGCCCCTTTTTATTAAGTCTGGTAATCTAAGAATTAGGGAACAGACACCCTAATTGACGCGAATCCTAAAGATAGATCTATTGGGCTTAACAAACCCCATCCAAAGTACCGGATGCTTTAGTACTTCAAAATTTATATCATATCCGAAGGGTGTCCCGGAATGATGGGGATATTCTTATATATGCATCTTGTTAATGTCGGTTACCAGGTGTTCACCATATGAATGATTTTTATCTCTATGTATGGGATATGTATTGAAATATGAAATCTTGTGGTCTATTATTATGATTTGATATATATAGGTTAAACCTATAACTCACCAACATTTTTGTTGACGTTTTAAAGCATGTTTATTCTCAGGTGATTATTAAGAGCTTCCGCTGTCGCATACTTAAATAAGGACGAGATTTGGAGTCCATGCTTGTATGATATTGTGTAAAAACTGCATTCAAGAAACTTATTTTGTTGTAACATATTTGTATTGTAAACCATTATGTAATGGTCGTGTGTAAACAGGATATTTTAGATTATCATTATTTGATAATCTACGTAAAACTTTTAAACCTTTATTGATGAAATAAAGGTTATGGTTTGTTTTAAAATGAATGCAGTCTTTGAAAAACGTCTCATATAGAGGTCAAAACCTCGCAACGAAATCAATTAATATGGAACGTTTTTAATCAATAAGAACGGGACATTTCAGTTGGTATCAGAGCGTTGGTCTTAGAGAACCAGAATTTTGCATTAGTGTGTCTTATCGAGTTTGTTAGGATGCATTAGTGAGTCTGGACTTCGACCGTGTTTACTTGAAAAATGATTGCTTAACAAATTTTGTTGGAAACTATATATTTTTAACATGTGAATATTATGTGATATATTAATCTCTTAACGCGTTTGATATTATGTGATAGATGTCTACCTCTAGAACAAGTCCCATTGACTCACCTAATAATAATGAAGAGTCAAATGTAAATTGGAATGATTCGTGGACTGATTCACAAGTTCCCGAAGAGGAACCGGAAGAAGAGTCGGAACCAGAAGAAGAATCGGAACCGGAAGAAGAATCGGAACCGGATGAAGAAATAGAACCGGTGGGGGAAATAATAAAACGGTTAAGTAAAAGAAAATCCTCAACCAACCGACCAAGGTTAATTATGGTCAATGGTGTTTCCGCTAAGGAAGCAAAATATTGGGAGGACTACCAATTCTCCGATGAATCGGATTCCGACGAGAATTCCGATGATGTTATAGAAATTACCCCAACTGAATTTAAAAAGGCAAAAGAAAATAATAAGGGAAAGGGCATAAAAATAGAGAAATCTAATTCCAACCCCGATGAACTTTATATGTATCGTCAACCCCCGAAGTCCTTAAGTTGTAACAATGACCCGGGAACCTCTAAACCACCAGGTTTTTCTAAACCAATGTGGAAAATAACGGCTCGTATTAGGGGAACATCATATATCCCTAGAAACTTGGGAAAACGAACCAAAACCAAAGAAGAAGAAACAAGCGAGTCGGAATAAGATAGTTGTATTCGTGTGGTGTAATATATGTAATATAGTGTGCTTATGCTTTATGATATATGTAAAAATTGCTTGTATTAATAAGTATTTTTTTATGAATCTAACTCTTGTCTATTTTACAGTATAAAAACACAAAATGGATAGACAACCCAATATTTTAAGAGACCTACCCGGAGACATGATTGATGAAATCTTGTCTAGAGTCGGTCAGAATTCCTCGGCACAACTATTTAAGGCGAGATCAGTTTGTAAGACATTCGAAGAACGTTCCAAGAATGATTTGGTTTATAAAAGGCTTTCGTTCGGAAGATGGGGGATATCACATTGGGAAATCCATAAGTTACGATGTGTTTACTTTGACGCATATATTGCGGGGAACCCAAATGCTATTTTACGCAACGGGTTAAGAAATTATTTTGACTCAGTATATCCAAATATAGGACTTCGTGATTTAGAAAAAGCGGCTAACATGCAACATAAAGAAGCATGTTATGCTTACGGGTTAGTAATGTTCGCTTCTCACCAAAGTGAGAACAAGAACATCGGGCTACAACTATTAAACAAAACGTTCCCTCAAGTGACGGAGTCGGTAATTGGGGTAAGAAATGAGGTTTTTAGGTTATTACGAGACTGTTGGTCATTACGTAACCCTCGTCCCTTTGACGACGTTACAACACGCTGTCTTATCAACGGCCATAACGGTTATGTTCCACAAGACCAAGGATGGGAAGTAATCCTAGTAAAACCAGAATGCATGACTTGTTTCTGGACGTATGAATTACGTGTCTTTATTGCCTTTGCTGAACGACTTGTGTACTAGCTAGAATTATCTTCACAACCATCTTGTATCAAATTTATTGTGTGCTATATTTCATGCTATATGTAAAATAAGCGGTATTGTAAGTTTGTAAAATATTGTGTAAAAGTTTGAACGCGAAATATTATTATAATCAGTTTTTCATATAGAATTGTAGTAGTTGAATTGTATATTAGCTACTAAGTATGAACTTAACGGGTAGGTACTACCCGAATTTAAACTTATAAAACGCTAATATGAAGAAAAAGCTTTTATAAATGAGTTCATATTATGCTACGAAATACTATTAACTACTCTTAATATTCTGTATGATTAACTTGTTCCATTTAACTATTTTGAAGGAAATGGCACCGACTACTCGACACACCGTGAATATGAATGAAGAGGAATTCCGTACTTTTCTAGCTTCAAACATAGCCGCAGTACAGGCTGCGCTATATACCAACAATAACCTTGGATCTAGCAGTATAGGAAATCGTGTAGGATGCACCTACAAAGAATTCACTGCCTGCAAACCTTTGGAATTTGATGGAACCGAAGGACCGATCGGATTGAAACGGTGGATCGAGAAGGTCGAATCGGTGTTTGCCATAAGTAAGTGTACTGAAGAGGACAAAGTAAAGTACGCTACGCATACCTTTACAGGTTCTGCGTTAACATGGTGGAATACCTATCTAGAGCAAGTGGGACAAGATGATGCGTACGCACTACCGTGGTCAGCATTCAAGCACTTGATGAACGAGAAGTACCGTCCCAGAACCGAGGTCAATAAGCTCAAGACAGAACTTAGAGGGTTACGAACCCAAGGATTTGATATTACCACGTATGAAAGACGATTCACAGAATTGTGCCTATTGTGTCCGGGAACATTCGAAGATGAGGAAGAGAAGATCGACGCGTTTGTGAAAGGATTACCAGAAAGAATCCAAGAAGATATAAGTTCACACGAGCCAGCCTCCATACAACAGGCATGTAGAATGGCTCACAAACTAGTGAACCAGATTGAAGAAAGAATTAAAGAACAGACTGCTGAAGAGGCCAATGTGAAGCAAGTCAAAAGAAAGTGGGAGGAAAACGGTGATAAGAATCACCAATACAATAACAACAGCAATTATAACAATAATCGCAACAACTATCCTAACAATCGCAACATCAATCGCAACTACAACAAACGGCCCAACAACAACAACAACAACAACAGCAACCACAACAATCATCTTAACAACAATAATAACCGCAACAACAACAATCAGAAGCAGCTATGCCAAAGGTGTGAAAAGTATCACTCGGGGTTCTGCACCAAATTTTGCAACAAGTGTAAAAGAAATGGTCATAGCGCGGCGAAGTGTGATGTCTACGGACCAGGGGTTAACAGAACGAAAGGAACAAATGGTGTCGGAACAAGTAATGGCGGAGCAAGTAGTGTCGGAGCAAGTTATGCCAATGTAGTTTGTTATAAATGTGGAAAACCGGGCCACATTATTAGAAATTGCCCGAACCAGGAGAACACGAATGGACAAGGCCGCGGAAGAGTTTTCAATATTAATGCAGCAGAGGCACAGGAAGACCCGGAGCTTGTTACGGGTACGTTTCTTATTGACAATAATTCTGCTTACGTTTTATTTGATTCGGGTACGGATAGAAGCTATATGAGTAGAGATTTTTGTGCTAAATTAAGTTGTCCATTGACGCCTTTGGATAGTAAATTTTTACTCGAATTAGCAAATGGTAAATTAATTTCAGCAGATAATATATGTCGGAATCGAGAAATTAAACTGGTTAGCGAAACATTTAAGATTGATTTGATACTAGTAGAGTTAGGGAGTTTTGATGTGATAATCGGTATGGACTGGTTGAAAGAAGTGAAAGCAGAGATCGTTTGTTACAAAAATGCAATTCGCATTATACGAGAAAAAGGAAAACCCTTAATGGTGTACGGAGAAAAGGGCAACACGAAGCTACATCTTATTAGTAATTTGAAGGCACAAAAACTAATAAGAAAAAGTTGCTATGCTGTTCTAGCACACGTCGAGAAAGTACAAACTGAAGAAAAGAGCATCAATGATGTTCCCATTGCAAAAGAATTTCCCGATGTATTTCCGAAAGAATTACCGGGATTACCCCCACAGCGATCCGTTGAATTTCAAATAGATCTTATACCAGGAGCTGCACCAATAGCTCGTGCTCCTTACAGACTCGCACCCAGCGAGATGAAAGAACTGCAAAGCCAATTACAAGAACTTTTAGAGCGTGGTTTCATTCGACCAAGCGCATCACCGTGGGGAGCTCCTGTTTTGTTTGTCAAGAAGAAAGATGGTACATTCAGGTTGTGTATCGACTACCGAGAGTTGAACAAACTTACCATCAAGAACCGCTACCCACTACCGAGAATCGACGACTTATTTGATCAACTACAAGGCTCGTCTGTTTATTCAAAGATTGATTTACGTTCCGGGTATCATCAAATGCGGGTGAAAGAAGATGATATTCCAAAGACTGCTTTCAGAACACGTTATGGTCATTACGAGTTTATGGTCATGCCGTTTGGTTTAACTAATGCACCAGCTGTGTTCATGGACCTTATGAACCGAGTGTGTGGACCATACCTTGACAAGTTTGTCATTGTTTTCATTGATGACATACTTATTTACTCAAAGAATGACCAAGAACACGGTGAACATTTGAGAAAGGTGTTAGAAGTATTGAGGAAGGAAGAATTGTACGCTAAGTTTTCAAAGTGTGCATTTTGGTTGGAAGAAGTTCAATTCCTCGGTCACATAGTGAACAAAGAAGGTATTAAGGTGGATCCGGCAAAGATAGAAACTGTTGAAAAGTGGGAAACCCCGAAAACTCCGAAACACATACGCCAGTTTTTAGGACTAGCTGGTTACTACAGAAGGTTCATCCAAGACTTTTCCAGAATAGCAAAACCCTTGACTGCATTAACGCATAAAGGGAAGAAATTTGAATGGAATGATGAACAAGAGAAAGCGTTTCAGTTATTGAAGAAAAAGCTAACTACGGCACCTATATTGTCATTGCCTGAAGGGAATGATGATTTTGTGATTTATTGTGACGCATCAAAGCAAGGTCTCGGTTGTGTATTAATGCAACGAACGAAGGTGATTGCTTATGCGTCTAGACAATTGAAGATTCACGAACAAAATTATACGACGCATGATTTGGAATTAGGCGCGGTTGTTTTTGCATTAAAGACTTGGAGGCACTACTTATATGGGGTCAAAAGTATTATATATACCGACCACAAAAGTCTTCAACACATATTTAATCAGAAACAACTGAATATGAGGCAGCGTAGGTGGATTGAATTATTGAATGATTACGACTTTGAGATTCGTTACCACCCGGGAAAGGCAAATGTGGTAGCCGATGCCTTGAGCAGGAAGGACAGAGAACCCATTCGAGTAAAATCTATGAATATAATGATTCATAATAACCTTACTACTCAAATAAAGGAGGCGCAACAAGGAGTTTTAAAAGAAGGAAATTTAAAGGATGAAATACCCAAAGGATCGGAGAAGCATCTTAATATTCGGGAAGACGGAACCCGGTATAGGGCTGAAAGGATTTGGGTACCAAGATTTGGAGATATGAGAGAAATGGTACTTAGAGAAGCTCATAAAACCAGATACTCAATACATCCTGGAACGGGGAAGATGTACAAGGATCTCAAGAAACATTTTTGGTGGCCGGGTATGAAGCCGATGTTGCTAAATATGTAGGAGAATGTTTGACGTGTTCTAAGGTCAAAGCTGAGCATCAGAAACCATCAGGTCTACTTCAACAACCCGAAATCCCAGAATGGAAATGGGAAAACATTACCATGGATTTCATCACTAAATTGCCAAGGACTGCAAGTGGTTTTGATACTATTTGGGTAATAGTTGATCGTCTCACCAAATCAGCACACTTTCTGCCAATAAGAGAAGATGACAAGATGGAGAAGTTAGCACGACTGTATTTGAAGGAAGTCATCTCCAGACATGGAATACCAATCTCTATTATCTCTGATAGGGATGGCAGATTTATTTCAAGATTCTGGCAGACATTACAGCAAGCATTAGGAACTCGTCTAGACATGAGTACTGCCTATCATCCACAAACTGATGGGCAGAGCGAAAGGACGATACAAACGCTTGAAGACATGCTACGAGCATGTGTTATTGATTTCGGAAACAGTTGGGATCGACATCTACCGTTAGCAGAATTTTCCTACAACAACAGCTACCATTCAAGCATTGAGATGGCGCCGTTTGAAGCACTTTATGGTAGAAAGTGCAGGTCTCCGATTTGTTGGAGTGAAGTGGGGGATAGACAGATTACGGGTCCGGAGATTATACAAGAAACTACCGAGAAGATCATCCAAATTCAACAACGGTTGAAAACCGCCCAAAGTCGACAAAAGAGCTACGCTGACATTAAAAGAAAAGATATAGAATTTGAAATTGGAGAGATGGTCATGCTTAAAGTTGCACCTTGGAAAGGCGTTGTTCGATTTGGTAAACGAGGGAAATTAAATCCAAGGTATATTGGACCATTCAAGATTATTGATCGTGTCGGACCAGTAGCTTACCGACTTGAGTTACCTCAACAACTCGCGGCTGTACATAACACTTTCCACGTCTCGAATTTGAAGAAATGTTTTGCTAAAGAAGATCTCACTATTCCGTTAGATGAAATCCAAATCAATGAAAAACTCCAATTCATCGAAGAACCCGTCGAAATAATGGATCGTGAGGTTAAAAGACTTAAGCAAAACAAGATACCAATTGTTAAGGTTCGATGGAATGCTCGTAGAGGACCCGAGTTCACCTGGGAGCGTGAAGATTAGATGAAGAAGAAATACCCGCATCTATTTCCAGAAGATTCGTCAACACCTTCAACAGCTTAAAATTTCGGGACGAAATTTATTTAACGGGTAGGTACTGTAGTGACCCGAACTTTTCCATGTTTATATATATTAATTGAGATTGATATTTACATGATTAAATGTTTCCAACATGTTAAGCAATCAAACTTGTTAAGACTTGATTAATTGAAATATGTTTCATATAGACAATTGACCACCCAAGTTGACCGGCGATTCACGAACGTTAAAACTTGTAAAAACGACTTGACGATATATATATGGATATACATATGGTTAACATGAGATTATGATAAGTAAGTATCTCCATAAGTATATTTACAATGAGTTATATACATATAAACAAGACTACTAACTTAAGGATTTCGAAACGAGACATATATGTAACGATTATCGTTGTAACGACATTTAAATGTATATATATCATATTAAGATATATTAATATATCATAATATCATGATAATATAATAATTTAAGATCTCATTAGATATAATAAACAATGGGTTAACAACATTAATTGAGATCGTTAACTTAAAGGTTTCAAAACAACACTTACATGTAACGACTAACGATGACTTAACGACTCCGTTAAAATGTATATACATGTAGTGTATTTAGATGTATTAAAATACTTTTGGAAGACTTCAAGACATATATCAAAACACTCAAACTTAACAAAAATGGTTACAGTTACTTTCCCATTCTTTTCTTTCATCAAGAATTCTAGTCGTATTCTTACCCGTATTATACACAGCTTCAAAACGTACTTACTATGGGTATATACCAATAGGAACTAGCATGGGATTCCACTCTTGATTATGTCATGTATGACTAATCAATTTTAACTTCTACCATGAGCTAGTCAACTAACTAGAACTCCTTTTAACCCCACTCACCACTCACCAATTAACACTCATCATTCACTCCATTTCACTTCCAAATCTCTTTCTAATTCTCTCTCAACACACCCACACTATTATGAACGTATTTTTCCAGTATTTAATCATCATCTTCATCAAAAATTACTTCAAGAATCAAGCTATAATCATCATAGGAAGAACACTTCAAGAATACTTCAAAAATCCCTTCAAGTTTACTAATTTACTTCCAAGCTTTCTAATCCATTCCAAGTAATCATCTAAGATCAAGAAACCTTTGTTATATACAGTAGGTTATCTTTCTTATTCAAGGTAATATTCATATTCAAACTTTGATTCAATTTCTATAACTATAAACTATCTTAATTCGAGCAAAAATCTTACTTGAACTTGTTTTTGTGTCATGATCCTACTTCAAGAACTTTCAAGCCATCCAAGATCCTTTGAAGCTAGATAATTTCTTGTCACTTCCAGTAGGTTTACCTACTAAACTTGAGGTAGTAATGATGTTCATAACATCATTCGATTCATATATATAAAACTATCTTATT
Organism: Rutidosis leptorrhynchoides; assembly: GCF_046630445.1. Taxonomy (NCBI): domain Eukaryota; kingdom Viridiplantae; phylum Streptophyta; class Magnoliopsida; order Asterales; family Asteraceae; genus Rutidosis; species Rutidosis leptorrhynchoides. The sequence continues at coordinate 596,022,416 of NC_092333.1, read as the reverse complement.
CGAAGGTTTAAACTCGTAATCACTAGAACATAGTTATTTAATTCTAAACTTGTTCGCAAACAAAAGTTAATCCTTCTAACTTGACTTTTAAAATTAATTAAACACATGTTCTATATCTATATGATATGCTAACTTAATGATTTAAAACCTGGAAACACGAAAAACACCGTAAAACCGGATTTACGCCGTCGTAGTAACACCGCGGGCTGTTTTGGGTTAGTTAATTAAAAACTATGATAAACTTTGATTTAAAAGTTGTTATTCTGAGAAAATGATTTTTATTATGAACATGAAACTATATCCAAAAATTATGGTTAAACTCAAAGTGGAAGTATGTTTTCTAAAATGGTCATCTAGACGTCGTTCTTTCGACTGAAATGACTACCTTTACAAAAACGACTTGTAACTTATTTTTCCGACTATAAACCTATACTTTTTCTGTTTAGATTCATAAAATACAGTTCAATATGAAACCATAGCAATTTGATTCATTCAAAACGGATTTAAAATGAAGAAGTTATGGGTAAAACAAGATTGGATAATTTTTCTCATTTTAGCTACGTGAAAATTGGTAACAAATCTATTCCAACCATAACTTAATCAACTTGTATTGTATATTATGTAATCTTGAGATACCATAGACACGTATACAATGTTTCGACCTATCATGTCGACACATCTATATATATTTCGGAACAACCATAGACACTCTATATGTGAATGTTGGAGTTAGCTATACAGGGTTGAGGTTGATTCCAAAATATATATAGTTTGAGTTGTGATCAATACTGAGATACGTATACACTGGGTCGTGAATTGATTCAAGATAATATTTATTGATTTATTTCTATACATCTAACTGTGGACAACTAGTTGTAGGTTACTAACGAGGACAGCTGACTTAATAAACTTAAAACATCAAAATATATTAAAAGTGTTGTAAATATATTTTGAACATACTTTAATATATATGTATATATTGTTATAGGTTCGTGAATCAACAGTGGCCAAGTCTTACTTCTCGACGAAGTAAAAATCTGTGAAAGTGAGTTATAGTCCCACTTTTAAAATCTAATATTTTTGGGATGAGAATACATGCAGGTTTTATAAATGATTTACAAAATAGACACAAGTACGTGAAACTACATTCTATGGTTGAATTATCGAAATCGAATATGCCCCTTTTTATTAAGTCTGGTAATCTAAGAATTAGGGAACAGACACCCTAATTGACGCGAATCCTAAAGATAGATCTATTGGGCTTAACAAACCCCATCCAAAGTACCGGATGCTTTAGTACTTCAAAATTTATATCATATCCGAAGGGTGTCCCGGAATGATGGGGATATTCTTATATATGCATCTTGTTAATGTCGGTTACCAGGTGTTCACCATATGAATGATTTTTATCTCTATGTATGGGATATGTATTGAAATATGAAATCTTGTGGTCTATTATTATGATTTGATATATATAGGTTAAACCTATAACTCACCAACATTTTTGTTGACGTTTTAAAGCATGTTTATTCTCAGGTGATTATTAAGAGCTTCCGCTGTCGCATACTTAAATAAGGACGAGATTTGGAGTCCATGCTTGTATGATATTGTGTAAAAACTGCATTCAAGAAACTTATTTTGTTGTAACATATTTGTATTGTAAACCATTATGTAATGGTCGTGTGTAAACAGGATATTTTAGATTATCATTATTTGATAATCTACGTAAAACTTTTAAACCTTTATTGATGAAATAAAGGTTATGGTTTGTTTTAAAATGAATGCAGTCTTTGAAAAACGTCTCATATAGAGGTCAAAACCTCGCAACGAAATCAATTAATATGGAACGTTTTTAATCAATAAGAACGGGACATTTCATATATGTATGTAGTATGTTATCACTCACTAAGCGTTAGCTTACCCTCTCGTTGTTGATTTTTTTTTATAGATTTGCATTGATGCGGTGGCTCGGGTAAGCGGGGACTAGTGGACTTGCGTAGTTTGCTTAGAAGGCTTGCTTTTGGATTGATTAGGATTGGGTAGCGTATCCCCAATCGCCATGCTCGGCCTTTATTTTGTGTTAGAAATCATGTGGTTGAAAACTTGTATTTTCGTACGAAAGTCGTAAAACGGCCGATGTGGGCCCGGTCTTCGTAAGACTAATTTTATTAATGGAACGTGTTAGTTCTACATATATTAATGTATGATTAAAAGCGTTTTGTCTAAATACGTCGGGAAGTGGTCAAACATTTTCGCATTTCATGACTTTTTGGACATGCCACTTTGGCCCTGTTCCAGCAATCTTTTTTTTATCCGCGTTATTGGTTGGTTAACGGGTTGGGTTGTTACATCATGACTTCTAGAATGCTCGACATTCCAATGTCAGCTATTATATTTATGTATATAACATCCTTGATATATTATGTGCCTTTATGCTTTCGTTTACGAACCGGAAAACATAATTCTTGACTTATAAAGATTCTCAATAATTCAAAGACATTCTTATGTCATCATTATTCATGTTTATTACTCTTAGCATTTTGTCTCTTCGTGTTATACTTAGCACACTTTTTAAGAAATCGTTTTAGAGAATATAATGGCGCCTGGCCAACGGGATTATATTACGATAAATTATATAGAAGTTTCAATATTGTTTCATGAGAAATAGAAAGTGAATCAAAGAAAATTCTAGTAAGCACTATTGGTGTATTTGAATGTTAGCTGCCAGAGATTTAGGAAAGAATGACCACGTAGCCAAGGACTATACAAGAAGGACTTTTATTGAAAATTCGTTAACCTTGGAAATTTGTTATAGATTCGAACTCCCTAGGCACTTAAAGAACAAGTGCTTAAATAGAATATACACTGGACTTGCTCGTGATAGGACAATATTTATCTCAGCTAGAGAGGCTCACATGGATCCTGATTTTGATGATAATGCATTCCTTCTCAAGATTTTATGATTTCGAAGTTGTTTAGTACTAGTACGGTAGAATCCTTATATCCAAGGAATTTGGTGTTGTGACTTATGATCCACCAACAACCATGGACATTAAAATTTCTATAGAACCAAGTAATGGTAAACTGATGAAGGTGGATGAATAATTTAAAGTTGTGCTTTAAATTTAACGGGTAGGTTATTTGAAGATGACTTAATACCAATAAAGCTAAGAAGATTTGATGTCGTGATTGGTCTGGATTGGTTATCGAAGAATAGAGCTGAGATCTTTTGCTTTGGTAAACCTATTCGTATTCCTCAAGTAGATGGAGAACCGTTAATGATCTTTGGAGATAAGAAATACAAGCAGTTGAATCTTATATGGTGTTTGAAAGTTCAAAAGTACCTTAGAAAAGGCTGTCATGATATTCTTGCTCATGTGAGCAAACCCGAGTTAGAAGAAAGGCGACTGGATGATTTGGTTGTCGTTAGAGATTTCCCAGAAGTATTTTCGGAGGATCTACCCAGACTTCCACCGCACCGGGCGGTAGAGTTTCAAATCAATCTTACTCCTGGAGTGAAAGGACCCGTTCATACCGATTATAAAAGATTCACATTAGTTGATTACATTGCCAGGTTCTGACCTCTATATGATACATTTTACAAACATTGTATTCTTTTTAAAAGACAAACTTTCATTTCAACGAAAGTTTACAAATATGCATACCAATGAAATTATCATGTTTCCCAAATATAATTGACTAATCTGTTATTCATCTATCCACAATCTTTTTGAACTCAAATGTTTTGAATGCAACGTCTTTTGAAATATACCATGAATGACTCTAAGTAATATCTTTAAAATGAGCAAATGCACAGCGGAAGATTTCTTTCATACCTGAGAATAAACATGCTTAGAGTGTCAACCAAAAGGTTGGTGAGTTCATTAGTTTATTATAATCAATCATTTCCATAATTTTAATAGACCACAAGATTTCAAATATTTAACCGCACACGTAACCCGTGTACAAAACATGATACACATAACCTGTGTATAAAAATCATTCATATGGTGAACACCTGGTAATCGACATTAACAAAATGCATCTAGAATATCCCCATCATTCCGGGACTCTCATCGGATATGATAAATCGAAGTACTAAAGCATCCGTAACCCGGATGGGGATTTTTGGGCCGGATAGGTCTATCTTTAGGATTCGCGTCAATTAAGGTGTATGTTCCCTAATTCTTAGGTTACCAGACTAAAAAGGGGCATATTCGGTAATCGTAATCCAGCCATAGAAAGTAGTTTTAAGTAATTGTATCTATTTCGTAAAACATTTATAAAATCAGTGCATGTATTCTCCGTCCCAAAAATATATATTGCAAAAGCATTTAAAAGGGGAGCAAATGAAACTCACGATACATCATTTCGTAGCAATTATGCATATGACGGCACTGGACAAGTGCAGGGTTGGCCTCGAATTCACGAACCTATATCCGTTATATTTATATTAAAACACATAATAAGTTTATGTATATTTTTATATTATTAATATACTTGTTATATTTAATGAATTATATGTTATTTTAATAATTAAATAACTTATATATTCTACGTATTTTAAGTACTTGATATTTATATAGTTAATATTTATTAAAATATTTCATCATTCATTATTATGTATTAATGATAAAAATTTATGTTAAGATTTATATATGATAAAAATATTTTTATATATTAATTAATTTAGTTTGTACTACGTATATAACTTAATTAATATCATTTTAAATGATAAAAATATAGTGATATGTAATATTAATATAGTTGTATTATAAATATATCTTTGTATCAATTATTTATTTGATAAAATAATAATAATAAACAAAAGTTATATTATTTTGTAATAATAATAATAATAATTATTTTAAATATAATAATAATAGTAATGATAAAAAATGATAATAATAATTATATTTTCTAATGATAATAATAATTTTTATAATAAATAATATTTTATTTGTAATAATGATAATATCATAATAATAATATTAAAAATATATAATAATCATGTTAATGATAATAATAATGATAAAAATATTGATATTATTAATAATTCTAATAATATTAATAAAAATGATAATTTTTAAATAAAAAGATAAAAATGATAAATTTTACATGATAACAATGTTTTAATGATAATAATAATAATAATTTTAGTACTAATATTAATGATAATAATAATAATAATAATAATAATAATAATCATTTTAATAATAATATATATATATATATATAATATATATTATTATTAAAATGATTATTATTATTATTATTATTATTATCATTAATATTAGTACTAAAATTATTATTATTATTATCATTAAAACATTGTTATCATGTAAAATTTATCATTTTTATCTTTTTATTTAAAAATTATCATTTTTATTAATATTATTATATATAATTCTAATATAATTCTAATAATGATAAAAATAATAATTTTATCTAAATCATATTTTTAATAGTATCTTAACTAAATCCTACTAATTTTACTTGTTATATCATAATCATCTTATTTAGTCGCTTTTAGACCACTTCTATAATATAACCCTATAGTCGTAATCATAATCATACTAATAATGATAATCTTAATAATAATGATGATAATACTATTTATAAGGATAATGGTACTAATAATAACAATAATAAAATCTTAATAACGATGATAATACTAATAATGATCTTTGAAAAATACAACTAATAATAATAATAATAATAATAATAATAATAATAATAATAATAATAATAATAATAATAATAATACTTAATGACAATTATAATAGTGGTAATAATACTAATAATACTAATAATATTAATAATAATAATTGAAAATGGAATCGTCACTCACGTATCAATATTGTGACTCAATATTGTAGGAGAGTACGAAGACGCAACGAAACGGATAAATGCTAGGTTGGACCCACGAACAATACCCATGAACATTACCCATAAACTCCATAGCTATAACCCATAATCTCCTTAGCTTTAACCCACTCGAAAACTCATTTTGAATCGCTTGCTCATAACATCGTCGTAGTATTTAATGTATAATGCGAATAATAATAATAATAATAATAATAATAATAATAATAATAATAATAATAATAATAATAATAATAATAATAATAATAATAATAATAATAATAATAAGATCAATAATACTAATAATAATAATTGTAATATATATCTATATGTATAGATATCGAGAGAGAAGTGAATGAAACTGGAACCAGAACTCGAATTCGATTTATACACATTTCAGACACCAACCCTCCATGCGATCGCATGAATTGGAAGGCTATTGGCCATGCGATCGCATGGCCTTAGATCCCAGCTCACATTTGCATTATTTGGGCTATCGACACTTATATATTAATATTATATATAAATATATATTTAATCTATATAATTAAATATATATTATATTATATTCTCGTGTATAGTTGATATGTAATTTTAGTTCCAATGACTTGTACGTTAATACTCGACTAATGTCCCGGTTTCGGTTTCTCGAATGCATTTTCGTACCCTTAGTAAACTGGTACTTTACGTTTCGCGGCAAGTACCTCTAATAATAATTAGACATATTCACCAATAATTCATATTACAAGAAATGTAATTTATACATTTGAGTGTTTTGGTTATTTGCTTCTTTAAATCAAAGTCTCGTTATTTATCAAAGTATATTTAATAATATTATTTTAAATCAAAACGTTTTATGATTAAGTTAATATTATATTTTATCACTTTGTAAAATATATATATTTTCATTTAGAAATATAAATTTATATATATTGGAAATATTTATTTAATAATATAATATTTATTTTTTCAAAACTAATTATATTTCAAAGTTCATTATATAACTTAAAATCATTTCGAAATTATTATTTAGTAATACTCTTACCTTTTTGAAATAATAAAAATATATTTTCCGTAGGTTAAATATATTTTAGAAAAGAATCATTTAAAAATAAGAATCATTTTGTTAACAGGTTAAAATAATGAAAATCGTTATAAAATATTTTAGAAAAGTAAAATCATATAAAACTCATAACAGGTTTAAAGTTTTTTTTTTTTAATTTACCGTAGGTTGGTGAAGCATAGGATAAAGTCTAATGGTTAATTACATGTATGAAATCATTTTAAAGTAAAACGTCGATTTACTTAACTTGTCGATATCCATTATCTAAGTAATCCACATTCCATAATTTCATTTTCACATTAAATAATATGAAAGCTGGATAGTTACCGCATCAAAAGTCACGAGAAAATTATTGTAAAGCATGTATTGGAGATCAAACAGGAATCTCCACTAACTTTTGTCTAACACTCGTTAATTGGTACTTTGTTCTCACTTGTAAATTCACTTTACCAATTATTCCGAATATCGATAAAAGGGAAAGATTTCTTAAATCATAGTGGACCTCCCAACGGAGACCCGTAATCATAACACAATGTTTCTGATAACTCAATTATTTGATATTATTTTATAATTTTGTCGATAAATATATTGAAACAGATACATTCATGTAAAGTATTATACATTTAATACTTCATTAACGTTTTCAATTAATATAACTATATATTATATATTATATGTATATATCTATATACACATAAATGTTCGTGAATCGTCGAGCACAGTCAGAGGGTATTTGATTACATGAATATAGTTCTAAGATTTTTGAGACTCAACATTACAGACTTTGCTTATCGTGTCGAAATCATATAAAGATTAAGTTTAAATTTGGTCAGAAATTTTCGGGTCATCACAGTACCTACTCGTTAAAGAAATTTCGTCCCGAAATTTGATCGGGGTCGTCATAGCTAACAATAAGTATGTTTTCTTGACGTACGAGTTGAAAAATTAGATTTTTATCATTATTGAGTAATATGGATAACAATTTGATTATGTGAAGAGTACGAGTGAAGCTATCGCAAAAGAGTGAAATGAGAAAATAGGGATTCGTCTTATCTTTTGACGTCATCACGGTTGATCTCCGAATTAAAGAAAATCTTTGTAATCTATATAAGATTTGATTCTTCGGCGACTAAGGAAATTATGATCCTCTTTGATTTAATGCGATAATTTGTCTCGATTTCTCTGTATGATATTTTACTATAAATCCACCTCCTTTGTTTTCTTATTTTCACATCTCCCATCTTCTATACTTTCCTCTTTAATTCTTACTTCCAAAACAATCATCAATATGCTCCATCCAGTTCTGATTCTTGATATATTCTTGAATATCACATCTGTCATTCTCCTTTTTCATCTACCATCAGAAGAATCTGTTTACTTCTACTATGCTCTTAGATTCATAGTGTTTTTAGTTCTCCTGTGTCTTCATATTGCTATACACATTGTTATACACAGTTTGTAATCTCTATGTTGTTGCCGTGCTTATATTTTCGCTTATATTTCGAAGTTCCATGCTTCTGTTTCCTCTTCTCGACTTTAAGTAAAGCGAGTAATGGTCCAGAATTCGTAGGTATGAAGTTTCGAATGATCATGACTAACGTTCTAAGAAAGAAATTGTAATAGCATGATCTTGATTGGTTAAATTACCAGAAGTCACAGGTAAAGATAGAACTATCAAGAAAATATGTTCTTAATATGTCTAGAGATTAAGTAGAATGTAAGAGTCGTGTAACATGGCACATGATGACGTTATGGTCTGTTGATCATCATGTTTCATTAGAAACTCAGCATGACTTACTGTAATATAATCACGTTGATCAGGCGTCATTATATTATACTAACTCATGTTCAATTTCCAACACTACTTCAAAAACGTTCATATTTTAATTTTCGAATTTTTTTTTAGAGATTTAGAAACTAAAACAGTTTCCTTTATGACGTAATACAGATAGCGTGAAGAGGTAAATAATTTCGGACAAGAATAGTCATGAAGATATCTTCAGAAATATCGAGGATATTTATAATGAAAGATACAATGATATCTTAGAATTTTTAAAATATCTAAGATCAGAAGATGATGAAGAAAATTCTTCTATACTGTTTTAGAATGCGTAAAGAGATTACATGTTTTCTGTAAATTCGATCAGAAATCGAATCATCTGAATTCTTTGATTGCAGGTTTAGTCCTTGTGATTTTTCCACAGCCTCTTTCATGGTATGCTCAATCCATTTTTCGGTATCAAATTTTCCTTTGAGCTTTTCCAACATACCATTATCATCAAGATTTTTGGCTGTTAAGGCTGTCTACAGTTTCTACTGCTTCATCAGCTTCTTCAAACTCAGAGAACTGATTCGTAGACCAGAGTACTTTTCGGTAATTCAGAATTGAAGTCCAGGAGATTGACGTTATATATATATACATATATATAACTGTTAACGTAGGAACGTTGCGGAATTTGAAATAATGATTGATGCTTCCCGGTATTTGGTATGACAATTATTGTTTCAAGATGCAGATGAATATATGATATGGTTTCAATGAATAAATATAGTGGTTTTTCAGAGAGACTTACGCCAAAGAGTAGTGAAGTTGTTGGTACGTTTACTACTAATGTGATGGGATATAAAAGGTTCCCCAGTAATAATGATAGAAAGGGCAATCGTATATATCAGGGTTATAATAAGGCTACTCCGGATGAAAAGTCGAAGTTGTCTTGTTGGGGTTGTGACAAAACTGGCTACTTTAAAAGGAATTGCAAAGTTATTTTGAATAATAATAATGTTTAGGATCTAGCACAAATACATGTTAAACTTTTACTTGGGTTCCGAGTGTCCTCCAGATGCATAAATCTTTCCTTCCTTTGATGACGTGTGGTTGGTTCACCATCTTGATTGTTCATTAGTTGAGGTGTCTTCGGAAATTTTGATGGGTTTGAACGTAGGTTGTCATCGTCAATATCCGTATGATGAAATCGTCGTGAATCTTGAATGATACGAATATCTTTATGAATTTTGTGAATAAAAGTGATGTTCTAGTATAGTTTGAATTTAAAGTATGATTTTGAAAGATGTAGTGATCTAAGGGTGATGTCTCCTGTAAAATCTTGACTTGGATTCTGATTTGTCCAATATCAGAATATGTAATTGAAGTTGTTATGAAAATGGTTGTCCTGATTTTTATGAAAGAATGTACATTGCTATGAAAGTAATGAGTAGAGTTAATGATTATTGAATTAGAATTGAAGAATGTACAGTGTGACATATTAATTGTGAACTTAAACATTTTTCGGGTATTACCTACCCGTTAAAAAAATTTCACAAGTAATATTCTGTACAAAAGAATTTTATTACAGTCTTTATGAAAATATATATGTATGTATATTTTCTTCAGATGTAATCATGAATTTAATAGAATTAATGTTAAATTAAACTCATTCGATTTATAGTTGAATTAGAAATGAATAATTCCTAAGACTTTAGAAATTATATAATCTTTGCGAAGTAATTCTTCAACGTAAATGATATATCTCGGTGAATGATGTTGATGCTTGTGAAATTCTTGTGAACTTCGCAAGGCACGAATGATGTTTTCTAGAAATTTTTGAGTACATCGAAAATGAAAGTGTGAAATCAAACATGTACTCAAACAATACACTAGGTTTATTATGAAATAGAATCTATTGAGTTGAAGCAGAGATTAATGATTGTTAAGTTGTTAAAAAAGGATGTACATCATAGCCTATTAGTAATATGAATTAAATGAGTAGTATCTACCCTTTAAAATTCTCACGTAATAGCTTAGTACGAAAAGATATATTGTCGTTTAAAAATTCATATATATAAAATATACATATAAATTCATCAGAGGGAATGAGTTAATACTTCATAACTCATTGATACGATATACTTGTTGTTGAGTTTTGATGATGTCGGTGATTATGGAACTGGCAGAGCTTGTGATGTTGTAGGTGTTGCTGGTGCTGGTGTTACTGACGGTACTGCTTGTATAACAAGTCTATTTTGTAATGCATGCACCATTCCTGTCAGGGTTTCTATTCTCCCCTCTATCATCTCTATCTATCCACTCATCTTGATTTACGGTTATGATTAGAATAAATAATCTCTAAAACTTTAGAGATTACATAATCACCGTAGAATATTTCTCCGATGAAGTTATGAATCAATACTTCATCGTTTGTTGTTGTTGTTATTCCTTGGTATCTATAGGGCGTATGACGTTGATGCTCGTGGGACAGATTGTGATGTTGATGCAGATGTTGTTGGTGGTAGTAATGGTACTGTTGTGTTGATGCGGGGGGTGCAGTTGGTGTTGTTGTCACCACTCTAGCGCGAAGGTTGTTGACTTCTTATAGTACACCGGGATGATTGGCGGTAAGAACGAGCAGATGAATAAGATCTAGAAGTTTAGATAATATATAATCGTGGCGGGATACTCTGGAAATGAGGGTGTAAATGGTGTTTCGGACTGGTTCGCCCGTAAGTGCTTCAGGTTCTTGGCCGAGAGGGAAATTTGGTGAATGGAAAGGATCGCCTTCTTCTTGTCTCCATTGATTAAGTCGGCTACGAACCCATCCCCAATCCATGGTTGATCCATTCCGGTTACACTGCTTTCGGAGCTTGAATGGATATCCATGCCGGAAGAGTTGTCAGAATCCGAAGAACTCGAACTTGTTGCGGAATTCATCTTACACGGTTAGATAAGGGATTTTCGATATGAAATGATTTTCGGATATCGGATGATATTCTAATTACATAGAATATCTATATATAATACAAGAGATCCCGTAGTTTACGGAGGAATTTTCTGAAACTGTCAGGCAAAGTTTACAGTAACAGATACGCCATGATATGAATTTTGTCTATACACTATTCATGCAATCAATGCAGTAAGATGTGTCTAGACTAGGAATAATAAGCAGGTAATTTCTGACAAGAATTGATAAGCAAAACTTTTGACATGCAGACACGGTCGAAGTCCAGACTCATTAACGCATCTTAATATCTATCAGTTAGACACACTAATGCAAGACCTTGTTCGCTAATACCACAGCTCTGATACCAACTGAAAGGACCCATTCATACCGATTATAAATGATTCACATTAGTTAATTACATTACGAGGTTCTGACCTCTATATGATACATTTTACAAACATTGCATTCTTTTTAAAAGATAAACTTTCATTTCAACGAAAGTTTACAAATATGCATACCAATGTAATTATCATGTTTCCCAAATATAACTGACTAATCTGACATTCATCTATCAACAATCTTTTTGAACTAAAATGTTTTAAATGCAACATCTTTATTGACTCCAAGTAATATCTTTAAAATGAGCAAATGCATAGCGGAAGATTTCTTTCATACCTGAGAATAAACATGCTTAAAAGTGTTAACCAAAAAGTTGGTGAGTTCATTAGTTTATCATAATCAATCATTTCCGTAATTTTAATAGACCACAAGATTTCAAATATTTAACCGCACACGTAACCCGTGTACAAAACATGATACACATAACCTGTGTATAAAAATCATTCATATCGTGAACACTTGGTAACCGACATTAACAAAATGCATCTAGAATATCCCCATCATTCCAGGACTCTCATCGAATATGATAAATCGAAGTACTAAAGCATCCGTAACCCAGATGGGGCTTGTTGGGCCCGATAGATCTATCTTTAGGATTCGCGTCAATTAGGGTGTCTGTTCTCTAATTCTTAGGTTACCAGACTAAAAAGGGGCATATTCGGTAATCGTAATCCAGCTATAGAATGTAGTTTTAAATACTTGTGTCTATTTCGTAAAACATTTATAAAAGCAGTGCATGTATTCTCAGTCCCAAAAATATATATTGCAAAAACATTTAAAAAGGGAGCAAATGATACTCACGATACAGCATTTCGTAGCAATTATGCATATCACGGCACTGGATAAGTGCAGGGTTAGCCTCGGATTTACGAACCTATATCAGTTATATTTAAATTAAAACACATAATAAGTTTATGTATATTTTTATATTATTAATATACTTGTTATATTTAATGAATTATATGTTATTTTAATAACTAAATAACTTATATATTTTACGTATTTTAAGTACTTGATATTTATATAGTTAATATTTATTAAAATATTTCATCATTCATTATTATCTATTAATGATAAAAATTTATGTTAAGATTTATATATGATAAAAATATTTTTATATATTAATTAATGTAATTTGTATATAACTTAATTAATATCATTTTAAATGATAAAATTATAGTGATATGTAATATTAATATAGTTGTATTATAAATACATCTTTGTATCAATTATTTATTTGATGAAATAATAATAATAAACAAAAGTTATATTATTTTGTAATAATAATAATAATTATTTTAAATATAATAATATTAGTAATGATAAAAAAAATGATAACAATAATTATATTTGCTAATGATAATAATTATTTTTATAATAAATAATATTTTATTTGTAATAATGATAATATCATATTAATAATATTAAAAATATATAATAATCATGTTAATGATAATTATAATGATAACAATATTGATATTATTAATAATTGTAATAATATTATAAAAAGATAAAAATGATAAATTTTACATGATAACGATGTTTTAATGATAATAATAATAATAATTTTAGTACTAATATTAATGATAATAATAATAATAATAATAATAATTTTAATAATAATACTAATATTAATGTAAATGTAAATGATAATTCTAATAATCATAAAAATAATAATTTTATCTAAATCATATTTTTAACAGTATCATAACTAAATCCTACTACTTATACTTGTTATATCGTAATCATCTTATTTAGTCGCTTTTAGACCACTTCTATAATATAACCCTATAGTCATAATCATAATCATACTAATAATGATAATCTTAATAATAATGGTGATAATACTATTTATAATGATAATGGTACTAATAATAACAATAATAAAATCTTAATAACGATGATAATACTAATAATGATCTTAGTGATAATACGACTAATAATAATAATAATAATACTTAATGACAATAATAATAGTGGTAATAATACTAATAATAATAATAATAATATTAATAATAATAATTGAAAATGGAATCGTCACTCACGTATCAATATTGTGACTCAATATTGTAGGAAAGTACGCAGACGCAACGGAACAGATAAACGCTTGGTTGAACCCACGAACAATACCCACGAACAATACCCATGAACATTACCCATAACCTACATAGCTATAACCCATAATCTCCTTAGCTTTAACCCACTCGAAAACTCATTTTGAAATCGCTTGCTCATAACCTCGTCGTAGTATTTTATGTATAATGCTAATAATAATAATAATAAGATTAATAATACTAATAATAATAATTATTATTATAATATATATTTATATGTATAGATATCGAGAGAAAAGTGAATGAAACTGGAACTCGAATTCGATTTATACACATTTCAGCCACCAACCCTCCATGCGATCACATGGATTGGAAGGCTATTGGCCATGCGATCGCATGGCCTTGGATCCCAGCTCACATTGGATTATTCAGGCTACCGACACTTATATATTAATATTATATATAAATATATATTTAATCTATATAATTAAATATATATTATATTATATTCTTGTGTATAGTTGATATGTAATTTTAGTTCCAATGACTCATACGTTGATGCTCGACTTGAAATGTCCCGTTCTTATTGATTAAAAACGTTCCATATTAATTGATTTCGTTGCGAGGTTTTGACCTCTATATGAGACGTTTTTCAAAGACTGCATTCATTTTTAAAACAAACCATAACCTTTATTTCATAAATAAAGGTTTAAAAAGCTTTACGTAGATTATCAAATAATGATAATCTAAAATATCCTGTTTCCACACGACTATTACATAATGGTTTACAATACAAATATGTTACATCGAAATCAGTTTCTTGAATGCAATTTTTACACAATATCATACAAATATGGACTCCAAATCTTGTCCTTATTTTAGTATGCAACAACGGAAGCTCTTAGTATTCACCTGAGAATAAACATGCTTTAAACGTCAACAAAAAATGTTGGTGAGTTATAGGTTTAACCTATATATATCAAATCGTAATAATAGACCACAAGATTTCATATTTCAATACACATCCCATACATAGAGATAAAAATCATTCATATGGTGAACACCTGGTAACCGACATTAACAAGATGCATATATAAGAATATCCCTATCATTCCGGGACACCCTTCGGATATGATATAAATTTCGAAGTACTAAAGCATCCGGTACTTTGGATGAGGTTTGTTAGGCCCAATAGATCTATCTTTAGGATTCGCGTCAATTAGGGTGTCTGTTCCTAATTCTTAGATTACCAGACTTAATAAAAAGGGGCATATTCGATTTCGATAATTCAACCATAGAATGTAGTTTCACGTACTTGTGTCTATTTTGTAAATCATTTATAAAACCTGCATGTATTCTCATCCCAAAAATATTAGATTTTAAAAGTGGGACTATAACTCACTTTCACAGATTTTTACTTCGTCGGGAAGTAAGACTTGGCCACTGGTTGATTCACAAACCTATAACAATATATACATATATATCAAAGTATGTTCAAAATATATTTACAAAACTTTTAATACATTTTGATGTTTTAAGTTTATTAAGTCAGTTGTCCTCGTTAGTAACCTACAACTAGTTGTCCACAGTTAGATGTACAGAAATAAATCGATAAATATTATCTTAAATCAATCCACGACCCAGTGTATACGTATCTCAGTATTGATCACAACTCAAACTATATATATATTTTGGAATCAACCTCAACCCTGTATAGCTAACTCCAACATTCACATATAGAGTGTCTATGGTTGTTCCGCAATATATATATAGATGGGTCGACATGATAGGTTGAAACATTGTATACGTGTCTATGGTATCTCAAGATTACATAATATACAATATAAGTTTATTAGGTTATGGTTGGAATAGATTTATTACTAACTTTCACGTAGGTAAAATGAGTAGTTTTTATCAATCTTGTTTTACTCGCCATTTCTTCGTTTCTAATCCGTTTTGAGTGATTCCAGTGGCCACGGTTTCTTATTGAACTTAACTTTATGAATCTAAACAGAAAAAGTATAAGTTTATAGTCGGAAATACAAGTTACAAGTCATTTTTGAAAGAGGTAGTCATTTCCGTCGAAAGAACGACATCTTGATGACCATTTTGAAAAACATACTTTCACTTTGAGTTTAACCATGATTTTTGGATATAGTTTCATGTTCATAAGAAAAATCATTTTTCCAGAAGTATAGCTTTTAAATCAAAGTTCTTCTTAGCTTTTAATTATCCCAACCAAAACAGCCCCCGGTTTTACTACGACGGCGTATATCCAGTTTTATGGTGTTTATCGTGTTTCTGGGTTTTAAATCATTAAGTTAGCATATCATATAGATATAAAACATGTGTTTAGTTGATTTTAAAAGTCAAGTTGGAAGGATTAACTTTATTTGCGAACAAGTTTAGAATTAACTAAACTATGTTCTAGTGATTACAAGTTTATAACGTTGAATAAGACAGCTTTTTATGTATGAATCGAATGATGTTATGAACATCATTACTACCTCAAGTTCCTTGTATAAACCTACTAGAAATGAGAAAAATGGATCTAGCTTCAAAGGATCCTTGGATGGCTTGAAAGTTCTTGAAGCAGAATCATGACACGAAAACAATTTCAAGTAAGATTTCCACTCGAAATAAGATTGTTATAGTTATAGAAATTGAATTAAAGTTTGAATATTATTATTATCTTGTATTAGAAAGATAACCTACTATAAGTAATAAAGGTTTCTTGATCTTGGATGATTACTTGGAATGGATTTAGAAAACTTGGAAGTAAACTTGCAATCTTGGAAGTATTCTTGATTTTATGAAACTAGAACTTTTGGAATTTATGAAGAACACTTAGAACTTGAAGATAGAACTTGAGAGAGATCAATTAGATGAAAAAAATTGAAGAATGAATGTGTTTGTATTTGTTTTTGGTCGTTGGTGTATGGATTAGATATAAAGGATATGTAATTTTGTTTTCATGTAAATAAGTCATGAATGATTACTCATATTTTTGTAATTTTATGAGATATTTCATGCTAGTTGCCAAATGATGGTTCCCACATGTGTTAGGTGACTCACATGGGCTGCTAAGAGCTGATCATTGGAGTGTATATACCAATAGTACATACATCTAAAAGCTGTGTATTGTACGAGTACGAATACGGGTGCATACGAGTAGAATTGTTGATGAAACTGAACGAGGATGTAATTGTAAGCATTTTTATTAAGTAGAAGTATTTTGATAATTTTCTTGAAGTATTTCAAAAGTGTATGAATACATATTAAAACACTACATGTATATAAATTTTAACTGAGTCGTTAAGTCATCGTTAGTCATTACATGTAAGTGTTGTTTTGAAACCTTTAGGTTAACGATCTTGTTAAATGTTGTTAACCCAATGTTTATAATATCAAAAGAGATTTTGAATTATTATATTATCATGATATTATGATGTACGAATATCTCTTAATATGATATATATACATTAAATGCCGTTACAACGATAATCGTTACATATATGTCTCGTTTCAAAATCATTAAGTTAGTAGTCTTGTTTTTACATATGTAGTTCATTGTTAATATACTTAATGATATATTTACTTATTATAATATCATGTTAACTATATATATAACCATATATATGTCATCATATAGTTTTTACAAGTTTTAACGTTCGTGAATCACCGGTCAACTTGGGTGGTCAATTGTCTATATGAAACCTATTTCAATTAATCAAGTTTTAACAAGTTTGATTGCTTAACATGTTGGAAACACTTAATCATGTAAATAAAAATTTCATTTAATATATATAAACATGGAAAAGTTCGGGTCACTACAGTACCTACCCGTTAAATAAATTTCGTCCCGAAATTTTAAGCAGTTGGAGGTGTTGACGTATCTTTTGGAAATAAGTGCGGGTATTTCTTCTTTATCTAATCTTCTCATTCCCAGGTGAACTCGGGTCCTCTACGAGCATTCCATCGAACCTTAACAATTGGTATCTTGTTTTGCTTAAGTCTTTTAACCTCACGATCCATTATTTCGACGGGTTCTTCGATAAATTGAAGTTTTTCGTTGATTTGGATTTCATCTAACGGAATAGTGAGATCTTCTTTAGCAAAACATTTCTTCAAATTCGAGACGTGGAAAGTGTTATGTACAGCCGCGAGTTGTTGAGGTAACTCAAGTCGGTAAGCTACTGGTCCGACACGATCAATAATCTTGAATGGTCCAATATACCTTGGATTTAATTTCCCTCGTTTACCAAATCGAACAACGCCTTTCCAAGGTGCAACTTTAAGCATGACCATCTCTCCAATTTCAAATTCTATATCTTTTCTTTTAATGTCAGCATAGCTCTTTTGTCAACTTTGGGCGGTTTTCAACCGTTGTTGAATTTGGATGATCTTCTTGGTAGTTTCTTGTATTATATCCGGACCCGTAATCTGTCTATCCCCCACTTCACTCTAACAAATCGGAGACCTGCACTTTCTACCATAAAGTGCTTCAAACGGCGCCATCTCAATGCTTGAATGGTAGCTGTTGTTGTAGGAAAATTCTGCTAACGGTAGATGTCGATCTCAACTGTTTCCGAAATCAATAACACATGCTCGTAGCATGTCTTCAAGCGTTTGTATTGTCCTTTCGCTCTGCCCATCAGTTTGTGGATGATAGGTAGTACTCATGTCTAGACGAGTTCCTAATGTTTGCTGTAATGTATGCCAGAATCTTGAAATAAATCTGCCATCCCTATCAGAGATAATAGAGATTGGTATTCCATGTCTGGAGATGACTTCCTTTAAATACAGTCGTGCTAACTTCTCCATCTTGTCATCTTCTCTAATTGGCAGGAAGTGTGCTGATTTGGTGAGACGATCAACTATTACCCAAATAGTATCAAAACCACTTGCAGTCCTTGGCAATTTAGTGATGAAATCCATGGTAATGTTTTCCCATTTCCATTCCGGGATTTCGGGTTGTTGAAGTAGACCTGATGGTTTCTGATGCTCAGCTTTGACCTTAGAACACGTCAAATATTCTCCTACGTATTTAGCAACATCGGCTTTCATACCCGGCCACCAAAAATGTTTCTCGAGATCCTTGTACATCTTCCCCGTTCCAGGATGTATTGAGTATCTGGTTTTATGAGCTTCTCTAAGTACCATTTCTCTCATATCTGCAAATTTTGGTACCCAAATCCTTTCAGCCCTATACCTGCTTCCGTCTTCCCATATATTAAGATGCTTCTCCGATCCTTTGGGTATTTCATCATTTAAATTTCCCTCTTTTAAAACTCCTTGTTGCGCCTCCTTTATTTGAGTAGTAAGGTTATTGTGAATCATTATATTCATAGATTTTACTCGAATGGGTTCTCTGTCCTTCCTGCTCAAGGCGTCGGCTACCACATTTGCCTTCCCCGGGTGGTAACGAATCTCAAAGTCGTAATCATTCAACAATTCAATCCACCTACGCTGCCTCATATTCAGTTGTTTCTGATTAAATATGTGTTGAAGACTTTTGTGGTCGGTATATATAATACTTTTGACCCCATATAAGTAGTGCCTCTAAGTCTTTAATGCAAAAACAACCGCGCCTAATTCCAAATCATGCGTCGTATAATTTTGTTCGCGAATCTTCAATTGTCTAGATGCATAAGCAATCACCTTTGTTGGTTGCATTAATACACAACCGAGACCTTGCTTTGATGCGTCACAATAAATCACAAAATCATCATTCCCTTCAGGCAATGACAATATAGGTGCCGTAGTTAGCTTTTTCTTCAATAACTGGAACGCTTTCTCTTGTTCATCCTTCCATTCAAATTTCTTCCCTTTATGCGTTAATGCAGTCAAGGGTTTTGCTATTCTGGAAAAGTCTTGGATGAACCTTCTGTAGTAACCAGCTAGTCCTAAAAACTGGCGTATGTGTTTCGGAGTTTTCGGGGTTTCCCACTTTTCAACAGTTTCTATCTTTGCCGGATCCACCTTAATACCTTCTTTGTTCACTATGTGACCGAGGAATTGAACTTCTTCCAACCAAAATGCACACTTTGAAAACTTAGCGTACAATTCTTCCTTCCTCAATACTTCTAACACCTTTCTCAAATGTTCACTGTGTTCTTGGTCATTCTTTGAGTAAATAAGTATGTCATCAATGAAAACAATGACAAACTTGTCAAGGTATGGTCCAAACACTCGGTTCATAAGGTCCATGAACACAGCTGGTGCGTTAGTCAATCCAAACGGCATAACCATAAACTCGTAATGACCATAACGCGTCCTAAAAGCAGTCTTTGGAATATCATCTTCTTTCACCCGCATTTGATGATACCCGGAACGTAAGTCAATCTTTGAATAAACAGACGATCCTTGTAGTTGATCAAATAAGTCGTCGATTCTCGGTAGTGGGTAGCGGTTCTTGATGGTAAGTTTGTTCAACTCTCGGTAGTCGATACACAACCTGAATGTACCATCTTTCTTCTTGATAAACAAAACAGGAGCTCCTCACGGTGATGTGCTTGGTCGAATGAAACCACGTTCTAAAAGTTCTTGTAATTGACTTTGCAGTTCTTTCATCTCGCTGGGTGCGAGTCTGTAAGGAGCACGAGCTATTGGTGCAGCTCCTGGTACAAGATCTATTTGAAATTCAACGGATCGATGTGGGGGTAATCCCGGTAATTCTTTCGGAAATACATCGGGAAATTCTTTTGCGACGGGAACATCATTGATGCTCCTTTCTTCAGTTTGTACTTTATCGACGTGTGCTAAAACAGCATAGCAACCTTTTCTTATTAGTTTTTGTGCCTTCAAATTACTAATAAGATGTAGCTTCGTGTTGCCCTTTTCTCCGTACACCATTAAGGGTTTTCCTTTTTCTCGTATAATGCGAATTGCATTTTTGTAACAAACGATCTCTGCTTTCACTTCTTTCAACCAGTCCATACCGATTATCACATCAAAACTCCCTAACTCTACTGGTATCAAGTCAATCTTAAATGTTTCGCTAACCAGTTTAATTTCTCAATTCCGACATATATTATCTGCTGAAATTAATTTACCATTTGCTAATTCGAGTAAAAATTTATTATCCAAAGGCGTCAATGGGCAAATTAATTTAGCACAAAAATCTCTACTCATATAGCTTCTATCCGCACCCGAATCAAATAAAACGTAAGCAGATTTATTGCCAATAAGAAACGTACCCGTAACAAGCTCCGGGTCTTCCTGTGCCTCTGCCGCATTAATATTGAAAACTCTTCCGCGGACTTGTCCATTCGTGTTCTCCTGGTTCGGGCAATTTCTAATAATGTGGCCCGGTTTTCCACATTTATAACAAACTACATTGGCATAACTTGCTCCGACACTACTTGCTCTGCCATTACTCGTTCCGACACCATTTGTTCCTTTCGTTCTGTTAACCCCTGGTCCGTAGACCTCACACTTCGCCGCGCTATGATAATTTCTTTTACACTTGTTGCAAAATTTGGTGCAGAACCCCGAGTGATACTTTTCACACCTTTGGCATAGCTGCTTCTGATTGTTGTTGTTGTTGCGGTTATTATTGTTGTTGGGATGATTGTAGTTGTTGTTGTTGTTGTTGTTGTTGTTGTTGTTGTTGTTGTTGTTGTTGTTATTGTTGTTGTTGTTGTTGTTGTTGTTGTTGTTGTTGTTGTTGTTGTTGTTGTTGGGCCGTTTGTTGTAGTTGCGATTGATGTTGCGATTGTTGGGATAGTTGTTGCGATTATTGTTGTAATTGCTGTTGTTGTTGTATTGGTGATTCTTATCACCGTTTTCCTCCCACTTTCTTTTGACTTGCTTCACATTGGCCTCTTCAGCAGTCTGTTCTTTAATTCTTTCTTCAATCTGGTTCACTAGTTTGTGAGCCATTCTACATGCCTGTTGTATGGAGGCGGGCTCGTGTGAACTTATATCTTCTTGGATTCTTTCCGGTAATCCTTTCACAAACGCGTCGATCTTCTCTTCCTCATCTTCGAACGCTCCCGGACACAATAAGAACAATTCTGTGAATCGTCTTTCGTACGTGGTAATATCAAATCCTTGGGTTCGTAACCCTCTAAGTTCTGTCTTGAGCTTATTGACCTCGGTTCTGGGACGGTACTTCTCGTTCATCAAGTGCTTGAATGCTGACCACGGTAGTGCGTAAGCATCATCTTGTCCCACTTGCTCTAGATAGGTATTTCACCATGTTAACGCAAAACCTGTGAAGGTATGCGTAGCGTACTTCACTTTGTCCTCTTCAGTATACTTACTTATGGCAAACACCAATTCGACCTTCTCGGTCCACCATTTCAATCCGATCGGTCCTTCAGTTCCATCAAATTCCAAAGGTTTGCAGGCAGTGAATTCTTTGTAGGTGCATCCTACACGATTTCCTGTACTGCTAGATCTAAGGTTATTGTTGGTATGTAGCGCAGCCTGTACTGCGGCTATGTTTGAAGCAAGAAAGGCACGAAATTCCTCTTCACTCATATTCAAGGTGTGTCGAGTAGTCGGTGCCATTTCCTTCAAAATAGTCAAATGAAACGAGTTAATCATATAGAATATCAAGAGTAGTCAATAGTATTTCGTAGCGTAATATGATCTTATTTATAAAAGCTCTTTCTTCATATTAGCGTTTTATACTCTTTAATTCGGGTAGTACCTACCCGTTAAGTTCATACTTAGTAGCTAACATACCATTTCAACTACTACAATTCTATATGAAAAACTAATCACAACAAAAAAAATATATATCATATTCAGACCTTTATACAATAACTTGCAAACTTACAATACCGCTATTTTACATATAGCATGAAATATAGTACATAAAACTTTGATACAAAGTAGTTGCGAAGATAATTCTAGTCAATAAATAAGGCGTTTAGCAAAGGAAACAAAGACACGTAATTCATACGTCCAGAAACAAGTCATGCATTCTGGTTTTACTAATACCACTTCCCATCCTTGGTCTTGCGGAACGTAACCGTTGTGATCGATAGTATGACAACGTGTTGTAACGTCGTCAAAAGGGCGAAGGTTACGTAATGACCAACAGTCTCGTAATAACCTAAAAACCTCATTTCTTACCCCAATTACCGACTCCGTCACTTGTGGGAACGTTTTGTTTAATAGTTGTAGCCCGATGTTCTTTTTCTCACTTTGGTGAGAAGCGAACATTACTAACCCATAAGCATAACATGCTTCTTTATGTTGCATGTTAGCCGCTTTTTCTAAATCATGAAGTCCTATATTCGGATACATTGAGTCAAAATAATTTCTTAACCCGTTGCGTAAAATAGCATTTGGGTTCCCCGCAATATATGCGTCAAAGTAAACACATCGTAACTTATGGGTTTCCCAATGTGATATCCCCCATCTTTCAAACGAAAGACTTTTATAAACCAAGGCATTCTTGGAACGTTCTTCGAATGTCTTACAAACTGATTTTGCCATAAATAGTTGTGCCGAGGAATTCTGACCGACTCTAGACAAGATTTCATCAATCATGTCTCCGGGTAAGTCTTCTAAAATATTGGGTTGTCTATCCATTTTGTGTTTTTATACTGTAATATAGACAAGAATTAGATTCATAAAAGATACTTATTAATACAAGCAATTTTTACATATATCGTAATGCATAAGCACACTATATTACATATATTACACCGCACAAATACAATTATCTTATTCCGACTCACTCGTTTCTTCGTTTTCGAACTTGGTTCTTTTTGCTAAGTTTTTAGGGATATATGATGTTCCCCTAAAACGAGTCGTCGTTTTCCACATTGGTCTAGAAAAACCTGGTGGTTTAGAGGTTCCCGGGTTATTGTTACAACTTAAGAAATACGGGTGTTGACGATACATTTAAAGTTCATCGGGGTTAGAATCAGATTTCTCTATTTTTATGCCCTTTCCCTTATTGTTCTCTTTTGCCTTTTTAAATTCAGTTGGGGTAATTTCTATAACATCATCGGAATCCTCGTCGGGATCCGATTCATCGGAGAATTGGTAATCCTCCCAATATTTTGCTTCCTTGGCGGAAACACCGTTGACCATAATTAACTTTGGTCGATTGGTTGAGGATTTTCTTCTACTTAACCGTTTTATTATTTCCCCCACTGGTTCTTCTTCCGGTTCCGATTCTTCTTCCGGTTCCGATTCTTCTTCTGGTTCCGACTCTTCTTCCGGTTCCTCTTCGGGAACTTGTGAATCAGTCCACGAATCATTCCAATTTACATTTGACTCTTCATTATTATTAGGTGAGTCAATGGGACTAGTTCTAGAGGTAGACATCTATCACATAATATCAAACACGTTAAGAGATTAATATATTACATAATATTCACATGTTAAAAATATATAGTTTCCAACAAAATTTGTTAAGCAATCTTTTTTTTTCAAGTAAACACGGTCGAAGTCCAGACTCACTAATGCATCTTAACAAACTCGATAAGACACACTAATGCAAAATTCTGGTTCTCTAAGACCAACGCTCGGATACCAGACTTAATAAAAAGGGGCATATTCGATTTCGATAATTCAACCATAGAATGTAGTTTCACGTACTTGTGTCTATTTTGTAAATCATTTATAAAACTTGCATGTATTCTCATCCCAAAAATATTAGATTTGAAAAGTGGGACTATAACTCACTTTCACAGATTTTTACTTCGTCGGGAAGTAAGACTTGGCCACTGGTTGATTCACAAACCTATAACAATATATATATATATATATATATATATATATATATATATATATATATATATATATATATATATATATATATATATATATATATATATATATATATATCAAAGTATGTTCAAAATATATTTACAAAACTTTTAATACATTTTGATGTTTTAAGTTTATTAAGTCAGCTGTCCTTGTTAGTAACCTACAACTAGTTGTCCACAGTTAGATGTACAGAAATAAATCGATAAATATTATCTTGAATCAATCCACGACCCAGTGTATACGTATCTCAGTATTGATTACAACTCAAACTATATATATATATATTTTGGAATCAACCTCAACCCTGTATAGCTAACTCCAACATTCACATATAGAGTGTCTATGGTTGTTCCGCAATATATATATATATATATATATATATATATATATATATATATATATATATATATATATATATATATATAGATGGGTCGACATGATAGGTCGAAACATTGTATACATGTCTATGGTATCTCAAGATTACATAATATACAATATAAGTTGATTAGGTTATGGTTGGAATAGATTTATTACTAACTTTCACGTAGGTAAAATGAGTAGTTTTTATCAATCTTGTTTTACTCGCCATTTCTTCGTTTCTAATCCGTTTTGAGTGATTCCAGTGGCCACGGTTTCGTATTGAACTTAAATTTATGAATCTAAACAGAAAAAGTATAAGTTTATAGTTGGAAATACAAGTTATAAGTCATTTTTGAAAGAGGTAGTCATTTCCGTCGAAAGAACGACATCTTGATGACCATTTTGAAAAACATACTTTCACTTTGAGTTTAACCATGAGTTTTGGATATAGTTTCATGTTCATAAGAAAAATCATTTTTCCAGAAGTATAGCTTTTAAATCAAAGTTCTTCTTAGCTTTTAATTATCCCAACCAAAACAGCCCCCGGTTTTACTACGACGGCGTATATCCAGTTTTATGGTGTTTATCGTGTTTCTGGGTTTTAAATCATTAAGTTAGCATATCATATAGATATAGAACATGTGTTTAGTTGATTTTAAAAGTCTAGTTGGAAGGATTAACTTTATTTGCGAACAAGTTTAGAATTAACTAAACTATGTTCTAGTGATTACAAATTTATAACGTTGAATAAGACAGCTTTTTATGTATGAATCGAATGATGTTATGAACATCATTACTACCTCAAGTTCCTTGTATAAACCTACTGGAAATGGGAAAAATGGATCTAGCTTCAAAGGATCCTTGGATGGCTTGAAAGTTCTTGAAGCAGAATCATGACACGAAAACAATTTCAAGTAAGATTTCCACTCGAAATAAGATTGTTATAGTTATAGAAATTGAATTAAAGTTTGAATATGATTATTACCTTGTATTAGAAAGATAACCTACTGTAAGTAACAAAGGTTTCTTGATCTTGGATGATTACTTGGAATGGATTTAGAAAACTTGGAAGTAAACTTGCAATCTTGAAGTATTCTTGATTTTATGAAACTAGAACTTTTGGAATTTATGAAGAACACTTAGAACTTGAAGATAGAACTTGAGAGAGATCAATTAGATGAAGAAAATTGAAGAATGAAAGTGTTTGTATGTGTTTTTGGTGATTGGTGTATGGATTAGATATAAAGGATATGTAATTTTGTTTTCATGTAAATAAGTCATGAATGATTACTCATATTTTTGTAATTTTATGAGATATTTCATGCTAGTTGCCAAATGATGGTTCCCACATGTTTTAGGTGACTCACATGGGCTGCTAAGAGCTGATCATTGGAGTATATATACCAATAGTACATACATCTAAAAGCTGTGTATTGTACGAGTACGAATACGGGTGCATACGAGTAGAATTGTTGATGAAACTGAACGAGGATGTAAATGTAAGCATTTTTATTAAGTAGAAGTATTTTGATAAGTGTCTTAAAGTCTTTCAAAAGTGTATTAATACATATTAAAACACTACATGTATATACATTTTAACTGAGTCGTTAAGTCATCGTTAGTCGTTACATGTAAGTGTTGTTTTGAAACCTTTAGGTTAACGATCTTGTTAAATGTTGTTAACCCAATGTTTATAATATCAAAAGAGATTTTAAATTATTATATTATCATGATATTATGATGTACGAATATCTCTTAATATGATATATATACATTAAATGTCGTTACAACGATAATCGTTACATATATGTCTCGTTTCAAAATCATTAAGTTAGTAGTCTTGTTTTTACATATGTAGTTCATTGTTAATATACTTAATGATATGTTTACTAATCATAATATCATGTTAACTATATATATCCATATATATGTCATCATATAGTTTTTACAAGTTTTAACGTTCGTGAATCACCGGTCAACTTGGGTGGTCAATTGTCTATATGAAACCTATTTCAATTAATCAAGTCTTAACAAGTTTGATTGCTTAACATGTTGGAAACACTTAATCATGTAAATAACAATTTCATTTAATATATATAAACATGGAAAAGTTCGAGTCACTACACGACTAATGTCCCGGTTTCGGTTTCTCGAACGCATTTTCGTACGCTTGGAAAACTGGTACTTTACGTTTCGCGGCAAGTACCTCTAATAATAATTAGACATATTTGCCAATAATTCATATTATAAGAAATGTAATTTATAGATTTGAGTGTTTTGGTTATTTGCTTCTTTAAATCAAAGTCTCGTTATTTATCAAAGTATATTTAATAATATTATTTTAAATCAAAACGTTTTATGACTAAGTTAATATTATATTTTATCACTTTGTAAAATATATATATATATTTTCATTTAGAAATATAAATTTATATATATTGGAAATATTTATTTAATAATATAATTTTTAGTTTTTCAAAACTAATTATATTTCATTATATAACTTAAAATTGTTTGGAAATTGTTATTTAGTAATACTCTTACCTTTTTGAAATAATAAAAATATATTTGCCGTAGGTTAAATATATTTTAGAAAAGAATCATTTTGTTAACAGGTTAAAATAATGAAAATCGTTATAAAATATTTTAGAAAAGTAAAATCATATAAAACTCATAACAGGTTTCAAGTTTTTTTTTTTTTTTAAATTACTGTAGGTTGGTGAAGCATAGGATAAAGTCCAATGGTTAATTACATGTATGAAATCATTTTAAAGTAAAACGTCGATTTACTTAACTTGTCGATATCCATTATCTAAGTTATCTACATTCTATAATTTCACTTTCACATTAAATAATATGAAAGCTGGATAGTTACCGTATCAAAAGTCACGAGGAAATTATTGTAAAGCATGTATTGGAGATCAAACAGGAATCTCCACTAACTTTTGTCTAACACTCATTAATTGGCACTTTGTTCTCACTTGTAAATTCACTTTACCAATTATTCTGAATATCGTTAAAAGGAAAAGATTTCTTAAATCATAGTGGACCTCCCAACGGAGACCCGTAATCATAACACAATATATCTGATAACTCAATCATTTGATATTATTTTATAATTCCGTCGATAAATATATTGAAACAGATACGTTCATGTAAGTATTATACATTTAATACTTCATTAACGTTTTCAATTAATATAACTATATATATTATATATTCATATCTATATACACATCAATGTTCGTGAATCGTCGAGCACAGTCAGAGGGTATTTGATTACATGAATATAGTTCTAAAGATTTTTAGACTCAACATTACAGACTTTGCTTATCGTGTCGAAATCATATAAAGATTAAGTTTAAATTTGGTCAGAAATTTTCGGGTCATCACATGGAGCTGCACCAGTAGCCATACGCTCTACAGACTTCGTCCATCCGAACTCCAAGAACTTGCAACTCAAGTGTAGCGACCCCGACAAATCGTCAAATGACGGCGTCATCTACGTATGGTCCCATTACATGGTCGTAAGTCTTTATAACAAAGTTTGACCGAAAAGTATGTCGCATTCATTTCATAAATAAGGGTGTTTCAAAGTTTACAAAAGTAGTTTCCATAACAAGTACATAACAATGTTTAAAGTTTGTATGAAACACATGCGACACGATTAAAAGTAGTCAAAAAGACGCTCCACGTATGCAAGTATACTCGACATCCAATGCAAGTATCAAATAGTATGAGCGGAAGCATGTATCACCTAAGTTCAAGGACCTGAGAAAAACATAGAGAAACTGTCAACGAAAACGTTGGTGAAATCATAGGTTTAAATAAGTAAATGAGTAGTAGTAAGTTGAACCACAAGATTTGCAACATCGATAAAGCCATAGTACATTCTAAAAGTTAATATTCACGAGCACCCAATTATCAAAGCTTAACGTTCCGTCCGGTGAATACCCCATCAATTAGTGCTAGAACAACACTGTTCCCGAAAATATATTTCATTCGTAAACGGTAGCGAACCGTTTGAATGAGGGTTTGTCAAACCCATATGGCCATATAACATAAGTTCTCGCTTACACCATCTGATGTAACTAATGATAATCGGATTGAGGATTTTCGTTCTAAACTCGTATGTAGAATGTTTGTTTTCCCGTTCTTGTGTTCACTTAGTTCAAAAGAATCGTTTATGTTTTCTCATCCCAAAAGTAAGTTTAAAAGAGTAAAGTGGGACTATGATCTCACCTTGTATGCACGAACCAAAAAGTACTTCGACAAGTAACGTGTGCAAAGAACAATGCTAGTCTTGACCTAAACAAATAGGTTGTATTAATAACGATAGTCACGAAGGGTCAAAGATGTTCAATTAGTCCTATGGCTCAATACGACTCGATTAATATAGCATGTGAATCAAATCATCAAGTTTCATGCAAGACACAAGTATAAAAGCATGTTAGAAAGATTGCATAATTTATTGGTTAAGTTTGACAAAAAGTCAAACTTGGTCGGTCAAAGTCAACGAAAAAGTCAACACGTTCGGGTCGTGTCCCGAACTATTTTTCTGAGGTTTTTAATCATGTATGAGCATGTTAGGACAAGTTACATGTGAATCGGAGGTGCGTAGCATAGCAAACATTATTCAAAAATTGACCAAGTTGGACAGAATCTGGCCAGGTGATTCTGCGCGCCGCGCGGGGATGGGGCGCGCCGCGCCACTACCTGGGCAGAGAATCCTGGTCAGTTTTTCAAAGTGTGCACGAACCAAAACCTTTTCTAACACAACTCTTGACCCGCAAACACTTATAACGCCTATCATACATCGTTGGAAAGGTATTTTGACGAGTAAAACAACTAAACACATATCATCAATCAAACTTCCACTTGCAACAACCAAAAACCGCAATTAATGTTCCTCATTCAATGCATACAAGTCATAAATGCAATTTAATGATTTGGCAACCAAATTACATGAACGGTATGCCGTTTCGAAGGTAATTAAGCATACAACACAACCTAACACTTACAATTAACATTATCAAGCATTTAATGCATCAAGATTCAATTTACTTCTATCAAACCCTAACCCAAAATCACAAATTCAACAATCATGATTATGAAACTAATCCATGTCAACCTACATACCAATTTGAAGCTAGTGATGTTAGGAACACAATTTAAACATGAACTTTCATCATCAAACAAAATATGATCATCCAAAATTCAAGAACAACACACCAAAATTCAAGTTCATGCTAGTTACACTAAAACAACGAGATCGAGCATATAAATCATATATTCATGTTAGACTTGAGCCATAGACACTAATTAACACTTTTATAAGTTAAAAACATCAAGAACACAAAATCTAGTGATTTTAGAAAGTTACCCAAATGAGATGAAGTTGGTATGGAATTGAAGAGGAGATCACGAGGAGTTTAAATATGTAATTTGTTTGGCAAGATGACCGCTAGCTCGATTTTGGATGATGAATCTTTGTATGGAAGTTGAGAGAAAAGTTGAAGTAGTAAGAGTGAAAGAGATGGGATTGAATGGATGAGGATGAGGGTTGACTCTTTGACCTAGTCAAAAGTTTCAACCCTTGGCAAGTTTGGTCCCATAACTTTAAAACGGGTGTGGGAATTACCTAAACAAGATAATTCAAACACGTATCAACGAGACGTGTTATAAACATATAACGGAACATAAATAGTTAAACGGAAAAGTTGACGGAAAAAGGCGGGATGTTACATCAAGTCCAAGAGTTATTAGAGAAAGGTTTTATTCATCCCAGCTCTTCCCCGTGGGGAGCTCCTGTTCTGTTTGTCAAGAAGAAGGATGGTACATTCAGGTTGTGTATTGATTACCGAGAGTTGAATAAGCTTAGCATCAAGAACCGTTATCCACTACCAAGAATTGACAATTTGTTTGATCAACTTCTAGGTTTGTATGTTTATTCAAAGATCGATTTACGTTCCGGTTATCATCAATCGCGGGTTAAGGAGGAAGATATTCCAAAGATTGCTTTTAGAACGCGTTATGATCATTATGAGTTTCTGGTGATGCCGTTCGAATTAACTAACGCATCGGATGTGTTCATGGACCTCATGAACCGGGTGTGTGGGCCATATCTGGACAATTTTTTCATTATTTTCATTGATGACATTCTTATTTACTCTAAGAATAACCAAGAGCAAGAAGAACATTTGAGAGTAGTGCTTGAGTTGTTGAGAAAGGAAGAATTGTACGCTAAGTTTTTTAAGTGTGCATTTTGGTTGAAGGAGGTGCAATTCCTCGGTCATATTGTTAGCAAAGAAGGTATTCAGGTTGATCCGGCAAAGATTGAAGCTATTGATATATGGGAAACCCCGAAAACTCCAACGCACATACGTTGATATCGCTCAAATTATACATATATTACATCGCGATATCGGTTCTTTATTGTCGTTTATTTGCGGGAATTTGATATAAAATGATAATTTTAGCTCCAGAAGTCTTTGGTTTGATGTTTTGGTTGTTTTATGCTGAGTATTGGTTGTTTTATAGTTTAAAGTATGTTTAAACGCGAGAAATTGAAGTTTTACTGAGTCTGGAGCAGATCACGGCCGCAACTGGTGGAATTCCGGCCTTAATACATTGACAGAACTTGAAGGAATCGAAATCAGTTGGATCACGATCGCGATAGAGTGATCGCGGTCGCGATGTCAGTTGGTGATCCCGGCCGCGATTCACATATCCCGGTCGTGATCCGGGCCCGTTCTGGTGACTTTTTGAGCAACTATAAATAGTCGAGGGTTTTACCCTAAAAAGTGTGTGCAGTTTTCCAGTTACGAAAAGAGAAGCGTTTTGAAGACTTCAACCCTACCATTGAAGACTAGGTCATCTTTTACTTCTATTCCATCATTTATAACGTTCGGTACTTGTTTTAATCATTAGTTTATCATTGTAATCATGAATACTCAATGTTTTTATTGTTTCTTTGTTTCTTGCTACTTTAATATGCTAGGCTAAATAGTTTGAGTGTTTGCTTAAATGTGAAACTATGAATATTGGATTATTCTATCATATGGATTTAATGTTTTGTGATTTAAATTAATTGTGTTTGATTAAAGATCCACTCGTATGCATGTTCTATATTCTTAATTCAATTACATAGGTTGTTAATCGTTTAATGTGAGTTAAATTGAGATGCAATTTATTCTTCAACACTTAGGTGATCTAGACAATTAAATAAGTGATTTCAAGTGATTGTGTCATTTAGTTTAGTTGGTAATTGAAAGGATTGTGAACTGCATAATAGTGTAACTATTGCAAGTGATTGTTATAGTTAGGATTTTACGTGAGTTTAGTCCAAATCAAGTCTCATTCGTTTCTATTTAATCTCTTGAAGTGTGTTTATGTGAGTTTACTAACTTTGACTGATTAGAACTTTGTGAGAAGTCATACAACTATATTAAAGACATAATAATCGGTAATAATTGCAAGAACAATCCATATCAGTAGTGAATCATTCAAGTGGATACTGTTTTATCTTAATTGTTAATTCATTCTATTTACTTCACGTTGTTTACGTGAATTAAAATATAAACCAAACCTCTTTACTAATTCTCTAGGATAATTACTAGTTTTAAGATCTCGATTAAACTGCTCTCTGTGGAACGAACTGGTCAAATTACTTATAGGTTACTGCATGATCAGGTTATAGTTGCATGTAATTGTGTGATAATTGTTAAGTTTTTAGCTAGTTATTTTAAGGTACGATTTCACATATCAACTTTATGGCGCCGCGGCCGGGGAGCAGTTCTACATTGGGATTTTAAGTTTGCTTTTAATTATTTGATCCTTTTGTGAGAAGCAATTCTTACAAAAGTTACTTTTCTGTCATTTTTATTTGGATTTACGCGCGGTTTTGTTGTGGTGTGATCGCAGGTTATGTACAAATAACTCTGGAACCGTCTAGAGTTTACCATACACGTAGCAAAGCTAAAGAAGAACAGGAAATCGCCGAAGGTTTCGCTGAATTACCTTTTTATATTCTGGATTTTGAATATACTAAGAAAGAAGAAGTTATAATGGCTGAAGGAGAAGGTCAAACGATGGAAGCAATGATGAAAGCCATGAAGGCTGGTAACGGACATGCCATTAGAGAACCGATAGTCACCACGGACTTTGAGGTTAAGGGGCAGATTTTGAATATGATAACACACCAATGCCAGTTCAGTGGTACATCGAAAGAGGATGCATTCGAGCATCTTCGGAACTTTAAAAGCATTTGTAATTTGTTCAAGATTGCAAATGTTGCAGATACGGTTATCTACTTGAGAGTGTTTCCTTGGTCCTTAAAAGACGATGCCAAGGATTGGTTAGAATCATTTCCCGAAGGTGAAATTGATAGTTGGCCTACAATGGAAGATAAGTTTTTGTAGCGTTTCTTTCTAGCTTCAAAGGCTGCTAAACTACAGAGTGACATTAATCACTTTGTTCAAAAGTCAAACGAGACACTCTATGATGCATGGACATGGTTCGGTAAAATGCTACGCAATTGTCCTCAACACGGGTTGAACAACTTTAATAAGGTCAAGATTTTCTATAAGGGTGTTAATGTGCCGATAAGGAAAGATAGTGATATTGCTGCAGGTGGTTCGTTAATGAAAAAGACTCTGGACGAAGCTTACGAAATCATCTCCGAAACTGCTACACACTCTTATGATTGGCATCAAGAGATGGATGTCTCTCGCTCTTCTCAAATTGCTAGTACCGAAACTAGTAACGAGCTTGCTTCAGTGAAGGCTCAACTTGCAACCTTTAAAAGACAGATGGAATCTATGAGCAAAGAGATGCACACGATAAAGGTTGGTTGTGAGTTATGTCAGGGACCACATCTTACGAAAGTTTGTGATCAAGCATCAATGGAGGAACAGGCTAATTATCTGGGTTATGTGAAAATGCGTGATTTCACACTTAGTGAATTTCTGGGTGGAAGGCAGTTTTTCAACTAAGTGGGTAATACGAGTGGTATTAATTATCAGAATGGGAATCAAGTTTTTCAGGGTAATCAGAAGACTTATCCGTATAGGCCGCATGGGTTTAATAACATAAATCAGCAAGCACCAACTAGAAATTTTCAGCATCCTATGCAACCAGTTCAACAGCCAGAAAATAAAATGCCTCCGTTGGAAGAATTATTAAGGGGTTTTATCATGAAAACGGATGAGAGTATTACTGCTTTGAGTGAAGATGGTGAATCAACAAAGCAGTAAATCAGAAGTCAGCAGGCCTCAATTCAGAACTTGGAACGAGATGTTGGTCGTATTGCTCAGTATTTATTGGAGAGACCACCGGGTACTCTCCCATCTAACGCACAGTCCAATCCGAACAACAAAGGACCAGTTAGAAATGAGCACGTGAATGCCATAACCACCCGAAGTGGTTTGGTTATTAACGAAGAGACATTAAAGCCTCCTCCTGTCGTTTCTCCTGTTGTTTCTCCTAATGTTTTGCAGGTACCCACTACTGAGGAGTCCAAGAAGTATGAACCTAAGGATGATGAGCCAAAGGTTTAAGAGAAAAAGAAAGATGATTCACCAGAGATCATAACTAAGCCGCCATTGAAAGTGTACAAAGCACCGATCCCATATCCTAAAGCTCTGAAGAAAGATAATTTGGCTAATCAGTACATGAAATTCATAGATATGATCAATCAAATCAGCATCAATATGCCATTGGCGGAGGTGATAAAAGGAATGCCCAATTACGGGAAGTTTTTAAAGGACCTGATCTCTTCGAAAGGTAAATACCAAGAGGTGTCAGCCACGTTCCTCAATGAGGCGTGTTCGGCCATTTTGCAAAAGCAAAAGATGCCTCCAATATTAGGAGACCCGGGTAGCTTTATTATTCCTTGTTTATTGGGAGATTCGGTAGTGTACGATGCACTAGTCGACTTAGGGGCAAGCGTTAATATAATGCCTTAATCATTGCACTTGAAACTTGGTCTAGGAGACTTAAAATCGACTATAATGAGAATCCATTTGGCCAACCATTCTTTTGACACTCTCATAGGTATAGCTGAAGACTTAATAGTAGGAGTTAGCCACCCTTGTCCAAATAAGGAACCATTAGTCTTTCCGGCCGATTTTATGGTCCTTGAAATGAAAGGGGACACTAAAGTACTAATCATTCTAGTTCGACCTTTTCTAAATACCGCTAATGCTATTATCCATGTTCAACAAAACCAACTTAGCATAGGTGTAGGTGACGAAAGAGTTATTTGCCATGTAGATAAGGTCATGAAACAACCCAAGTCCACGGATGATACTTGTTTTCAACTTGATGTTATAGACTTGTGTGTCGAGATTGATTTGCATGAATTGTTGGAGGTTGATACTACAGGTTTTATCCCCATGGATGGAAGTGATGATTTTAATTTAGATGCTGAATTTAAATATTTGATGAAAGCTGATACGGATGACGAATTGAGTGATGAAGAAGATCCCAAAGAAGAGGAACTGATTGAAGAGATCAAGGAGGAGGATAAGTTCTGAATCAAAACTTCTTTGGAAGAACCACCCGTGCTTGAGCTTAAGAAACTCCCAGAACATTTGGAGTATGCCTATCTTCAAGGTACGTTTCAATTACCGGTAATTATCTCTTCTACCCTTTTCGGTGATCAAAAGGGTCGATTAATTAATCTTCTAAAGGCTCACAAAAGGGCAATAGCTTGGAAAACTACCGACATACCGGGCATCAACCCCTCCTTTTGCACTCATAAAATCCTCTTAGAGGATGAGTACAAACCCTTTGTTCAATGGCAAAGGAGGCTAAACCCGAATATGAAGGACGTCGTGAAAAAGGAGGTAGTCAAGTTACTTGGCGCTGGGTTAATTTACCCAATCTCCGACAGCCCATGGGTGAGTGCTGTCCAAGTTGTGCCGAAAAAAGGGGGTACTACCGTTGTGCTTAACGAAAAGAATGAAGTTGTTCCTGCACGCACGGTTACGGGTTGGAGAGTTTGTATAGACTATCGTCGTTTAAATGATGCCACTAGGAAAGATCACTTCCCGCTACCATTTATCGACCAAATGCTTGAACGGTTAGCGGGAAAGGAGTTATACTGCTTCCAAGATGGATTCTCTGGGTATTTCCAAATTCCCATAGACCCCCAAGATCGGGACAAGACAACTTTCACTTGTCCGTTTAGTACCTTTGCTTATTACCGCATGCCTTTCAGGTTATACAATGCACCTGGAACTTTCCAAAGGTGCATGATGGCAATCTTTCACGATATGATCGAGGAGTGTATGGAAGTCTTTATGGACAAATTCTCCATATTTAGAGACTCCTTTGATTCATGTCTTTCCAATCTTGAACGTATGCTAATTCGATGCGAGAAAGCCAATTTAGTCTTGAATTGGGAGAAATACCATTTCATGGTAAAGGAAGGCATCGTTCTAGGCCATAAAATATCTCGTGCGGGGATTGAGGTTGACCAAGCCAAACTAGAGGTCATATCTAAATTACCTGAACCAACGAGTGTTAAGGCCATTCGTAGCTTTCTTGGTCATGCTGGGTTTTATAGGCGATTCATAAAAGACTTTTCAAAAATTGCTCGCCCTATGACCAAGCTTCTTGAGAAGGATGTTCCTTTTGAGTTCAATGATGATTGTAAGAAAGACTTCCCGATTCTGAAAACCAAGCTCATACAAGCTCCTATAATTGTATCGCCTGATTTAAGTTTACCTTTTGAGCTTATGTGTGATGCTAGCGATTATACATTGGGAGTCGTCTTAGGGCAACAACATGATAATCATTTTCGTCCAATTTATTATGCTAGTAGGACACTGATGGGAGCTCAGGTTAACTATACCACAATTGAGAAAGAGCTCTTCGCGGTTGTCTTCGCATTTGATAAATTTCGTCCCTATTTGGTGTTGTCCAAGACCATTTTCTATACCGAACACTCAGCCCTTAAGTACCTTTTTGCTAAACAAGATGCCAAGCAACGTCTCATTCATTGGGTTCTTCTTCTACAAGAATTTGATATTGAGATTCGTGATAAAAGGGGGCCGAGAACGTTGCCGCTGACCATCTGTCTCGACTTGAGAATCCTAATTTGGAAAAGGTCAATGAGTCGAAGATAAAGGACACGTTCCCCGATGAATATTTAATACGGGTCGACAATGACACGGAAATACCTTGGTTTACGGACTACGCAAATTATCTAGCCTCAGGTGTTCTTCAGAAGGGTTTTCTTATCAGCAAAAGAAGAAATTCTTTGCGAATTTGAAATTTTACTTTTGGGATCACCTTCATCTTTTTCGAGTTTGTGTGGATTAAGTGATTCGCCAGTGTGTGTACGGGAAGAAAGCTCAACAAATTTTGGAGCATTGTCACCATGGTCCCACCGGTGGTCACTATGGCCCAAGCCATACCGCTGGGAAAGTTTTTGATTCTAGTTTTTATTGGCCCTTGATATTTAAAGACGCTCATGCATTTGTCCGCACTTGTGATGCATGTCAAAGAATGGGCACCATAACTAAACATGATGAGATGCCTCAAACTGGCCTCCAGGTGTGTGAAGTTTTCGATGTGTAGGGAATTGATTTTATGGGTCCCTTTCTGAGTTCCCTCAACTGCAAATATATCTTAGTAGCCGTCGATTATGTGTCCAAATAGGTGAAAGCCAAAGCTCTACCCACTAATGATGCACGGGTCATGGTGAATTTCTTGAAGACTCTCTTCTCGCGCTTTGGAATTCCAAAGGCGCTCATTTCCGATCGTGGCACCCACTTTGCTACCAACCTTCTCGAAAAGGTGTTAAAGAAGTATGGTGTTACTCATAGATTTTCCACCGCCTACCACCTGCAAACGAGCGGGCAAGTGAAGAATACTAATCGTGCTTTGAAGCGTATCCTTGAAAAACGGTTAATGATAATCCGAAGATATGGAAACGCAAATTAGATGACGCATTGTGGGCTTTCAGAACCGTATTCGAAACGCCTATCGGAACCACACCGTTAGATGATGCATTGTGTGCCATCTTCCGGTTGAGTTGGAACATAGAGCATATTGGGCGTTGAAGAATTGTAATATGGACTTAGAAAAAGTGGGAGAGAGTAGAATGTTGCAATTGAATGAATAGGATGAGTTGAGGTTAGATGCATACGAGAGTTCGGTCTCATATAAAGAGAAAACTAAACAGTGGCATGATGCCAGTTTAAGAGATAAAAAAGAGTTTGCCCCGGGTGATAAGGTCCTTGTTTTCAATTCTCGTTTTAAATTTTCCCTCGGAAAGTTGAAGTCCCGTTGGATGGGACCTTATGAGGTGAAGAAAGCATTCCCGACAAGTTATGTTGAGTTAATCGGGAATGGTAACATGTTTAAGGTGAATGATCATCGCTTAAAGCTCTATTATGATGGAGTTGTGGTTAACGAGTATGATGACATCACCTTGTACCCGAAAAAGTAACTAACACGGGTACGAGTCGCGTGATAGACTCTTTAATAAATTGTCACACTTGTACTTTTTGTTCATTTAGAATTGCATGCTTAGACTTTACTTTCATTTCATTGTCTTTTATTTTCATTGCATGCATTTTAAAACAAAAAATCATAACAAGTATAAAACCATTGAAGAAAATACTGTACAGGGGAACTGAATCGCTACCGGTATTCTATATGTCACGACCGCGATACATTGATAGAATAGGGGGTGCCAGAAACAAGCTTGATCGCGACCGGGATCAATTCGATCGCGACAGCGATCCGTGGTCTCAAAAATACTGGAATCAGATACAGCCCGATCGCGAACGGGATTACCCCTATTGCGACCGTGATCAGGTCCCAGCCCAAATTCATTTTTTACGTTTTAGTTACTGTTTTGTTTTTAAATTCACACACACACATACGCCCGCCGAATTTTTGCGCTCCCGCACACAAACCCTAATCGATTTTAACTTCAAATCAACATCAAATCCATCTTTAATCATGCCTCCTAAGACTAAGATGATGATTTCAACACTCCTTTTAGTTGTAATTTCTTTTAATTTTGAATTCTAATTGGGTGTTCATGTGGGTTTTGTCAAAATCAGGTGTGGGGGTGTTAATTGGTTTGATTTAGGCCGAATTTGTTATGTATTATGATTCTATAACATGCTAGATTCTAGTTTCATATGCTTATTATTCTTAAATTGCTAGTTTTGATTCTAGGGTTCTTGAGTATGTGAAATTTTGGTCTTTATTTTGTTTTTGATGTTTAATTGCTATGAATTGATGTTCTTTATGCTAGTTATTGAGTTTTTTAGTTGTTAATTGTCATGAATCCTTCGATTGCTTGATTTTTAAATTTAGGGTTCATGTCAATTTGGGTAATTTCGGGTTATTTGACTGCGTTTGACTCAGTTTGACTTTTGATTTAAAGTTGAATTGTGAGATTGGAATATGCCTAATTTCATGTGCTATGTGTTTATTTGATTATGATTAGAATTGCATGATTTATTGTTAATGGCATTGTAGAAGTATAAGTTCGTATGTTTATGAGATGAAATCTTTGTTGGTTAATTTTATGAACGTGACGGATACTTGTCAACTATGAAAGCGAATATGGAAGTTAAACTATCATTTGGTTTTTAACTAACGCTTACATTTTTCTTTTCCCATTGTAACAACCCTCACTTTTCGACTTCTAAATTACTGAATTAACTCTAGGGTTATATGTCTGACTATATGTATTAAGGGTTGTTATATACAATTAAATATTGACCGAATAGTAATTTTTAGTCAACAATGTACGCTTAAATAAATAATATATTACTAATTTATATAATTTGACATAATTTAACTAAGTATATAAACTTTGTATCACTTTTATTATTTAGTTAATGTATTATATATTTAACTATATAATAAATCCAATTATATATAAATGTAATAATATTTACAAACTTACTAAAACTATAGTTTAATAATTAAAATCATAATTATTATTAAAAATACAAAATACCTAATTATTTATTATTTTTATGCAAAATTTATATTTATTATCTAAATAAAATAAAAATAAAAAAAATAAAAATAAAATATTATTGACAAATATTCTTGGAAAAACATTAAATAAATTTGTTTATTTACATAAAAAAAATCTTTAAAATAAATAAAAAATAAATAAATAAATAAATAAATAAATTATTTTTTAATTAAAAATTTTAATGGAAAAACTACTTTTATTATTTTATTTTGTGCATTATCCCATGACCTAACATTTAATACTTTTTAATTTTAAAATCCCATTAAGAATTAAATATTTCTTTTTCTTTTAATATTTTATTTTTTTTACCTAATTTTTTCAAGTATAAATACCCCTCATTTCTCATTCAAACTCACACCAAAATTTCTCTCATTCTCTCTTTGAAGAATTACTACTAGTAAGTATTCTTTTCTTACTTTTTTTTACTTTTCACTTTTTACTTTTTACTTTTTACTTTTTACTTCGGTTATTATTTTTACCGAAATATGTAAATAATGTTATAAATTATATGCAATTAAAAATAAAATAAATAACATGTATACACTATTACTATTACTAGCACCTATAACCTACTACTTATATTGTAACATAAAAACATTTTGGGATATGTATTAGAGATGTATAGATCTTCGAACTTTCTTGACGAATGGTTTCTATGAGATTCTAGGCAGAGGGTTTGGATTTCCGATTTAAAGGGTCCTATGGCTCAAGCCCCTAGATCTAAATTAGCCATTCGAAGGGAAAGGGGTGATTGGAAGCTTATCTAATACGACAAGTAACCTAAAATGGAAAACACTGATAAAAGTAGAAACTCTCTAGTCATAGAAACTTAGTAAAATAAGAAACTTTCTAAAAATGGAAACTTTATAAAAATAGTAACTTACTAGGAATAGAAACTTAGTAAAACAAACTATACTTAAACACATACTTAAACTTAAACATGGGCAAAACACTTAACTACTCTTAAATGTCAATAGGTTGACTTTCCTGCTCACTCGTTCAACTCTTTATTCCGAGGAATAACACTCTCTCTACTTCTAAGGTGAATTCATAGCCCCTCTTTATTGCTAGCAAACTTACTTACTTTTACTTGGGGTGAGACATATGCTGTTTTTACTTATTACACTTTAGACACAAGTACCAAACTGTTAAACTATGCTATACCTGGCTATGTCCGACTAAGTCCCTACAGTGATATTTTTAATTGTTGCGGCATGCTTAATTATTGGGGGTAGGCCTATCGGGAGTAACGTCCCCGATACATTTGACCAAGTCATTATATTACTTAATAATGAAATTAAACCGACAAG
Organism: Rutidosis leptorrhynchoides; assembly: GCF_046630445.1. Lineage (NCBI taxonomy): Eukaryota > Viridiplantae > Streptophyta > Magnoliopsida > Asterales > Asteraceae > Rutidosis > Rutidosis leptorrhynchoides. The sequence goes on along the minus strand of NC_092333.1, from coordinate 595,980,894 downwards.
GACAGACACAACTTGTCATGGGGCAAACTTGAACGTTTAGTCTAAATATCACGCATTGGCATAACTTTTTGATCCTGCGGGAGATCAACTTTACAAACTAAATCTTGTGGTCTAAAACAACGACAAACTTTTTGTTAAACCTATGAACTTCACTCAACCTTTTTGGTTGACACTTTAGCATGTTTTGTCTCAGGTACTGTTTGATTCAAGCTCTTATACTTACTGCTTATGTGATGCTACTTGGACATAGGATCAAGAGATATCGCATTTATTACTTCTGCATGTGAACATTTACGATATTGTTATTCCTGTCATTGTAACGATATTTCATTTTCCGCTGCGTACTCATTAAAGTTAAATTCATCATTTGGTATTGTTCTCGTTTATTATAATATGTTGGTATGTTTTGATATTAGTGACGTTCCTTCCAGACCCTATTGGGAGGACGTTACACATTTGGTTTCTATTGTATGTTGGCTATTTTGTAAGGAACTAAACGACCAAGTACTTCACAATCTATGCCGATGGAACACATTCATCCAAGAGCTCATAAGCTTCCTAAGGATTTGCATCCTTATTTGGTTTGGGATCATACTAATGATAACTATATTGAATGGATGGATGTTTTGACTGAGATTGAGGATCGTAAGTTCTTGTCTACCTGTTATCCTGATTGGGAACCTCTCGAGGAGGTTGGTTTAGCTGATGAAGTTCGCAACATGTTGGTTCAAAAATATATTACAAGTGCTCGGGAACATATAGGGATTAACGATTGGTATGAGTTCTTCCATCTTGATCGTCCGATTTACAAAGTTTGGTGTTTAGAGTTCTTTTCAACCGCTAAGTTCTTCCCCACTGCAGAACGTAGTAGTGATATAGTGATGAATTTTCAATTGGGGGGTCAAATGCATTCCATGACTATCATGGATATGGCTAATGCACTTATGATTTATGAGGATGAAGAGGTGAATGAAGATATTTTAGAGGATTATCTGGATACAGGCAGGCATTTAACTAATTCATTTAAGCATGAGGTAGCTTGGTATAATATGACTCATCATCGAAGTTACAAAGCAAGTAGCAGCTCCTATACCTTAATCAAAGACAATCGTCTTCGCATCATTCAGAGGTTCATTTCCAATACCATTAATTAGAGATGGCAGAATACCGAGAAAGTCAGCATTGCTGATTTATTTTATCTTAGTTGTTTGCGAGATGGTGTTAATGTCAACATTCCCTATGGTGTTGCTAAGTCCCTTTGCGGGTAGGGTCAAAATCTAAAACCCAACAGCCCGTTAAGTGGTGGAGTTTATGTTACCTTTATTGCTGAGTTTCTGAATCTTTCTTTGACACCTCTGCATGTTAGGCGTATTCAGGTTGCTAAGATTGAGAATGCGGGTACACGGGCATTGGGTTCCCAGGTTTATGAAGGTTGTAAAGTGTTGGTGAGAAAGAAGAAGAAAATTTATAAGTATACGGGTATGCATGCTTAGTCTGAAGTAAATTTAACTGATCTGGATGAGGAGGAGGATGTGCCTCCGGGTGCTGATGTGGAAATGACCAAAGCAGGTAGTTGTAGTGGTGCTGGTTTGACTTATGATTTCATTACGACCCAGTTTAGTGGGATGAGACTTCATACAGAGGGGCAGTTTACGGGTATGAAAGACTACGTTGATAATCGTAGTTGGGATGATCGAGCGTACTATGATGAGCAGAACAGGTTGCTTCGTCAGCACGTTGACCAGGGTTTTGAGCAGACTTGGTATAATCAAGCAGGTATTCGGACAAATGTGCAATGGACTCAACATTCCTTCGATCTCTACCACCGGGACCCGCAGAACTTCATTCAACCGGTTGATCCGGGTTGGACTGACTGGGAGGGACCGGGGATGCCTCACCCTTCCTATGATTATGATGCAGCTCTTTCCCAGGCTCAAGTCGCCCACCAGCTTGCAATGCAGCAGCAGCAGTCCCAGTAGCAGCATCAGGATCAGCAAAACCCCAGACCAAGTGATGGGTCTTTCTGGGGGTTCTTTTGAGAAGCTTTTATGATGATGACGAGTGCGTGTGTGCGCGTGTGTGTTTGTTAAAACTATTTTTAATTTCTTTATTTGTATGTTGGTTGACTGTATTTGATATTTTTAAACAATGTACTTGGATGATTTGATGTGGCGTTTTGGTACCGTGGTGGTACCACCCCAATGTTTGCATGCGTGGTTTATATTTTGATTTGCAGGTTATGATGATTCGCATACTGTTATTTTCAAAGACTGGCATTAAGTTCATCGACTTATATTGCATTTGATGATTATTGTGTGATTGATGTTTGAGTGGATGCCGATGTTCTTATGCTGGCAGTAAGTTCAGCGCCATCGTGCACCGTCTCTCCATGATCTTCGGATCTAAAATTCCGGGTTTCCTTTTCTTTTTCTTTTTCCCTTTTCACTATTGTCCTCTTGAATTTATCTTTGATTATCCGATTTCATGTAAATGAGGGCATTACATGATATTAAGTGTGTGTGTGTGGGGGGGGGGGGAAATAAATCCTCGTGAACATTTGTTACCAATTTGAAAATTTTTATGAACTTTTTGAATGGTTTTTTTTAAAAATAAGGGAGCAAAGTCGTCCAGGATTTCAAAAATCCAAATTGTAGGATGATTCAAGTCCATCCATAAAGGAAGTTGAGTCTTCCGAATGCCCGTCTTACTAGGTGTAGGAGACTTCCTAATCTACATCATTTCATACTAACATTGGTTAATACTACATTTCACGATGTGTTATACCGATGTATCGTACTGTGGGAAGAGGAGCCTCGAGCTTTAACATGTGCTATCTTCTAGATGAAGAACAATGGCTTCGTGTTAGTTTTGCTAGACAACACATGACATGGCCAAAAGTCATGGTACCCTTTTTAAATACGAGAATGTAGTATCTGCTTCCTACATTTTCTTAAAACTAGCATAAAAGCTAGATGCGTGGGAAGTGGAATCCAAGGACCTTAAATCAAACAAGTGTTTAAACACTTCCGGGAGAATCGAGTCCTCCCATGTTGTTTTAGGAAGTAAATTCTTCCGAAACTTGTAAGTAAAGTCTTGCAAGTTAGTTGAGTTTCAAAAGACCATTGCTTGAAAGTAAAGTCTTTCAAGTTTCGTGCACTAGACCCCCCCAAAAAAATTTACACCCAAGGTAGTTGCTTTCTCATCGCCTTCGAACCGGAAGGTAGTTCACTTCGGTGATATACCTGGTTGGCAACTACCCGTGCGGTCGTTCCACGACCGGGATGGCTTGTATGCACACCGCCTTTTGAGCCCAGCAAAAAATTGTTATCTCATCGCTTTCGAATCGGGAAGTAGTTTATCCTAGATAATATACCGGGGTAACAATTGTCCGTGCGGTTGTCCCAAAACCGGGATGGCTTTGAAAGCACATAACCTTAAAACCCAAAATTTCCAGAAAACTAGTTTAGTATAAAAACTTAGCTAGTTTTCCCGTTCTTAAAATATAAAAATGGTTTTCTTAAGGTCTTGTTTTCTGTAAGGCCAAATTTTTCTTGGTTCCGCACGTGGTATTCTTGATTCGGGGTATTGAAGCTTATGGGTAATCATATGCTCGATTCTGGGAGATTGTATTTGATTGAAGGCTTGAACCTTGTGCTTGTTTTATTGAAGACTACATGATTTGGAGTTATTGCTTTTGAAGATGATATCGATATGTCTTGATTCTATACTTTTTGAAGACTTGTCTGAGTATGTTTGTTTCTACATTTGTTGATATTATTTGAAAATAGACTTGCTTGAGGACAAGCAAAGTTCAATTGTGGGGGATTTGATATCGCTCAAATTATACAAATATTACATCGCGATATCGGTTCTTTATTGTCATGTATTTGCGGGAATTTGATGACTTTCGTGGTAATTTGATATAAAATGATAATTTCAGCTCTAGAGGTCTTTGGTTTGATATTTTGGTTGTTTTATGCTGAGTATTGGTTGTTTTTGAGTTTAAAGTACGTTTGAACGCGAGAAATTGAAGTTTTACTAAGTCTGGAGCAGATCACGGGGTTCAACTGGTGGAATTCCATCCGTAATACATTGACAGAACTTGAAGGAATCAAAATCAGTTGGATCACGGTCGCGATAGAGTGATCACGGTCACGATGTTAGTTGGTGATCCCGGTCGCGATTCACATATTCTGGTCGCGATCCGAGCCTGTTCTGGTGACTTTTTGAGCAGCTATAAATAGTCGAGGTTTTTACCCTAAAAAGTGTGTGCAGTTTTCCAGCTATGAAAAGAGAAGCGTTTTGAAGACCTCAACCCTACCATTGAAGACTATTTCATCTTTTACTTCTATTCCATCATTTATAACGTTTGGTACTTGTTTTAATCATTAGTTTATCATTGTAATCATGAATACTCAATGTTTTTATTGTTTCTTGCTACTTTAATATGCTAGGCTAAATAGTTTGAGTGTTTGCTTGAATGTGAAACTATGGATATTGGATTGTTCTATCATATGGATTTAATGTTTTGTGATTGAAATTAATTGTGTTTGATTAAAGATCCACTCGTATGCATGTTCTATATTTTTAATTCAATTACATAGGTTGTTAATCGTTTAATGTGAGTTAAATTGAGATGCAATTTATTCTTCAACACTTAGGTGATCTAGACAATTAAATAAGTGATTTCAAGTGATTGTGTCATTTAGTTTAGTTGGTAATTGAAAGGATTGTGAACTGCATAATAGTGTAACTATTGCAAGTGATTGTTATAGTTAGGATTTTACGTGAGTTTAGTCCAAATCAAGTCTCATTAGTTTCTATCAAATATAATTTAATCTCTTGAAGTGTGTTTATGCGAGTTTACTAACTTTGACTGATTAGAACTTTATGAGAAGTCATACAACTATATTAAAGACATAATAATCGGTAATAATAGCAAGAACAATCCATATCAGTAGTGAATCATTCAAGTGGACACTGTTTTATCTTAATTGTTAATTCATTCTATTTACTTCACGTTGAATGCGTGAATTAAAATATAAACCAAACCTCTTTATTAAATCTCTAGGATAATTACTAGTTTTAAGATCTCGATTAAACTGCTCTTGTGGAACGAACTGGTCATATTACTTATAGGTTACTGCATGATCAGGTTATAGTTGCCTATAATTGTGTGATAATTGTTAAGTTTTTAGCTAGTTATTTTAAGGTACGATTTCACATATCATACGTCAATATTTAGGATTGGCTCGTTATTACAGAAGGTTCATCCAACACTTTTCTAGAGTAGCAAAACCCCTGACTGCATTAACGCATAAAGGGAAGAAGTTCGACTGGAAGGATGAGCAAGAGACTGCGTTTCAATTATTGAAGAAAAAGTTAACTACCGCACCTATATTGTCACTACCCGAAGGGAATGATGATTTTGTGATTTATTGTGACGCTTCAAAGCATGGTCTGGGTTGTGTGTTAATGCAACGTATGAAGGTGATTGCTTATGCATCTAGACAATTGAAGATTCACGAACAAAACTACACGACTCATGATTTGGAATTAGGAGCTGTTGTATTTGTACTTAAGATGTGGAGTCACTACCTCTATGGGGTGAAGTGTACTGTTTTTACCGATCATAAGAGTCATCAACATATATTTGATCAAAAGCAACTGAACATGAGGCAGCGTCGCTGGGTGGAGTTGTTAAATGACTATGATGCTGAAATTCGCTATCATCCGGGAAAGGCAAAGATTGTAGCTGATACCTTGAGCCGGAAAGTAAGAGAAAGACCTTTAAGGGTTCGAGCTCTCAATTTGACTATCCAAACTAATCTCACTAAACAAATTTTTAAGGCACAGTAGGAAGCCTTGAAAGAAGAGAACGTACAGGATGAGAAGATTAAAGGTTTGGAGAAACAATTCGAAGTGCGAGAAAATGGAACTCGGTATTTTGTGGGACGAATTGGGGTTTCGAAGTTCGGTGATATATGAACACTTATTTTGAATGAAGCTCACAAATCGAGGTACTCTATACATCCCGGAGAGGGAAAAATATACCATGACCTTAAGGAATTTTATTGGTGGCTAAACTTGAAGGCTGATGTGGCTACTTATGTGGCTAAGTGTTTAACTTCCCGAGTGGATGTGGGAATGCATAGCTATGGATTTTATTACGAAGTTGCCAAAGGCCGCGGACGATTATGATACCATTTAGATCATTATAGACTGACTCACGAAATCGGCACATTTTCTGGCTATAAAAGAGACAGACAAGATGGAGAAGCTCACTCGACTATACTTGAAGGAAGTTGTTTCTCGACACGATATTCCTCTATCAATTATTTTAGACCGAGACAGTCGATTTACAACGAGGTTTTGGCAATCTTTACAAGAAGCTCTGGGAACGAAACTAGATATGAGTACGGCTTATCATCCGCAAACTGATGGTCAGAGTGAGAGAACTATTCAGACTTTAGTAGACATGCTACGCGCGTGTGTTATCAATTTTGGAAACGACTGGGATAGACATTTACCTTTGGCTGAGTTCTCGTATAATAATAGTTATCATGTGAGCATTAATGCTTCGCCATTTGAGGCACTTTATAGGAGGAAGTGTAGATCATCCATTTGTTGGAGCGAGGTTGGAGACGCACAACTTACAGATCCAGAAATTATACATAAAACGACCGAAAAGATAGTTCAGATTAAAAAATGACTTAAGACTGCCAGGAATAAGAAGAAGAGTTACGCTGATGTTCGACGAAAACCGTTAGATTTTCAGGTTGGAGATCATGTTATGTTGAAAGTCTCACCGTGGAAAAGGGTTGTGCATTTTGGAAAGCGAGGGAAGTTAAACCCTCGATATGTTGGTCCGTTTGAAATTACTGATAGGATTGGATCAGTGGCTTATCGTTTAAAATTTCCGCAAAAGCTTAATACTGTTCACGACACTTTTCATGTGTCTAACCTAAAGAAATGTTTGGCTGAGGGTGATGAGGTGATTCCTTTAGACGAGATTCGAATCGACGATCAACTTCGCTTCGTGGAGGAACCTGTTAAAATTATGGACCGCGAGGTCAAGAAACTTAAACAAAGCAAAATTCCTATTGTACGTGTTCGTTGGAATGCTAGACGCGGGCCCGAGTTCACTTGGGAGCTTGAAGATCAGATGAAGCAGAAATTTCCGCATTTATTTTCTAATGATGCGTCAACATCTACCACTACTTAAATTTCGGGACAAAATTTCCTTAACGAGTAGGTACTGTGACGACACTGATTTTTACGTTATCTTTTTATTAATTTCTTCACACCGTTAGTCCCGGTATTCTTGACACGTCACTTTTATGTGATATTACATTATATTAACTTAAATAATATTTTAATATTATTTATTATGTGCAAAGGTTTAAATATATAATAATACGTTTCTATGTGTATCGGTTTTAATCCGGTGAATCGTTTCGATTTTCAAACAAACGATTAGATTTTCTTGGTTTTCAAACCCGATTTTTATTTATGATATAAATGTAATTTTTCTTTTTTAGGAATTTTAATGAATGTAATTTTTCTTTTTTAGGAATTTTAATTATGTACTTTTTTTATTAGTAATGGTATTAATAAAATGTGTTTTTTATTTAATATATGTTTGTCGTTTTTTATCTTTCATTTAAAAAAATATAAATAATATAAATACAATTAAATAAAACAATGAAAAAAATGCCACCTCAGCATTCCAGTAAAAGTAACACAAAAAAAGAAACACCACCACTACTCCACTCAGAAAAGTAACACGTCATACTCATCAAAAAATTGCAAAAAGGCAGGTGACACCAAAAGTGACACCGCTCACCATAAAGAATGGTTTTAATGCATACACTATGTTGGATGTATAAAAAATAGTAGATATATCACCACCCATTTCAGTGACTGTTAGTGGGGCGTACATATATGTATTATATGGACATGTGGAAGAAGGCATGCATGGGAATTCACATAAAGACAAGTTCAACATAGTCCGGCTAGGACCATAACCACACCGAGACATTAGTTGGATAATATATACGTTTATTGGGTGGGGTTGTGTATACATAATAATAATAATAATAATAATAATAATAATAATAATAATAATAATAATAATAATAATAATAATAATAATAATAAGCAGTTCAAAAACAAGATGAATATTCATAACACTTTGTTTACAGAAAATTGTTCAATGTCATACTTTTTTGGATGTCATATTAAATTATAGAATATTTTTATATCTTATTTTTCGCGGGTGCGTGTTTCTTCCGAAGATTTAATCGCGTAATGGCGTTTTTGCGAATCGGGCTTCGTTTGGGTTTTCGAACCACAAGATTTTATTCATTTGATCAAAATGAGCCATGTAGGGCCCACTCCCTTAAGAATTTCGGCCACCCACTCCACCCATGGCCCATTCCTTGATTTGTTTTTGCATATACATTCATTTTAAACCCTCATTTGAACTTATCACTTAACCTAACCCTAGCAAACATTCTTTCTCCCTCCCTCACCATTTTTGGCCGACCCCTAGGCCTCCTCTATGCCTAAAATCAGCCACCACATAATTCTTCATCATCTTCCAAGGTTGCTTGCATATTCGAGTGTCTTATCTCGCGATCTTTAAGCCACTTCTTCTTGATTTCTCATTTGGGTATAAACATGAACCTTAAGTTTTTCAATTTAATATTTATTTTACTATTTTTATGATGTTATAGTGCCTGATTATGTTTGTGGTGATGTTTGATTAATTAAAGACGCGAATAAACACATGTTTTCGGTTTGGTTTAAAATGAACAGCCATTAAACCGATAATTTTGGGAACACTATCATGGTTTTATGATTATAAAAAGTTACCCAATAAGTTCCTCTTATTGAGTAGTTGATTTTTCATATAGGATTTGTCTTAATTAGATTAACGGATCGAAAACTATGCGTAAAACAAGATTTAATGATAATTGGTACACATATAGATTCATAGCAGGTTTGGTCTCGGTTTCTGGGCCATTTCAGGACATTTTAAACTTGTTCATCATGTCGGGATCATTAAATCGACAAATTTATATGTTCAGGGCATTAAAATCCGTGTTACGGAACTAAAACTATGAATAAAACAAGTTTTGAAACGAATCGAAATGCGTAATTGATTTAGACCAGGTCACATAGGTTTTGAGCCTGGTTTGGTCTGTTCTTTGAGCATCGTAAGGTGTCAGGAAGGTTGTTTAGACGAGGATATATATAAGGCTCGTTAAAAATCGACACCCGAGTGTCAAGTTATGACCCGAACATCATTTTAATAAAAACTTAGGTTTTAAAAATTAAACTTATGATAAAATAATAATTTACATTATTATTAAAATACTTAAGTTATAAGACTAATTATTATTAAATTACTTATAACAAGTATTTATTAAATCATTTATTTAATACTTATAACATGATTTAATTATTTCTATGATTAAACTATGGTACATAATTATTATTAATAATACTTGTGTTAATAATAATTAAATAAAATACTTATGATATTAATTAGTTATTTAATTACTTATGATAACATTTAATTATTATTTATTTAAGATATAATTTAATTATATAATTACTTATGATAAATAATAACTATTAAAATACTTTTGATAAAGATTTAATTATTGAATACTTATGGTTTAATTATTATTTAATTAATTAAATACTTATGAGATAATTTAATACTTATGATATAACAAATAATTATTTAATTATTTCAATACTTATGATATATCCTTATATCATTTGAACTTATGATAACTTATTAAATGTAATTATTTTAATTAAACTTATATTATCAAAAATAAATACTTATATTAAGAGAAATAACACTATAATATATGAAACTAAAATTTAATTATATTTAAACATTAAAGTTGACTTAGGTTGACCAGGGATTGAATTTTGAGTTGACTTTTGGCTGACTTAAGTTGACTTTCTAAATAAAGAAACTTTCTAAAAATAGGAACTTTCCAAAAATAGGATCTTTCTAAAAATAGAAATTTTTTCTAAAAATAGAAACTTACTAAAAATAGAAAGTGTGTATAATGCTTTAACCAAAACAAATATGTTGGCGCATGCTACTTTACCACATCAAGCACTAGAACTATCATGTATGACCCGACCTAAGTTAGATATATTCTGACCTGCTTATTTTATATTAGGTTGGAGTCGTGATCACTTTTGATCACTCTTTTATCATTCGTGTACACATTACTGTTCGTGTACACATTGCTTTGTAGGATTTATTATTAAGTCCTGTTTAGATTGGATGGGCTTAGTGGTCGTTTTACCATCTGTGCGTTTAGATCTCTTGCCTACCGAAGCTTGCGCTTCATTTAGCGTAGGGCTTACTGTTATTCTTGAATGTGATACGGAGATGGGTGAGGGTGACCTAATTGGCTCTAGGTCTTGGTCCGTATCACCACTGGTTGGAGTAACTGTTTGGTGGACGATGGGTGTCGAAGTCCTAGATCTAGTTACTCGTTGTGTTGGCGGAGTCTGAATCATCTCATCAGGCATGTATTGAGTTCTCTTAGGAGAATGTTCAGGAGATGATTCAGATGCTGTTGCTGAAGTGTCACTGCTTACTTCGGGTGTTGTGGAAAGGGTTGGTTCAATCCTAGTTGGACTAGGTTTCCTGATCCTCACGGGTTGAGCTTGGTGTGCTACCCTAGATCGTTTGAGGTTCACCCTAAGTGGAGGATTAGCTGGCCCGGGTGGTTGAACTATAGGTTCCTCTACAACCTCTAGGGCTGAAACCACGGCATGTTCAACTTGTTCTTGTTGTACCGGGTTCGAAAGAGGTATTCCTACAGCCTGAAAATAAGAACGCATACAAGCGTCTTGGGGTTCAGCTAGCCTCACTAGCCAATTTGGAATTAGCGCAGTGAATTGATTATCAGACACCATAGGGGTGTTCATCTTCAGCTCTCCAAACCTTTTCATCTGTAATCCATGTGTACCTGGTACAAAGATATTTGCATTTCTGCAAGCATTGATAGCATCATGGATAAAGATACAGAAAAACCTTTCGCAAGGGATGTATGAACCCCTTGACTTTTCAACCTGTGCCTGAACCAAATCCCATATAAGTTCTGCATAATCAGGATTCTCTACTCTTGTGAATGAGTAGAAAAGTTTGAGCATCGGCACAGTTAAGCTATCAGATCTACTTCTTGTCATCAACATGCATCTGTTGATGATTGAGAAGATCACATACCACCTTGAGTGCATATACTTCTTCTGAAACTTAGCTGGTGGAACATTGGTAGCTCCAACATAACTAAGATCAAAGACAGAAGTCATCATTTGCTGGGTAGCAGGAAAAGCAGGAGCATTCTATACAAGAGGAAGTCTGAATATCCTCCTGAAGTCTGCTTTTGTGATACTCCTGAATCCTTGTACTCCTCTCAGCCTAAATTCAAATCTGGCTGGTTCGCCCTGTGGATTAGTAGCATTTGGTTGTGTGGCCTCCACAAATCTGATTGATCTGTTAAGAATATCCAAGTCTGTTTCTGGCACACTAACTGTGGAGCTCAGAGCAGGCCATAAAGTATGCCTCTCTAGAATTGCAGTCCAATATTTGCAGGGAATATTGGTTTCAGAGTTGATAAAGTGATTGTTCGCCATTTAGCTGTATAAATAAGAAATAGAATATTTAACAAAAAGCATATATCTCTATTCTTATTTGCCTTTGAAATCCTTTTTATATTTTTAAATTTTAAGATTTTTATGGTTTTTCAAATATAAAAGTCTTTTATTCTCAAATATGAACAAATAATTGACAACCATGACATTCATATGATATTCATCTTAGTACAAAATCATCATGCAAAGTAAATTATATAACACAAGGAATCAAAACAACACTTAGTCAATTTCAGCACAATTCAAGCAGATTCGGTAGTTATGAAAACTTTAGATTCTATAACCAAATAAGCTTGAGTTTTCATATCAGAAAAATATAGAATAAACATGTTAAGTGTTTGAAGATAAAAATCAGAAAATTTCAAGGTACCAAATTTCAGACTCGGTATCAAGAAGGAAAACCAGATTCGGTATCTTCAACAATTAACAGAAAGTCACTCAAACATGCATATTCTATCACATATCATGTAATTTCACAACCATGATCAAACAACCATTCAATTACAAGCATATTAACATGTTAATTGTACGAACAAATTCGGTATCAAGATAAGAACACATTCGGTAGATACAGAATCCATCAAATAAGCAATTAAACATGTAATCAGGCTCAGTCAAATGATAGATCAGTCAATTTAACTCAGATTAGACAAGATTTCATGTTGATTTTCCAAATCAATTGAGTTTAATCAAAGATTAATTGAAATCGACTCAGACTCGGTATAATCAACAAGATTTCAAAAATTAAAGATCATAATCCAGTTATTTTGAACTTTTCTGGTTGATAAAAACATAATTATCTCAGATCTACAATAATATATCTTAAACATTGATTAAAATGAACAATTACCAAGAATTTGAAGAAACAGAATGACGGACTCGGTAGAATTAGGCAGATTCGGTATAATCAACAGACTCGGTAGGTAATTAATAACAGTAAGAGTAATGTTTGACTTTGACTCTCCTTTTATAGATACCGAAGGTAAAATACCGAGTGGGCTTTACAGAATGGGCCTAATATACCGAATTCAGTCCAATTTTTTAAAACATAAATAATTTAACTCCAAATCTTGACAAATTGATTTTTTCTCTTGAAATCCATTTCAATCTTTTCATGAAAAACAATTCTGAGACAAATTTTTTTTTTTTTTTTTTGAAAACTTTGAACTTACCGAATCTGTACAGTTGGTTGTCAGACTCGGTAAAATGTTAAAAATAGCATTTATTCAGTAAAATTTAAATATTTTTGGATTTTATCTTTTCCAATTTTTATGAATTTTTCAAAAATAAGATTTGTACTTAAAAGAACTTTGAATTTTATACAAAGTACAAATCTCCAGTGATACCAATTGTTGACACCGGTTGCATACTGAGATGTATACAAGCCATAGTGAATTATTTCAGATAAAAACAAAGAAATTTTGAATTCACTTTTGAAAAACAATATTTTTGAATAATTTTCTCATTTTCTCCTTTTTTCTCCCCCTCAAAATGTGATATACAAGAAAGTAAATCAACATTTTGATTATGTTCCCAAGAAAATGAATCAACTCCCCCTTGAAATAGGATATGAATGAGTTACCTCCCCCTTGCGTAACCATTGAACAAATGTACCTAGGAAGTTATCATTAATCTAAAGGCAGTCCCTTAAAGAAAAATTATCTAAAGCACTGAAACTTAGTTGCTCCCCCTAGAAAGTATCTACTCCCCCTAAACACAAGATCCCAAAAATAAGTCCCAACAGATCTAAGGAATATCAAGCACTATACTCTACCATGCCAATCTCTTTGATCAAGAATTTTAGCCTAAGTTCATCTAAAGGTTTAGTGAACATGTCAGCTAATTGCACTTTAGTAGGCACAAAGTATAATTCTACATCCCCTTTCTCTACATGGTCCTTAATGAAATGATAACGAATATCTATGTGTTTAGTTTTAGAATGCTGAACCGGGTTGCTTTTTATTGCAATAGCACTTTGTGAATCACAATAGATCGGGGTCTTAGAAATCTTAAAGCCATAGTCCAAGAGTTGAGTTTGCATCCACAAAATTTGTGAACAACAGTGAGCTGCAGCAATGTACTCAGACTCAGCTGTTGATAAAGACACACAGTTCTGCTTTTTAGATGACCAACCAACTAGCCTATTCCCCAACATCTGAATTGATCCAGATGTGCTTTTTCTATCAACATGGCAACCACCATGATCCGCATCAGTATAAGCAGTGAGATTGAAATCGGATCCATGAGGATACCAGATCCCAAGGTTAGGTGTACCTTTAAGGTATTGAAAAATCCTAACAACTGCTTTGGAGTGAGATTTCTTAGGGTTGGACTGAAAGCGGGCACAGACAGTTACAGCAAGTGTATGTCTGGTCGACTTGCAGTCAGATACATTAAAGAACCAACCATGCTTTGATAAAGCGTAATATCAAAGGGTTCCCCATTAGTATCAGCATCCAGTAAAGTCCTCATTGGGGTTGTCATTAGTTTTAAAGCAGTCATTTTAAAATGTTTTAGCATATCATTGATATACTTTGTTTGACTGATAAAAAATCCCATTTGGTAATTGTTTTACTTGTAACCCCAAGAAGAAAGTTAACTGGTCAAGCATGCTCATTTCGAATTTGCTGGCCATAAGGTCACCAAATTCTTTGCATAAGGCCGGGGACGTGGAACCAAAAATAATATCATCAACGTAAATTTGAACCAAGAGAATGTGACCGTGGTTTTTACGGATGAATAGCGTTGTATCAATCGTTCTACGAGAGAAGCCATTATCCAGCAAATACTTTGTTAAGGTCTCGTACCATGCACGCGGTGCTTGCTTCAGACCGTATAAAGCTTTCTCCAAGTAGTAAATGTGGTTTGGATGAATGGGATCGACAAAGCCCTCTGGTTGATCAACATAGACTTCCTCTTGAAGATAACCATTCAGAAAAGCAGTTTTGACATCCATTTGAAATACCGTGAACTTCATATGAGAAGCAAATGAAAGGAAAAGACGAATTGCCTCAATCCTAGCAACTGGAGCAAACGTTTCGTCATAATCAATGCCTTCTTGTTGTCGATATCCTTTGGCCACAAGACGTGCCTTGTTTCGAACAACAATTCCATCAGAATCTTTCTTGTTCTTGAAAATCCACTTTACCCCTATTGGTCGTTGACCCGTTGGTCTTGGAACTAATCGCCATACTTTCAATCGTTCAAATTGATTGATCTCGTCTTGCATTGCAACTACCCAGTATGGATCTAGTAAAGCTTGAGCAACCATTGTTGGTTCAATCTTACTAAGAAAGGTTGTGAATAGACACATATTCTGAGTAGCCCTTCGAGTTGACCCTGGAGCAGATGCATCACCAATAATAAGATCTATTGGATGACTTTTAGTCCATCGGGTGTATGGAAGAGGTTGTACATCAGTGGTATCCATTGAAACATCAACCGTTGTTGACGTTGAGCCTTGATCCGCTGGATCTGATGTAACATTATCTAATGGATTCAATACAGTTTCTGGAGAAACAGCTGGAGTTGTATCAACTGATGAATCTTGAATTGGTTCAAGATTATCAGTAACAGGAGGTTGGAGGGAGGATGAAGAAGCAACAGGTGAATCAGTTGGTATTGAATCTTCATCAAAAAGACTTTGAAGAGTCTCCACAGTAGTTTACTGTGATGGTGTAACCGGTACGGCTTGAACATTTGAATCCCGTTGAGGAGTATAAAGACTATCAAACAAGATATCCAGTTCCTCTGATGTAACCGTAGGAACACCCTTCTTCGAGAAAATTGAGTTTTGCACGGAAGAAGTAATAGCCAGGTTAGGATCGGGTTTTGAACTGAGTTGTTCAAAAGCCATTCCCGAAAATTCATCGAACTTGACGTTAATGCTCTCTTTAATCATCTTTGTCCGCTTATGATAAACACGATAAGCAACTTTGTTCGAGGAATAACCAAGAATTATGGCCTGATCGCCATGAGGATCAAACTTTCCGAGGCTGTCAAAACCGTTAAGCACATAGCATATACAACTAAAAACACGGAAATATTTGACATTCGGGCGTCTACCATATAATAACTCATATGGAGTTTTATCAAAACGTTTGTTTACAATACAACGATTTTGGGTATAGCATGCAGTTGAAATGGCCTCCCCCCACATTTTTGGAGGTAATTTGGAGTAGGCAAGCATCGTTCGTGCTGCTTCGCACAACGTACGATTACGTCGTTCGACTACTCCATTTTGTTGAGGGGTCCGAGCAGCAGAGAACTGATGTTCAATGCCTTTGTCTTTCAAATAACTATCAAGCGGGTCATTCTTAAATTCTGTCCCATTATCAGTTCTGATGCTCTTAACATGTTTGTTAAAAGAGCGTTGAACCTTTTTAATGAATTCAATGATAATGGCGGGGGTTTCTGACTTAGTTCGCAAAAGAAAAATCCATGTAAACCGGGTATAGTCATCAACAATGACAAGCACATGTTTCTTGCCACCGAGGCTAGAAATACGCATGGGTTCACATAAGTCCATATGTAATAATTGCAAAGACGATGAAGTACTGGGGTTTTGCTTAAGCGGATGATTAGTCCGTTTCAGCTTACCCATCGCACATGATGGACACACATGGTGCTTATCATATTGAAAGGTTGGAATACCATCAACTAAATCTTTAGAGACTAGTCGATTGATACCCTTGTAATTCAGGTGTGACATCCGATGATGCCATAACCATGAATTTTCTTTGGTAGAACGAGTGGCCAAACACATGGTTGCATGTGATGGTGCATCATTGAGGTCAATAGTATATAGTGAAGCACAACATTTACCAACAAGAAGATCATTCCCTCCGGTGGATTGCACCAAGCATTGTCGACGTTCAAACAAAACTTTGAGATCTCCATCGCAGAATTGGCCCACACTAAATAAACTGCATCCCAAACCCTCAACATATGAAACCCGTTTGATTGTTATGCCATTTTGCACAAAATCTCCGTATCCCGTTATTATTGCAATCTCATCATTTCCGAATGTAACCGTTCCTAGGAATTTGTCAATGAAGTTGACAAGCAAGGATTTATCGCCCGTCATGTGTCGAGAACAACCGGAATCGATATACCAAACACAGACGTCGAAACCCTGTAAATGTGAATTTCCTAGAGTTTAGGTACCCAAAGTTTTTTGGGTCCTTTTCGGTTAGTACCAACAATAAACTTTGGATTAACAACAAACTTTGGATCAATGATGAAATAATCACGTAAAGCATCATGCAGTTTAGACAATAAAGCATCATTTAAAACCACATTACATGAAGCATCATACACAATATCAATCTTTACATCGTTATCAGAAGTCTTAACACACAATTTATTCCAAGTAGATGTTTTGTTCACAGACAAAAATTGAAAAACATGAGATGATTTCCTAGGTCGACTAGCAGATTGCTTTGGTTTGGTTGCTACTTTCTTAGTCGTGGACTTAGAAACCCATACAGATTTGTAATTCAAGTTTGGATTATGACCTGTGACACGAAAAACACCTTTGTTAGTTAGACGTCCAAACTTTTTAGTTGACACATGAGATGACTGATTTTGTAGAATTTCCAATTTTATTGTACGTTCTTTTGCATCATACTCACTTAAATCAGGTTTAGAACTTGTGTGTGTTGTGGACTTAACTGATTTCTTTAAAAGACTCTCTTTTGAAGTTTTTGTCATAGGAATCATAGGAATCTTTTCAGTTAACACAGAACCATTTGGAGAATGAACCTTTTTAACAATATACTGAGTTGTAGAAACAACTTTCGAACCATGATTGCCAAATTGAGAACGTAGAGGATTTTTAAGAATAGTAATGGGTTTTACATCCATAGATGTTGTTGTTCCCTTCCCCTTCTTAGTAATCCCACCAGTACATTCAAGCACATTGGTTGCAACATTAGACGTTTGCTTAAGTGTGTTAGCCCGTTTCATTTGAATTATCTTTTGTTTTTAGCTTTTAATCTCAAGACATAATTCTTCAGCAGAAACTATCACTTCACCCTCCTTAAAAGCATAAGTACATTCTTTTTTAGGCAGTGAAGGCAATTTATCACACAAAGCAAGCAATTGTTCTAATGATTGGCACTTAAGTTGCAAGTCAATATTCTCCTGTTCAAGTTGAGCTACTATACGATTCAAATTACGTACAGCAGGCAAATGCAAGTAATAATCATGCAAAGGATCAAGTTGACTTTCAAAATCTATCAAAGGTTCAATGTTCGGTTCATCCTGAGGTTCTACTTTATCATCTAAAGAATTTTGACCTAGAGAATCTGTCTCAAAGAAGACAGTTAGTTCATGTGCTAGGTCTGCACGGAAAACATCATCTGGACATGCAGGTAAAGTTGGTAGAATTGGTTTCACATCAAAAATTGGTTCATCAAACACCTCATCTATTGCAGTAATGCTAGAACTAGGTTTGTTAAACACTTCATTCTCAAGCATTAAAATGTATTTCTCTTGCATGAGTGTTGGGATATAAACCAGTCTACGCTTAGGCACATAATCTTCACGTTGCATGTTCTTTTCAGTTTCAACAAGATTTTTCAAGAAATCAGGATTCGATTTACCTATCTTAGCATTGATTTTTTCATGCATTAAGCTAATTTGATGGTATTTCCTAGATTTACGATTTACAATAATATCATCAAAATCAGCATCAGAAGCATGTACAAAATGCGATGGTAAACCAGCTTGAAAATAATCAGAATGATATAATCCTGGAATCTTTTTGGAAGCATCTTCCAAAATTTTCGGATCTTCATAACCCAACCCCCACTTTTCACCATGAATCGTTTTTGGTCTATTCATGAAAATCATTTGTTTTGAAAGTTCCATATCCATGATAGCTTTGGATTGCTCTGTTCGATAGAGTTTTTCCTCATATCGAGCAAGTTTTGCTTTCATTTGAAAAGATTCTTTTGACAATAAAGAAATTTAAGTGTTCTTTTCAATTATGGTGTTTTCCAATTGAACGATTTTCTTGTTTAGTTTTAAAAGTGTGGGTTCATGTTGGTTTTTCAAATCAGAAAGATCTTTTTCTAAAAATTGAACTTTTTCTGCAAGTCGTTCCGATTTTAAACGATAATCAGTTCTTTCAACTTTAATTGGATGAATTGTCTTTTTCAGATCTTCCAACTCAGTTTCTTTAGAGTTGAGTTGGAGAGTCAATTGTTGCACATCCGTTTGCAATTTGGATGAGGAAGGTCTGGTCTCATTCATTTTGATTTTATCTTTTAAAACTTTGTTTTCAGATTTTAAGCCTTTGACTTCTTTTGACATTGAGACTAGATTCTTCATCAAGTCATTTTGCATTTTTATAAAATCAGGTGAGATTTTAGATGATTGTACCTCATCATCATCGGATGTTGAGTCAGAATTCTCCACTGCTTCCTTAGCTTTGATGAGCTTTGTCACCTTGCAAACATTTGCATGTTCCACCTCTGAATCTGAATCGTCAGTCCAGTTAAACCAAGTATCATCAACCAGTTTTAGCTCTCCCCCAGTTTCCACAATCTTAGCCATCAACATTTTCTTCTTGTAGTAAGCTGCGTCCTTCTTCTTAGGCATCTTGCACTCACGAGAGTAATGACCAGCTTTGCCACAATTGAAACAAATTGAATCTTCCTTCTTGGAATCATCATCACGTTGTTGTTTAGATTGATCAGCTTTCTTGTAGTACGAGGAAGATGACGAGTTTTTGCGTTGATTGCTTGATTTGCCTTTAAACTTGTGTTTGTTCAAGACTTTTGTGAACATGGCTGCCATCTTGACTAATTCAAGATGAGAATCATCAACATCGGAAAGATTCAAATCTTCTGAATCAGTTGATTCTTCAACAAGCACTTTCTTGGACAAGCTTTTGGAAGACGTCAACGATTTGCTCTTCTTTTTGTCAATTAGGGCAAGTGGATCGCCCGGAGAAGACTCTTTCCTTCCTTCTTGAAGTTTAGACACTTCAGGTTGGTAATGCATACGAACTCCAACAAGCTCATGAATAGTCAACTTGTCAATCTCTTTAGTAGATCGAACAATGGTTCCATAAGGAAGCCAATCAGCATTGAGCTTTTTGAGAAACTTCATGTTGACTTCAGCATTTACTTTTATGATCTTGCACCTTTTCAACTCATTGAGAACACCATTGAAATGACGATAGGTATCCTTGAGTGGTTCATAAGTTTCCTGCTTGAAATCTTCATAGAATCCCAGAGCCTTATTCAATTTAGTAACGTCTGACATGTCATAACCTTCTTGCTGTCGTTTGATCTCATCCCATATATCTTTTGCTGTTGTGTTGCTATCAACATTTTCAAACAATTCATATGGGATAGCTTGCATAACAATATTCTTTGCCTCTATGTCACCCTGAGCTCTCTCACGCTTATCACCAGAAAGTTCATAGACTGGAATTGGCATACCAGTATCCGGATGATAATCAACAACTGGACCATCTCTCAGAGAAGCCCAAATGTGTTTTGCTTTCTCACCCTTATAGTCTATGTACTGAGTGATACGGTGAAGCCACTGAGTGTATTTGCCATCAAACAATACTGGAGGACGGGAATCTGATCCAATGATCAAAGTATCTTGAGTAGACATCTTGAAAATGAGGTAGATTCGGTAAGATTCTGTATTACATAAATCTAAGATGAAAAATCACAACAATCTGATCAGAATGTCAGATTCTGTAACAGATTCGGTACTGTAGCAGATTCGGTAAAGATTTTGTATATCAGATTCTGTAAAAGAAACTGATCAGAAATACAAGAGACACACCCATATTCAGTATAGATTCGGTAATCACAAGAATTGTAGCCTGTAACCACTTAAAATAATGGATTAAGTGATACAGAAACTCAGATTCTGTATTTGATTCGGTAGTCAGATTCTGTATGAATTTGAAGTTCAAACTCAATTCAATCTTTTTGAATTAGATTCTGTAACCTTTCTGCACAAGGAAACACGTTAGTATCACACAAAATATCAAAGATACCGAAAGTATAGGATACCGAATGTCAACTGTAGCAGTTGACAATACCGAGTCTAAGTTTAAAACTTAGAAATATGACAGAATCCTTTCTCAAACCACACCAATTAGCTGCGTATAATCAAACCGAATGTGATAGAATCACAATCACACCACAATCTGCAACACTTAAGATGAATTTAAGCAATGAAGCAGACTCGGTATGACAGTTACGATACCGAGTGTTGATCAAATCTTCAAAACTTAATGAATTGAAGAAATTGAACCGTCAGAAATGTGATTTAACACCTCACGAACACAACTGAATCCTTAAATCTTCACAAAAATCCAGAATCAAGCTTAAATTAAGCAATACCGAGAGTTTTAACCACAAACTCTAAAAATCAACTTGATTCTCCATAATTGAAGTTAAAAAGCTGTAATGATGATCAAAACTCTTTCTAAAATACCTAATGCACCTTTGCTGAACTTATCACAAGAATTTGAACGTCAGATTATCAAATTCGATGATACCGAATGTGATTCAAAATACCGAGAGTAATCAGATTCTGTAATCTACAATCTCTAGATCGATATAGTGATGTAGAATCACTTCCTGGAAGCTCTGATACCAAATGATAGGTCAGATCATGTTGAGATTGAGAGAAATGATAAGATAAAGAGAGATTCGGTATGTAAGCATGAGACTCGGTATTAGAGAGAATCAGTACAATTACATTCCACAGCTTCTAGAACTCGGTTACAATGCAATGGCTATCTAATTAGGACTACTTAGGTTCCTTATATAGCCCTCTTCTAAGGAACCTTCATTTAAGCTTATTTTCACATTAACACTATAAAACTTCGGGGTCCTAATAGTATGTATATAATGTATTTGTTTGTGTAGCGTGAGGTGTGAAGTGTCGATGTGCTAAGACACCACGTTTAACGTAATGAGTGAAGTGTCGATGTGCTAAGACACCACTCAAAGTAATATGACGGGTGAAGTGTCGATGTGTTAAGATGCCACCCGGGGTGAAGTGTCGATGTGTTAAGACGCCACCCGGAGTGAAGTATCGATGTGCTAAGATGTCACTCCAAGAAAATTGACGGGTGAAGTATCGATGTGTTAAGATACCACCCCAAGTAATATGAAGAGTGAAGTGTCGACGTGTTAAGATACCACTCGGGGTGAAGCATCGACGTGTTAAGATGCCACTCCAAGAACTATGACGGGTGAAGTGTCGATGTGTTAAGACGCCACCCGGGGTGAAGCATCGACGTGTTAAGATGCCACCCGTGGGATTAGTGTACGATGTGTTAAGTACTCTAATGGTTGTTATGAACACCGATGGTAAATTCGAGTACCATTCCTTGTACGATTGGTTAACCATGGTAATGTGTTGTAGTATAGCATATTATATCGTTCGTGTTATATGCTATTGTTTGTGCTAGCTTGTGATATCATGGATTTAGCATTGTACTTTGAGATGGTATGCTAATTTAAAATGCTAGCGTGTATGAGGTATTTATGTAAGTGTTTGCAAGTAGGTATATTATATATGTATGTGTATAATTATTGCATTCACTAAGGGATTTTGCTTACCCTCTCGTTATTTACTCTGTGTTCGGTTGGATTAGTGGCCTCCCGCTTTGTTTTGATAGGGGACGCATTTGGAATGTTTAGCTTTTGAAGTTTGGCCAAGATGTGGGTAGTTTAACCCCAAACACCATGCTCTAGGTGTCGTTTGGAATTTAAACTCTTATGGTCGAACTTGTATTTTTGAACGAAATTCGTAAAACGACCGATGTGGGATCGATGTTGTAAAACTTGGTTTTATTGTGGAAACCTCTTAGTTTTAATTATGTTAACATGTTGTGAAAAGGGTTTCGTTTAAAAGTGTGGGGAAGCGGGTTTTCCGCTCGAGTAAGTTGGACCATGAGGTCAGAATCTTATAGTTCATTTGGACGCTGTCCAGATGTCTTGGACGCCGTCCTGGTCTTCTTTGCTGGACGCCGTCCAGATGTGTTGAAACAGAAAAAAAAATTTGGGTCGTATTTTGGTATAACGAGGTTTGGGTCGTTACAAGTGGTATCAGAGCACGGTCTAATGGATTTAGGCAACTTGAGATAGGTGCCTAGACTTAGACTTTATTGTGTATGTGTTTTATGCAGGACTTATAGGAGACGGGTCGGACCGGGATTGGCTAGTGCTTAGGTTTATGTGAACTAACCTTGCACTAATTGTTTTGTGTTGTGTTTGCAATCATCAAAGCGAGATAGACGTTGTACTAGTAATTTAATACGACGTGCTCGCGTAACAATGACTAGCTACCATTGTTACGGGTTCAAATCGTGTCAAACGAGCAATGTACGACGAATGTTGAGCAAGATGGGGCGGTGAGGTGTGTATATATATGTCGTTTCCTTTACGTTTTGTTGTTTAATCGATGTGCATTCTTTAGAATGAAGACGGAAGATGGAATCGGAACGGACGCGCCTACTCATGAAAGGAAGGATGAGTTAACGGTGAGGGTTGAGGCAGCGCTCGGACATTATGTCTCGGGTTTGGCCAACGAAATTAGACAAGTAGTCAAGGAGTCAATCGAAGGACGAGTAACCGAAATGGTCCGAGACCAAGTGACTAAGATTGTAAGGGAAGAGTTTGAGAAGAGGTTTTCCGAACCTCGAAGTAGTGGTGATGAAGAAGTACTTGCAAGGTTTGATTCAAGTGCTCCTGGTAAGAGGACGAGAAGTACGCCGGAAGGCGTCAGAAACGTGAAAAAGAGGAGTAAGAGAGGTTACGTACCTACGTGCTATAGTTGTGCACAACGGGGTCATTTGTCGCGTGATTGCAAAAATGCGCCTTCTAACAACGACACCTGTTTTAAGTGTCGGAAAGATGGACACCACAAGTCGGAGTGTCCCGAGTCGTTTAATGATCAAAGTAAAGGTGTAATGGAGAGCGCGGGTAGCATGAGGAAGGGAGTGTCGGGCTCCGGTAGGTCTAAATGTTACAATTGTGGGAAAGAGGGAAATAAGTCTCGTGAGCGTCTGTCGGGCAAGACTGTATGTTTTTATTATCGGAAGGAAGGGCACCAAAGGTTCGAGTGTCCAGATTTGGCTAGAAATCAGACTAAGAAGTTGAGATGTTTCGTGCCTATGTGTTATAATTGTCTACAACGAGGTCATTTGGCACAGGATTGTATGGGTAAACATTTAAACACGATCAGGTGCTTTAGGAGGGACACCGAAAGTCAGAGTGTTTCGAATCGTTTATCGATCGGGTTAAGAGGTTAGAGCGCGACTACTTGATGGGTAGTGAAGAACAGAAGTCCAACGATGCTGCTTCAGGTACTTTCGTTTTGATACAAATATGCCTTAGGATTATTTATTGTGTGCCGATGGATTCGGGTATGTGTTAAAGACTTAAATCTCGTCTCGAGATCTAATTAGTCTCGAGTGAATGTGTATGTATGTAGCACCCATAAGGGTACAGGGTTAGTGAACTCGGTGACGATTTGATTTGTTAGTTGTTTCGATGGCGGTGCACCGGGGTGATGCTTGAGTCGTTGACTCGTGAGAGTTGACCTGGTTCAAATGAATTGTGTAAATACGTAGTATTATTATGGGTAGCATTCCTAATGGAATTACCCTACGTTGACATTTGGATTTACAGACGAGGGGTGTAAGACTTAATCTCTCTAAGCAATTCTTAGCATTAGGTGAAGGGTTTGGTTTTACCAACCTATAGGAATGGGCTTTAGTGTTTGGTGGATAACGCGTGCTCGTTGTGGTGTCGGAAGTTGAAGAGCTGTAAGGTTCATAGGCCAGTTCTGTTTGAAGTCATTTAGTCGTGAGACTGGTAGCATCGGACGAACAGAACAGTGTGATGTGACGTACGAATCGGGAGATACTAAACTGGTAAATTTCATCCCCTTAACGGGATGCGGACGGACTTGATGGTTGAACAAGTCAAGGATGGTGTTTGATGGCAAAGAGGTGAGTAACGCGATTGTTACGATAACATTGTTCACTTTTTCCAAAGGAGAAGCATAGGTGTATTGTCGGTCGGACAATTTCGGGAACAACGGGTCGAATAAACCCACTGGTTGGAAAAATCTACCCTGCGGGTAGCGGCATTCTTGATATACGAGGTACGAGTTATGTGGGCAATTAGGTTGTTGCTTAATTGACGCCAACGGGTGACAGTGAACGTTGGTTTTTGGTAAAATGAATTCGCGAGAAATTCGTAGGCTATGATAGATGAGGGAGTTGGTCATATAGGTTGGTGTGTTGTGTCTCGACTCTGTTGTATGAGCCTTTTGTTGTTTAGACTTCTTGCGTTGTGGCATAGGGTCGGTAAACTCGTTCGAGTGAGACCCGTAGGACTTGTAGATTGTGTCGTGTACTGTTGTTCGTGTATGAGTTTAACAACTAAACGTATGGTGATGAAATCGTGAAGGGAGTAGCCAGAATGCAAATGTATGTTGATGATATTGACATGTTAGATTTATATCTACACGTTAAATTATTGATTCGGTGAGTAAAGTGTCGGGTGACATCCCGGCATAAGGATTCGGCTTTTCGAAGGCTACATGGTACAATGTGGTGAGTGATTCTGTAAGATCTCGCTCTTCATTAGCCACGATTACGGTTCAATGTGGTGCGTGTAGCGAGTGTTCATAGACCTGCCGTGTGAAGGAAACCGTGATGATGGTTAGGACGAAGTTGGAAGAGTATAAGCCTTGGTGTTTCCAAGCATCTCCTTAGTGATGAGTTGAAAGGTTAATAGGCTAGCTATGCGACCTATAAGAAATTGTGGCTAGCGGTTGTAGCTAGAATTTGTGGGCATTGAGCCGTAAGGTTCTTGGAAATTGGGTGACTTCGAGTAGTCGGAAGACGTGGGACACCGAGAGTAGGCCCCGTAAGGGTCGAGCTCTTGATGACTCGGTGTTAGTAATTGGAGTTAGATAACACAACGTCAGGTGCCTCCTTATACCTGTTAGTGTAACTTTTGACTCCGATGGTGTGATTACCTTGTGTTTAGGGACTGGTGAGAAATCCGAAGATACAATTGCGATTTATTGCGGTGTTTGGTGAGCGTTAGCGTTTGACCAATTTGGAGAATCGAGGTTCGAGTACCTTATTATAGGTCCGCGAAGAATCGTTGAGCATGACCAACGGCGAGACCGGTCATGTGGGTTGTGGAATGTTGAAATTCCGTGAAATGTTATCACCTATGGCGATGAGTGTACGGGATTAGAATCCTAAGTGGGGAGTTAGGTACCGGGGATTGCGGAATAATCCCTATCTAGTAAACGTGATGAGCGAACGGGTGTCGCTTACTTAGACAAGGAAGACTCTGATGGTCTTCGGAAAAGTCCCAAGTTGGGCTTTGGAATGAATTGTGAAGGTACATTAGCGACGTGAGTCGGGATGCCGAAATTCCCGGACGGTGGATACGAGCGATTTTCGGAAAATGTCGGGATGATTCCCGAGTAGTCCAAGATTGAAAGGCGTAACGACGATGATTGTCGGTGAATTGTTCTACTTTTAGGACGGTTGTGAAGTATTTTGTACGAGTTTAGATACTTGGTGTTGAAGCAAACGATTGCGGTTGCTTTGTCTCGTGGGTTGATTACCCGATATCGTCGAAATTGATGGAATGATAGGGTCATTGGAAAAATAATATGGGGTTTTTTTTCACGGTGTACGTCCGAGTGCGTCGGTGGGAACTCTGGTCGAATGGGAGTGTGAAGCACGGTTGTTGTAATATGATGCGTTAGTGTATGAAGCGAGAATTCGGATGCGTGATTACTACTTGTGTGACTCCGCGTTGGAAGCGGAAATGTTCGAGGGAGAAGTGCTTAACTTCTAGTGCTGGCGAGGATCACGAGGACGTGATCCAATTTAAGTGGGGGAGAGTTGTAAGACCCTGTTTCAGTTTCAGCTCTGTTCAGTTAATTGGGACGCCGTCCAAATTTGTGGGACGCCGTCCAGTAGAGAAGGGTTGGACGCCGTCCAGTTTTTGGGACGCCGTCCAAATGGTCTGGCGGGCCAGCTGTCTTGTTTTGGGATATTTAAGGGGTATTATGGTAAATTCACTTATGGGACGTTTTGAGGCAACAAAACTGATCCAATCTCATTTGGATCTTATCTTCCACCTCTCCAAACACTCTCAACCCTTTTTAGTGAGAGAAACCTTGGTTTTAGAGAGAGAGAGCTTGATTGGAGAAGGAGTTGGATTCTCACCGAAGTGCGAGTTTTAAAGTTGTTCATCTAGTCACTAGCTACGTTGTGATAGTGGTGGTAAGTTCTAAACCTAATTTCTTTATTTGACTAGCGATAAGGGTTAGGGTTTGGGTAAATGGTGAACATAAAACTCATGTTTGGTGATTTTGGGTAAGTTTGGGTCATAAGGACTCAAAGATAACTAACATAGGGTTTCAAAGTGTTAATTGGTGGTTATGAGTATTAAATGGTTAGTTAATCACTAGCACACCTTGATATTAAGTAAATGGGTATTATTTGGGTATGTTGGTGATCCAAATGGGTGTGTTAACCTTGAAATGGGTCAAATGTGTCTTTGATGACCTAAGTTGTTTAATGAGTGTGAAAATGCGATAACCTTGTGTTAAAAAGTGTATTGAAACCATTTTTGGCTAGTGTTAGGGTTTTGACGAAGTTGACCTAATATTAGGGTTAAGAGTGCAAATGGGTCGAATTTGCACTATGGGTCAAAATGTCACTAGGATGGTGAGTAAGTTGGTTGATCAACTCGATTGTATAATTGATTATATGCATGATGTAATAGGTACTTCGCGTTGAAGGTTGCGAGCTTGATTAACTCACCAAAGGCGTTAAGGTGAGTGGAATAATTATATGCGTAGGTATATAATGTATTTATTTGTGTAGCGTGAGATGTGAAGTGTCGATGTGCTAAGACACCACGTTTGACGTAATGAGTGAAGTGTCAATGTGCTAAGACACCACTCAAAGTAATATGACGGGTGAAGTGTTGATGTGTTAA
Organism: Rutidosis leptorrhynchoides; assembly: GCF_046630445.1. Lineage (NCBI taxonomy): Eukaryota > Viridiplantae > Streptophyta > Magnoliopsida > Asterales > Asteraceae > Rutidosis > Rutidosis leptorrhynchoides. Next base: position 595,953,163 of record NC_092333.1, on the reverse strand, counting down.
GACGCCACCCGGGGTGAAGTATCGATGTGTTAAGATGCCACCCGGAGTGAAGTATCGATGTGCTAAGATGCCACTCCAAGAAAATTGACGGGTGAAGTATCGATGTGTTAAGATACCACCCCAAGTAATATGAAGAGTGAAGTGTCGACGTGTTAAGACACCACTCGGGGTGAAGCATCGACGTGTTAAGATGTCACCCGTGGGATTAGTGTACGACGTGTTAAGTACTCTAATGGTTGTTATGAACACCGATAGGAAATTCGAGTACCATTCCTTGTACGATTGGTTAACCATGGTTATGTGTTGTAGTATAGCATATTATATCGTTCGTGTTATATGCTATTGTTTGTGCTAGCTCGTGATATCGTGGATTTAGCATTGTACTTTGAGATGGTATGCTAATTTAAAATGCTAGCGTGTATGAGGTATTTGTGTAAGTGTTTGCAAGTAGGTATATTATACATGTATGTGTATAATTATTGCATTCACTAAGCGATTTTGCTTACCTCTCGTTGTTTACTCTTTTTAGGTTCCGGCGTGGACAAGAGTAAGGGTGTTCGGTTGGATTAGTGGCCTCCCACTTTGTTTTGATAGGGGATGCATTTGGAATGTCTAGCTTTTGAAGTTTGGCCAAGATGTGAGTAGTTTAACCCCAAACACTATGCTCTAGGTGTCGTTTGGAATTTAAACTCTTATGGTTGAACTTGTATTTTTGAACGAAATTCGTAAAACGGTCGATGTGGGCCCGATGTTGTAAAACTTGGTTTTATTGTGGAAACCTCTTAGTTTTAATTATGTTAACATGTTGTGAAAAGGGTTTCGTTTAAAAGTGTCGGGAAGCGGGTTTTCCGCTCGAGTAAGTTGGACCATGAGGTCAGAATCTGATAGTTCATTTGGACGTCGTCCAGATGTCTTGGACGCCGTCCTGGTCTTCTTTGCTGGATGCCGTCCAGATGTGTTGAAACAGAAAAAAAAAATGTGGGTCGTATTTTGGTATAACGAGGTTTGGGTCGTTACAGGTCCGTTAACTATTAACCGGTAATAGATTAATTATATATATGTTTTTTTCAAAGCAACTATTCGATTATTTATTAAGAGTTCACCTCAAAACTTGAATTCTCCATAATCAGCGGATAATTGGGCTTGGGTTCCGGGGAGCAAAGGGGTTTTCACGAAAAATAGGCTGACGAGTTTAATTGAAGCGAAGATATTGCAGGCTAACGACTCGGTGGCGGGTACCATGCGGAATAGTTCCGTCCCTAAAAAGGTAGAATTATTTGTTTGGAGGACTAGAAAGGGTAGAATCCTAACACTACCGGAGCTTGATAAAAGAGGGATTGATTTGAACTCGGTTTGTTGTCCAATATGCGATGACGATATCGAGACTTTGGATCATTCCCTTCTCTCGTGCAAGCTTGCAAAAGACATTTGGGTAAAAATATTTGAATGGTGGAATATGGGTAGTGTTCCGCGTAATGGAATTCGTGAATTACTACATGGGGATACGGGGCAACCTATATCGGACTTGGGTAAAACTATTTGGCAAGGGTTTATTAGGACGAGCGGGTATCTAATATGGAAGAGTCGTAATGAAAAAGTTTTTAAAAACAAGTGTTGGAGCGCTCCGGCTGCGGTTAGTGAGATTCAGGTTAAAAGCTTCGAGTGGATCGCGAAGAGATGCAAATTGAAGAATATCGAGTGGCATAATTAGTTACATAATCCATCGTTATATACCTCTTAGTCTAAATGGTTGTAAAGATGTTATCTTGGCATCTCACTTCCCAAAGGACTTCTTCGTGAATGCATAGTGAGTTTTCTTGTAATTGTATCATTGCGTTTATATCAATGAGTTTGTAACTTTGTGTGATTCAATAAAAAATTTCTTGATCCCTTTAAAAAAATAAAAATATTATATAATTGATCATGATTTAAGTCAATGGAAATTGTTTCGAGGGTATTTGTGTAATTCTAAGTACATGGTGTTAATAGGGATGACAATGGATCGGATATGGATCGGGTGATGCCGTATCCATATCCATTTAGTTTTTGTTCATCCATATCCATATCCATACCCATTTAGTTTCAGATCATCCGTTCATATCCATATCTAAAAGATTAAGCGGGTTAATGGATATCCAATAGATATTAAAAAAAAATGTTATAGTATTTTTTAATATGCGATTAAAACGTAAACGTAGTATAGCAAAAATAAATATGGCATGACATTAAAAATTCTATCCAATGTGTAATCTTTGTCGAAGATATAACAAAATTTGCTAAACTTATTATAAAACATTGATTATAAAAAATTAAATATGAAATTTGTAAGTTTATTTTGTTAGATATACATGTTTTATTGTAATATATTATAGTTATTTCATTATAAGGTTAAAAGCAAAATGTAAATGTAACGGTAAATGTACTTTTAATAGTAAATATAGAAGAATATATCTATATTTATATATTTTGTATACGTATTTTGGGTGGTAATGGATATATCCATGGATGAAACTTTTCATCCATGTCCATATTCATATCCATTTATGTTCATCCATATCCGTATCCATATCTATTTAGGTTCATCCATATCCATCACGAAACAAGTGGATCGGGTGGATATACACCGGATCGGGTAGCCATTGCCATCCCTAGGTGCTAACGAATAAAAGCATGTATATCTATTCAAAAGAATTGAAGCATTTAAATCCGTGGTGTTGATATCTATCCATTACTCCAATTCTATAATAAAATAAAACCAAAGGAAACAATCTAATAAAGAGTGAAAGAGCATACTTGGAAAGTTACATTTAACCACCACAATTTTTGCTTTTCTAACAATCTTTGTCAAATATTTAAGGATAATGACGTTTGAGAATTTTTATTTATCAACATATAATCCCTCGACCTTTTAATACCTCTAGTCATAGATGAAGATATGCATAAAGTTACTAACTTACTATCAAATTTTGTAACTTTACGTTTGAAACATTTAACATGTGTCTCCAGAAAACTTTTTTAGCAACCGTCCAATAATTGATGTTTTACTAATGTAAATTAGATTCACGATTCTAGTTTTATTTTATTCTAGTTCTAGCTATGTACAACATTAAACGAATTTTTTTATCTAGTTGTTTTTAAAACTTTTTTTACAGAAATATTAATTTTAAAAAATTTACAGGTCAAGTAAACCGACATTGAATAGACGGGTTTCTAAACCTCTTGTGTCCAGCCAGCTAAAAGGTGCACTTTTTCAGATGTCAGATATCTAGTCATAGAAACCGGCGTTGAGAAAGTCGATTTCTAACTGAATGGGGTAAAGTTTTCTGCCAACCACCATGATTAAATGGCCGACGCGTTCTTCCGATGCACTGCCACGTTGAAAACCAGCCTTCTCAACGCTGATTTCTAACTTTTTATAAACCAGGCTTCTGATGGCCGTGTACATCAGAAATCAATAACCAAGTCACTAGAAAATCTGTCACTTTCCGCTTAATCCAAAATCTACATCGACACAAATGGCGACTTCCAACATTCACGCAAGATCGGGTCCAGTCAACGAGGAGTTACTCTTTCTACAATCAACAAAAAATCACAGGTCATAGTCTATTTTTAGGGGTATTATTCTGCGAGAACAAATAAATGTTAGAAGATTCGATAAGAATCTTTTAAAGTTATTGCTGAGCGCGGGATTGATGACCGTGTATTTAATTATATCCAACAAGTGGGTTTAGGGCTTATTTTAAACTAAGTTTTCATAAATTAGATCACGCTCTAATTTCTGCTTTAGATGAATGGTGGCGTTCGGAAACGCATACTTTTTACTTCCCAGTTGGAGAAGCCATGATAACCTTGCAGGATGCAAGTCCTACGAGGTTTACCGATTGATGAGGGGGGTTGTATCCGGGTTATGGCATACTTTAGCCCATCCCGAATGGGGTATTATAGCTAGAGAGTTATTAGGGATTCAAATAACAACCCGGTGAGTTGAAAAGTGGAAGAATCAAAATTTCCACTCTGATAAATACTATAAAAACTCTGATTAGAAAGACTGAACAGTCTCACCAACAAAGACCTAGAGTATATATACCAGCTTTACTTGGTGGCGTTTAATTACACGACGTCAACTCAACGAATGTCCATTTGAACTGGTTGTATAAAATTATCGACTTTACTCCCGAGGTATCTTTGAGCTGGGATAGTGCAGCACTTGCACAAATATATAAGAATATATGTATTGCCGCAGAAAATGCGGATGCCTTGGGTATAATGAAGCAATGATTTTAGTACAACAGTTGACATATATATGAAATAATTTCACAAATCGCCTGAATCATAAGAATTGATCGCTTCTCTACCCAATCGAGGATGCCGACTTCTAGCTAACTAAAACATGTGCAGCATGGTATATATATTTGCTTAACAATATGTTTATAAATTATATATATATATATATATATATATATATATATATATATATATATATATATATATATATATATATATATATATATATATATATACGTTTAAATAAATGTTATAATAAGTATGTTTAATAATATATAATATATTATAATAAATACATTTATTAATATGTTATACTAAGTAAGTTTAAATATAAATACAATTTCATTAAATATATAAGTTTTACATTTATACTTTTATTAATATGTTACATTTATACTTTTATTAATATGTTACGTTTATACTTTTGTTAATATATAATATTAAATATGTTTAATAATATGTGTAGGTGACGTTCATGTGGGAGTAACAAAATACTCCTAAAAGTTGTTTAGAAATATTGCGTGTAGCATTTGCAGTTCTTGAGTAACTAACCGGGAAGGTAAATCCGACTTTGTGTGGACTCCATATAATGAGATTTTTCCACTACTTCACCCCGAGTGTAAAAGTCATATGCATTTGTGAGCATATTGTGGTCCCATAATTTGTTGGAGTACTGTCGAACTACATATCGTAAATAGAGTATGTAGACAGTTCGGTTGGAGGCAAGATATTCCGACCAATATAATGCTGTTATCAAACGTATCACATAACAAGTTGCATAGTTATGATCTTAGGGGAAGACCTAACAATGATTGGACGGTTACGCATCAAGGTCACATTGCTGAATGGATTGATCGGGCGACTTCTGTTTATTAGGGTGTGGCTGACGGTGAAACAGATGATAACTATTAAACATGGTATTATGATCGCACGGTTGTCTCCATTGGTGTTCCAAGCAAACTAGGACCCGTCCAACAATATCCTGACTGGTGGACAACTCAGACTTTATATGTAAGTTAAAATATTTTAATATTAAGTACATATATTTTTGTTTAGCATATGCATTAAAATGTATTTAATTTAATAATTGTTTACTTTTACAAATATGCAGCAACAATGTTCCATGCAATACGTGGTCACGCTGCAACTTAAATGCTACCGGGAACTCAACCTAACTTGCAGCCGTTTTATCAAATTCCACAACAAATCATCGGTTTTATCTATCATCTTCCTCAAAACTGTCTTCAAAACCATGATTATATGTACTATGCTTCACAAAATTTTTAGTTTTTCCCTTATGACTACTACACTCCGACGCCTAATCCAACACATGGCCAAACCTCCCATCCAACACATGGCCAATCATCCTGCACACCGGAATTGAATGTGGACGAATGGTTAAATTTTGGTAGTACTAACGTGATGCAAACCCCGACAAATCAGCATACTCATTCGGGTAATATTCATTTAGATGATGATGGTGATGAACCCGTGAATTTAGCATATAATGATCAGCCGGTGGTTCTTCGGAGGATAAAAAAAATCTACACGTTGTGGGACAGGAAGTCATCTGCTGCGTCATCGTATAATTTAATTATTTCGTTTATTTTATATTGATTGTAATAACTTAGTTCCGTTTTCGAATACTTTAGTTTCATTTGAATTTAATAAAATGTCGTGTTTGTTATTGATATAAACGTCGTTTTTATTATTTATCATATATATCATGAGTATTATTGCTTTACATATAGTGTTTTTTGTTTTGTTTTCAAGTTTTTATAGTTTATGAACAAAATAGAGATTAAGGTAAATGTATAGAAAAAATTAGGGTTAACAGAACCTAACTTTTCGAAGACCGGTTTTGATAACATGTAATTCAAACTCTGAAAAGTGCACTTTTTGACTGACTAGACACAATAAGTATAAAAACCGACCTTCCCAATACCGGTTACTATGACTGGATATCTGACATCTGAAAAAGTGCACTTTTTGACTGACTGAACACAAAAAGTATAGAAACCGACCGTCCTACTAGGCTTGTAAATTTTTTTAAAAAATTACTATTTCTGTAAAAACGTATAAAAAAACTAGATCAAATAAAAGTTCGCATTAAAGTTGAAATATGTTGTTTTTGTAGGATTAATGTGCAAGGTACAACATATAACTATATGGCCAACTTCATTTGAGCCTTCGGGGTCACACACATATACACCGAGACGTCAAATAAAATATATATGATGTATATATATATTACTCAAGTAACAAAATAGTAAATCGAAATTAATTCATTTACTATTCAGATGAATAGTAAATGAAACGAAATTAATTAATTTACTATTCACATGAAAGTGACATGATATAAATTATTAATTATAAGTTACATAACATACCCCTAAAGTATTTGAGAAATACGACTTTTTAAATATATAAGATTTTCAAAATCAACTTGGTTGGTGAATGATTGTACTCCGTATCTTTAAAAACGCGTTTTAAAATCAAGTGGTTTACTTTTGCATATATATATATATATATATATATATATATATATATATATATATATATATATATATATATATATATATATGTTGAGCTGGTAACGAAATGAACTACCACAATTGTAATTTATATTATTCTATTATCACACGTAAACCGAGAGCAAACACCTTTTGTTTTTTCTTTTGCAAATCTTGAATATGGAGTATTATCATTTTAATTAATCAAGGGTTGATTAATTTGTTACTTGGGTTTGGACTAGCATCCATTGACGTTGTTTGAAGTGTAGTGTAGACTATTCAAAGAGACGGTCATATTTTTGATCGTATGTTTCTCTCCGTTCATCAGTTTCTTCAAGAAAGGTATATCGTTAACTCATCTTATGATTTAATATTCATGATAATTATTATGGTGTAACTGGATCATTGGGAAAGATTAATCGTGTGCATGTTTAATTAAATAAGTGATTATTTAATCTTGTAAAAGGTTTTATGAAATAATAAAAAATTATTATTTTAACTATCCGCTGCGTTAATCTGACTAAAAGTACACACGGTTTTCCAACAGTGGTATCCGAGCCGCTTTTACACCATCTTAATTGTCGCGTGACTATTCTTTAGATTTAGCTTTGTGGTGTATTGGTGAAAGTCGAAACCTTTTTGGTTTTTAAAGTCAACGTGGTTGATTTAGACTTAACCTAATGACGCACAAATATGATTGAAAGAATATCACTAATTTAAATTGTAGATTTAATTATTATGGCTTGAATATTTATTATAATTGTTGATTTCTGCATTCCATGGTTGTACACATGCATTGTAACCATGTACAAGCTATATGTAGATTTTAATAATGTAGTTATTAAAATTGTGATTGCACACATAGCCCATAATGCCCCGACCTATGTATGATTGTTGTGCTGGTTGATTACGGCAATATTAAGTCATATTGATTTATAAGAAAGGCCATTTTGAAGCCAAAGTTGTATTATATTTATTTTTCATTTTCATAGTATTGTATTTAAGTTTATTCTAAATTGTAAAAGTATTAGATTAGTTGTATTTTTCAATTTTAAATAAATGTAATAAGATGAAGATTAAAGATAAAGATGCAACGTGGAGTTTGACTTAGAAGATGGTGAACATGTCAATTTGACAACGATGACGTTTGTCAAGTTTTCACTTGATTATTGAATTAAATGGGAGCTACAATACTACCCTTAGTTTGAGCTCTTGATCTCATGTCGGCTCATGAGATCAATCATAGGATTTTTGGGCTAGGCTATGTGTGTGTGATGCATGGTTGTGTTTTAATTTTGCATTTATATATAATTGTTGATTAGAATATATATGCTAAATGTTTTTGATGAAAACATTAAATAAAATCGGTAACGAGTTTCAAATATTAAAATTGATGATTTTAAAAGGTTAAACTCTAACAAGTTTAAAGTTAAATAATTTTAAGACTCAAGTTATATATGTTTTTGATGAAAACATTAAATAAAACTCTAAACGAGTTTCAAATATTAAAATTGATGATTTTAAAATAAGTTAAACTCTAACGAGTTTAATGTTAAATGATTTTGAAAGTCAAATAATATATATGAACGACATCTTTTAAAACTGTTTTAAAATGATACACGTTTGTGTATTTGTTATTTTTATATCCTATAAATTAAATAACAAATTAGATCACAAACATAATCGACATATACAATTGGTTAAAATGTTTTTTAACTAATAGTGTAGCGAATCTTGTGTGCATGCATTATTCGTTGACACAAACTTTTTCCAAAATACCTCAAATTTAAGTCATGTCATCCAATGAGCTTGCAAACACTCCTCATTATTTTTCTGATCTAGTGAGACTAGGCTGAATTATAGCCACGAGGTGGATTTTTCGATCTAGTGAGACTAGCGTGAATTTTCACTATTTCCAAATTGGATGACTTAGTCGTATTCACGGTGAGACCTGAGTTCAAGGCAGGACAAACATGCCATTAGATAATAGTAGTTTGTTGGACTACATATATCTCTAGGTCCCATAAAGATCTAAGAGTGTACTTGTAATGCAATTGGTACCCGCTACCTACCAATAGACTCCATAACTGCTAGCTGATCAACAGATGTGGCTATGGAACCTCTATGTGGATCTTAGGCTTTCATAAATTAATTATTTTTTAAAAATATTATAAAAACTTGGGTAGTTAATTTATTAAAGCTCAATATCGAAAATACTAAATTGAATCGTATATCTGTTGTAGATGTCAAATAATCAAAACGTAAACCAAAACACACTTTCTTCTTTGTTGGAGAAGGATAAATTCAATGTTCAAACTTCCTAGACTGGCACTGCAACCTGAGAATTGTTCTCAAGCATAATTGGAAGTTGAATAAAGTTTAGAACCCATATCCTTTCTTCATGTTGTGGCAGTTGTTGCTGCTCAGCAAAATGATTATCGAATGTTGTTCGATGATCAGGAAGAAATAGGATTGAAGGGTGAAAAAGAATAAGCCGAATACTTTGTGGAAGGAAAATGACAAATCATTTGCTAAGAAAAATATTCCACCTTCCAAGAAGAAAAGCCCAACAAAAGACACCAAATGTTTTCATTGTGGAAAGGTTGGCAATTGGAGAAGAAAGTTGTCCTATCTTCCAATCTGAGTTGAGAAAAGGCAACGCTGGTGAGACTAACAAATCAGGTATATTCCATATATAGTTATATACTTCTTCTAATGATTCTTAGATCTTTGTTAACTGGTTGTGGTCTTCACACCTTTAACAATATGAAGGGAATGAGAAGAAGTAATAGACTGAAGAAAGACACACTGGATTTGCAAGTAGGTAAGGGGGATAAAGCTTTTGTTAAAGCTATTGGTACCTCTGAACTTACTTCTCTAAGTGGTCTTATTGTTTTGTTGGAACAATAGTATTATGCTCTCAATACTGCGAGCGACATAGTTTGAAAGATGTTAGTATTGAACTTGCATTTACATACTTAGGTATTTCAGTTTCTAAGGATAATATATTTATCTTAATACCTATCCACGTGATGATATTTTTGAAATTGATATGCATAGTGTAATTTCAAATGAGAATTCTGTGTATACCTACATCGCCAAAGTCTTCAAGCAAGACTTGAATAAGACCTATCTATGACATTGTCATGTTGGTCATATAAACAAACAATGCATTTCAAAACTTCAATCTAATGGACTTTTGGAATCAATTGACTCTGAGTCATTTGATGTATGCGAGTCATGTTTATGTGAAAAGATGACAAATGCTTCTTTCTTCGATTTAGGTAAAAGAGCTAAAGATCTTTTAGGACTAATACATACTGTTGTATGTAGCCCTTTAAGAACAATGTATAGATTTAGTTAATTTTACTTCATTACATTTACTGATGAGTACAGTAGCTATGATTATGTTCACTTGGTGAAACATAAACATAAAGCTATTTAACATTCAAAAGTATTCCAAAATGAAGTAGATAATCAGCTTGGAAAGACCATTAAAGCACTTCGCTCCGATGGAGTAAGTAAGTTTATGAATCAAGAGTTTTTTTTGGACCACCTAAAGAATTGTGGGATTGTCTCATAGTTCACTCTACCTTACACACCACAACACAATGGTGTGTCTGAGTAAGAGGAATCGAACTTTACTTGATATAGTTTGATTTATGATGAGTCTGATTTCTCTACTACCGTCTTTTAGGGATATGCATGAGAGTCTGCTGCAGGCATACTCAATGTGATTCCAACTATGAAGGTAGAAAAGACACCATATGAGTTATGGCATGGGAAGAATCCCAAGTTGTCTTATCTGAAAGTCTGGGGTTGTAAAGCGTACATGAAACATGACACTTCAAACAAATTAGAACCCATAACTATCTAATGTTACTTTGTACGATACATAAAGGAAATAATGAGTTACTACTTTTACTACCAAGCTGAAGACAACGTGTTTTCTGCTCGGTCTGCTGAATTCCTGGAAAGAGATCTTCTCTTACAAGAAGTCAGTGGAAGTAAAGTAGATCTTGAAGAAATTCAAGTACTTGAAAGTAACATACCTTCAGTAAGCACTAGCAATCCACACGTTGAAACTGAGCGCACTGTTGGTGAGCCAGAACGTGTTACACCTGCACTTTATAGATCTAGTAGAACTCATCGGCTTACGAGGTTTAAACTGATTAATTCAGATAAACCTCAACTAAGGGATTATGATGAACCCTCTAGCTACGTGAGGCCATATCAGATCCTGAATCTGAAAATGACTAGATTCTATGAATACAGATATGCAGTCCATGAAGGATAATCAAGTATGAGACTTGATTGATCTTCTACCCAATTGTAAGACAATAAGGTAAAAATGGGTCTTCAAAGGAAGACTGATATGGACGGTAATGTAAACACTTTTAAAGCTCGATTGGTGACAAAAGGTTATGATGAAACTTTTTCACCAGTCACGAGCCTTAAAACAATTAGGATACTTATTGCCATGGTTACTTTTCATGATAATAAAATATGGCTAATGGATGTCAAAACCGCTTTCCTAAATGGCGACCTAAGCGAGGACGTATATATGGTTCAGCCGGAAGAGTTTGTGAATCCTAAGCATACTAATAAAGTATGCAAGCTTCTAAAATCCATTTATGGATTAAAGCAAGCATCCAGGAGCTAGAATCTTAAGTTTAATGAGAAAATCAAAGTGTTTAATTTTTCTCAAAACCAAGATAAGCCCTGAGTTTACATTAGAGCTAGTGGGAGCAAAGTAGTCTTCTTGATCTTATATGTTGATGACATATTACTTATTAGAAATAACATTTTAACTTGCAAGATGTCAAGTCTTGGCTTGGAAAATGTATTTACATAAAGGATCTTGATGAAGCTACTTATATTATTGGAATGTGGATCTATACAATAGATCCAATTGGCTTATTGGTTTGAATCAAAGTACATACATTATCTTGCAGAGATTTAACATGCAAAACTCCAAGCATGGAGCTTTGCTAATGCAAAAGAGCATAACCGTGAGAAAGTCTCAAAAGTCCTATCACATCAGATGAGATGAGACAAATGAAATGTATCACATATGCTTCGGCTATATGATCCATTATGTATGCCATGATATGTACTATACTCGATGTTTCGTTAGTTTTGAGTTTGACGAGTCATTGTCAACATAATCCAGGTGAAGTACATTGGATTGTTGTTAAGAATATTCTTTAGTATTTGCAGAGACTAATGATATGTTCTTGGTTTACGGTGGTTTGGAAGAAGAGTTAAGTATTAAATTTTATACTGATTCTAGTTTCCAAACTGATTAAGATGATTCTCGATCCAGTCATGTTGTTTCTTTATCATGATGGGCAAGACAGTTGATTGAAAGAGCTCTAGACATAGCACTATTGAACAATCTACAACAAAAGCAGAATACATTGTTGACTGAGAAGCTGCTCAGAAAACTGTCTGGATAAGGAAGTTTGTTGTTATACTCAGAGTAGTACACAACATTTAATCTTCTATAATATGTAATGTGATAGTTCGAGTGTTAATATACTTTTGAAAGAATCACATGTACATAAAAGTATCTGACACATTCTTCAAAAGTTTGACTACATTCATTAAGTCATTAAGAGGAATGATATTAGTATTCTTAAAGGTTCATACAAATGATAATGTGGCTGAACCGTTCATGAAGCCCATGATGCACAACAAGCATGATGATCATTATAGTAATACTGGACTTCGTTATGTTGCTGATCTTTTTCATTTGTAATTTAGTATTTGGATATTTTTGAAACATTAAGCAGTTTTATATTAATGAATTGATATATAGTTGGTATGATTGTTTTCATTTATATCACTGTGTTCTATATTAGCATGTTTAATCCATGAATAATTGTTGATTATTCAAAATCTCCATAATCGGTCATGTTATGGGAATAACATGAATTAAGATTAATGTGAAATTTTGGTTATATTCATTGATGATGAATAGTTAACTTGTTGAGACCAAAATTCATATGTATTCATTGATGATGAATATTGAAATGACCCAACCATGAGATGTCACTACATGGATCGTAGTCAGTAGTAAATCTTTTAGTGATTATGTTTTTGTGTCTTTAGACTTGTGATGCACGCCCGTCTTGATGAGTGTAGCATTGTATTTTGATATGGTTAAACGCTGTCCTGAATAAGGCTGTTATAAAGGCCATTGTTGGGTATAATGTAAAGCTCGTGATAGACACGTGTATGCAATATAGGATTTGTCCCTCTAAAATTTTTGGAGTTAGATACATTTTGAGCTCCTCGATGAATGAATAAGATATTTGTGTGGCCGCACCCAGATGTAATTAAGATGATACTTATTTAATTTGGTGATCTAATTCAGTTCTAAGATCGAGAAACAAAATTGTTAAACAAATGATAATGACCGATGATCCATATCTCAAGTTTAACTAAAGTATCTGAAACAAAAGGACGAATGACATTTAAAACTTACCATAAACAGTTTCGAGAAACTACCCTCACATGAATTTGGGAACAATGACGTGTTGCTAGACGCTTATCATTATTTGTATAGTTACTTGGTGTTGTGCATGCACAAGTGGGAGTCTGTAGGATTAATGTGCAAGGTACAACATATAACTATATGACCAACTTCATTTGAGCCTTCGGGGTCACACACATATACACCGAGACGTCAAATAAAAAATATATATGATGTATATATATTACTCAAGTAACAAAATAGTAAATCGAAATTAATTCATTTACTATTCATATGAATAGTAAATCAAATGAAATTAATTAATTTACTATTCACATGAAAGTGACATGATAGAAATTATTAATTATAAGTTACATAACACATCCCTAAAGTATTTGAGAAATACGACTTTTTAAATATATAAGATTTTCAAAATCAAATTGGTTGGTGAATGATTGTACTCCGTATCTTTAAAAACTCGTTTTAAAATCAAGTGGTTTACTATTGCATATATATATATATATATATATATATATATATATATATATATATATATATATATATATATATATATATATATATATATATATATATATATATATATGTTGAGCTGGTAACGAAATGAACTACCACAATTGTAATTCATATTATTCTATTATCACACGTAAACCGAGAGCAAACACTTTTTGTTTTCTCTTTTGCAAATCTTGAATACGGAGTATTATCATTTTAATTAATCAAGGGTTGATTAATTTGTTACTTGGGTTTGGACTAGTATCCATTGACGTTGTTTGAAGTGTAGTGTGGACTATCCAAAGAGACGGTCATACTTTTGATCGTATGTTTCTCTCCGTTCATCAGTTTCTTCAAGAAAAGTATATCGTTAACTTATCTTATGATTTAATATTCATGACAATTATTATGGTGTAACTGGATCATTGGAAAAGATTAATCGTGTGCATGTTTAATTAAATAAGTGATTATTTAATCTTATAAAAGGTTTTATGAAATAATAAAAGATTATTATTTTAACTATCCGCTGCGTTAATCTGACTAAAAGTACACACAGTTTTCCAACAGTTTTCCATGTACGGAATCCATAACAAAAGTTCAAAATTAAGAGAACAAACTTCCATCTTCGGAAGATGACAAAGACGGTAAAATATCTTGAATTTTAATGTGGATCTATATATTATAATTATAATAATTCATGTAAAATCAAGATAAAAAACATATCATCCATCATCCATCTATTTATAAATCATGTCATCATCCTTGTTCCCACCATGTTATTACAGTAAATGAATAATTTGTCCATATGGTGAAAAGCTATCAAGATCAAACGGGAAATAGATAGTAGGGTCAAAGTTCCTTGGCTTTTTTTTAATACTCGGTATCCACTTTAATATCATCATATAGAAGATAGATTTTCATACATAACAATGTTTTTATGTACCTTTTTTAAACGGGACTATCGCCCTCACCTAGATGGAAATTAATCACCTTCGCGATTATATGTCACTCACACACTGACACGTTATGAGGAAACTTAAATTGAAGGTTGGGAAAACCCCTCCAAAAAGCTAATTGCTTGCAGTACTAATTAGATCCCGACCCTTGAAATCGAGCTTGTGTCTACTCATTGAGGACAAACAGGACGCCCCTCGTATACCACTTAGACAATGACTCGATTTATGTACCTTTTTAAAGGATGTATGGGCTATTTTTTCAAATTCTTGGTATGTTTAAAAAAATACAATTAAAAGTAGTTTGTATGACACATATATCAAAGTAAAATTGTTGATCCTTGCATACCTTTGTTCCCAAAAAGATGGCTTTAGGAAGAGGGTGGTACAAAGAGGGTTGTTATTTTGGAATGTTGCTCTTAAATTTATGCACATGGGAACAAGGCTGTCTATTTGAGGGCTCCTTCTTGTGTCTTTGGTAGGGAAATATGCTTTGGTTCACCCAAACAATGACTACCCCACACAAGGGCAACTCCCCCCTAATCTTGTCTTAATAGTCCCGAGACATGTTTGGGCCATGTACCCTTCATGGGTCCTACGAAATTTTTCTAACCCAAAACCTCACATCTTTACCTCTTGTGGCTTATAAGTAGTAACTCATTTTCTAACCATGATATTTCATTTTTCTATTTATTTACTTACTTAACCATTGTTTATATATATATATATATATATATATATATATATATATATATATATATATATATATATATATATATATATATATATATATATATATATATATATATATATATCCAGAAATTATGGACTAACTCTTGGTATTAGGTATTGGAAACAATTACATCATAACTCAATTAATTTGAGTGCATCTAAAATAATAATACACGTCATCTTCAAATAACTTTAACTAGTAAAAACTTTATATATCCATTTATACTACTCACACCGTCGTATTAATATTAATATTTTAACTTTAAAAGTCTTTTTTTTAACTTTGACTTTAAATAGTTTTATTATATTAAATATTATTTGATAAAATTTATATCAATGGATTGATTTTTAAATATTTTTACCGGTATAACGTTTATGAAATATTATATACCACACACAACATAATTTAAAGTCAAAATTGTAAAGAAAAAACTTATAAAGTCAAAACAAAACTATTAATATGAAACGAATGAAATTCCTCTTGTATAAAGAGTGAAGTATACTTGTATCTTTTTGTTAGTATTAATTTTTTTTTAAAGTACCATCTGTTTAATTATACTAGCTTACTAAAATATTTGTATTATGTTTATAACCCAAAATCTGATCTTGATGGTGTAGGTGGGGTTAGCCCTTGTCTCTATTTAAGTTAAGGTGGCTAGCCAACTTGTATCCATAAGACAAGTTTGGAGAAACATAATGACCAATATGAATGACCCCAATCTTCTTTTCATTCACCAACAATAAAGACCAGGGTGGCAATAACTAATGTCATTTTTTGCACAAAAAGAAACATTGATGTGTTTTTAAGTTGCAGTTACCTTGCAGGAAGCGATAATGATAACATTTGTTTGATGTTTGCAGACAAATTTGATTGATTCGCAGATGTTAACAAATAATTTGATAATTATGGTCAATATATCAAAAATGACAAACTTTCATAGTAATAATATGATCAAAACTTTGTACTTTTGCAATCAAATGTTTCATATCACAAAAGGTGTCATTTATTGTCTATAAATAATAAAATAAATAAAAGATTATAATTATATGTTGGTATTGTGAAGTTCTTGAACAAGAAAAGAAAAAAAAAGTGGAACAAGGACCCTCGCGGATCACGAGGGTAAGATCCCGGTTGGCGATATTTGTGGTCAAATCGCGAGAAATCATGACGAACTTGGATTGTGTTGATCCTGTCTGGCTCTCGGATTGCAAGGTACGTCTCGCAAACCGCGAGGTGTTAATTGCACATGAAGTTGATTTTAATTAAGAAACGTTTTGTTCTACATCTATATATTGTTGCCCTAGATTCCTGTAACAGTGTGCACTTAAATAACAGAAGAAAATCTATGGTTTGTGACTGTGGAGTAAACCCTTTTTCGTATTCGGAGTTGCGATATAACCACATTATATACTTGTGTCGTTTATCGTTTTCTTTATCGTTTATGCTTTAGTTAATTCGTTGTTGTTCGTGTGTTTTGTAAATGATGTAAATCACATGTCTTGTTTGGATCCTACAAATCATAACCAGTGGTATCAGAGCCAGGTTTGAAGATCGGGCACGATGAAGAAATGAAAGCATGCCTTTTTCGATACAGTTGATGATCTGTCATCATCAGGGTTAATAAACGAGGGGATTAGGATTTGTTTTGCAATGTGTATCCTGACCAAGTGACTTAATTAATCGTTGTGAACTCATCATGGGTATAGTCTATGTATCCAGGAGTTGATCACACCAGGATTGTTCTACGGTTTAGGCGGTTTATGATGGAACTAATCTGGATAGTTGTATTATGATGGCGATTTTTCGAGAGGGTTACGGAGTCAGGGTTCAGACCAATAGGTTCGATGCAAAGAGATTTTTCGAGAGATATGGGTGTTGGATATGAGTTCTCATTCTTCGTGATCATGTGCGAAGGAATGATCGAGCTATCGACTTCGGATGTTCATGCACAGATGTAGGTAAAAATACATAGCGGGTTCGATAACCGTTGGATTACCTTGAAATTTGGACTGTAGATAGCAGACATATTGACGCATACTTGGTAAAATTTTGGGGATGATCATACAGTTGGATTTTTATATACGAATTTCAATGTTGCTATGGTTTCTGGATGAATATCGGGTTTGATGACGCGAGTGGCGAGACGGTTATGTCATGGAAAACTTCGGGTGGTACATGGTTGATTATCGAGGATGGAGTTTTGTTACGAGAGCTCAGGTGGGTGGTTTCTCTCTGGTTTGGGCGCTTGGGTAACGAACGTGAGTTATCGGGAAAGTTTTAAACTTGTGAATTTTTGAAACAGAATGACCAAAGTGATTAGTCAGATATTCCGGGGAATTTAGAATATGCGTGCGGGTATAAACTTCCATCAGTAAGGAAATTGGTTGTTGAACGGTGTCAGATGGAACACATTGGATCGGTGCTCGGGTTTTGGTTGATGGTTGATTGAACAAAGGGAGTGGTTTTCTACGGGGTGACCAAATTAGGAATCTTTAGGTGATGGAGGGCGTGGATAATCTTGTAAGTCCCTGAAATTGAGATTTCTAGATATTTTGTAGGCTTATGGGAACTCAGTGGAAGTTTGGTAACTTAGAGAAGTATCGGGCTAGTGGGAGTTGGACGATTAGTGTGAGTTTTAGAGACGGTTATGCGACGTGGGTCTCTAACTTTCCACAGGTTTAACGCGTTGATTCTGTAACACTAGGGACTCGAATGCTTGTTTAACTCCCCAATGGCAAAGAAATTTGCAACTGAACGGTGGTACGGAACATGTTTCTTCTCGGGTAACCGCAGTTTATTCTTACGCGTACAGTGGGAGCATCCTTGTGATTGAGTAGATGAGTTTGTGAATTCATAGTGCTATAAGTTGAAAGAGGTATATTTCGAGGTGGTGACTGCGTTCTCACTGGATGCCTTGATAAATAGTCTATAGGTGCATCTGTCGGATTTTCTTATTGCTAGGAAAAAAAATTCAGAGATAGACAGAAATTTTGTGGTGATCGTTGACATGTCGGTTGCATGTTTAGATATGTCTAGAGCGATGAATGAGGCGGTGTAATATTCCGGTTATAAACCAATATTGAAGTTTCACATACTTCTGGTGTAAGTAGATGATCTTCTAGTGTAAGTAGGTGATTGTAAAGACCCTAATCTTATGAATTCCAATACTTATAAATAAAGGTAACTTAATAGATAAATGAGCGTCATTCTTATTCGAATTCAAACCATAGTCAAAACCAAAGTTGACAACTTATTCAAAAGTACTATTAAACCAAGAAGCTACTAAATCTTGAAGGAAATCTCTAAGGCAATGTGCTAAGTTCACTCCACTCTACACTCTTCCCTCGTTCCCAACGCCCCCTTGATTACCTGTCGTATAAGAAGGAAAACAAAGAATACGACTGAGCCAAAGCACAGTGAACGGATATAACAAATAAAGGAGTATAGTATGACATGCAAATTTTATTTCAAAATGAACTTATTTTCAAAATAACTTAGTTGCAAAAAAAAGTACAAATATGTATAGATCCACAATACCATATATCATGATGCATATTTCATAAAATAATGCACTAAGAGTCAAAACAAATATGTACAAAGTATCAAAATGAAATCATACGGTAGCTACTCCACTAATCATCCATATCGGTGACATTTCGTATGATACTACGATGAACGTACACCGTTAAAACAAAATCCTAGGATCGATCCATACGCCTCCTATCAAAATATAATAATTAAGAGCTCGTACCAACTACCGGGTAATCAAAAGGAGACGCCGTAGATATAAACAAATACACCGCTACGGTCGATGCCACATTATCGGTGTCATAATAATGCGCCTACGGGACCTCCATGGATAGGTTACTCTTAGGCATTTTTTAAGAAACCGTTTTAACCGACTTATTAATTATAAATGTTCAAAAAATTTTAAAGTGACTAACGGACTTTAAAGTATGTTTTAAAAAGATTTAACGAGTTGATTTAAGTATTTTACGCTTGACTAAACACTTTAAATGTTTAATAATATTGTATGTCATATTATTTTAAAATCACGTGTCACCCAACCGATCGGTCCAACCTTTTTCACGAGTCATGGTACATAATATCTTAGCCCTTTACAAAATTAATAGCTTAAACGGGACTTAACGGGACATGTAAAGCCACACAGAATGAGGGACACTCGATACGTATCACCGTACCACTTGCCACACTCACACATGTTCTTTACCGGGATGTTTCTGACATTTTTCGGGGCTGTTTCAAGGCAAATACGGGCTGTTTTCGAGGCTGAAAATAGCTGCTGTTCAGGGACAGTTTCACAGCCGTTTTGGGCTGTTTTCGGGACTGATTTGGTGGGGTTTTTGAGACACGGTTTTGACACAATTTCCAAAGGCCAAAATATTATGATTCCTCAACTATTATACACAATTAGCAACCTCGCTAGTACATCCAAAATGAGGAAAACATAACACATTTCAAAGGCTAATAGACAAACAATTTTAAACAAGCATGTCATACAATAATACTTATACAATTCAAAACAAAGTTTTGAGAGGAAAGATTTACCGAAGTGATCCTAAAACCACCTAGAATATCCGTACCTTATGTTGAATGACGAAGTCCAAGGACAACAAAATACCACCAAAGGAGACGATCACCTAGCCAAATCTAATGAATACACACGTATGAGTACAAAACGCATTCAAATAGGGAGTATGTAATATCCTTTTTTTAATTAGTGTTGCCATATGATTCCTAAGTGTTTACTTCCATCTAACTAGTTCCATAAATTTTATATTAAAGATATAATTATGTTAGTATATGTTACTATGGCTTTCATATTTCAAATTACTAGTGACCTTAGTATTTTAAGACTAAAAAAAATTATAACTATCGTAAAATAAAATGTGACTCCAACATCAAACATCAGTTTCGATTTATTTTTCATTTTACAAATATGTTTTAAATCATCCATCATATAATCAGTGGGTCAGTGGTCTGAGTTAATCCCCTATGACATTTTACACAATCATAAGCGAACGTAATACTTGTATGAAATAAGTAGTAGTGGATGATGATCCACATTTGAATTCATATTATACTATAAAAACATAGTCATATTATATTTACTCTATGTCATTTCCTTGAGTAAAACACAATGCTATTTAATTGTAATTTATAGGTACTCATATTATTTAATTAATAAAAAAAAACCAGAGTCATAGCCTTAAAATTTCCTACACTTTAGTCCCATCAGATCATAATTTTTTCTATTCTAATTTCACATATATTTTTAATACTCCATTACTAAATATATGACTACAATTTGTTTGAGTTCAAAATTTACAAAAGATACCCATTTTGTACCAAAATCTTAACATCTTATACCTATGATACTTCATGTGATATATAGTCAATCTTAAACATTCAGTTGATTAAGAAAGCCCATAAACAAATTATACTACAATAACAAAGGTGTTGGTTCGTAGGTACCTTAAAAACGTGTTTGTGTTAGAACCGAAACTAAACCCGCAAATACTTCGTATTCTTCTTTAAATTCTCTATTGTCTATATCTTCTTTCTCTTAATATTATGGATTGTAGGGAGTAATCTGGCTATCAACTAGGTAGATATTTCATTTTATTTAGTTTAGTCAAGAGAGTGTCAAATGGGTGATAGTATGTGATATATAATTTCATGAAAGACTTATCACTATCCTTTCTAATAAATGTTGGCCCAATCAAATTCCATATAACTGATGGACTTACCTTCACATTTAAAATTGAACCTTGTAACTACTTGTGAATGCTAGGACAAAGGACAAGTGACAAGTATTTGTTAGCATTACTAGTTAAGAATGATATCTAGTTAAGTTTATATATACCTTATATTTTACGTATGTAATAGTACTAGGTAGGATGTCAAATTAATTAATTTACTAATTAACTTATATACCACCTATTACTTATGTATTAATCTTAAATTATTTTAATTTGGGTTATAATAATTTGCAAGTAGTGAGTGATTAAACATTAGTCATGGGTTTTATATAGTTTTAGTTTTGTAGGATATTACAACTCCACCTACTTAAAAAAATTTCGTCCTCGAAATTGAAAGAAGTTATAGAATCGAAACGCACCAATTAGTAAACAAATGAGGGTGCTCGGCCCGTATGGTTTCCTCGAGTTCCCAAGTGGCCTCGCTAGCAGAATGATTCTTCCATTGAACTTTAACAAAAGGGGTGGAGCTTTTATGAGTTACTCTTTCCTCGTGTTCTATGATAGTTTCGGGCTCCTCAACATAAGAATGATCAGCTCGAATTTCAGAAAAAGGATATTGCACCACGTGCAATAGATGATAGTTGTAACCCCGCAACTGAGATACGTGAAATACGTTATGAACATGAGATAACTGCGGCGGTAATGCTAAACGATAAGATACTTCACCAACTCGATCCAATATCTCAAACGGTCCAATATATCGAGGACTGAGCTTTCTTTTCAAACCAAAACGTCGTATACCCTTCCAAGGTGACACCTTTAAAAACACCTTATCACCCACCACAAACTCTAAGGAACGTTGGTGTTTATCGGCATACACTTTATGTCTCGATTGGGCTTCCTTCAATCGATTCGCAGCTATAGTGAACTTTTCATTAGTCACTCTAACCAACTCAGGTCCTTCAATCAATTTTTCACCCGCTTCATTCCAACAAACTGGTGCTCTACACTTCCGACCATAGAGCATCTCAAATGGTGCCATACCGATACTTGCCTGCCAACTATTATTATAGGCGAATTCCACCAAACATAAATACTCATCCCAATTTCCCTTCCAATCTAGGGCACACGCTCGAAGCATATCTTCCAAGATCTGTATCGTACGTTCAGACTTTCCATCAGTTTGTGGATGAAAAGCAGTACTAAGCTTCAATCGCGCACCCCAAGCTTTATGTAACCCCTTCCAAAATCTTGAGGTAAATTGGGGGTCACGATCGGATACGATGGACGAAGGAACCCCTTGTAATCTCACAATTTCTTGCTGAAAAAGCTCGGATAGCTTACTTACCGAATAATCCATACGAATGGGCAAGAAATATGCTGATTTGGTTAATCTATCAATCACCACCCAAATAGCATCATGCCTTTTAACAGTCTTTGGCAACCCACAAACGAAATCCATTGAGACATCATCCCACTTCCACACGGGAATGTCTAGCGGCTGCAACAAACCACTAGCATGTTGGTGCTCGATCTTTACTTGTTGACAAGTAAGGCACTTCCCAACATATCTAACAACGTCTTTCTTCATGCCACTCCACCAAAAGTGCTTCTTTAAATCTTGATACATTTTGGTCGAACCAGGATGTACAGAAAAAGGTGAGCTGTGAGCCTCAGACAATAGAGCCTCACGAATCACATCATCATTAGGAACACACAATCGATTCCCACACCAAATAACCCCATCATCATCTTCTCTGAATTCTTTCACTTTACCCTCTTCTAAATTTTGAAACACTGTCCACAAATCCCCATCATCCAATTGAGCCTCTTTTATTCTTGAAATTAAATTGGACTCGATTTTTAAATTTGCCAACATCCCCGATGCTCCTCTTTTATCAATCCCATATCAAGTCTTTCGAATTCTCGAATGTGAGTAACCAAACAAGTGATACTACCAAATGTCTTTCTACTCAAAGCGTCGGCTACCACATTCGCTTTACCCGGATGCTATTGAATGTTTGTATCATAATCCTTCAATAACTCCAGCCACCTTCATTGTCTCATATTTATCTCTTTTTGCGTGAATATGTATTTGAGACTCTTGTGATCGGTGAAAATATCACAAGTTTCTCCATAAAGGTAATGCCTCCATATTTTCAACGCAAAAATCACAGCAGCTAACTCCAAATCATAAGTAGGGTAATTAACCTCATAGGGTTTCAACTGCCTCGAGGCATAAGCAATTACCTTACCATGTTGCATCAAAAAACAACCCAAACCATGCTTAGAAGCGTCACTATAGATTTGAAAACCCCCACTTCCTGACGGCAATGCAAGAATAGGGGCGGATACAAGTCTTTTCTTTAACTCATCGAAACTCTTTTGTCGTTCATCGGTCCACACAAACTTTTCCCCTTTCCTCAACATCTTGGTAAGCGGTAAAGCAATCGTCGAAAAACCTTCAACAAATCTTCGATAATAACCAGCTAAACCAAGAAAACTTCGAACCTCAACAACAGAAGTAGGTCTTGACCAATTTGTAATAGCCTCAACAACATGACCCAAGAAGGTAACCCATTGCAACCAGAATTCACATTTAGAGAATTTCGCAAACAATTTCTTACTTCGGAGGGTTTCAAGTACAATACGAAGATGACTCTCATGCTCTTCTTTACTCTTTGAGAATACCAAGATATCATCAATGAATACGATCATAAACTTATCCAAATACTCATGGAACACACGGTTCATTAGATCCATGAAAACCGCAGAAGCATTAGTTAATCCAAACGGCATCACTTAAAACTCATAGTGCCCATAACGAGTGCAGAAAGCGGTCTTAGGGATATCTTCTTCTTTAACACGGAGCTGATGATACCCAGACCTAAGATCAATCTTAGATAAATACTTCGAACCTTACAGCTGATTAAACAAATCATCAATACGTGGAAGCGGATAACGGTTTCGAATAGTAATATGATTTAACTCGCGATAATCAATGCAAAGTCTCATGTTACCATCCTTCTTCTTGACAAATAAAACCGGCGCACCCCAAGGTGACACACTTGGCCGAATAAAACCACAATCTATCATTTCTTGCAATTGCTCCTTGAGTTCTTGCAACTCGAGTGGTGCCATACGATAAGGAGCTTTTGATATCGGTTGGGAACCCGAAATCAAATCAATCAAAAATTCAACTTCACGAACTGGAGGCAAACCCTGTAATTCGTCAGGAAATACATCGGGAAACTCTCGAACAACATCGATATTTTCAAGCGAAGGGCTCTCGATAGATAAATTCTGAATCAAAGCTAAATAACCAACACAACCATGTGAAATGAGCTTTTGCGCCTTAAGCGCTGAGATAACCTTAATAGATTTTACGGGAAGATCACCATTAAAGACACAATTGGGTATAGAATGATTTCCAAACAAAATGCTCTTAGAATAACAATCGATATTCGCGTGATGGTGAGATAACCAATCCATGCCAAGAATAATGTCAAAGTCATGCATGGTCATAGGAAAGAGATTTGTGGGAAACATGCAGTCATTAAATTCCAAACGGAAATTTTGAAACACACGATCTATAATTTCAATACTACCCATTGGGGTGGAGATCGTAAATGGAGTAGACAACCAAGTTGAAGGCACTTGCAAATATTTCGAGCTCTTAACAGACACAATCGAGTGCGTAGAGCCAGAATCAAACAGAACGAAGAGGGCACGATGGTGTACAAATACATGACCAGTAATAGTACCTAATAATATCAAGAATGAATGAACAAATAACTCAAAGGAAATATTTTTAAAATGAATAGGGATCAAAATATACCTGTAGTGTCAGCAGCCTGAGCAGCAGTCATGGCAAAGACGCGTTCACCAGGAGCTGGCGGAGCAACCTTCGGAACAAACCCAGGTCTAGGATTCTTGCAATCCTTAGCTAAGTGACCAACCTCTCCACAAGCAAAACATGAACCCACACTACGATAACAAACTCTTCCCGGATGATTCTTTCCACAAGTCCCACAAGGTGCATTGGCAGTAACACCACCATTTCCGTTACCCTTTTGTTGCCCTTGGGGACGGTACACTTGTAATTGACCACGGTTATTATTATTTTTCCCGCTGTCAATCCTTAGCTGATTCCCTCTATTATTCCAATTATTACCACGATACCCTTGGTTCCCAGATTGTTGACCCTGTTTGGTAGTCGGTGCAGGAACAGATCGTAGTGGTTGTGCAATCTTAACCCTCTTGTTCTTACCATCATTATTTTTAGTAGCCAAATACTCGGCTCACTCCATCTCCAAATTTCGAGCATAATCGGCTGCCTCAGCGACATCAAAACATTTCAGATTAATCATTTTAGAGCGGTAACGCCCATGAACAGCCCATTTGTACTTACGGGCTTGGTCCTCAGAAGACCCAGCAGCAGCCCCAATCAAGCCCACAAGCCTCAAAAACCTCTTAGTGAAATCATTAATAGACTCATCATTCCCTTGCTTAATATTCGCATACTCCCGAAACACAGCCTCTTTCTCCGCCTCAGAAAAGTACTGACGGAAAAATAACTCCTTGAAATCAACCCAATGTAATGAATCCTCAAATTCGATACCCCCTTTCACTTGTCTCAAAGCGATCCACCAACGCTGAGCATCCCCTCTAGTTTATAAATAGCCAATGGAACCCAAAATCTCTCTTCACAACCAAGCACTCGGTAAATCTTCTCAATGTGAGTGATCCAATTCTCAGCTTCAACAGGAGTACTAGCAGTGCTGAATGACAAAGGACGTTGTTTTTGAAACCGTCCTAGCCAAACATAAATAGCATCTCCCGTTACAGTTTTATCTTCCTTATATTCATCCTCTTCTTCATGCTTAAAAGTCTCGCCACCTTTCTTACGCATCGCGTCAATAGCTTGAGCTACAATGTTGGGTATCAAATTCGTGATAGTTTGGCTAATCTTGTTTTCTACTTCTTCTTCAGACATTCCTTTTCTTTTCGGTGCCATCTATGAATGAGATGAGGATATAACGATTATGATTAGTACGAAGAATAAAATAGAATATTCAAAGTGGAAATAGAATACTATAGTGGAAAGAAAATCCTAAACCAAACGTCTACCCAAATCTCACAGGCCATAACTTAGGACTAAAGTTTCTACAGTAAAGAACTTAAGCTCTGATACAATCTGTAAAGACCCTAATCTTACGAATTCCAATACTTATAAATAAAGGTAACTTAATTGATAAATGAGCGTCATTCTTATTCGAATTCAAACCATAGTCAAAACCAAAGTTGACAACTTATTCAAAAGTGCTATTAAACCAAGAACAAGCTACTAAATCTTGAAGGAAATCTCTAAGGCAAGGTGCTAAGTTCACTCCACTCTACACTCTTCCCTCGTTCCCAACGCCCCCTTGATTACCTATCGTATAAGAAGGAAAACAAAGAATACGACTGAGCCAAAGCCCAGTGAACTGATATAACAAATAACGGAGTATAGTATGACATGCAAATTTTATTTCAAAACGAACTTATTTTCAAAATAACTTAGTTGCAAAACAAAGTACAAATATGTATAGATCCACAATACCATATATCATGATGCAAATTTCATAAAATAATGCACTAAGAGTCAAAAAAAATATGTACAAAGTATCAAAATGAAATCATAGGGTAGCTACTCCACTAATCATCCATATCAGTGACGTTTCGTATGACACTACGATGAACGTACACCATCAAAACAAAATCCTAGGATCGATCCATACGCCTCCTATCAAAATATAATAATTAAGAGCTCGTACCAACTACCGGGTAATCAAAAGGAGACGCCGTAGATATAAACAAATACACCACTACGGTCGATGCCACATTATCGGTGTCACAATAATGCACCCACGGGACCTCCATGGATAGGTTACTCTTAGGCATATTTTAAGAAACCGTTTTAACCGACTTATTAATTATAAATGTTCAAAAAATTTTAAAGTGACTAACAGACTTTAAAGTATGTTTTAAAAAGAATTAACGAGTTGATTTAAGTATTTTACGCTTGGCTAAACACTTTAAATGTTTAATAATATTGTATGTCATATTATTTTAAAATCACGTGTCACCCAACCGATCGGTCCAACCTTTGTCACGAGTCATGGTACATAATATCTTAGCCCTTTACAAAATTAATAGCTTAAACGTGACTTAACGGGACATGTAAAGCCACATGGAATGAGGGACACTCGATACGTATCACCGTACCACTCGCCACACTCACACATGTTTTTTACCTGGATGTTTCAGACATTTTTCGGGGCTGTTTCGAGGCAAATACGGGCTGTTTTCGGGGCTGAAAATAGCTGCTATTCGGGGATAGTTTCACAGCCGTTTTGGGCTGTTTTCGGGACTGATTTGGTGGGGTTTTTGAGACACGGTTTTGTCACAATTTCCAAAGGCCAAAATATTATGATTCCTCAACTATTATACACAATTAGCAACCTCGTTAGTACATCCAAAATGAGGAAAACATAACACATTTCAAAGGCTAATAGACAAACAATTTTAAGCAAGCATGTCATACAATAATACTTATACAATTCGAAACAAAGTTTTGAGAGGAAAGATTTACCAAAGCGATCCTAAAACCACCTAGAATATCCGTACCTTATGTTGAATGACGAAGTCCAAGGACAACAAAATACCACCAAAGGAGACGATCACCGAGCCAAATCTAATGAATACACACGTATGAGTACAAAACGCATTCAAATAGGGAGTATGTAATATCCTTTATTTAATTAGTGTTACCATATGATTCCTAAGTGTTTACTTCCATCTAACTAGTTCCATAAATTTTATATTAAAGATATAATTATGTTAGTATATGTTACTATGGCTTTCATATTTCAAATTACTAGTGACCTAAGTATTTTAAGACTAAAAAAAATTATAACTATCGTAAAAGAAAATGTAACTCCAACATCAAACATCAGTTTCGATTTATTTTTCATTTTACAAATATGTTTTAAATCATCCATCATATAATCAGTGGGTCAGTGGTCTGAGTTAATCCCCTATGACATTTTACACAATCATAAGCGAACGTAATACTTGTATGAAATAAGTAGTAGTGGATGATGATCCACATTTGAATTCATATTATACTATAAAAACATAGTCATATTATATTTACTCTCTGTCATTTCCTTGAGTAAAACACAATGCTATTTAATTGTAATTTATAGGTACTCATATTATTTAATTAATAAAAAAACAGAGTCATAGCCTTAAAATTTCCTACACTTTAGTCCCATCAGATCATAATTTTTACTATTCTAATTTCACATATATTTTTAATACTCCATTACTAAATATATGACTACAATTTGTTTGAGGTCAAAATTTACAAACGATACCCATTTTGTACCAAAATCTTAACATCTTATACCTATGATACTCCATGTGATATATAGTCAATCTTAAACATTAAGTTGACTAAGAAAGCCCATAAACAAATTATACTACAATAACAAAGGTGTTGGTTAGTAGGTACCTTAAAAACATGTTTGTGTTAGAACCGAAACTAGACCGCAAATACTTCGTATTCTTCTTTAAATTCTCTATTGTCTATATCTTCTTTCTCTTAATATTATGGATTGTAGGGAGTAATCTGGCTATCAACTAGGTAGATATTTCATTTTATTTGGTTTAGTCAAGAGAGTGTCAAATGGGTGATAGTATGTGATATATAATTTCATGAAAGACTTATCACTATCCCTTCTAATAAATGTTGGCCCAATCAAATTCCATCTAACTGATGGACTTACCTTCACATTTAAAATTGAACCTTGTAACTACTTGTGAATGCTAGGACAAAGGACAAGTGACAAGTATTTGTTAGCATTACTAGTTAAGAATGATATCTAGTTAAGTTTATATATACCTTATATTTTACGTATGTAATAGTACTAGGTAGGATGTCAAATTAATTAATTTACTAATTAACTTATATACCACCTATTACTTATGTATTAATCTTAAATTATTTTAATTTGGGTTATAATAATTTGTAAGTAGTGAGTAATTAAACATTAGTCATGGGTTTTATATAGTTTTAGTTTTGTAGGATATTACAATGATCATCTAGTGTAAGAAGATGATGGTGTAGAAACCGAGATGGCCCAAGCTAGTAACTAAGAGATTGGATTATCACTTAGCGGTGTTTATTGGTGTCGAAAGACTTCCTTTACCCGTGAGAAACTGAGTGTGGAAGTGTGGCGTGACACATATAGTTTATTTGGCAGGTATAAAGGGAGTCATAGTAAGCTAATCCAGAGTTGTGGGTGTAAACGATATAAATGTTAAGAATATATTATGTATTAATATAGATTTGCTTATTTATAAGAATGATGTTGTAAATTTTTTCCTATTCAAACTCTTGTATGCACTATATATTGATATCAATAGACACCCACCAATGAGTGGATTATTAATCTTATATGGTATTAGCCAAAATCTAACCCTATTCTCCCTCAGGTTCTTTTCTTTTTCTCTAATCAAATCACAATGGCTGTCACTCAGTCGTCATCATCATCATCATCGATTTCTGATGGGCCTCTCTCCCTTAATACTGTTTTACATATGCTCACAATCAAATTGTCTTCTACAAATTATCTTCTTTGGAAACATCAGATTCTTCCTCTCTTGTCTTATCAAAAAATTAGCGGCTATATTGATGGCACTCATGTATCGCTACCACCAAAAATTGTGTCTGAAGGATCCATTGTTGCTAATCCTGAATATGCCTCGTGGCAAGAAGGTGATCGCAAAACCTTAATCATTCTCTAGTCATCTTTATCAGAAGAAACCATGTCTATTGTGCTTGGGCTCAACTCATCTCATGAAATCTCGACTGCACTTGAATCCTATTATAGTCATGATTATGTTAAAAGGATGCATACGTTGCGTGATTCACTTCTTGTTTTGCAGAAAGGATCGTCATCTGTTGCTGAGTTTGGTAACAAATCTAAATCTTTGTGTGATCAGTTGGATGCTATGGCTGCTATCAGTCATCCAATTAATGATCTTGACAAAACCACTGGTTTTTATGTGGTCTTGGTGGCTCCTTTGAAACTTTTTCAACTACTCAACGTTCCTTTACACCCCGACCAACCTTTCATGAATTCTTATCTCGAGCAGAAGGTCACAAATTGTTTTTGAAATCGATTCAAAATGTTGTTCCTCTACATGATGCCTTCAACACCCAATCTTCTAATTATTATTCACGAGGGCAGTCAACAGGTTCTTATGGTCATGGCCAAAACCCAAACACTCGTGGTCATGGTAGTTAATCTAATAATCATGTGCGTGGAAATTATTCTAATGGTCGTGGTCGTGGACCTCATTGCCAATTATGTAGGACTGATGGTCACTATGCTAACCAATGTCATGAACTTCCTAGTTATGCTTAGTGTACACCATCAATTGATGTTAATCTTGTTCATGCCTTTCAATCTCAATGCCATGTCACATATCCTACTTCACCTGATTGGTATATTTAGACCATGCTGCCCCGTATTTAGGTAATGAACAGGTTATCGTTGGTAATGGTAACAAGCTTGATATTACTCCTATTGGATCTTCTGTTTTATCTAAGGATCTTAAGCTGTTAAATGTCCTTGTGGTTCCATATATCACTGAAAATTTATTGTCCATTAGCAAGTTAACCTCTGATAATCATGTTGATATTTTAATCTCTGATAAGCAGTTTATGATTCAGAATCGTCACACAAGGGCAGTACTAGCAATGGGCAGGCGTCACGATGATCTTTATATTTTAGAGAGAGGACAACAAGCTTTTATTTCTAATTTACAAACAACAAAATATAAGAGTTCTTTTGAAATTTGACACAATAGATTAGGGCATGTTTCTTTTGATGTAATTTCTCTTTTGAATAAAAAAGGACGGTTATCGGTTATGTGACAACCCGGAAATTTCCGACCAAATTTAAACTTAATCATTATATGTTTCCTACACGATAAGCAAAGTCTATAATATTGATTCTCAAACTTTTTGAACTAATGTTATATATTCAGTTAACCTTTGAATATTGACTGACGATTCACAAACATCTATTTGCAAATATATATATATATATATATATATATATATATATATATATATATATATATATATATATATATATATATATATATATATATATACAATAAGTTGGAATATTAATTATTCATAAATAATTTGCAATGTGTATTTAAAAACTGATTTATGTATATTAAATAAAGATATATACATATATATAATTTCCAGTTATTTAGTAAATAATAGTAACATTCGTTTATTGATTCGATTGATATTTAGATAAGTTAACTAAAACGTTTAAGATGAACAAGTAAAACACTAATTCACTACAGTATTTTCGAATTGCTACAGTACCCGAAAAGCTACAGTGTTTTCAAAAATCACTATTTGCTACAGTAAAAATCAATTTGCTACAGTGTTTTCGAAAATCACTATTTGCTACAGTAAAAATCATTTTGCTACAGTAAAAATCATTTTGCTACAGTAACACACTATTTGCTACAGTAAAAAATATGTCGACAAACAAGAAAACAAAATGAAGTGGGTGCGTACCAGCTGGCCATGCGATTGCATGGAAAATGGGCATGGAACCCATGCGATCGCATGAGGTTCAGTTCCAGGCCACATATATAAAGCTCACAGGTTTTGCTCCGAATTCATTCACTTCTCTTCTCATTTCTTCTTCTGCTCTATAATATATATATATATATATATATATATATATATATATATATATATATATATATATATATATATATAATTATTATTATTAAGATTAATAATATTATTAATCTTATCATTATTATCAGTAGTATTAATATTATTTTAATTAGTATTATACATAAAATACTACGACGAGGTCATGTTCAAACGATTTCAAAAATGGTTTTCGAGTGAGTCAAAGCTAAGAAAATTATGGGTTATAGCTAAGGAGGTGATGGGTATGGTTCGGGGATATTGCTCGTGAGATCAAACTAATGTTTATCATCTCCGTTGCATCTACGTACTTTCCTACAATATTGAATCACAATATTAATATGTGAGCATTCATATCTTATCTTTTATATATTAATAGTGTATCCATGTCTAGTGCTCGAGTATATATGTTTATGCATGCTTGTATGCCTTAATTTTATCGTTAGATAGTTTATGATGAATCACAAATTTGATACATATGCTACTGATATAAAGTATATGATATACATGTTTTTGGAAAGCTGGCGAAAAATTATTAATTTTTCATTTAGAAATCGCGTGATTTCGATGAACGGATTAAAAGATATGGTCAACTGAATTATGGTTAATGTTAATTGAAATTGTGTTTGAAACTATAAATTAATATTTAAACAACTTGTCTATGAGATTGATAAATTGAATTTTCAAATATTACTAATCGAGTAAATGAATATCTATATAAGGCACGTCTCATCTTGTTGAGCAATTGTCAAAGTTGACTGTCTTATCATGTTTTAAAGCTTTATAAACACTATAATCTGATTTTACAAGTATTGGAAAACTATGTGAAATAATAAAATATTTTCGATTGCCATGATAATTCAAATATAATATAGCTCCTGAAATAAATAATATTTTGAGTTTGATAAACTATAAATTCGTTCAATTATCAAGACTTATACTATGATAATAAACATGTATAGATTTAAAGATCATATTGGGTCAGGTTGACTTTTGAGATGACTTTTGTTAACTTTTGCATGTCGGTCTCGAGCATTAGGATTGTGATACACTATAACTCGACCTAGCCTGTTAGACATTTATTGACCAACATATGTTCTCTAGGTTGAAATCTATGATTACTTTGCATTCTGAGTTTCGGTCACATTTAGATGAATAACCTTATGTGCTGCTAAGGTGAGTTTTATTTGATCCCTTTTTAATTGCTTTTGCAATCTATATTTTTGGGCTGAGAATACATGCACTTTATTTTAAATGCATTGGACACAAGTACATACTTAATTCTACACTGAGTTTGAACCGAAAATCCCTTAGCTTTGGTAACTAGTAATTGCCGGTTATAAGAACTGGTAGGCGCGAGTAGTTGTATATGGATCCATAGGGCTTGACATCACCGTCTGTTCCAGGTATAGAAACCCTAGCCTGAACTATAAAACAGACGTATGCTATTTGAGTTTAGTACACGTTAGATTGCGTGTATTGTACATGTTGGTTGCATGTATGTTAAAACAGGGTTACTTATTATAACGTTAAAGTTTAGTTACCAGGGTGCTCAATTTCGTAGAATATTTTGATAAACGTTTCGGATGAAACAACTGAAATCTTGTGATCCACCTTTATATACAGAATACGTACAACATTAAAACTATGAACTCACCAACCTTTGTGTTGACACTTTTAAGCATGTTTAATCTCAGGTTCCTAGAAGTCTTCCGCTGTTTGCTTATACGTTATACAAGATATGTGCATGGAGTCATACATGCTTTATTCGAGAAAACTTTACATTCACAAAATTATCACCATGTATCTTATTTTGACTACATTGTCAACAGATGTATTATGGTAAACTATTATATACGGCAATTGTGTATACGTAGAAATCATCAGACGTCGAAAACCTTGAATTTATATATTCATTTATGGTGTGCCTTTTCAAAAGAATGCAATGTTTACAAAACGTATCATATAGAGGTCAAAACATCAGTATGAAATCAATGAATGATGTATTCGTCCAAGTGGATTTGGACGGGTCATCACACTTGGCATCAGAGCTTGAGGTCATAGGGAACCAGAATTTGCATAAGTGTGTTTAACTGGTAATTGTTAGGATGCATTAGTGAGTATGGACTATGACCGTATCTGTTTTTACCGAGTTTTGCTTACCATTTATTGTCGAAAATTACTTGCTTATCATTCCTAAGTCTAGAAATGTCTTACTGCATTTACTGCATAGATAGTGTATCGACAAAATTCATATCTTAGCGTATCCGTTACTTTAAACTTTTCCTGACATCTTCCGATTACACAAAAAAAATCTAAGTCCTATAATCTATTTCACATAAAAAATCATTTCCCTGATTACAGAAAATGGATCCTGTATCTAGTTCAAATTCCTTAAACTTCGACAGCTATTCCGATATGGATATTCACCTGAACTCCGAAGACAGTGTAACCGGAATGGATCAACCAATTAGCCATCACCTATTCTGGATGAATTGGGAATGGGTTCGTAGCCTACTTAGTCATTGGAGACAAGAAGAAGGTGATCCCTTCCATCCACCACATTCCCCTCTTGGCGAAGAACCTGAAGCACTTACCAGCGAACCTGTTCGTAATACCATTTTCTCTTTCATCTCCAGAGTATCTCGTCATGATTATATACTATCTCAAATTCTGGTTCTTATTCATCCGCTCGTCCGAACCACCAATCATCCCGGTGTAGTAGAAGAAGTCAACGAGCTTCGCGCTAGGGTAGTGACTTTGGAGAATACGGTGTAAAGATTACAAGCTCCAGCAGCATCACCGGCATCAACAGTACCAC
This sequence comes from Rutidosis leptorrhynchoides, assembly GCF_046630445.1. Lineage (NCBI taxonomy): Eukaryota > Viridiplantae > Streptophyta > Magnoliopsida > Asterales > Asteraceae > Rutidosis > Rutidosis leptorrhynchoides. The sequence goes on along the minus strand of NC_092333.1, from coordinate 595,918,344 downwards.
CATCATCAACACCAACAGTATCATTACCACTAACAACAACAACATCCGCATCCCACACCTCAACATCACAATCTGTTCCTCGAACATCAACGTCAAACGCACCATAGATACCAAGGAATACCAACAACAACAAACGATGAAGTATTGATTCATAACTTCATCGAAGAAATATTCTACAGAGAATATGTAGTTTCTAAAAGTTTTAGAGATTACTTATTATAGTTTTAATTGTAAATCAAATGAGTGAGCGAATAAAAATGATGAAATAAAACCCTGATCGGAATGGTGCACGATTTATAAGCTAAATCTGTTTTATCACTGAAGAGACCCATCCTAATCCATCCAGACGTAGTCCATATCGATTATAAACGATTCACAATAGTTGGTTACATCGCGAGGTACTTGACCTCTATATGATACATTTTACAAACATTGCATTCGTTTTTAAAAGACAAACTTTCATTTTATTGAAAGTTGACGGCATGCATATCATTTCATAATACATCTAACTATAATTGACTTAATAATAATCTTGATGAACTCGATGACTCGAATACAACGTCTTTTAAAATATGTCATGAATGACTCCAAGTAATATCTCTAAAATGAGCAAATGCACAGCGGAAGATTTCTTTCATACCTGAGAATAAACATGCTTTCAAGTGTCAACCAAAAGGTTGGTGAGTTCATAGGTTTATCATAATAATCATTTCCATATTTTTAATAGACCACAAGATTTCATTTTTCATTTTCATTAACATACATCTCATATCAGGCATTTCGCAAACTGCATAGAGATAAAAATCATTCATATGGTGAACGCTTGATAACCGAACTAACAGGATGCATATAGAATATCCCCATCATTCCGGGACTCTCATCAGACATGATAATCGAAGTACTAAAGCATTCGTAACCCGAATGGGACGTGTCAAGGTCCATAGATCTATCTTTAGGATTCGCGTCAATTAGGGGCCATTTCCCTAATTCTTAGGCTACCAAGCTAAAAAGGGGCATATTCGATTCGATAATCCAACCATAGAATGTTGTTTCGATTACTTGTGCCTATTTCGTAAAACATTTATAAAAGTAGCGCACGTATTCTCAGTCCGAAAAATATATATTGCAAAAGCATTTAAAAAGGGAGCAAATGAAACTCACAATACTGTATTTTGTAGTAAGAATACATATGACAAAACTGAACAATGCAGGGTTGGCCTCGGATTCATGAACCTATATCATTTGTATATATATTAACACATATAATTGTAATTGAACAAGGTTGTGTATATATTTACTATAATATGTTATTAAATTGTAACTTATTGTTATATATATATATAATGTATTGAATTCAATATTTATATTTATATATATGTTTATTATTACATATAATATCTTACAATATTTTTTTATACACTATATGTAATTTAGTTGTTATTATAGTTAATAATATTTGATATAAAAATTATAGTATGTAATATACTTTTTATATATATAAATCTCTTTTGTTTGTAAAATTAATAATTATAATACTATTAAAGTAAAGATAGTAATACCAATAATTAGATATAAAATGAAAAAAAATGATAGTTTTTACTAATAATGATTCTTTTAATAATGATATAGTTGTAAAAATAATAATTTTTAATAATAACAATACTAATAATGATAGTGATAATATTAATAATTATAGTACTTACGTTAATAATCATAACAATAACAATACTAATAATATTAATAATAATAATACTTATTTTAATACTAATAATGATATTACTACTAATAATGACAAAATAATATTATTCAAAATCTTTAATCTATATATTTATAAAACTTTATAATATTCATAATACTCATAATCATGTTAATATTTAATGTTATTAGTTAATAATAACTAAACAATAATAATAGTAATACATATATTAAATATAATAACAATGATAATAATTATAACACTAGTAATATTAATATTAATAATAATACTGAAAATAATAATAGTATTAGTAATGATAATACTAATAAGTTTTATTTGATATTATAATACTTAATAATACCAATAATATCACTAATACTTAATAATAATAACAATAACAATAATAATTTATATTAATAATAATAATAATAATAATATTAATAATTTTTAATGAAGAGAACTACCTTAAAACTTTCTCTAAAAAGAAAACGTCTCAACCCGGGCTCGAACCCGTGACCTCTAGCAAACCCAAATCAACACTCCACCATTCAGCCATTTCAAATTTTTTGATATATATATCTAACTTAATATATATATAACCGTAATTATATTATGTATAGTTTCTTCTTCATCCAATTCAAACAATCGACTAAAATCTTTTCAAAACTAATAAAAGTTGCCAAATCGAATTTGGGACTTTATATCAAACACAGGAATCATTAGTTGTGATGAATTGGATTAACAAAAAAAAATAAAAAAAAATAAAGGAAAGGGGTGCTGCTGTTGCTTCGTGAAACAGGAAAAAAAATAAACATCGATTTCAAATTTGAAGATATTTTACAAAATATTTACAACATGAAACTTGTTGTAAATCATCATTAGAAACTTTGTGGCTCGTTAATTTCAACAAAAACATCAAAATGATCACTAATTTTTTGATGAACAATTTGGTTGACTTTTGACTTCAAAACTTTGACTCGAAAATTCAGGTTCGTTATTAGGAATTAAGATTTGAGACTTTGCAAAAAGTTTAGGTAGGAGATTTCTAACAAAACTACATTTAAGGATTTCGAAATTTCATTCAAATTTGAATTATGAGCAAAATGAGAATGATACAGAGCCGTCGAGCAATTTTCCTGATTTTTGCTATTGAATTAAATTTAATTAAAGGTTATAGAAGGTAATGGCAAGCGGTAGTTGAGCATATGAGATGGAATGACTTATACTAACACTGGAGTAGGTTACTTGATATATATATAATTTGATTGAAAAAAAATGACGAGCAGTAGATAAAAGAACAGAAAAAAATATTGAAGATGGTGATGTGCAACTGAAATTGTCACCATGTGTATGTGATTGGTACGATCTTACAAATATAACCAAAATCAACTACAGTGTGATGGAGATGGCAATCGAATTTTCAGTCTGCATCTGATTCTATATGCTTTAATTTAATTTCAGTAATTAATTTTTAATCAATGGAATACTGTTAAATAATAAGTAACTAATAATAAGGATATTAATTAATAATATCAAAATAATACTAATAATAATAATAATCATATTAATAACTAAAATCATATTTTTAACAATAATAATATTAGTAATAATAATATAACTGATAGTTCTTATAATGCTGAAAATAATGATAATGAATAAATGATATTAATAACAAGGATAATAATAATTATTAATAACAATGTAAACAATGAAAATTTAATAATGATAATAACTAATAACATTTAAATTATAATTTAGTTATACCTTTAGTTATTCTTACAATAATATTTATATTTATAGATTATAATTAATCTTATTAATTTATGTAAATACAATAATAATACGCTTTATTATAATTGTATTTCAAATATAATAGTAATAGCAATACTATTATTACTAATGATAATAATAATACTATCATTATGAAATGTATAACAATAATACTAATTTTACTAATAACATATATATATCTTTACACACCATTGTTCGTGAATCGTCGGGAAATAGTCAAAGGTCAAATGCATTCTTGTAAACATTTCCAAAATTTTAAGACTCAACTTTACAGACTTTACTTATTCTGTCGAAATCAAATAAAGATTAAGTTTAAATTTGGTCGGAAATTCCCGGGTCGTCACAGTACCTACCAGTTAAAGAAATTTCGTCCCGAAATTTGAGTGAGGCCGTCATAAATAACTATAAAAATGTTTTCATGACGAATATGAGTTAATAAATAGAGTTTTATCATCATTGAGTAATATGGAATAAACAATTCCATTATTCGAAGCGTATGAGTGAAGCTATCACGAAATATTGAGGTAGAGATTTAACTTTTGACGTAGATACGGTGGATTTCCGAAATTCAAGGAATTTAAAAGAAAATCTTGGAGATCTATTAGATCCGATTCTTCGGCGAGTAAGGAAATTAAGATCTCTTTAATTAAATGCGGAGATCTGTCTTGATTTCTTTATCAGATATTTCACTATAAATTAACTTCTTCCGTTCCATTAGTTTTACCATTCCTATACTCAATTCCCACATTCAAGAGACTGTGAAAATGCTTAATCCAGTTCTGATCCTTGTCCTTATCCTGACTATCGCCACAATCATTCTCCTTTTCCAACTTCCACCAGAGGAATCTGCTTTTTTCTACTTCGCCCTTGGGGTTATAGTGTTTTTAATTCTCCTGTGTCTTTATATTGCGATAAACATTGATATACACGGTTTGTAATTTATGTGTTGTTATCGGGCTTTATATTCTCCCTTATATTTCGAAGCTCAATGCTTTCATTTTCTCTTCCCGATTTCAAGTCAAGCGTATAATAGTCCAGAATTTGTAGATATAGAGTTTCGAATGATTATGATGTTCTAAGCAGGAAGGAACGTGATAGCACGATTTGATTTTCAAATTTATCAACATCACGGAAAATAGAACCATCAAGAATACATTTTCTTGATATGTTCAGGAGTTAAGTAGAATGAAGGAGTTATGTAACATGACACATGATGATGGTATGATCTACTGTGAACCATCACGTCCCATTAGAAACTCAGCATGACTTACTGTAATATAATCACGTTGGCAGGGCGTCATTATATTATACCAACCCATGCTTTAATTCCCAACACTTCTCCACAATTCATTCATAGTTTAAAGAAGCATGTTATGCTTACGGGTTAGTAATGTTCGCTTCTCACCAAAGTGAGAACAAGAACATCGGGCTACAACTATTAAACAAAACATTCCCACAAGTGACGGAGTCGGTAATTGGGGTAAGAAATGAGGTTTTTAGGTTATTACGAGACTGTTGGTCATTACGTAACCTTCATCCTTTTGACGACGTTACAACACATTGTCTTACTATCGGTCACAATGGTTATGTTTCACAAAACCAAGGATGGGAAGTGGTATTAGTAAAACCAGAATGCATGACTTATTTCTGGACGTATGAATTACGTGTCTTTATTGCCTTTGCTGAACGCCTTATTTATTAACTAGAATTATCTTTGCAACTACTTTGTATCAAAGTTTTATGTGATATATTTCATGCTATATGTAAAATAGCGGTATTGTAAGTTTGCAAGTTATTGTATAAAGGTTTGAATATGATATATTTTTTTTTTGTGATTAGTTTTTCATATAGAATTGTAGTAGTTGAAATGGTATGTTAGCTACTAAGTATGAACTTAACGGGTAGGTACTACCCGAATTAAAGAGTATAAAACGCTAATATGAAGAAAGAGCTTTTATAAATAAGTTCATATTACGCTACAAAATACTATTGACTACTCTTGATATTCTATATGATTAACTCGTTTCTTTTGGCTATTTTTGAAAGAAATGGCACCAACTACTCGACATACCGTGAGTATGAACGAAGAGGAGTTTCGTACCTTTCTTGCTGCAAACATAGCCGCAGTACAGGCTGCGCTACATACCAATAATAACGCTGAATCTAGCAATGCAGCTAACGGCGCAAGAAATCGTGTAGGATGCACCTACAAAGAATTCAATGCATGCAAACCTTTGGAATTTGATGGAACCGAAGGACCAATTGGATTGAAACGGTGGACCGAGAAAGTCGAATCGGTGTTTTCCATAAGTAAGTGTACTGAAGAGGACAAAGTTAAGTACGCTACGCATACCTTCACAGGTACCGCGTTAACGTGGTGGAACACCTATCTTGAACAGGTAGGACAAAATGATGCTTACGCACTACCGTGGTCGGCATTCAAGCAATTGATGAACGAGCAGTACCGTCCTAGAAACGAAGTCAATAAACTCAAGGCAGAACTTAGAGAGTTACGAACACAAGGGTTCAACGTTACCACATATGAACGACGATTCACAGAGTTGTGCCTATTGTGCCCGGGAGCATTCGAAGATGAAGAAGAGAAGATTGACGCGTTTGTAAAAGGGTTACCAGTAAGGATTCAAGAAGATGTAAGTTCACACGAGCCCACTTCTATAAAGAAGGCAAGTCGAATGGCTCATAAACTCATAAATCAGATTGAGGGAAGAATTAAAGAGCAGGCGGCCGGAGAAACCAACACGAAACTACTCAAGAGGAAGTGGGAGGAAAACGGTGACAAGAGTCACCAGTACAACAACAATAACAATTACAACCACAATCGCAACAACAATCGCAACAATAACCGCAATCCTAACAATAACTACAACAAACATCCCAACAACAACAACAACAACAACAACAACTACAACCGTTTCAACAACAATAACAATCCCAACAACAACCTCAATAACAACAACGGCAACAAAAACCAAAAACAGCCATGTCATAGGTGTGAAGAAAATCACCAGGGGTTTTGCACGACATTTTGCAACAGGTGTAAAAGAAATGGTCATAGCGCGATAAAGTGTGAGGTCTACGGACCAAAGTTTAACAGAACTAAGGGAGCAAATAATGCCAGAACAAGTAATGCCGAAACGAATAGTGTCGGAGCAAGTAATACCAACGCTGTTTGTTATAAATGTGGAAAACCGGGCCATATTATTAGAAATTTCCCGAATCAGGGAAATACTAATGGGCAGGGCTGTGGAAGAGTTTTCAATATTAATGCGGCAGAAGCACAGGAAGACCCGGAGCTTGTTACGGGTACGTTTCTTATTGACGATAAATCTGCTTATGTTTTATTTGATTCGGGTGCGGATAGAAGCTATATGAGTAGAGAATTTTGTGCTAAATTAAGTTGCCCATTGACGCCTTTGGATAGTAAATTTTTACTCGAATTAGCAAATGGTAAATTAATTTCAGCAGATAATATATGTCGGAATCGAGAAATTAAACTGGTTAGCGAAACATTTAAGATTGACTTGATACCAGTAGAGTTAGGGAGTTTTGATGTGATAATCGGTATGGACTGGTTGAAAGAAGTGAAAGCAGAGATTGTTTGTTACAAAAATGCAATTCGCATTATACGAGAAAAAGGAAAACCCTTAATGGTGTACGGAGAAAAGAGCAACGCAAAGTTAAATCTTATTAGTAACCTGAAGGCACAAAAACTAATAAGAAAAGGTTGCTATGCTGTGCTAGCACACGTCGAGAAAGTCAATTCCGAAGAAAAGAACATCAATGATATTCCCGTCGCAAAAGAATTTCCCGATGTATTTTCGAAAGAATTACCGGGACTACCTCCACACCGATCCTTTGAATTTCAAATAGACCTTGTACTGGGAGCTGCACCAATAGCTCGTGCTCCATACAGACTCGCACCTAGCGAAATGAAGGAACTTCAGAGCCAATTACAAGAACTTTTAGAGCGTGGTTTCATTCGACCAAGCACATCACCGTGGGGAGCTCCTGTTTTGTTTGTCAAGAAGAAAGATGGTACATTCAGGTTGTGTATCAACTACCGAGAGTTGAACAAACTTACCATCAAGAACCGCTACCCACTACCGAGAATCGATGACTTATTTGATCAACTACAAGGCTCGTCTGTTTATTCAAAGATTGACTTATGTTCCGGGTATCATCAAATGCGGGTGAAAGAAGATGATATTCCAAAGACTGCTTTCAGAACACGTTACAGTCATTACGAGTTTATGGTCATGCCGTTTGGTTTAACTAATGCACCAGCTGTGTTCATGGACCTTATGAACCGAGTGTGTGGACCATACCTTGACAAGTTTGTCTTTGTTTTCATTGATGACATACTTATTTACTCAAAGAATGACCAACAACACTGTGAACATTTGAGAAAGGTGTTAGAAGTATTGAGGAAGGAAGAATTGTACGCCAAGTTTTCAAAGTGTGCATTTTAGTTGGAAGAAGTTCAATTCCTCGATCACATAGTGAACAAAGAAGGTATTAAGGTGGATCCGGCAAAGATAGAAACTGTTGAAAAGTGGGAAACCCCGAAAACTCCGAAACACATACGCCAGTTTTTAGGACTAGCTGGTTACTACAGAAGGTTCATCCAAGACTTTTCCAGAATAGCAAAACCCTTGACTGCATTAACGCATAAAGGGAAGAAATTTGAATGGACGGATGAACAAGAGAAAGTGTTTCAGTTATTGAAGAAAAAGTTAACTACGACACCTATATTGTCATTTCCTGAAGGGAATGATGATTTTGTGATATATTGTGACGCCTCAAAGCAAGGTCTCGGTTGTGTATTAATGCAACGAATGAAAGTAATTGCTTATGCGTCTAGACAATTGAAGATTCACGAACAAAATTATACGACGCATGATTTGGAATTAGGCGCGGTTGTTTTTGCATTAAAGACTTGGAGGCACTACTTATATGGGGTCAAAAGTATTATATATACCGACCAAAAAAGTCTTCAACACATATTTAATCAGAAACAACTGAATATGAGGCAGCGTAGGTGGATTGAATTGTTGAATGATTACGACTTGAGATTCGTTACCACCCGGGGAAGGCAAATGTGGTAGCCGACGCCTTGAGCAGGAAGGACAGAGAACCCATTCGAGTAAAATCTATGAATATAATGATTCAAAATAACCTTACTACTCAAATAAAGGAGGCACAACAAGGAGTTTTAAAAGAGGGAAATTTAAAGGATGAAATACCCAAAGGATCGGAGAAGCATCTTAATATTCGGGAAGACGGAACCCGGTATAAGGCTGAAAGGATTTGGGTACCAAAATTTGGAGATATGAGAGAAATGGTACTTAGAGAAGCTTATAAAACCAGATACTCAATACATCCTGGAATGAGAAAGATGTACAAGGATCTCAAGAAACATTTTTGGTGGCCGGGTATGAAAGTCGATGTTGCTAAATACGTAGGGAATGTTTAACGTGTTCTAAGGTCAATGCTGAGCATCAGAAACCATCAGGTCAACTTCAACAACCCGAAATCCCGGAATGGAAATGGGAAAACATTGCCATGGATTTCATCACTAAATTTCCAAGGACTGCAAGTGGTTTTGATACTATTTGGGTAATAGTTGATCGTCTCACCAAATCAGCACACTTCCTGCCAATAAGAGAAGATGACAAGATGGAGAAGTTAGCACGACTGTATTTGAAGGAAGTCGTCTCCAGACATGGAATACCAATCTCTATTATCTCTGATAGGGATGGCAGATTTATTTCAAGATTCTGGCAGACATTACAGCAAGCATTAAGAACTCGTCTAGACATGAGTACTGCCTATCATCCACAAACTAATGGGCAGAGCAAAAGGACGATACAAACACTTGAGGACATGCTACGAGCATGTGTTATTGATATCGGAAACAGTTGGGGTCGACATCTACCGTTAGCAGAATTTTCCTACAACAATAGCTACCATTCAAGCATTGAGATAGCGACGTTTGAAACACTTTATGGTAGAAAGTGCAGGTCTCCGATTTGTTGGAGTGAAGTGGGGGATAGACAGGTTACGGGTCCGGAGATAATACAAGAAACTACCGAGAAGATCATCCAAATTCAACAATGGTTGAAAACCGCCCAAAGTCGACAAAAGAGCTACACTGACATTAAAAGAAAAGATATAGAATTTGAAATTGGACAGATGGTCATGCTTAAAGTTGCACCTTGGAAAGGTGTTGTTCGATTTGGTAATCGAGGGAAATTAAATCCAAGGTATATTGGACCATTCAAGATTATTGATCGTGTCGGACCAGTAGCTTACCGACTTGAGTTACCTCAACAACTCACGGCTGTACATAACACTTTTCACGTCTCGAATTTGAAGAAATGTTTTGCTAAATAAGATCTCACTATTCCGTTAGATGAAATCCAAATTAACGAAAAACTTCAATTCATCGAAGAACCCGTCGAAATAATGGATCGTGAGGTTAAAAGACTTAAGCAAAACAAGATACCAATTGTTAAGGTTCGATGGAATGCTCGTAGAGGACCCGTGTTCACCTGGGAATGAAAAGATCATATGAAGAAGTAATACCTGCATTTATTTCCAGAAGATACGTCAACACCTCCAACTGCTTAACATTTCGGGACGAAATTTATTTAACGGGTAGGTACTGTAGTGACCCGAACTTTTCCATGTTTATATATATATATTAAATGAAATTGTTATTTACATGATTAAGTGTTTCCAACATGTTAAGCAATCAAACTTGTTAAGACTTGATTAATTGAAATAGGTTTCATATAGACAATTGACCACCCAAGTTGACCGGTGATTCACGAACGTTAAAACTTGTAAAAACTATATGATGACATATATATGGATATATATATATAGTTAACATGATATTATGATAAGTAAACATATCATTAAGTATATTAATAATGAACTACATATGTAAAAGCAAGACTACTAACTTAATGATTTTGAAACGAGACATATATGTAATGATTATCGTTGTAACGAAATTTAATGTATATATATATATATATATATATCATATTAAGAGATATTCATACATCATATTATCATGATAATATAATAATTTAAAATCTCATTTGATATTATAAACATTGGGTTAACAACATTTAACAAGATCGTTAACCTAAAGGTTTCAAAACAACACTTACATGTAACGACTAACGATGACTTAATGACTCAGTTAAAATGTATATACATGTAGTGTTTTAATATGTATTCATACACTTTTGAAAGACTTCAAGACACTTATCAAAATACTTCTACTTAACAAAAATTCTTACAATTACATCCTCGTTCAGTTTCATCAACAATTCTACTCGTATGCACCCGTATTCGTACTCGTACAATACACAGCTTTTAGATGTATGCACTATTGGTATATACACTCCAATGATCAGCTCTTAGCAGCCCATGTGAGTCACCTAACACATGTGGGAACCATCATTTGGCAACTAGCATGAAATATCTCATAAAATTACAAAAATATGAGTAATCGTTCATGACTTATTTACATGAAAACAAAATTACATATCCTTTATATCTATTCCATACACCAACGACCAAAAACACCTAAAAACACTTTCATTCTTCAATTTTATTCATCTAATTGATCTCTCTCAAGTTCTATCTTCAAGTTCTAAGTGTTCTTCATAAATCCTACAAGTTCTAGTTTCATAAAATCAAGAATACTTCCAAGTTTGCTAGCTTACTTCCAATCTTGTAGAGTGATCATCCAACCTCAAGAAATCTTTCTTATTTACAGTAAGATATCTTTCTAATATAAGGTAATACTAATATTCAAACTTTGATTCAATTTCTATAACTATAACAATCTTATTTCGAGTGGAAATCTTACTTGAACTTGTTTTCGTGTCATGATTCTACTTCAAGAACTTTCAAGCCATCCAAGATCCTTTGAAGCTAGATCCATTTGTCTCTTTTCCACTAGGTTTATCCACAAAACTTGAGATAGTAATGATGTTCATAACATCATTCAATTCATACATATAAAGCTATCTTATTCGAAGGTTTAAACTTGAAATCACTAAAATATAGTTTAGTTAATTCTAAACTTGTTCGCAAACAAAAGTTAATCCTTATTACTTGACTTTTAAAATCAACTAAACACATGTTCTATATCTATATGATATGCTAACTTAATGATTTAAAACCTAGAAACACGAAAAACACCGTAAAACCGGACATACGCCGTCGTAGTAACACCGCGGGCTGTTTTGGGTTTGATAATTAAAAACTATGATAAACTTTGATTTAAAATTTGTTCTTCTGGAAAAATGATTTTTCTTATGAACATGAAACTATATCCAAAAATCATGGTTAAACTCAAAGAGGAAGTATGTTTTTCAAAATGGTCATCAAGACGTCGTTCTTTCGACTGAAATGACTACCTCTTATAAAAATGACTTGTAACTTATATTTCCGACTATAAACCTATACTTTTTCTACTTAGATTCATAAAATAGAGTTCAATATGAAACCATAGCAATTTGATTCACTCAAAACGGATTTAAAATGAAGAAGTTATGGGTAAAACAAGATTGGATATTTTTTGATTTTTGTAGCTACGGGAAATATTAACAATTCTATACAAATCATATCCTAGCTAACTTATATTGTATTATACATGTATTCTAATATATTATGCAATCTTGAGATACCATAGACACGTATGCAAATGTTTTGACATATCATATCGACCCATGTATATATATATTATTTGGAACAACCATAGACACTCTATATGCAGTAATGTTGGAGTTAGCTATACAAGGTTGAGGTTGATTCCAAAAATATATATACTTTGAGTTGTGATCTAGCCTGAGACGTGTATACACTGGGTCGTGGATTGATTCAAGATAATATATATCGATTTATTTCTGTACATCTAACTGTGGACAACTAGTTGTAGGTTACTAACGAGGACAACTGACTTAATAAACTTAAAACATCAAAATGTATTAAAACTGTTGTAAATATATTTTGAAAATACTTTGATATATATGTACATATTTGTTATAGGTTCGTGAATCAACCAGTGGCCAAGTCTTACTTCCCGACGAAGTAAAAATCTGTGAAAGTGAGTTATAGTCCCACTTTTAAAATCTAATATTTTGGGATGAGAATACATGCAGTTTTATAAATGTTTTACGAAATAGACACAAGTAAATGAAACTACATTATATGGGTGAATGATCGAAGCCGAATATGCCCCTTTTGCTTGGTAGCCTAAGAATTAGTAAACCGATCTACTAATTGACGCGAATCCTAAAGATAGATCTATTGGGCCTAACGAACCCCAACCAAAGTACCGGATGCTTTAGTACTTCGAATTCGTTTTTATCATTTCCGAAGGATTTCCCGAAATGATAGGGGATATTCTTGTATGCATCTTGTTAATGTCGGTTACCAGGTGTTCACCATATGAATGAATTTTATCTCTATGTATGGGATGTATATTGAAATATGAAATCTTGTGGTCTATTATTATGATTTGATAATATATAGGTTAAACCTATAACTCACCAACATTTTTGTTGACGTTTTAAGCATGTTTATTCTCAGGTGATTATTAAGAGCTTCCGCTTTTGCATACTAAAATAAGGACAAGATTTGGAGTCCATGCTTGTATGATATTATGTAAAAACTGCATTCAAGAAACTTATTTTTGATGTAATATATTCTTATTGTAAACCATTATGTAATGGTCGTGTGTAAACGGTATATTTTAGATTATCATAATTTGATAATCTACGTAATGCTTTTTAAACCTTTATCGATAAAATAAAGGTTATGGTTGTTTTAAAAATGAATGCAGTCTTTGAAAAATGTCACATATAGAGGTCAAAACCTCGCGACGAAATCAATTAATATGGAACGTTTATAATCAATATGAACGGGACATTTCATCAACCATTCAGCCATTTCAATTTTTCTGATATATATATCTAACTTAATATATATATAACCGTAATTATATTCTGTATAGTTTCTTCTTCATCCAATTCAAACAATCGACTAAAATCCTTTCAAAACTAATAAAAGTTGCCAAATCGAATTTGGGACTTTATATCAAACACAAGAATCATTAATTGTGATGAATTGGATTAGCAAAAAAATAAAAAAAAAAATAAAGGAATGGGGTGCTGCTGTTGCTTCGTGAAATAGGAAAAAAATAAACATCGATTTCAAATTTGAAGATGTTTTACAAAATATTTACAACATGAAACTTGTTGTAAATCATCATTAGAAACTTTGTGGCACGTTAATTTCAACAGAAACATCAAAACGATCACTAATTTTTCGATGAACAATTCGGTTGACTTTTGACTTCAAAACTTTGACTCGAAAATTCAGGTTCGTTATTAGGAATTAAGATTTGAGACTTTGCAGAAAGTTTAGGTAGGAGATTTCTAACAAAACTACATTTAAGGATTTCAAAATTTCATTCAAATTTGAATTATGAGCAAAATGAGAATGATACAGAGCCGTCGAGCAATTTTTCTGATTTTTGCTATTGAATTAAATTTAATTAAAGGTTATAGAAGGTAATGGCAAGTGATAGTTGAGCATATGAGATGGAATGACTTATACTAACACTGGAGTAGGTCACTTGATATATATATAATTTTATTGGAAAAAAAAATGACGAGCAGTAGATAAAAGAACAGAAAAAATATATATTGAAGATGGTGATGTGCAACTGAAATTGTCACCATGTGTATGTGATTGGTACGATCTTACAAATATAACCAAAATCAACTACAGTGTGATGGAGATGGCAATCGAATTTTCAGTTTGCATCTGATTCTATATGCTTTAATTTAATTTCAGTAATTAATTTTTAATCAATGGAATACTGTTAAATAATAAGTAACTAATAATAAGGATATTAATTAATAATATCAAAATAATACTAATAATAATAATAATCATAATAATAACTAAAATCATATTTTTAACAATAATAATATTAGTAATAATAATATAACTGATAATTCTTAAAATGCTGAAAATAATGATAATGAATAAATGATATTAATAACAAGGATAATAATAATTATTAATAACAATCTAAACAATGAAAATTTAATAATGATAATAACTAATAAAATTTAAATTATAATTAAGTTATACCTTTAATTATTCTTACAATAATATTTATATTTATAGATTATAATTAATCTTATTTATTTATGTAAATACAATAATAATACGCTTTATTATAATTGTATTTCAAATATAATAGTAATAGCAATAATATTATTACTAATGATAATAATAATACTATCAATATGAAATGTATAACAATAATATTATTATTAACAATAATACTAATTTTACTAATAACATATATATATATATCTTTACACACCATTGTTCGTGAATCGTGGGGAAATAGTCAAAGGTCAAATGCATTCTTGTAAACATTTCCAAAATTTTAAGACTCAACTTTACAGACTTTACTTATTGTGTCGAAATCAAATAAAGATTAAGTTTAAATTTGGTCGAAAATTCCCGGGTCGTCACAATCACCAGCACCGTCAGTACCGTCAGCATCGTCAGCATCAGCAACATCTACAACATCACAAGCTCTGCCAGATCCATAATCACCGCAAACATCATCACTAATCAACAACGCGTATATCGTATCAACGAGTTATGGAGTATTAACTCATTCCCTCTGAAGAAATTATATGTATATTTTATATATATATGAAATTTGAGATCAAAATAAATCTTTTCGTACTAAGCTATTACGTGTGAATCTTAACTACTCGGTTAGTTCATGTTATTAATATGCTATGATGTACTTCCTTCTTTAATGACTTAACAATCGTTAAGTGTAATCTCTGCTTCGACTTAATAGATTGCACTTAGTGTATTATTCAAATACATGTTTGATTTTACACTTTCATTTTCGATATACTTGAAACTTTTCAGAAAATATCATTCGTACCTTGCAATGTGATGACCCGGAAATTTCTGACCAAATTTAAACTTAATCTTTGTATGATTAACATTTCTGACACGATAAGCAAAGTCTGTAAAACTGAATCTCAAAATTTTTGAACTACTTTCATATATTCAAATACCTTTCGGTTGTTCTTGACGATTTGCGAACAATTATATGTATATAGATACATATATATATATATATATATATATATATATATATATATATATATATATATATATATATATATATATACACTATAACTTGAAAACGTAACAATGTATTAATTGTTTGATACCGTACATTAAACTTATTGGTTTAAATATTTATTTGAATATATATGAAAAGTTGGAATATTAATTGTATGAATAACTTGCGACGTATATTTAAAACGTGTTTATGAATGTTGAAAATATATATTAACTTGGTCATAAAACGATTTGTTATTATATATATATTAACAAATAGTGAGACAATGATTTATAGAAGTAAATGACCAAAACACTCGAAAGTTTAAGATACACTTAGAATGATATAGTTTATTGATAATTTAAGACTATATTTTGACAAAGGTACGAGTCACAAAACGTAAATTGCGAGTTTTTTAAGCGTACGAAAATGCGTTCGAGAAACCGGAACTGGGAAATAAGTCGAGTGACAACGTACGAGTCATCGGAACGAAAATTACAAGTCAACTATGCACATGAATTTAATATAATATATAATTAATTTTTTAAATTATATATATTATATATATTATATTTAATTATGTCGACAAACAAGAAAACAAAAAATATGTGAGCTGGATCTGACGGCCATGCGATTGCATGAGAAATAGGCATAAAACCCATGCAATCGCATGGGCATCAGAATCAGGAATTATGGCTATAAATACCAGGTTTCTGCTCGAGTTTTTTTACACTTATATTACTCCCTAAGTATTTATTTATTATAATTATTATTATTATTATTATTATTATTATTATTATTATTATATTAAGATTATTATTATTATTAATCTTAATATTTTTAGTAATATTATACATAAAACATTACGACGAGGTCATTAGCGTGTCACTTTCAAAACAAGCTTCAAATGGGATAGAACTAAGGAAATTATGGGATATAGCTATGGAGGTTATGGGTAATGTTCATGGGTATTGTTCGCAAGTCAAACCTAGTATTTATCATCTCTGTTGCGTCTACGTACTTTCCTGCAATATTGAATCTCAATATTGATACGTGAGCATTCATATCTTATCTTTTATATATTAATAGTGTATACATGTCTAGTGCTCGAGTATATATTTATACATGCTTGTATGCTAAATTTCATCGTTAAACAGTTTGTAATGAATCACGAATTAAATACATATATTACTGGTAAAAGGTATATGATATACATGTTTTCGGAAAGCTGGCGAAAAATCAATAACTTTTCATTTAGAAATCGCGTAATTTTGATGAACGAATCAAAAGATATGGTCAACTGAATTATAATTGACGTTAATTGGAATTGCTTTTGAATCTACAATTAATATTTAAACAACCTGTTTATGAGATTGATAAAATACTACTAGCCAAGTAAATGAATCCTTATATAAGGCACGTCTCGTTTTGTTGAACAATTGTCAAAATTGACTTTTTGAAATGACTTTTGATAACTTTTGTATGTCGATCTCGAGCATTAGGATTGTCATACACTATAACCCAACCTAGTTTATTAGACATGTATTGACCAACATATGTTCTCTAGGTTGAGATCTACGATTAATCTTGCATTCCGAGTTACGGTCACTTTTTGATGAATGACCTTATGTGCTTCTAAGGTGAGTTTATAGATCCCTTTTTAAATGCTTTAAATATTTTGGGCTCAAATACATGCAATTTATTTTAAACGCAATGGATACAAGTACATACTTAATTCTACACTGAGTTTGAACCGAAGATCCCTTAGCTTTGTAACTAGTAACTGCCAGTTATAAGAACTGGTGGGCGCGAGTAGTAGTATATGGATCCATAGGGCTTGATATCCCCGTCCGAGCTAGAGCGCTAGCATTTTAACGGACGTATGCTATTTGAGAAGCGTACACGTTGGTTTGCGTGTATTATTAAGATGATTATACAAAGGGTATAAAATATATATATGTTAAGTTTAGTTACCAGGGTGCTCAATTTCGTAGAATATTTTGATAAACGTTTCTGGATGAAACAACTGAAAACTTGTGATTCACCTTTATATACAGATTATGCGCAACATTAAAACTATGAACTCACCAACCTTTGTGTTGACACTTTTAAGCATGTTTATTCTCAGGTTTCTATAAGTCTTCCGCTGTTTGCTTATATGTGATACAAGCTATGTGCATGGAGTCATACATGCTTTATTCAAGAAAACTTTGCATTCACAAAATCATCACCGTGTATCTTATTTTGACTTCATTGTCAACAGATGTATTATGGTAAACTATTATTTATGGTGATTGTCTATATGTAGAAATCATCAAACGTTGAAAACCTTAGAAATTGATATTTTTTTATTGTGTACCTTTTGAAAAGAATGCAATGTTTACAAAACGTATCATATAGAGGTCAAATACCTCGCAATGAAATCAATGAATGACGTGTTCGTCCATATGGATTTGGAGCGATTGTCACAGTTGGTATTCTTATATGCATCTTGTTAATGTCGGTTACCAGGTGTTCACCATATGAATGAATTTTATCTCTATGTATGGGATGTATATTGAAATATGAAATCTTGTGGTCTATTATTATGATTTGATAATATATAGGTTAAACCTATAACTCACCAACATTTTTGTTGACGTTTTAAGCATGTTTATTCTCAGGTGATTATTAAGAGCTTCCGCTGTTGCATACTAAAATAAGGACAAGATTTGGAGTCCATGCTTGTATGATATTATGTAAAAACTGCATTCAAGAAACTTATTTTTGATGTAATATATTCTTATTGTAAACCATTATGTAATGGTCGTGTGTAAACGGTATATTTTAGATTATCATTATTTGATAATCTGCGTAATGCTTTTTAAACCTTTATCGATAAAATAAAGGTTATGGTTGTTTTAAAAATGAATGCAGTCTTTGAAAAACGTCACATATAGAGGTCAAAACCTCGCGACGAAATCAATTAATATGGAACGTTTATAATCAATATGAATGGGACATTTCATCAACCATTCAGCCATTTCAATTTTTCTGATATATATATCTAACTTAATATATATATAACCGTAATTATATTCTGTATAGTTTCTTCTTCATCCAATTCAAACAATCGACTAAAATCCTTTCAAAACTAATAAAAGTTGCCAAATCAAATTTGGGACTTTATATCAAACACAAGAATCATTAATTGTGATGAATTGGATTAGCAAAAAAATAAAAAAAAATAAAGGAAAGGGGTGCTGCTGTTGCTTCGTGAAACAGGAAAAAAATAAACATCGATTTCAAATTTGAAGATGTTTTACAAAATATTTACAACATGAAACTTGTTGTAAATCATCATTAGAAACTTTGTGGCACGTTAATTTCAACAGAAACATCAAAACGATCACTAATTTTTCGATGAACAATTCGGTTGACTTTTGACTTCAAAACTTTGACTCGAAAATTCAGGTTCGTTATTAGGAATTAAGATTTGAGACTTTGCAAAAAGTTTAGGTAGGAGATTTATAACAAAAATACATTTAAGGATTTCGAAATTTCATTCAAATTTGAATTATGAGCAAAATGAGAATGATACAGAGCCGTCGAGCAATTTTTCTGATTTTTGCTATTGAATTAAATTTAATTAAAGGTTATAGAAGGTAATGGCAAGCGATAGTTGAGCATATGAGATGGAATGACTTATACTAACACTGGAGTAGGTCACTTGATATATATATATAATTTTATTGGAAAAAAATGACGAGCAGTAGATAAAAGAACAGAAAAAAAAAATATTGAAGATGGTGATGTGCAACTGAAATTGTCACCATGTGTATGTGATTGGTACGATCTTACAAATATAACCAAAATCAACTACAGTGTGATGGAGATGGCAATCGAATTTTCAGTCTGCATCTGATTCTATATGCTTTAATTTAATTTCATTAATTAATTTTTAATCAATGGAATACTGTTAAATAATAAGTAACTAATAATAAGGATATTAATTAATAATATCAAAATAATACTAATAATAATAATAATCATATTAATAACTAAAATCATATTTTTAACAATAATAATATTAGTAATAATAATATAACTGATAGTTCTTATAATGCTGAAAATAATGATAATGAATAAATGATATTAATAACAAGGATAATAATAATTATTAATAACAATCTAAACAATGAAAATTTAATAATGATAATAACTAATAACATTTAAATTATAATTAAGTTATACCTTTAATTATTCTTACAATAATATTTATATTTATAGATTATAATTAATCTTATTTATTTATGTAAATATAATAATAATACGCTTTATTATAATTGTATTTCAAATATAATAGTAATAGCAATAATATTATTACTAATGATAATAATAATACTATCATTATGAAATGTATAACAATAATATTATTATTAACAATAATACTAATTTTACTAATAACATATATATATCTTTACACACCATTGTTCGTGAATCGTCGGGAAATAGTCAAAGGTCAAATGCATTCTTGTAAACATTTCCAAAATTTTAAGACTCAACTTTACAGACTTTACTTATTGTGTCGAAATCAAATAAAGATTAAGTTTAAATTTGGTCGGAAATTCCCGGGTCATCACAATCACCAGCACCGTCAGTACCGTCAGCATCGTCAGCATCAGCAACATCTGCAACATCACAAGCTCCGTCAGATCCATAATCACCGCAAACATCATCACTAATCAACAACGCGTATATCGTATCAACGAGTTATGGAGTATTAACTCATTCCCTCTGAAGAAATTATATGTATATTTTATATATATATGAATTTTGAGATCAAAATAAATCTTTTCGTACTAAGCTATTACGTGTGAATCTTAACTACTCGATTAGTTCATGTTATTAATATGCTATGATGTACTTCCTTCTTTAATGACTTAACAATCGTTAACTGTAATCTCTGCTTCGAATTAATAGATTCCACTTAGTGTATTATTCAAATACATGTTTGATTTTACACTTTCATTTTGATATACTTGAAACTTTTCAGAAAACATCATTCGTACCTTGCAATGTGATGACCCGGAAATTTCTGACCAAATTTAAACTTAATCTTTGTATGATTAACATTTCTGACACGATAAGCAAAGTCTGTAAAACTGAATCTCAAAATTTTTGAACTACTTTCATATATTCAAATACCTTTCGGTTGTTCTTGACGATTCGCGAACAATTATATGTATATAGATACATATATATATATATATATATATATATACTATAACTTGAAAACGTAACAATGTATTAATTGTTTGATACCGTACATTAAACTTATTGGTTTAAATATTTATTTGAATATATATGAAAAGTTGGATTATTAATTGTATGAATAACTTGTGACGTATATTTAAGACGTGTTTATGTGAGACGACCCGACCCAATCCATCTGGACAAAGTCATCAACATTTGGTTCCATTGCGATGATCGACTCCATGTAAGGTCCTTAACATGAGCAAATGCACAGCGGAAGACTTAATTCGTACCTGAGAATAACATGCTTTAAAATGTCAACATAAAGTTGGTGAGATATATAGGTTTGATGCTAGCAGCGTTATAACAATGGACCACAAGATTTCATATAAAAACATTTAATAAAAATATTCTAAGTGGTTGAGCACTTGGTAACCATACTTAACATTTAATCACGTCGCATATTCCCTTTATTATGAAATCTTACTACACTGTACCAAGTGTAGTCACGAAACGAAGTACTGTGCAACCGTTGAATACTGGTCGTCCAGTCCGGTTGGGGTTGTCAGGCCCGATAGATCTATCAACAGGATTCGCGTTTACAATACCGCTGTAAATAATAGTTACCAAGCTACAGGGAAGTATGCCAGTGGTACAACTCAACGTAGAATATATTTTTCAGTTACTTGTGTCCATAACGTAAATCATTTATAAAAACAGCGCATGTATTCTCAGCCCAAAAATATTTAGAGTTTAAAAGGGATCTATATACTCACCTAATGTATTTTGTAGTAAAAATACATATAACATCATTGAACAAGTGTAGGGTTGGCCTCGGATTCACGAACCTATATCATTTATATATATTAATACACATAACCGTAATCGGACAAATATTTATATATATATATATATATTTATTTATTTATTAATTATATCCTTCTTATATTAATAATTTATATGTTCTAGATATTCATTTTTATACATTTTATCTAAATAAAATATAAATTTTGCTATATATTATATATTAAGTGTAATTATATATATATAATTTAATATT
Organism: Rutidosis leptorrhynchoides; assembly: GCF_046630445.1. Lineage (NCBI taxonomy): Eukaryota > Viridiplantae > Streptophyta > Magnoliopsida > Asterales > Asteraceae > Rutidosis > Rutidosis leptorrhynchoides. Next base: position 595,896,345 of record NC_092333.1, on the reverse strand, counting down.
ACTAATAATAATTTTAATGATTCTTTTAACGATAGCAAAAATAATGGTTTTAATAATATGGGCAATATTATTAAGAAAGATAATTTAATACTTTAATAATTAAGAGTGATAATAATAATCGTAATAATAATAATAATAATAATAATAATAATAATAATAATAATAATAATAATAATAATAATAATATTTAGTGATATTATTTATTAATAACTAAAATTTATAACATTAGTAATCACATCATCAATTTTAACATAATCATAATTTTTAATTATAATAATAATGAAAATGATAATAAAAATAAAAATAAATTAAGAGATTATATACCCTTTGGAAAGCTTTTGTAAAAAGATTTGCCTCAAACCGGGCTCGAACCCGAGACCTCTAGCTAACACGAACACGCCACAGACCACTACACCATTTCTGTTTTTCTGAAATTAACTCGACCCATTTAATTATATCCCTTTCTTCTCTATTCGTATTTCATCTTCTTCCTCAACACATAATTCAACCAGAGAATTTCTTTAAACCAATTGGAGAATCACAGTTTGAACTATAGTACTAAATTGAAACAGAACGTCTTGTGGTTGCTCGAGATTTTTTTTTAAAAATAATTAATGGCAGTAACAGCAGCTTCGAACTTCAAGAACTCATCTCAAACATGGATTTCGATTTTAAGACAATTTTAAACAAAAGTTTCTACACGAATTGTGTCTGAAATCATTTACATAATCTTTCTCAATCCTCGTTTTCTCTTAAATCATAACAGAAAAGTTGAATTCGATTAAAGAACATTCATTGACTTTTTAAATTCAAAACTTTAACTTGAGATTTCGAATTCAATAATAAAAATTGGATCCTGATATTTTCCAGATAATTTAAGTATTTGATTTCAAACATATCTTCGTTTCTAAATTTTTAATATCATTAAAAATCAAGCTTTTTGGATAAACAACCCAAGAACAGGGCCGTTCCTGTTTTTCTTAGTTTCTTCTGATTAATTCGGTAATTAAAACGATCTGACAAAGAGTGTATTTGTTAAGAGTATTAAATTACTGAATGAATTCCCAATATCAAAAGTATTTGCCGGTTTTATATCGAAGTGGGTCGTCTGTATTATCAAAAGAAAATATCAGGAACAAACAAAATATATTTTACAGCTGGAATTGATTTAACAGATTTAACGGAGTTTGGATTTTAGTATTGATCCAGTAATGTTGAAATCGACCTGATTGCCAATTAGGGAGACCAATTTGTACAGATTGAAAGTGATATAGAATTAAACTACGTAGGTTATCTGTTTATATGTGTGTACAGCATTTATATACCAAGTATTTGTATCATATATATATATATATATTCATCTATACCTGTATACGTATTTAATATATATATCTATCTATGTACAGCATCATGTATATATGTATCTGTTGGTAAACTAATAACATTTACATGTATTTTTAATAACATTAATACTAATAATAATAAGTATATAAATAATAATAATAATAATAATAATAATAATAATAATAATAATAATAAAATTAATACTAATCATTAGTATTTATATTAATAATATAGATTAATACAATAGAAACACTAATATTAATAAAAAATACTAATTTTATAAAAATAGTTTGTATTATTTTTTTTTTATTAAAAATAATGATATTGATAATAATACTTAATAATAATATCTAATAACAATCATAATAGAATAATAACAATAATATGTTTATTAATACTGTTAATAATACCGCATATCATAATATCATAAATATAATAGCTTATATCACAACATTTTATCTTATGTAATATTTTACATATTTAACTCAAATGATGAAATTGTATTTCAATTTATTATATATAGTGATAATTATCTATATATATGTAACTAATTACGACAATCGTTCGTGAATCGTTAGGCTTGGTCAAAGGGTAACTGATTAACCGAAAATAGATTTCAAATTTTCTAGACTTAAAATTACAGATTTTGCTTATCGTGTCGGAAATATATAAAGAATAAGGTTTAAATTTGGTCGGAAATTTCCGGGTCGTTACAGTACCCACCCGTTAAAGAAATTTCGTCCCCGAAATTTGAGTGAGGTCGTCAGGGCTAACAATAAAATTGTTTTTATGACGAATACGAGCTGACAAAATAGGGTTTTATCAAACATCGTGTAATATTGCTAAAGTAATTGAGTTATTTGAAGCGTACGAGTGAAGCTATTACAAAAGAGTGAGATGAGTGAAAATATATTCGTCTTAACCAATGGCGTAGTTACTATTGATTTCCGGAATTTAAGGGATTTAAAGAAAATTCTTCGTAATAAGAGTTGGTGTCTTGGCGATTTAGAAAATCAGAATCTCCTTTGATTTAATGCGGTAATCTGTTCTGATTGCTTTGTCGAATATTTCACTATAAATCCACCCCTTCGTTTTCCTTATTTTCCACGACTCACATCGTCTATTCTTTCTCCTTAATTCCTACTTTCAGACATTTGCCAATATGCTCCATCCCATTCTGATCCTTGATATACTCTAATTCTTCTTTTTCATCTACCGCCAGAAGAATCTATTTACTTCTATTATTTCCTTGGAATTATAATGTTTTTAATTCTCCCGTGTCTTTACGTTGCAATACGTATTGATATACACGGTTTGTAACTCCTGGGTGGTTTTTCGGCCTTCGTATTCTTCGTTATTTTTCAAAGCTTCATGTTTTCGTTTTCTCTTCCCGACTTTGAGTCAAGCGAGTAATGGTCCGAAATTCGTAGGTATGAAATTCAGAATGAACATAGCTAATGCTCTTAGAAAGAAATGGTAATGGAATGGTTTCGAATTGTCAAATTACCAGAATATTTTGGAAAAGATCGAACTATCAAGACAATATGTTCTTAATATGTTTGGAGATTGAATAGAATGTAAGAGTCGTGTAACATGGCACATGATGATGGTACTGTGAATCATCACATTCCATTAGAAACTCAACATGACTTACTGTAATATAATGAAGTTGATCAAGTTTCATTATATTATACTAATTCATGCATCAGTTCCCAACACTGCTTCAGAACCTATTTTAAACTCGAAGGTTTTAGAACTTAGAAACTAACACAGTTTCTTTTATGTTGTAACGCGGATGTTACGGAGAGATAAATGATCTCAGATAAGAATAGTTGTGAAAATATCTCCAGAAATATGGAGAATATGTATAACGGAAGATATGAAGATATCTTATAATATCTAAGATAAGATGATAATGATGAATATCATCCGGAAAGGTTTAGAGTAAGGAGTAGGGTTTTTACTAACGGTTTCAGCAGGCACTGAATCATTTGGATTCTTTGAAAGCGGATTCAGTTCTTGTGATTTATCCACACCTTCCTTCATACTTTGCTCAATCCGTTTTCCAGTTCCAAACCTCCTCTTTTTCTGAGCTTTTCCAACACACTGTACTTCATAGTCAACTCTTGACTTGTTAAAGTCGTTTACAGTTTTTACTGCTTCATTAGCACTTCAAGAACTAGTTCGCAGTTCAGGGTGTTTTTCAGAAACTTCACATTCGATATATGAAATTCTTAAAGATAGACGTTGTAGATATAACTGGAGAAGTTCTGCGAGATTTTCAAAATACTAATTGCGGATTTCCGTCGAAGAGATAACGAGCTGCTGGTACATCTGCTGATGATGTTGTGAAATATAAAAGGTTCTCCGGTAATGACGTCGAAAGGACAAGGTATAAATATCGAGGTTATAGTAAGAGTAGTCTCACTGAGAAGCCGAAGTGGAGCTGTGACAAAATTAGCTTCTTGAAAAGGAATTGTAGGGTTGTTTTTGCTAATAAATGGCAAAGGATTCAGCACAGTATGTGTTAAACTATGAATTTGGATTCGAGAGTTTTTCAGATGCATAAATTCTTTCTTCCGTAGATGAAGTGCGGTTGGTTCATCTTTCCGATCGAGGTGTTTTCAAGAATCATGAAAAGTTGTGAATGCGAATTGTATTCGCCAAGATACGAATGAGGTTTAAGATAGAATCAAGTGGCAAACTTGAAGAATTGCTTAGTTTCATATGTTATAATCAATATTTTAATTTATTTTAATTGTCCAAGATTAGCAGCCCAATAGTCCAATGATTCATATACAGTTATATATATATAATATTCGAATTAATTAATACGTATCGTTACCCGTGTACCGGTCTCAGTGTCGATCACAACTCAAAGTATATATATATTTTGGAATCAACTCTGACCCTGTATAGCCAACTCCCACCTTCACATATAGAGTGTCTACGGTTGTTCCGAAATATATATATAGATGGGTCGATATGATAAGTCGAAACCTTGCATACGTGTCCCGTCATTTAAAGTGCGTAAAATAAATAACAGAAATTAAATGACGATAAATAAAATTGCGAGAATGTAAATTGCGATAAATTAAATGTTAATCAGTTAGCTGGGAACAGTTAGCCGGAACAGTTAGCGTGAAATCCTATCACAATTCCAATTAATTAATTCGTTTGTTTCTAACACTTTTTATTTTTGTCCAATGTTTTCTTCGTTATACCACTTGTTGGATTCTGATAGGTCAAAATCCAAATATGAAATTTGAATAGAAATGGTTATTCTGTGGTGAACGGATACGTATATCGGTAGTTGTAAGTAGGATAGTAAATGATCGTTGAATCAGATTCGAAGAATGTACAGTGTAACTTATTAATGTGAATTCTAAATATTCCTCGGGTACTACCCACCCGTTAAAATATTTTCATCATTAACAGTTTGTACAAAAGAATTTTTAATTACAATCTTTATGAAAATATACTTGCATATATATTTTCATCGGATGTAATCATGGATTTAATGAGTCAAAAACTCATCTGATTTACCGTTAATACTAGATTACATAATCTCTAAAACTTTAGAAATTACATATTCACCATGTCGAACGAGGAAAAATGTGGTAGAATGATACGTAAAGCGAAGATAGCCGATGTAGATCGATGTGTAGAACGAAGTTCATACTCGAAGTACAGATGGTGATATTGAGGCGTGTAATGTTGATATTCGAGGTACAGATTGTGATATTGAGAGTTACGGCGCGGTTATGGTTTAGGGATGATAAGGGTACTGTCGACGTCGATGATGGTGGTACTGATTATGCTGCTGGTGCTGCTGCTGGTGTTCGTAACCTTTGCACCAGGTTCTCCAAAGTCGTCACACGAGCGCGTAGTTCGTTAACTTCTTCTAGTACTACGGAATGATTGACGGTTGAAGCGAGTGAATGAATAAGATTCGAACTATGGGATAGTATGTAATCGTGATGGGATACTCAGAAAAAGGGGAGAGAAAATGGTTTCTCGAACAGGTTCGCCAGTAAGTACTTCAGGTTGAAAAGGGCAATTTGGTGGATGGAAGAGATCTTCAACGTGAAATGATTTTCGGATATCGGATGATATTATAACTATATAGAATATCTATATGTATTTCGTAGACTACAGAGGAATTTACGGCATATGTCAGGCAAGTCTACAGATATGCTAAGATATGAATCTTGTCTATACACTATCGATGCACTTAATGCAGTAAGACGTGTCTAGACTTATGAATGATAAGCAGGAAATTCCCTAGGGATGATAAGCAGATGATTTCCGACTAGAATGATAAGCAAAACTTTTTGACAGGCAGACACGGTCGAAGTCCAGACTCACTAATGTATCCTAACAGCTACTAGTCAGACACACTAATGCAAGGCCTAGTTCACTAAGACCATCGCTCTGATACCACATGAGATGACCCGACCCAATCCATCTGGACAAAGTCATCAACATTTGGTTCCATTGCGATGATCGACTCCATGTAAGGTCCTTAACATGAGCAAATGCACAGCGGAAGACTTAATTCGTACCTGAGAATAACATGCTTTAAAATGTCAACATAAAGTTGGTGAGATATATAGGTTTGATGCTAGCAGCGTTATAACAATGGACCACAAGATTTCATATAAAAACATTTAATAAAAATATTCTAAGTGGTTGAGCACTTGGTAACCATACTTAACATTTAATCACGTCGCATATTCCCTTTATTATGAAATCTTACTACACTGTACCAAGTGTAGTCACGAAACGAAGTACTGTGCAACCGTTGAATACTGGTCGTCCAGTCCAGTTGGGGTTGTCAGGCCCGATAGATCTATCAACAGGATTCGCGTTTACAATACCGCTGTAAATAATAGTTACCAAGCTACAGGGAAGTATGCCAGTGGTACAACTCAACGTAGAATATATTTTTCAGTTACTTGTGTCCATAACGTAAATCATTTATAAAAACAGCGCATGTATTCTCAGCCCAAAAATATTTAGAGTTTAAAAGGGATCTATATACTCACCTAATGTATTTTGTAGTAAAAATACATATAACATCATTGAACAAGTGTAGGGTTGGCCTCGGATTCACGAACCTATATCATTTATATATATTAATACACATAACCGTAATCGGACAAATATTTATATATATATATATATTTATTTATTTATTAATTATATCCTTCTTATATTAATAATTTATATGTTCTAGATATTCATTTTTATACATTTTATCTAAACAAAATATAAATTTTGCTATATATTATATATTAAGTGTAATTATATATATATAATTTAATATTACTAATAATAATTTTAATGATTCTTTTAACGATAGCAAAAATAATGGTTTTAATAATATGGGCAATATTATTAAGAAAGATAATTTAATACTTTAATAATTAAGAGTGATAATAATAATCGTAATAATAATAATAATAATAATAATAATAATAATAATAATAATAATAATAATAATAATAATATTTAGTGATATTATTTATTAATAACTAAAATTTATAACATTAGTAATCACATCATCAATTTTAACATAATCATAATTTTTAATTATAATAATAATGAAAATGATAATAAAAATAAAAATAAATTAAGAGATTATATACCCTTTGGAAAGCTTTTGTAAAAAGATTTGCCTCAAACCGGGCTCGAACCCGAGACCTCTAGCTAACACGAACACGCCACAGACCACTACACCATTTCTGTTTTTCTGAAATTAACTCGACCCATTTAATTATATCCCTTTCTTCTCTATTCGTATTTCATCTTCTTCCTCAACACATAATTCAACCAGAGAATTTCTTTAAACCAATTGGAGAATCACAGTTTGAACTATAGTACTAAATTGAAACAGAACGTCTTGTGGTTGCTCGAGATTTTTTTTTAAAAATAATTAATGGCAGTAACAGCAGCTTCGAACCTCAAGAACTCATCTCAAACATGGATTTCGATTTTAAGACAATTTTAAACAAAAGTTTCTACACGAATTGTGTCTGAAATCATTTACATAATCTTTCTCAATCCTCGTTTTCTCTTAAATCATAACAGAAAAGTTGAATTCGATTAAAGAACATTCATTGACTTTTTAAATTCAAAACTTTAACTTGAGATTTCGAATTCAATAATAAAAATTGGATCCTGATATTTTCCAGATAATTTAAGTATTTGATTTCAAACATATCTTCGTTTCTAAATTTTTAATATCATTAAAAATCAATCTTTTTGGATAAACAACCCAAGAACAGGGCCGTTCCTGTTTTTCTTAGTTTCTTCTGATTAATTCGGTAATTAAAACGATCTGACAAAGAGTGTATTTGTTAAGAGTATTAAATTACTGAATGAATTCCCAATATCAAAAGTATTTTCCGGTTTTATATCGAAGTGGGTCTTCTGTATTATCAAAAGAAAATATCAGGAACAAACAAAATATATTTTACAGCTGGAATTGATTTAACAGATTTAACAGAGTTTGGATTTTAGTATTGATCCAGTAATGTTGAAATCGACCTGATTGCCAATTAGGGAGACCAATTTGTACAGATTGAAAGTGATATAGAATTAAACTACGTAGGTTATCTGTTTATATGTGTGTATAGCATTTATATACCAAGTATTTGTATCATATATATATATATTCATCTATACCTGTATACGTATTTAATATATATATCTATCTATGTATAGCATCATGTATATATGTATCTGTTGGTAAACTAATAACATTTACATGTATTTTTAATAACATTAATACTAATAATAATTATATAAATAATAATAATAATAATAATAATAATAATAATAATAATAAAATTAATACTAATCATTAGTATTTATATTAATAATACAGATTAATACAATAGAAACACTAATATTAATAAAAATACTAATTTTATAAAAATAGTTTGTATTATTTTTTTTTATTAAAAATAATGATATTGATAATAATACTTAATAATAATATCTAATAACAATCATAATAGAATAATAACAATAATATGTTTATTAATACTGTTAATAATACCGCATATCATAATATCATAAATATAATAGCTTATATCACAACATTTTATCTTATGTAATATTTTACATATTTAACTCAAATGATGAAATTGTATTTCAATTTATTATATATAGTGATAATTATCTATATATATGTAACTAATTACGACAATCGTTCGTGAATCGTTAGGCTTGGTCAAAGGGTAACTGATTAACCGAAAATAGATTTCAAATTTTCTAGACTAAAAATTACAGATTTTGCTTATCGTGTCGGAAATATATAAAGAATAAGGTTTAAATTTGGTCGGAAATTTCCGGGTCGTTACATTATGAATGTTGAAAATATATATTAACTTGGTCATAAAATGATTTGTTATTATATATATATATATATTAACAAATAGCGAGACAATAATTTATAGAAGTAAATGACCAAAACACTCGAAAGTTTAAGATACACTTAGAATGATATAGTTTATTGATAATTTAAGACTATATTTTGACAAAGGTACGAGTCACAAAATGTAAATTGCGAGTTTTCTAAGCTTACGAAAATGCGTTCGAGAAACCGGAAATGGGACATAAATCAAGTGACAACGTACGAGTCATAGGAACGAAAATTACAAGTCAACTATGCACATGAATTTAATATAATATATAATTAATTATTTAAATTATATATATTATATATATTATATTTAATTATGTCAACAAACAAAAAAACAAAAAATATGTGAGCTGGATCTGACGGACATGCGATCGCATGAGAAATAGGCATAAAACCTATGCGATCACATGGGCATCAGAATCAGGAATTATGGCTATAAATACCAGGTTTCTGCTCGAGTTTTTTTACACTTATATTACTCCCTAAGTATTTATTTATTATAATTATAATAATAATAATAATAATAATTATTATTATTATTATTATTATTATTATTATTATTATTATTATATTAAGATTATTATTATTATTAATCTTAATATTTTTAGTAATATTATACATAAAATATTACGACGAGGTCATGAGCTTGTCACTTTCAAAACAAGCTTCAAACGGGATAGAACTAAGGAAATTATGGGTTATAGCTATGGAGGTTATGGGTAATGTTCATGGGTATTGTTCGCAAGTCAAACCTAGTATTTATCATCTCTGTTGCGTCTACGTACTTTCCTGCAATATTGAATCTCAATATTGATACGTAAGCATTCATATCTTATCTTTTATATATTAATAGTGTATACATATCTAGTGCTCGAGTATATATTTATACATGCTTGTATGCTAAATTTCGTCGTTAAACAGTTTATAATGAATCACGAATTAAATACATATATTACTGGTAAAAGGTATATGATATACATGTTTTCGGAAAGCTGGCGAAAAATTAATAACTTTTCATTTAGAAATCGCGTAATTTTGATGAACGAATCAAAAGATATGGTCAAAAGAATTATAATTGACGTTAATTGGAATTACTTTTGAATCTGCAATTAATATTTAAACAACCTGTTTATGAGATTGATAAAATACTACTAGCCAAGTAAATGAATCCTTATATAAGGCACGTCTCGTTTTGTTGAACAATTGTCAAAATTGACTTTTTGAAATGACTTTTGATAACTTTTGTATGTCGATCTCGAGCATTAGGATTGTGATACACTATAACCCAACCTAGTTTATTAGACATGTATTGACCAACATATGTTCTCTAGGTTGAGATCTACGATTAATCTTGCATTTCGAGTTACGGTCACTTTTTGATGAATGACCTTATGTGCTGCTAAGGTGAGTTTATAGATCCCTTTTTAAATGCTTTAAATATTTTGGGCTGAGAATACATGCAATTTATTTTAAACGCAATGGATACAAGTACATACTTAATTCTACACTGAGTTTGAACCAAAGATCCCTTAGCTTTGGTAACTAGTAACTGCCAGTTATAAGAACTGGTGGGCGCGAGTAGTAGTATATGGATCCATAGGGCTTGATATCCCCGTCCAAGCTAGAGCGCTAGCCTTTTAAAGGATGTATGCTATTTGAGAAGCGTACATGTTGGTTTGCGTGTATTATTAAGATGATTATACAAAGGGTATAAAATATATGTACGTTAAGTTTAGTTACCAGGGTGCTCAATTTCGTAGAATATTTTGATAAACGTTTCTAGATGAAACAACTGAAAACTTGTGATTCACCTTTATATACAGATTATGCGCAACATTAAAACTATGAACTCACCAACCTTTGTGTTGACACTTTTAAGCATGTTTATTCTCAGGTTTCTAGAAGTCTTCCGCTGTTTGCTTATATGTGATACAAGCTATGTGCATGGAGTCATACATGCTTTATTCAAGAAAACTTTGCATTCACAAAATCATCACCGTGTATCTTATTTTGACTTCATTGTCAACGGATGTATTATGGTAAACTATTATTTATGGTGATTGTCTATATGTAGAAATCATCAAACGTTGAAAACCTTAGAAATTGATATTTTTTTATTGTGTACCTTTTGAAAAGAATGCAATGTTTACAAAACGTATCATATAGAGGTCAAATACCTCGCAATGAAATCAATGAATGACGTGTTCGTCCATATGGATTTGGAGCGATCGTCACAGTTGGTATCAGAGCGTTGGTCCTAGTGAACCAGGTCTTGCATAAGTGTGTCTAACTGATAGTTGTTAGGATGCATTAGTAAGTCTGGACTTCGACTGTGTCTGCATGTCAAAAGTTTTTCTTATCATTTCTTGTCAGAAATTACCTGTCTATCATCTTAAGTCTAAACGCGTCTTATTGCATTGATTGCATATATAGTGTATAGACAAAATTCATATCTTGGAATATCTATTACAGTAAACTTTGACTGCCATCTTCCGAAAATTTCTCCGTAATTTACGGGATTTTGGTATTATATATACATATGTAAATTATGTATTGAAGAGTACCAATCTAAATTCTATAATCTATTTCATATCAAAAATCATCTCTCTAATTATACAAGATGGATCCCGTATCTAGTTTAAATTCCTTAAATTCTGACAGCTATTCCGATATGGATATTCACCTGAACTCTGAAGAAAGTGTAACCGGAATGTATTAACCAATCAACCATCACCTATTCTGGATGAATTGGGGATGGGTTCGTAGCCTACTTAATCATTGGAGACAAGAAGAAGGTGATCCCTTCCATCTACCACATTCACCTCTTGGCGAAGAACATGAAGCACTTACCGGCGAACCTATTCGTAATACTATTTTCTCTCTCATTTCCAGAGTATCTCATCATGATTATATACTATCCCATATTATAAATCTTATTTATCCGATCGTCCGAACCACCGATCATCCCGGTATAATAGAAGAAGTCAACGAGCTTCGTGCTCGGGTAGTGGCTTTGGAGAATATGGTGCAAGGGTTACGAACACCAGCAGCAGCACCCGCAGCATAACCGGTACCACCATCATCCACACCAACAGGATCATTACCACCACCAACAACCACATCCGCATCACACGCCTCAACATCAAAATCTGTACCTCGGATATCAACATCATACGCACCATAGGTACCAAGAAGTACCAGCAACGACAAACGATGAAGTATGGATTCATAACTTCATCGGAGAAACATTCTACGGCGATTATGTAATTTCTAAAGTTTAGAGATTATCTATTCTAGCCTTAACCCTAAATCAGATAGAGTAGAAACCCTTATCCGAATGGTGTAAGATACAAGATAGACTTGTTTTACCAACAGCATCAACAGTACCCTTAGCCTCACCAGCACAGTCAGTGCTGTCAACATCGTCAGAATCAACAGCACCTCAAACATCACAAGGTCCGTCTGTTCAAGAAAGCACCGTGGACATCATTACGAGTCAACAACGAGTATATTGTATCAATGAATTATGAAGTAATAACTCAATTCCTCTAAAGAATTTATATGTATATCTTATATATATAAATTTTAAAACCATCATAAATCTTTTCGTACTAAGCTATTATGTATGAATTGAAAAAGGATAAATACTACTCGGTTAATTCATATTACTAATATGCTATGATGTACATCCTCCGTTAACGACTTAACCATCGTTAACTACAATCTCTGTTTCAACTCAATGAATTCCATTTCATAATGAACTTAGTGTATTAATCAATTACATGTTTGATTTTACCCTTTTATCTTCGATGTACTCGAAACTTTCTAGAAAACATCATTTATATCTTATGAAGTTCATAAGAATTCCACGAGCATCAACATCCTTCACCGAGGAATAAGAATAAATAATGAAGTATTGATTTCATTAGTGAAATACTCCGCGAAGATTATGTAATCCTTAATGTTTTAGAGATTATTCATTCAATTCAAAAATCAAATGAGCTTAATATGATATTAACTCATCAAATCTGTATTACATCTGAAGAAGATATACATACATATATTTTCATAAAGACGGTAATAAAAAAAAAAATTTCTTTTGTACAAAGTATTAATTGTGAAATCTTTAACGGGTAGGTAATACTTGGGAAATATATAAGTTCACAATTAATATATTATACTGTACATTTTTCAACTTTGATTCAAAAATTATTAACTATGCTCACAGCGATATACAATCGTTTCCATACAAATTCAATTATATATTCTGATTTTGAAAAATCAGAATCCAAGCCAAGATTTAACAGAAAATATCACTCTTAGATTCTTACATCTTTCAAATGCTATACTTTGACTTCAAAACTGTGCTAGAACATCACTTCTATTCATAAACCCAGAAAAAAAAAATTTGTATCGTTCAAAATTCTAGAACATCATATGTATCTTGACAATTACAATCTTCATGCAAACCCTTCAAACTTTTGAAAACACCTCGGATTGATAACCAACGAATCGGTTATGATAACTTTGAATGATGATGAAGCAGCAAAAACTGTAAACGACCTTAACAGCTAAAAGTTTGATGATAAAGGATAGTGTGCTGGCAAAGCTCAGAAAAAGAGAAAGTTTGGAACTGGAAAACAGATTGAGCAAAGTATGAAAGAGGCTGTGGATAAATCACAAGTACGAAACCTGACTTCAAAGAATCCAGATGATTCAGTATCTGCTGAAGACATTAACGAATACTTTGCTTCCGAATCTAAACCTTTGCGGACAATATTCTTCATCATCCTCTGATATTAGAAATTCTAAGATATCATCGTATCTTTCATTATAAATATTCTCCATATTTCTGGAGATAATTCCATAATCATTCTTATCAGAAATCAATTTTCTCCTTGCAATATCTGTGTAACATCATAAAAGAAACTATTTTAGTTTCTAAATTCTGAAACCTTCGAGTTTAAAATATGAATATTTTTGAAGAGGTGTTGGGAACTGAAGCATGAGTTAGTATAATATAATGACACTTGATCAATGTGATTATATTACAGTAAGTCATGCTGAGTTTCTAATGGAACGTGATAAAGGTTCACAGATCATACCCTCATTATAAACCATGTTACATAACTCTTTCATTCTATTTAACCTCTAAACTATCAAGAAAATATTTTCTTAATGATTCGGTCTTTTTCGAGGTATTCTGGTAATTTGACAAGTCAGATTGTGCTATTACCGTTTCTTTTTTAGAACATTAATTATGTTCATTCCGAAATTCATACCTACGAATTCTGGACCATTATTCACTTGATTTAAAGTCAGGAAGTTAAAACAAAAGCATGAAGCTTCAAAATATCAATGAGAGTATATATAAATCATAGTAAATTGGAGAGAGTATTAACTGTGGATGTCAATGATTATGGAAAGACAGAAGCAGAGACATCGAAATATAAGGGAAGATATAAAACCCAACAACCACCCAGAAATTACAAACCGTGTATATCAATGCGTATAGCAATATAAAGATACGGGAGAATGAAAAACACTATAACCCCAAGGTAATGGTAGAAGAAAATAACTTTCTCCGGTGGTAGATGAAAAAGAAGAATGACAGATATGAAAGTTAAGAGTATATCAAGAATCAGAACTGGATGAAGCATTTTTCACAATCTTTTGAAAATAGGAAATAAGGAAGACGATGTAAGAGTGATGAAAATAATGAAATGGAAGAGGTCAATTTATAGCGAAATATCAAACATAGCAATCGAGGCAAATTACGCATTTAATCAAAAGAAATCTTAATTTCCTTAAATTTCGAAGAATAAAATCTTATTTAGATTATGAAGATTTTCTATTCCTTAAATTACGAAAATCAATCGTTAATATGTCAAGAGTTAAGACGAATCTCTATTCTTCATTTCACTCTTTTACGATAACTTCTCTCATACGCTTCGAATAATCGGATTGTTTTATCCATATTATTCAACGGTGATAAAACTCTATTTATCAACACATATACGTCATGAAAACATTTTTATTGTTAGTCATGACGACCTCACTCAAATTTCGGGACGAAATTTCTTTAACGGGTAGGTACTGCGATGACCCGGAAATTTCTGACCAAATTTAAACTTAATCTTTGTATGATTAACATTTCTGACACGATAAGCAAAGTCTGTAAAACTAAATCTCAAAATTTTTGAACTACTTTCATATATTCAAATACCTTTCGGTTGTTCTTGACGATTCGCGAACAATTATATGTATATAGATACATATATATACTATAACTTGAAAACGTAACAATGTATTAATTGTTTGATACCGTACATTAAACTTATTGGTTTAAATATTTATTTGAATATATATGAAAAGTTGGAATATTAATTGTATGAATAACTTGCGACGTATATTTAAAACGTGTTTATGAATGTTGAAAATATATATTAACTTTGTCATAAAACGATTTGTTATTATATATATATTAACAAATAGCGAGACAATGATTTATAGAAGTAAATGACCAAAACACTCGAAAGTTTAAGATACACTTAGAATGATATAGTTTATTGATAATTTAAGACTATATTTTGACAAAGGTACGAGTCACAAAACATAAATTGCGAGTTTTCTAAGCGTACGAAAATGCGTTCGAGAAACCGGAACCGGGACATAAGTCGAGTGACAACGTACGAGTCATCGAAAGAAAAATTACAAGTCAACTATGCACATGAATTTAATATAATATATAATTATTTATTTATATTATATATATTATATATATTATATATATTATATTTAATTATGTCGACAAACAAGAAAACAAAAAATATGTGAGCTGGATCTGACGGCCATGCGATCGCATGAGAAATAGGCATAAAACCCATGCGATCGCATGGGCATCAGAATCAGGAATTATGGCTATAAATACCAGGTTTCTGCTCGAGTTTTTTTACACTTATATTACTCCCTAAGTATTTATTTATTATAATTATTATTATTATTATTATTATTATTATTATTATTATTATTATTATTATTATTATTATTATTATTATATTAAGATTATTATTATTATTAATCTTAATATTTTTAGTAATATTATACATAAAATATTACGACGAGGTCATGAGCGTGTCACTTTCAAAACAAGCTTCAAACGGGATAGAACTAAGGAAATTATGGGTTATAGCTATGGAGGTTATGGGTAATGTTCATGGGTATTGTTCGCAAGTCAAACTAGTATTTATCATCTCTGTTGCGTCTACGTACTTTCCTGCAATATTGAATCTCAATATTGATACGTGAGCATTCATATCTTATCTTTTATATATTAATAGTGTATACATATCTAGTGCTCGAGTATATATTTATACATGCTTGTATGCTAAATTTCATCGTTAAACAGTTTATAATGAATCACGAATTAAATACATATATTACTGGTAAAAGGTATATGATATACATGTTTTCGGAAAGCTGGCGAAAAATTAATAACTTTTCATTTAGAAATCGCGTAATTTTGATGAACGAATCAAAAGATATGGTCAAAAGAATTATAATTGACGTTAATTGGAATTACTTTTGAATCTGCAATTAATATTTAAACAACCTGTTTATGAGATTGATAAAATACTACTAGCCAAGTAAATGAATCCTTATATAAGGCACGTCTCGTTTTGTTGAACAATTGTCAAAATTGACTTTTTGAAATGACTTTTGATAACTTTTGTATGTCGATCTCGAGCATTAGGATTGTGATACACTATAACCCAACCTAGTTTATTAGACATGTATTGACCAACATATGTTCTCTAGGTTGAGATCTACGATTAATCTTGCATTCCGAGTTACGGTCACTTTTTGATGAATGACCTTATGTGCTGCTAAGGTGAGTTTATAGATCACTTTTTAAATGCTTTAAATATGTTGGGCTGAGAATACATGCAATTTATTTTAAACGCAATGGATACAAGTACATACTTAATTCTACACTGAGTTTGAACCGAAGATCCCTTAGCTTTGGTAACTAGTAACTGCCAGTTATAAGAACTGGTGGGCGCGAGTAGTAGTATATGGATCCATGGGGCTTGATATCCCCGTCCGAGCTAGAGCGCTAGCCTTTTAACGGACGTATGCTATTTGAGAAGCGTACACGTTGGTTTGCATGTATTATTAAGATGATTATACAAATGGTATAAAATATATATACGTTAAGTTTAGTTACCAGGGTGCTCAATTTCGTAGAATATTTTGATAAACGTTTCTGGATGAAACAACTGAAAACTTGTGATTCACCTTTATATACAGATTATGCGCAACATTAAAACTATGAACTCACCAACCTTTGTGTTGACACTTTTAAGCATGTTTATTCTCAGGTTTCTATAAGTCTTCCGCTGTTTGCTTATATGTGATACAAGCTATGTGCATGGAGTCATACATGCTTTATTCAAGAAAACTTTGCATTCACAAAATCATCACCGTGTATCTTATTTTGACTTCATTGTCAACGGATGTATTATGGTAAACTATTATTTATGGTGATTGTCTATATGTAGAAATCATCAAACGTTGAAAACCTTAGAAATTGATATTTTTTTATTGTGTACCTTTTGAAAAGAATGCAATGTTTACAAAACGTATCATATAGAGGTCAAATACCTCGCAATGAAATCAATGAATGACGTGTTCGTCCATATGGATTTGGAGCGATCTTCACAGTTGGTATCAGAGCGTTGGTCCTAGTGAACCAGGTCTTGCATAAGTGTGTCTAACTAATAGTTGTTAGGATGCATTAGTAAGTCTGGACTTTCCACTGTGTCTGCATGTCAAAAGTTTTTCTTATCATTTCTTGTCAGAAATTACCTGTCTATCATCTTAAGTCTAAACGCGTCTTATTGCATTGATTGCATATATAGTGTATAGACAAAATTCATATCTTGGAATATCTATTACAGTAAACTTTGACTGCCATCTTCCGAAAATTTCTCCGTAATTTACGGGATTTTGGTATTATATATACATATGTAAATTATGTATTGAAGAGTACCAATCTAAATTCTATAATCTATTTCATATCAAAAATCATCTCTCTAATTATACAAGATGGATCCCGTATCTAGTTTAAATTCCTTAAATTCTGACAGCTATTTCGATATGGATATTCACCTGAACTCTGAAGAAAGTGTGACCGGAATGTATTAACCAATCAACCATCACCTATTCTGGATGAATTGGGGATGGGTTCGTAGCCTACTTAATCATTGGAGACAAGAAGAAGGTGATCCCTTCCATCTACCACATTCACCTCTTGGCGAAGAACATGAAGCACTTACCGGCGAACCTATTCGTAATACTATTTTCTCTCTCATTTCCAGAGTATCTCATCATGATTATATACTATCCCATATTATAAATCTTATTTATCCGATCGTCCGAACCACCGATCATCCCGGTATAATAGAAGAAGTCAACGAGCTTCGTGCTCGGGTAGTGGCTTTGGAGAATATGGTGCAAGGGTTACGAACACCAGCAGCAGCACCCGCAGCATAACCGGTACCACCATCATCGACACTAACAGGATCATTACCACCACCAACAACCACATCCGCATCACACGCCTCAACATCACAATCTGTACCTCGGATATCAACATCATACGCACCATAGGTACCAAGAAGTACCAGGAACGACAAACGATGAAGTATGGATTCATAACTTCATCGGAGAAACATTCTACGGCGATTATGTAATTTCTAAAGTTTAGAGATTATCTATTCTAGCCTTAACCCTAAATCAGATAGAGTAGAAACCCTTATCCGAATGGTGTAAGATACAAGATAGACTTGTTTTACCAACAACATCAACAGTACCCTTAGCCTCACCAGCACAGTCAGTGCTGTCAACATCGTTAGAATCAGCAGCACCTCTAACATCACAAGCTCCGTCAGTTCAAGAAAGCACCGTGGACATCATTACGAGTCAACAACGAGTATATTGTATCAATGAATTATGAAGTAATAACTTAATTCCTCTAAAGAATTTATATGTTTATCTTATATATATAAATTTTAAAACCATCATAAATCTTTTCGTACTAAGCTATTATGTATGAATTGAAAAAGAGCAAATACTACTCGGTTAATTCATATTACTAATATGCTATGATGTACATCCTTCGTTAATGACTTTACCATCGTTAACTACAATCTCTGTTTCAACTCAATGAATTCCATTTCATAATGAACTTAGTGTATTAATCAATTACATGTTTGATTTTACCCTTTTATCTTCGATGTACTCGAAACTTTCTAGAAAACATCATTTATATCTTATGAAGTTCATAAGAATTCCACGAGCATCAACATCCTTCACCGAGGAATAAGAATAAATAATGAAGTATTGATTTCATTAGTGAAATACTCCGCGAAGATTATGTAATCCTTAATGTTTTAGAGATTATTCATTCAATTCAAAAATCAAATGAGCTTAATATGATATTAACTCATCAAATCTGTATTACATCTGAAGAAGATATACATACATATATTTTCATAAAGACGGTAATAAAAAAAAATTCTTTTGTACAAAGTATTAATTGTGAAATCTTTAACGGGTAGGTAATACTCGGAAAATATATAAGTTCACAATTAATATGTTATACTGTACATTCTTCAACTTTGATTCAAAAATTATTAACTATACTCACAGCGATATACAATCGTTTCCATACAAATTCAATTACATATTCTGATTTTGAAAAATCAGAATCCAAGCCAAGATTTAACAGAAAATATCACTCTTAGATTCTTACATCTTTCAAATGCTATACTTTGACTTCAAAACTGTGCTAGAACATCACTTCTATTCATAAACCCAGAAAAAAAAATTGTATCGTTCAAAATTCTAGAACATCATATGTATCTTGACAATTACAATCTTCATGCAAACCCTTCAAACTTTTGAAAACACCTCGGATTGATAACCAATGATTCGGTTATGATAACTTTGAATGCTGATGAAGCAGCAAAAACTGTAAACGACCTTAACAGCAAAAAGTTTGATGATAAAGGATAGTGTGCTGGCAAAGCTCAGAAAAAGAGAAAGTTTGGAACTTGAAAACAGATTGAGCAAAGTATGAAAGAGGCTGTGGATAAATCACAAGTACGAAACCTGACTTCAAAGAATCCAAATGATTCATTATCTGCTGAAGACATTAACGAATACCTTGCTTCCGAATCTAAACCTTTGCGGACAATATTCTTCATCATCCTCTGATATTAGAAATTCTAAGATATCATCGTATCTTTCATTATAAATATCCTCCATATTTCTGGAGATAATTCCATAATCATTCTTATCGGAAATCAATTTTCTCCTTACGATATCTGTGTAACATCATAAAAGAAACTATTTTAGTTTCTAAATTCTGAAACCTTCGAGTTTAAAATATGAATATTTTTGAAGAGGTGCTGGGAACTGAAGCATGAGTTAGTATAATATAATGACACTTGATCAACGTGATTATATTACAGTAAGTCATGCTGAGTTTCTAATGGAACGTGATAAAGGTTCACAGATCATACCCTCATTATAAACCATGTTACATAACTCTTTCATTCTATTTAACCTCTAAACTATCAAGAAAATATTTTCTTAATGATTCGGTCTTTTTCGAGGTATTCTGGTAATTTGACAAGTCAGATTATGCTATTACCGTTTCTTTTTTAGAACATTAATTATGTTCATTCCGAAATTCATACCTACGAATTCTGGACCATTATTCGCTTGATTTAAAGTCGGGAAGATAAAACAAAAGCATGAAGCTTCAAAATATCAATGGGAGTATATATAAATCACAGTAAATTGGAGAGAGTATTAACTGTGGATATCAATGATTATGGAAAGACAGAAGCAGAGACATCGAAATATAAGGGAAGATATAAAACCCAACAACCACCCAGAAATTACAAACCGTGTATATCAATGCGTATAGCAATATAAAGACACGGGAGAATGAAAAACACTATAACCCCAAGGTAATGGTAGAAGAAAATAACTTCCTCCGGTGGTAGATGAAAAAGAAGAATGACAGATATGAAAGTTAGGAGTATATCAAGAATCAGAACTGGATGAAGCATTTTTCACAATCTTTTGAAAATAAGAAATAAGGAAGACGATGTAAGAGTGATAAAAATAATGAAATGGAAGAGGTCAATTTATAGCGAAATATCAAACATAGCAATCGAGGCAAATTACGCATTTAATCAAAAGAAATCTTAATTTCCTTAAATTCCGAAGAATAAAATCTTATTTAGATTATGAAGATTTTCTATTCCTTAAATTACGAAAATCAATCGTTAATATGTTAAGAGTTAAGACGAATCTCTATTCTTCATTTCACTCTTTTACGATAACTTCTCTCATACGCTTCGAATAATCGGATTGTTTTATCCATATTATTCAACGGTGATAAAACTCTATTTATCAACACATATACGTCATGAAAACATTTTTATTGTTAGTCATGACGACCTCACTCAAATTTCGGGACGAAATTTCTTTAACGGGTAGGTACTGCGATGACCCGGAAATTTCTGACCAAATTTAAACTTAATCTTTGTATGATTAACATTTCTGACACGATAAGCAAAGTCTGTAAAACTAAATCTCAAAATTTTTGAACTACTTTCATATATTCAAATACCTTTCGGTTGTTCTTGACGATTCGCAAACAATTATATGTATATAGATACATATATATACTATAACTTGAAAACGTAACAATGTATTAATTGTTTGATACCGTACATTAAACTTATTGGTTTAAATATTTATTTGAATATATATGAAAAGTTGGAATATTAATTGTATGAATAACTTGCGACGTATATTTAAAACGTGTTTATGAATGTTGAAAATATATATTAACTTTGTCATAAAACGATTTGTTATTATATATATATTAACAAATAGCGAGACAATGATTTATAGAAGTAAATGACCAAAACACTCGAAAGTTTAAGATACACTTAGAATGATATAGTTTATTGATAATTTAAGACTATATTTTGACAAAGGTACGAGTCACAAAACATAAATTGCGAGTTTTCTAAGCGTACGAAAATGCGTTCGAGAAACCGGAACCGGGACATAAGTCGAGTGACAACGTACGAGTCATCGGAACGAAAATTACAAGTCAACTATGCACATAAATTTAATATAATATATAATTAATTATTTATATTATATATATTATATATATTATATTTAATTATGTCGACAAACAAGAAAACAAAAAATATGTGAGCTGGATCTGACGGCCATGCGATCGCATGAGAAATAGGTATAAAACCCATGCGATCGCATGGGCATCAGAATCAGGAATTATGGCTATAAATACCAGGTTTCTGCTCGAGTTTTTTTACACTTATATTACTCCCTAAGTATTTATTTATTATAATTATAATTATTATTATTATTATTATTATTATTATTATTATATTATTAAGATTATTATTATTATTATTATTATTAATCTTAATATTTTTAGTAGTATTATACATAAAATATTACGACGAGGTCATGAGCGTGTCACTTTCAAAACAAGCTTCAAATGGGATAGAACTAAGGAAATTATGGGTTATAGCTATGGAGGTTATGGGTAATGTTCATGGGTATTGTTCGCAAGTCAAACCTAGTATTTATCATCTCTATTGCGTCTACGTACTTTCCTGCAATATTGAATCTCAATATTGATACGTGAGCATTCATATCTTATCTTTTATATATTAATAGTGTATACATGTCTAGTGCTCGAGTATATATTTATACATGCTTGTATGCTAAATTTCGTCGTTAAACAGTTTATAATGAATCACGAATTAAATACATATATTACTGGTAAAAGGTATATGATATACATGTTTTCGGAAAGCTGGCGAAAAATCAATAACTTTTCATTTAGAAATCGCTTAATTTCGATGAACGAATCAAAAGATATGGTCAACTGAATTATAATTGACGTTAATTGGAATTGCTTTTGAATCTGCAATTAATATTTAAACACCCTGTTTATGAGATTGATAAAATACTACTAGCCAAGTAAATGAATCCTTATATAAGGCACGTCTCGTTTTGTTGAACAATTGTCAAAATTGACTTTTTGAAATGACTTTTGATAACTTTTGTATGTCGATCTCGAGCATTAGGATTGTGATACACTATAACCCAACCTAGTTTATTAGACATGTATTGACCAACATATGTTCTCTAGGTTGAGATCTACGGTTAATCTTGCATTCCGAGTTACGGTCACTTTTTGATGAATGACCTTATGTGCTGCTAAGGTGAGTTTATAGATCCCTTTTTAAATGCTTTAAATATTTTAGGCTGAGAATACATGCAATTTATGTTAAACGCAATGGATACAAGTACATACTTAATTCTACACTGAGTTTGAACCGAAGATCCCTTAGCTTGGGTAACTAGTAACTGCCAATTATAAGAACTGGTGGGCGCGAGTAGTAGTATATGGATCCATAGGGCTTGATATCCCCATCCGAGCTAGAGCGCTAGCCTTTTAACGGATGTATGCTATTTGAGAAGCGTACACGTTGGTTTGCGTGTATTATTAAGATGATTATACAAAGGGTATAAAATATATATACGTTAAGTTTAGTTACCAGGGTGCTCAATTTCGTAGAATATTTTGATAAACGTTTCTGGATGAAACAACTGAAAACTTGTGATTCACTTTTTATATACAGATTATGCGCAACATTAAAACTATGAACTCACCAACCTTTGTGTTGACACTTTTAAGCATGCTTATTCTCAGGTTTCTAGAAGTCTTTCGCTATTTTCTTACATGTGATATACAAGCTATGTGCATGGAGTCATACATGCTTTATTCAAGAAAACTTTGCATTCACAAAATCATCACCGTGTATCTTATTTTGACTTCATTGTCAACGGATGTATTATGGTAAACTATTATTTATGGTGATTTTCTATATGTAGAAATCATCAAACGTTGAAAACCTTAGAAATTAATATTTTTTTATTGTGTACCTTTTGAAAAGAATGCAATATTTACAAAACGTATCATATAGAGGTCAAATACCTCGCAATGAAATCAATGAATGACGTGTTCGTCCATATGGATTTGGAGCGATCATCACATGCAAAGTTAGCAAGAGTTCCATAAGCACCAACATGATTCACTTAGGAAATATCAATAAAACTGAATAACGAAGTATTGATTACATTAGTGAAATACTCCGCGAAGATTATGAAATCTTTA
Organism: Rutidosis leptorrhynchoides; assembly: GCF_046630445.1. Taxonomy (NCBI): domain Eukaryota; kingdom Viridiplantae; phylum Streptophyta; class Magnoliopsida; order Asterales; family Asteraceae; genus Rutidosis; species Rutidosis leptorrhynchoides. The sequence goes on along the minus strand of NC_092333.1, from coordinate 595,872,262 downwards.
ATGTTTTAAAGATTATTCATTTCTAATCCAGCCGAAAATCAAATGGGCTAAATATGATATTAACTCATTAAATCTGTATTACATCTGAAGAAAATATACATACATATATTTTCATAAAGACTTTGATAAAATTCTCTGGTACTAAATGTTACTTGTGAAACTTTTAACGGGTAGGTAATACCCGAGAGATATATAAATTCACAATTAATATGTTACATTCTTCGATTCTGATTCAGCAAATCATCAACTATACTCACTACTTTCACAACGATATACATTCTTTCATAGAAATCAAAACAACCATTCGCATCCAAATTTGATTACATATTCTGATTTTTGAAAAAACAAAATCCAAGCCAAGATTTAACAGAAAACATCACTCTTAGATTCTTACATCTTTCAAATGCCATACTTTGAATTCAAAACTATACTAGAACATCATATGTATAGATATAACATTCATCTCTTAGAATTATGAGTTGTCATTTTGAAATTCTGAAAAGCAACCAGTCTACAAATCAATACTCTGAATGTTAAAAAAGCTGATGAAGCAGCAAAAACTGTAAACGACTTTAACAGTCGAAAGTTTGATGATAAAGAATAGTGTGTTGGCAAAGCTCAGAAAAGTTGGAACTGGAAAACGGATTGAGCAAACCATGAAGGAGGCTGTGGACAAATCACAAAGACTAAACATGCCTTCAAAGAATCCAAGTGATTCAGTGTCTGCTGAAGTCATTAACAAATACCTTGCTCCCGACTCTAAATCTTTACGGACAAATCTCCTTCATTATTAGAAATTCTAAGATATCATCATATCTTTCATTATAAATATCATCGATATTTCTGAAGATATTTTCATAACTATTCTTATCTGAAATCATTTATCTCTTCGCGATATCTGTGTTATACCATAATGGAAACTGTTTTAGTTTCTAGATTCTGAAAAATTTGAATTTAAAATATGAATATTTTGAAGTAGTGTTGGGAATTGAAGCATGAGTTAGTATAATATAATGACACTTGATCAACGTGATTATATTACATTAAGTCATGCTGAGTTTCTAATGGAACGTGATAAAGGTTCACAGATCATATCCTTATCATAGCCCATGTTACATTACTCTTTCATTCTATTTAACCTCTAAACATATCAAGAAAATATTTTTCTTGATGATTCGGTCTTTTTCCGAATATTATGGTAATTTGACAAATCAAATCGTGCCATTACCTTTCCTTTCTGCTTTGTATATTATGATCATTCGAAACTCCATACCTACGAATTTTGGACCATTATTCGCTTGACTTGAAGTTGGGAAGAAGAAAATAAAAACATGAAGCTCCGAAATAGAAATGGGAGTATAAATCGCAGCAAATAGGAGAGAGCATTAACTGTGGATGTCGATGATTATAGAAAGACAGAAGCAGGGACTCTGAAAAATAAGGAAAGATATAAAGCCCGACGATAACACATAAATTACAAACCGTGTATATCAATAAGTATTGCAACGTAAAGACACGGGAGAACTAAAAACACTATAAAGCCAAGAGTATAGTAAAAGTGAATAGATTCCTCCTGCGGTAAATGAAAAAGAAGAATGATAGATATGAAAGTTAGGAGTATATCAAGAACCAGAACTGGATGGAGCATATTGACGAATACTTTAAAGTATGAGTTGAGGGAGGAAGAATAGAAGGTGAGTTGTGGAAATAAAGAAACGAAGGGAGTGGATTTATAGTGAAAAATCTGACAGAACAATCGTGACAGGTTATCGCAATCAAAGAAGATCCTAATTTCCTTAATTATCGAAGAATCAAATCTTATTACGAAGATTTTCTCTAAATCCCTTGAACTCCGGAAATCAATCCTATCTACGTCAAAAGATATGACGAATCTACATTTATTCATTTCACTCTTTTGTGATAACTACACTCGTACTCTTCACAAAATCGAATTGTTTTATCTATATTACTCAATGATGATAAAACTCTAATTTTTAGCTCGTATGCGTCATGAAAACATACTTATTGTTAGCTATGACCATCCCAATCAAATTTCGGGACAAAATTTCTTTAACGGGTAGGTACAGTGACAACCCGGAAATTTCCGACCAAATTTAAACTTAATCTTTATATGTTTCCGACACGATAAGCAAAGTCTATAATATTGATTCTCAAACTTTTTGAACTAATGTTATATATTCAGTTAACCTTCGACTATTGACCGACGATTCACGAACATCTATTTGTATATATATATATATATATATATATATATATATATATATATATATATATATATATATATATATACAATAAGTTGGAATATTAATTATTCATAAATAATTTGCAATGTGTATTTAAAAACTGATTTATGTATATTAAATAAAGATATATACATATATATAATTTCAAGTTATTTAGTAAACGATAGTAACATTCGTTTATTGATTCGATTGATATTTAGAGAAGTTAACTAAAACGTTTAAGATGAACAAGTAAAACACTAATTTACTACAGTATTTTTGAATTGCTACAGTACCCGAAAAGCTACAGTGTTTTCGAAAATCACTATTTGCTACAGTAAAAATTATTTTGCTACAATGTTTTCGAAAATCACTATTTGCTACAGTAAACACGACTTTGCTACAGTAAACACTATTTGCTACAGTGAAAAATATGTCGACAAACAAGAAAATAAAACGAAGTGGGTGCGTACCAGCTGGCCATGCGATCGCATGGAAAATGGGCATGGAGCCCATGCGATCGCATGGGTCCAGTTCCAGCCACATCTATAAAGCTCACAGTTTTTGTTCCGAATTCATTCACTTCTCTTCTCATTTCTTCTTCTGCTCTATAATATATATATATATATATATATATATATATATATATATATATATATATATATATATATATATATATATATATATATATAATAACTATTATTATTATTATTATTATTATTATTATTATTAAGATTAATAATATTATTAATCTTATTATTATTATCAGTAGTATTAATATTATTTTAATTAGTATTATACATAAAATACTACGACGAGGTCATGTTCAAACGATTTCAAAAATGGTTTTCGAGTGAGGCAAAGCTAAGGAAATTATGGGTTATAGCTAAGGAGGTGATGGGTATGGTTCGGGGGTATTGCTCGTGAGATCAAACTAATGTTTATCATCTCCGTTGCGTCTACGTACTTTCCTACCATATTGAATCACAATATTGATACGTGATCATTCATATCTTATCTTTTATATATTAATAGTGTATCCATGTCTAATGCTCGAGTACATATGTTTATGCATGCTTGTATGCTTTAATTTTGTCGTTAGATAGTTTACGATGAATCACGAATTTGATACATATGCTACTGATATAAAGTATATGATATGCATGTTTTTGGAAAGCAGGCGAAAAATTATTAACTTTTCATTTAGAAATCGCGTGATTTCGATGAACGGATTAAAAGATATGGTCAACTGAATTATGGTTAATGTTAATTGAAATTGTGTTTGAAACAGTAAATTAATATTTAAATAACTTGTCTATGAGATTGATAAATTGGATTTTCAAATATTACTAATCGAGTAAAAAAATTTCTATATAAGGCACGTCTCGTCTTGTTAAGCAATTGTCAAAGTTGACTGTCTTATCATGTTTTAAAGCTTTATAAACACTATAATCTGATTTTACAAGTATTGGAAAACTATGTGAAATAATAAAATATTTTCGATTGCCATGATAATTCAAATATAATATAGCTCCTGAAATAAATAATATTTTGAGTTTGATAAACTATAAATTCGTTCAATTATCAAGACTTATACTATAATAATAAACATGTATAGATTTAAAGATCATATTGGGTTAGGTTGACTTTTGAGATGACTTTTGTTAACTTTTGCATGTCAGTCTTGAGCATTAGGATTGTGATACACTATGACCCGACCTAGCCTGTTAGACATTTATTGACCAACATATGTTCTCTAGGTTGAAATCTATGATTAATTTGCATTTCAAGTTTCGGTTACATTTCGATGAATGACCTTATGTGCTGCTAAGGTGAGTTTCATTTGATCCCTTTTTAATTGCTTTTGCAATCTATATTTTTGGGCTGAGAATACATGCACTTTATTTTAAATGCAATGGACATAAGTACATACTTAATTCTACACTGAGTTTGAACCGAAAATTCCTTAGCTTTGGTAACTAGTAACTGCCGGTTATAAGAACTGGTGGGTGCGAGTAGTTGTATATGGATCCATAGGGCTTGACATTCCCGTCTGTTCCAGGTACAGAAACCCTAGCCTGAACTATAAAACAGACGTATGCTATTTGAGTTTAGTACACGTTGAATTGCGTGTATTGTACATGTTGGCTGCATGTATGTTAAAACATGGGTACTTATTATAGCATTAAAGTTTAGTTACTAGGGTGCCCAATTTCGTAGAATATTTTGATAAACATTTCGGATGAAACAACTGAAATCTTGTGATCCACCTTTATATACAGAATATGTGCAACATTAAAACTATGAAATCACCAACCTTTGTGTTGACACTTTTAAGCATGTTTATTTTCAGGTTCCTAGAAGTCTTCCGCTGTTTGCTTATACGTTATACAAGATATGTGCATGGAGTCATACATGCTTTATTCGAGAAAACTTTGCATTCACAAAATTATCACCATGTATCTTATTTTGACTACATTGTCAACGGATGTATTATGGAAAACTATTATATACGGTGATTGTCTATACGTAGAAATCATCAGACGTCAAAACCCTTGGATTTATATATTCATTTATGGTGTGCCTTTTCAAAAGAATGCAATGTTTATAAAACGTATCATATAGAGGTCAAAACCTCACTATGAAATCAATGAATGATGTATTCGTCCAAGTGGATTTGGACGGGTCTTCACAGGTTACCTCTTTGTTACGGAGAAATTGTGTCTTTGCTCTTCTTGTCAGTTAACTAAAAGCAAGCATATACCTTTTTCTCTTAATGAAAAATGTGCCTCTCATGTTCTTGATTTAATACACTGTGATTTATGGGGTCCTGCACATGTTATATCTATGAATGGCTATCGAAACTATGTTATTTTTGTAGATGACAATTCTCGATTTACATGGTTTTATCCTTTGAAGGCAAAGTCCGAATTTTATATGGTTTTTACTGCTTATATTAAGATTGTACACACTCAATTTGAGCGTAATATTAAAATATTTCAAAGTGATGGTGGCTCCGAGTTCACTAATACTCGTGTTAAGTATTTCTTACGGAGCATGGTATTCATCATTGCAAGTCATGCCCTCATACGCCTCAGTAAAATGGTCGTGTTAAACATAAACATCGCCACATTACTGAAACTGGTATTGCCATGTTATTTAATGTTCATGCCCCAACATCACTTTGGGTTGATGCGTTCAGTTCAGCTACATAAATTATTAACCGGATCCCGTCAAAGGTACTATTTTTTAAGTCACCATTTGAAATATTATTATCCACTTCTCCTAATTATGAGAATTTTCGTGTTTTTGGGTGTTGTGTTTACCCGTATTTGCGTGATTACTCATTACATAAGTTAGCTCCTCACAGTCTTGCATACGTGTTTCTTGGATATAATACGCAATACAAAGGGTTCAAATGTTTGGATCGTGTTTTAGATCGCATTTATCTTACTCGACATGCACAATTCGATGAACATCAATTTCCTTATTCTAAGGTAATCTCCAAGTCTGACTTATCTTTTCTTGAGTTTTCCAACTATGATGATTTTGAAAGTAGGCGTTCTACTCTTACTTCTTCTATGAAACAAGTGTAGAATGTTATTTATACCACTGATCCCTCTATGCATTCAACTTCTACTTTGTGTGATGACCCGCAACCTTCTGTTGCTACTGATCCATTACCCATGCCTATTTTTAAAAATGATTCTTCAACTAATGCATATGTACCAACACCTACCATTACTTCTGCTACTGATTCTGGACATCCTATGACTACGAGATCAAAGTCATGTATTTTTAAACCCAGGTATATTATGGATCTCGCGCACTTATCTTCTTCTAAGCTTCAATATGCTCTTCTTCATCATTAAGAGCCTAAGCTTTTAAGATAGCTGCTAAAGATCCTAGATGGTTCAATGCTATGCGCGATGAAATGGCTGCTTTACAATGCAAAAACACCTGGGAACTCGTACCATGACCGAAAAATATCAATATTGTTGGCTCAAAGTGGGTGTTTCGTACAAAATATAAGTCGGATAGATCCATTGAATGTTTAAAGGCACGACTTGTTGCTCCGAGATTTACTCAAATTCCTGGTATTGATTATTCAGTCACATTTACTCATGTTGTTAAATCATCTATTGTTTGCATTATACTTTCTCTTGCCACTCTTAACAAATGGTCGCTTCATCAACTAGATGTGAAAAATGCCTTTCTAAATGGGCATTTAATTGAGAATGTTCTGATGGAACAGCCGCCTGGTTTTGTTGATAGATGTTTTCCTTCTCATGTTTGCAAACTGAAACGTGCAATCTATGGACTAAAGCAAGCGCCTTGAGCATGGTTTCAACGTCTAAGTACATTTTTTACTAACCTCGGTTTCTCATGCAGCAGGGCGGAACCGTGTTTGTTCGTCTTTAAAATAGGATCTCACCTTATTTATTTGCTCGTTTATGTTAATGATATAATCTTAACGGGTAACCTAATGCCTACTATTCGGACCTTTGTTGATCATTTACATTCGAAGTTTGCTATTAAAGATCTTGGGAACCTTAGCTACTTTCTTGGTCTTGAGGTTACTTATACCTCTTCTGGACTTTTTCTTAGTCAAACAAAATACGCTCATGATATCTAATGTGTTCGTGCGATATACATCTTTTACCCTCTAAATTTATATTTGATTCAAACACTACAATCAAGCACACACAACTAGCGAGCACTTAGAACCCGATTATTATAGCACTTTAGTGTAAGTATCCTTATCAAGTTCGTCCCAAGGGAAGCGGTGTAAGTTGGATATTTGAAACTATCAATTGTCCTAGGGTTTGTTTGATTGTGGGGTTTCGATTGATATCAACTAGCAACTAAAACTTGCACAATTAAACAAATCAAAATTTATCAATTAAACTAGTAACAAAAAACAAGCAGTGAAGTGTTAAGACTTAAAACAAATTAACTAAGACGTGTTCACTTATCTAATCCTCTCTATGCTTGGCTTGCCCCGTTATTCCTATTTTGCTATCTCATTAGTTGTTGAACTATTAAATATTTAGCATCACTACTAAACCTCAAATCAAATGATACCCCGCGAATTCATATAAGCTTTATATCCTAGGATCGAGTTAAGCATGATTTGGTCTTTGAGATTGAGCTTGGGTTGAAAACACTTAAAACCCCCAACTATCAAAATCACTTAAGATAATCGGCACCACTATGTTGACTAGAGGCCAATTTAAAACCAACCTAGATCAAGAACACAATCACTTGCAATTCCTAAGCTAGTTATCTAGATCACCCAAGGTGTTGAAGCACATATTGATTCACTTCTCAAATCACTAAGAGAGCTACACAACATATGTAATCAAAGTCAAGCCTAAAACAAACTCATAGCAGTGGATCTTTAGCTAACTCAACAACACATGATCATGTAATTCATTCAAACAACAATAATCAATTGATTTGGGGTAAACACTAGCATTAGAGATTCATAAATAAGCAAACACAAGAGATTTAGCCAATCATAGCTAAAATTAAACTAATAATAAGCATAGAAATGTAAATCATCATCATCTTCAAGTTATTACAAGTAATCAATGCAAAATATGAAAACTAAAGTGAAGATTACAACCCAAAATATAAAGAAGATGAAGATCTAAGCTAAACAATGATGAATCTTGAGCTAGCTTCCTTGAATCCACACTTAAACACCAATGGATGATGAAATTAGGGTTTTGTATGTGAAATTTGGACCTTAAGCAGCTCCTCTCTAAAGATGCATATGAAAAATGACCTAATCTCGTTCTTTTTATAGTGCTGAAAATCTGGGCTGAAACAGCGACAGGAGCACCGCTTTTGGATAGGAGCGGCGCTTTTGGCTTTAATGAGGAGCGACGCTTTTGATCAGGAACGCCGATTTTAGCTCTAAACAGGGACGACACTTTTAGCTCTAAACAGGGACGACGCTTATGTTGAGGAGCGACGCTTTTGGCTGAATAGGAGCGATGCTTTTCACTGTAGGAACGACACTTTTGCTCACTGGAGGAAAATGGAGCTGAAATGTGCATGAGAACGTCGCTTTTTCAGTTGGTACGGCGTTTTAGCTCACAGGAGCGGCGCTCTTGAATGAGGAGCGGCGCTTTTGATGCTGATTCTGCACTTTTCGATTTCCTTAGCCAACTTTGCCCAAGATTTGGTCAATTTTGCACCAAATCAACTCCTTAGCCCTTAATTTACCATTTAGCTCAATAGCATATAAAATAGGCTCCAAGATAGTCATAAACCGAGCAAAGTGATGTAGATATCGCGAAATAAAACATATATAAATGGAGCGATATCAAACCCCCTACATTTGAATCTTTGCTTGTCCTCAAGTAAACAATCGACGAAACAAGCTTTAGAGATAGAGAACAAATAAGTGAACAATGCCAAAGCGCAAGAAGGTTAAGCTTAAAATGATACATTTCATGAAAATGCACTAGGTGGCTAGAGTGTTCTCCAAAAACTTGCACTTGCTAGGACCAAGCACAATCATCCTCTTCTTCTACAAACATAAGCTTAACTAAAGCTCCAAATAATATCTTCAAATCTTCAATTCTCAAACACTAACATAAACATAATTCAAGCCTAAGTCTACCCGAACCAATCATGCCCCTGGTCAAAGTCAACTTCATCTACGAGAAGGTCATCAAACACCAATCACAAAGTATCAAATCATTACAAACTCAAACTTGACCTCCTTGACCTTGACCAAATATGTAGGATTCACGGGATAGCTATAAACTCATCAAACAAATCGATCATATCAAATATAAGCCTACTCGAACAAACTCAAAGTGTACCCAAAATATGTAAATTGCACCCCGAAATGAATAAGGGCTATGAAAATCGTACACATCATCACTAATCATGAAATGCATCGTGTAAATAATACGCTTCCATCTCCATGCCCCCAAAACACCTATTTTTCGTCAATTCCAAGAATGACCGTTAATTCCAAATATATATCGTCAATTCTAATTGATAATCGTCAATTCCAAGAATAGGGTTAAGGTGGGTGTGCCAAAGGTAAGGGACTGGATACCCCATCTTTATTAGGTTACCCGGATACAGGGTAACCGGCTCTCATCAAGCTTTCTATCACAACTCTATGGTTTCTCTCATATTAGGGCGAAAGCATTGACGGAGGTTCGTGGAATTAGGGCGCCACGTGGCTAAATAAGAGAGTTTGTCAATTCCAAATTTTTTGAAGCACTAGGAAGACTTTAACTTCCTTTCAAATAATAGAGCTTGACTTGGGAGACTTTACTCCCAAGCTTGGAACAAACATAACTTGGAAGACTTTACTTCCAAGTTTGGAAGACTTTACTTCCAAATTGAGAAGATGCTTATCTACTTCCCACATAACAAGCTTTTATGCTTATTTTAAGAAAATGTAGGAAGTAGTTACTACATTTCCGTTAATTGCATGCGCAAGGGTGCCATAGCTTTTCCATATGGGTTGTGTTGTCTAGCAATACTAGCACGAAGCCATTGCTCCTAAAAAGGATAGCACTTTGTGAAGCTCAAGGCTCCTCTTCCCACGGCACTTAGCATAGCTAAATATAAAATGGTGTAGATTAGGAAGTCTCCTACACCAAGTGAATTAACCATTCAAGTTTATTTTTTAAACATAAGAGGGTGGACTTTAACCACCGAACTTTTTAAAACCGGGAAGACTTTACTTCCTTAAGTTTTGAAAAACTTGGAAAAGACTTTACTTTTCCCTCAAAAATTTTGAAAATTTTTACAAGCCTTAACCATTCTAGGTGTTTATGATATGAATTAGTGTAATGGTTGAAAACTTGCTCCAAAATTTGTTCGACATTGCGAGCTTTGAACTTTATAATGCATGTGATACGTTTACTTGAAATAGCTTCAAAATGGCCCGAAATTTTAACTCTCCCCCTACATTTAGCGTATGCAATGCCCTCATTGCATTAAAGCGGTAGAATAAGTGAAACTGAGGGACATTTTGAAATAGAAAAGATGAGAGGAAAGAAAACAAAAACCGACGAAGATCAAACGATCTTTGATGTTTCCATTTGTAATATATGTAGTCACCAAGTTGCTCACATGTCATTGTACCACTTGATGAGCCAAAAGAAGGAACCAAGTGCATATGGCATTCCCTACAAATTGAAGTATGCCCACAAGGTACAAAATGTGCGGGTCCATACTAGGGGAGTATGTACACCCACAATAAAGTCATAACGCTCCAGAGATATCAACAAAGTCATATAAACATTCACCAACATAATGAGATATTCAACCAAAGTACGCAATCAACAAGGTCACAAACAAAATATAATCTCCA